>NC_083734.1:1340000-2010000 GCF_028564815.1 Eubalaena glacialis | reverse complement strand
GATGGGGTGTTGCAGGGAGCAGGGTTCGTGTGGGCTGTGTGTGTGTGCGTGTGTGTGTGCCTGTCTGTGTGCCTGTCTGTGGGTGTGTCTTTGTATCTGTGTGCACACACACTTATATGCATCTTCAGGCCTGTACTTCGGGTTACGTTGTTCCATATCCTAAACAATGCTGCCCTGGAAATGAAAACTGGGCCAAGGGAGAAATTAAGAACACAACAAAGGGGAAAAAACTGTGTAGCTACACCTTCACGGTACAACCAAATCAGTAGTTCTAACTTTAAATACTTTTATCATTTAGAAAAGGCAATATCCCCAAATTCATCATTCACATTAAGAGTTTGGAAAAAGAACGCACAGGTAACTGAGGAGGAAAAAGATAATAAGTAAGAAGAAAGTAGAGATGATTGTGCAAAAGCTGGTTCTGTGAAGCCGCCCCTCGGTGACCCTGAGAGCCCAGGCAGAGGGCAGCCCCAGCCGGCCTTCTGCGGCCCCAGGAGGTTTCCCGGGGGCGCGGGAACAGGGGTTCAAGTGTGTGTTACCCTCTTGGGGTCCCTGTTACTAAACGCCTCTTCTTTTATCCAGGAGGTAAGGGCATGTTTGGGGGGTGGGCCGCTGGGTCCCAGCTCCTCAGGTGACGGGGGACCAGCTCTGACAGTGGCTTTTCTGTTTCCACGACATGTGCTATTGCCTTCTTTACCACGGGTCTTGCTGTGACTTTCCTTTCTGGGACTTTTCTGTCCTCGGCCCAGAAGAGAGGTAAAGGTGGGGACTCTTACCTGGAGCCCATAGACAGCTGGCTCATAGCCCAAGGAATGGTGAGAGGTCACCAGCCGCGCTGAGCCCCTTGTCCCCCCACCACAACCACCCCCAGCGCTTCCCTCTGTCTTCTCGCGGGTGCCCAGTCTTCCCCTCCTGTCTGTCTCCTTAAGCCGCAGACTTCCAGCCCCAGAAACGCCATCTCTGGTTTTCTGTGGCGGTCCGGGCGTTTGCAGGAGTGAGGGGAGGGCCCTTTCCCTCCTTCTACCGTTTCTGGAGCTCTGGGCAGTATTCACTTTTCCAGGATGGGCACAAGTTACTGTGGCCTCTGCTTGGGAGGGGATGTTTCTAAGAGGACAGGCTCAAAGCATCTGACTGCGCAGAGAACTCCGCCCAGCCTGTGAATGTGGCAGTCTAGGCCGATGGGGTTTCGTCCTGTAATTGTTTGTGCCCACTGTGTCCCCCGGGAGGATCTGAGACCTCCTAAAGAAACACACAAACGCTATTGGAACGGAATAAGAAGATGCTGGGTATCATACACGCAGTCAGCCTCAGGAAGTAGGGCGTCCATGGCTCCAAGACCTGGGAGGATCCCTCCTGCCTCGTGATCAGGTGGCCCCAAGTCTGTGCACAGAGAGGTCACTTGCTGCAGGCTGCCTGCGGTGCAGGGACGATTTCACCTCCGAGACCAGAGTCTGTGCGTGGTGGACCTGAGCGGGAGACCTAGACACACCAAGAGGAAGCCTAACTGACCCCTTGGGGCCGGGCCAGCCTGGGGCCAGGGGAGGGCTCTTCAGGCTGGGCCAGCATGCCCGAGCCTGCGGGCAGCACAGGGTCACCTGCCTAAGCAAGTGTGACCAGCTCTCGAGGACACGGGTCAAAGGGCCGTCAGAGCCGGGCGTCAGGGTGTCTGCCTGCCCAGCACAGCCGAACTCGGGGGGCCGTCTGCCTCCACCTGCCGGCAGCCCATCCTGCTTGCTGCACCGGACCCCAAGGCCGTTCTTAGGGACATGGGCTAGTCCGGCCCCTTGTTTGCTTCTCTGGGGACAAGCAGGGGCTCTGGCCCACATGTGCGGGTGGCCTTAGAGCAGCAGTCCTGGAGACCACGTCCACTCCACTGTCCAAATTGGGAGGATCCAGCCGTGTGTCCTTGTGCCTATTAGTCCTGCAAAAAATGATACTGCCCACACAGCCGCCCCGCGTGTGGCTTGGCAGCCGGTGGTGGCACCCACGCCTGCCCGGCCCCACCTAGAGCTCCAGTCTCCGACTTCAGAAACAAGCCCGACTAACAGCTAACCCCGTGTCTCACCTGCCCGACTGCAGTGTTTTGTTTTCTTTTAAACAGCGTATATTAATTGCTTTGCCTCATTTCCCATAGCATAGAAACCCTGAGTCTTTCCAAACCTGCCAAGTACAAATTCTTTACTTGGAAACTTTTTGTACTATTGAGCGAGACCAAAGGGCCTGTAGACTGAGCCTCAGGTTGGGGAGGTGGCAGGAGAGCTGTCGGAGGGCAACAGCCCCTGGAAACATCGCACCCGAGCGCAGCACTTGGTCTGGCCGCGTTGGAAATGGTACAGGTTTCCTTGCGGGAAGGCGTGTCGGGCGTCCAGGTCCAGCACCAGGCCCGTTACCGTGGAGGAGAGCCCCAAGAACCTTCTCGAGCAGCCTGCCCGGGGACGGCGGTGCTCTTGCCTCTCCCGGCGGCGGTCAGAGGCCTGTCACCCATACGCAGGGTGCAGCCAGGCTAGGTGAACGAGTATCAGTCGCAGCAGGAACCCAAGGAGGTTAGTGAAAAGTCTGCCGCTGCCCAAGCCCAGGCTTGGGGCGGGGCCCCCTACGCAGACCTGGCGGCGCCCTTCCCCCTTTGAGCCGGTGACCCTCCCGCCCACACACAGGGCTGCCGGCCTGAGCCCAGGCTGGCCCACCCCTGCCACGTCCGCGGCTGCCCTCTGCATCCAGCACCTCAGCCAGCCAGCCCCGTCCAGCCGTCCTCGGAGCGAGGGAGTTTGGGGGGCCGGTCTGTATACAAGGGTGTACCCGCACGCGCTCCCTTTATTTTTTTTCTTGTTGCATCTGTTTCCCTTTCCGTCTCCTTCCTCCAACTCACACTCTGGCAGCCCCCTTGCCCGGGAGGTGCTCACCCCAGGGCGTGTCAGAGCCCAGGTCGCCCAGGGTGAGAGCGCTGAGGCCTCTCAGGCCTGGGGATGTGCCCGCAGCCGGAGCGGTGACAGAGCAGCTCCTGTTTGCAGGGCAGCGCGAGTGTCTAGTGTGTCTGAAGCACCCGGTTTGGGGGCAGCTTTGCCGTGCTCCTGGCGCCGTGCTCCCCCATCGATTCCCAGGCAGGCGGCTCGTGAGCCCAGGCTGCGTCCAGCCTGGCAGGGCGGCCCATCCCCCCGTCACGTGAGCTCTCCTGTCACCCACACCCGACTCCACGTGATGCACGCCCTCGGCCAGCGCCTCTCAGTCAGAGCTCAGGCCTGACGGCTCCGGCATCCCTGGGTTTCTGAATTAGAAACGGAAGCACCCAACTGGAACTGAAGGGCTCTGGGGTCGTGAGTGGCGGAAGCCGTTGCCCCGTTTCACAGACCAGGCTGAGGCCCCAAACCTGGGGCTTCTTGGGGCCCCGGAGGTGGGGAGCTCCTGGGAGGGAGCAAGTCCAGCCGAGGAGAGGGAAGAACTGTGCTCCCACCCCTGACTTGTGGGGGGGCGGGCTTGTTTTGAGGGGGGCGGAGCTTCTCACATGTCAGTGTTTATTTTCTGAGCGTGCTGGCTCTCAAGATCGGTCCAGAGGAGAAAACTGAGGCGCAATCCCCGGCCCCAAGGGACCAATTCTGAACAGTAGCAAAAAAGTTATGAGCAAAACCTGAAGGCCTAAGGCCCATGACACCTTAGTGTCTTTTTTCAAGCTTTGCGACCCGAGGAATCTCCGCTCCTCCTGGGCGGGCCGAGGCTGGTGGGTGTCAGGGGCCGCCCCCCTGCTCCCGCAGCTGGAGTTGGCGGGTTTCTCCCTGGAGACACACTGACTTCCCACGCTTGGTCCTGGGGATTTGGCGGTGTGGCACGAGTCCTCCCCGAGGCTGGGCGTTCTGGCTTAGAAGCATCATGATAACGAAAATTGGCATCTCCTGTCATGGGAACGTGTCGGGCAGAAGCCCCGTCAGCAGGCGTAAAACTGGCCGGTCGCACCCTGGATGCCGCTGGCCCCTGCTCTGTGGGGAGGGAAGTCGGCTTCAGGTGCTGCCAGCAGCCCCTTGGCGTCCTGCCCGGAGGGAGGACCACATGTTCCTTGTCACCATGAGTCATTTCAGGGTGGTTTGAACTCCTTGATATTTTTTCATTTCAACATTCTTAAGTCTCCAGTAGGTCAAAGAAATAAAATGGCAACATAGACAGAATCTCCCTAATCTGATCGAGGTTGGCCTGAGCCTCTCTGAAACACATGTGGAAGCCAGAGGAGGGTCTGCCAGCCCGGCTATGTGACATTGGGGTGAACCCAGCTACAGACACAGTGCAGGCAATTTTTCTAGAAATAGTGAGCTTGTGAGTGAGTCCCAGGAGGTACTTCCCAGACCCAGCCGAGGTGAGGATGCAGGTCACCTCGATCAAGGGCCATCCACTCGTTTCTCTAGTCTGGGAGCCAACATTTCATTAACGTGGCTTCGAAGGGGTTAAAGGTTACTTTTACTTCTTATCACATTATCATTTTATTATGTCTGACAGCAGCTTAACTGTTTCTAGCCAGATAGATTTTCAGGCCCTGGGCATGGGTGGCCCAGGCGTGGAGAGGGCCCAGGCACCAGAGGGGTGCCCTCCTTTGCTCAGGACCCTGGTCCCCCCCTCCCAACCGCTCCCCTGCTCCCCCCGCGCCACCCCCCCACCGACTCCCCTGCTTTCAGTTGCACTTCTTTTCTTTGATGCTGGAACCACAGACAGCCATTGAAAGCTGGGAGGAAAGGGTGGGATGAGAGGAGGCTGCTGCATTCAGGCTTCTTCCTGATTCTTCCACTAAAGAGACACAAAGACAACCAAAGCCCGAGCTCCCTTTTGTCATCAAAGCCCTTGCTTTGGCCTGTGTCTGCTGGTGGAGGAATGTGCCGGCCTGCTGTGGGCCAGGCCCCACCCAGGCCTGGGTGCCCTTCCCGCTCAGAAATGCCCCAGGACACCATCCTTTCAGTGAGTGAGCCTGGACCACCTTCCTCCTGCCCTGCCCTGGGCGGACGGCCACGCGGCTGCCCCGTAGTCTCGGGGCCGGGACTGTACCAGACGGAGGGGCTCCACGCTGGCCTGCAGGCCGGCGCCCCAGGGCTGAGAGGGGGACACACTAGTCAAAAAGTTATCCACTGAAGAACGCGTACTGCGCCTCCCTCCCCACTGCGTCCCGTCCTGTCCCGCCCCGCCCCCCGCTGGCCCCGCTTCCTAGAGCTGCTGCTTCCCTCACCTGCCATCTCACTCGCGGCTGCCTGCGTGCCCGCCTGCTATGCCAGCGTGTTCTGCTCTGTGTGCGTCTGGCTCCGTCGGGCTGCTTGGGTTGACGTGTCTGCTGTTCTGTCTCCCCTGCCTGGCCGCGGGCTGCCTGGCCGCTGCCTGCCGCTTCCATAGATCCCCGTGGTGCAGCCGTCTGTCATGGACGACATTGAGGTGTGGCTCAGGACCGACCTGGTGAGACTCGACTTTTCTATCTCGTGTGGGGAGTGGCGAGGCCGAGGCGCCTCTGAGGACAGGAGGCCTGGGGGCCGGCGCGGGGCCGTTCCCTGGGGAGGTGGAGGAGGGGAGGCCAGGCAGACGCCCCTGGGGTCCGCACCTGCTCGGGGGGGCCCGGCCACACCGCCCCCAGGACGCACACTGATTTTTCCCAGTTACTACGGTTTCAGGTGTGTGTGTGCTTGGGTTCTTTTGGTTTGGGGTTTTTGTGCGCTTTTTAATTTATATTTTTATTTTTATTTATTTATTTTTTGGTTTTCATTTTTTTCTTTTAATTGTGAAATATACCCAGAGACATTTTTTTCTTTTAATTGTGAAATTTACAACAGACATGAGTTGGTGTTTGTTTTTTAATTCACTCTCATCCCCCTTCCCCAGCATCTCCTGCTATCTTGGATTTAATGGTTCCAGGGACCATTGTCTTTATCCCCAGAGATGGGCAGGAAGGTTAGGACATAGTGCAGCTGCCAAGGGCAGCCGGTCTGAGAGGGGAGGGCTGTGCTGGCCGGTCCCCCGCTGCCCCCCGCCAAGCACTCTCACCACCGCCCCCAGCCCCCCACCCCGGGGCTGGTGAAGAAATGCACCCGGGGAGGGGAGGTGTTTGTGCATGGTCACGGCTGGTGGTACCCTCCCCGTGACCTGAGGACAACTCGTCTCTTGCTTCTCGCTGCCTCCCCTCAGGACACCCCCCCCCCCAACTAGGACGGCAGACCTCAGCCCCCAGGACTCGCCTCCTGCCGCTCCGGGCCAGCCCCCAACCCCCCCACCAAAGCCGGGCTTTCCAAAGACTCGGGTGCCGTGCCAGGGGAGGAGGGGCCCCCCCATTATGCCTTTCCCAGGGAATGCCCGGAAAGAAACAGCTCCCATCACAGAGCAGGCAGGCCAGGGCCCCCACCTCACGGGGGGCACCCGCGCTCGAGGGCCAGGGACCTCCCAGCCAGCCGCGCGGCAGGTCAGGGGCAGAGCCAGGAAGGAAGCCCGGGCCGTGTCCGCTTCCCCGTCACTATCTGTGCGGAGTTCCCAGTGGCCCCCACGTTCCCACACAGAATTGACGCCCCAGAGCCTCCCCAGCGACAGCATCGGGGCGCAGGAGGATGCTGGCGCCGCCCCCCGGAGGCTGCAGCCGAGCAGCCCCCCTGCCAGAGCGCCGCAGGGTCTGGCCCCATGCTTCCAGGCCTCACGCGGTTCCCCGCTGCTGGCGTGGCCATGACCTCCCAGCGCCCTGTGGCTGCCCACGAGGGGACGCCCAGTGGAGGAGCGCCCGGGGCCCTGGCTGCCTGAGGCACAGCCTCCTGGCCGCCCTGCAGGCCTGCCCCGCGGCTCAGCCGGAGAACGAGCCTGCACCTTTTAGAATTTTTGCTTTCTGACCCTTCTGGGGGATCAGAACCTAGAACCTACTCTTTTTGTTTTTACTTTTTAAAAACAAAGTTTCTGTGTCTCCGATAAGACGAGAGCAGTGCTTTGCTCTTACAGAACTCGGGGGGACGGGAAGTAGGAAGTTTTGCTCGGGTGCCGCCCTGGGGTGGCCGAGGGCGGGAGCGGCAGCAGGGCAGGCGGGTCCTAATGCCCTCTCTCTGCTCTCCCACAGAAGGGCGACGACCTGGAGGAGGGCGTCACGAGCGAAGGTAGGCCACCCCCCCAACCCGCTGCTGCTGTGCCCGCCCCAGGCTCTGGGAGCCCCCGCCCCCCGCCATGCCGCCTGGGCGGGCCTCCCCTGTGGGCTCCTGGGCTGTGTCCCACCCAGGCCTTGTGCTGATGAGGGAGGTGCCGCAGCTGGGGAACAGTAGGCACAGTTGGCAGCCCCGGGTCCACGTGACCCCAAACCTGCACTGCTGACCAGTTTGCCCCCGCCAGATGCTCAGTGCAGCTGAAGCGAGGCACATGCCATGCAGTCAGCAGGGCACACAGGGAGCCCCTGGGCCTGGCACCCTGTGGCCGCACAGCTGGGCCCCTCTGCAGGCACAGAGCCCTGTTTGGTGGGTGTGGGGGGGTTTCCCTGCCAAGTTCAGGGAGGAACTCACCCCTCCAGCTCCCCCTGCCCTGCCTCCTATGCTGATCTGGACGATGGAAAAGCTCCAAGTCAGTGGTGGGGCAGGAATCCTAACTGGCACCCCCCAGCCCCCCCACCCCACCCCGCCGGCTTGTGGCGGGCTTCCCGCTTGCCCTGGTGGTGGCGGAGGAGGAAAGGGGGCGGGTGCTCTTTGGGGAGCAGGTGGGCGTGGCTGTTGGAGCCTCAATGCAGCTGAGCCCTTACCAATCCCGGCCGGCCTTGTTTTGTGTTGCAGAGTTCGATAAATTCCTTGAAGAAAGGGCCAAAGCTGCCGAAATGGTTCCCAACCTCCCCTCTCCCCCAGCGGAGGCTCCGGCCCCGGCCTCAAATCCCTCCAGCCGGAAGAAGCCGGAGCAGTCAGAGGACGCTCTCTTTGCCCTGTGAGCTGTCCTGTGGTTGGGCCCCCCCCCATGGCAGGTCACCTCTAGCTCCCCCCCATCCACACCAGGCACTGGCCACTCTTCCCATTCCCAGCCCCCTCCTGGTCCTGCGCTGCTGTGTCTCCATGGAAACGCCACTGTGTTTGCTCCCAGGCCTCTGCTAGTCAGGACCAGCTCTAGCCACCCTCTCTGTGGGCGGCGGGACAGCATTGCTGTAGTCACAGCCCCTCAACTTCTGCTCTTCCTGCCCACCAGCTCCCTCTGCCTGTTTCTTCCCAGGAAGAGCCGCAGCTGGTCCAGCCCCAGGCAGGGCAGTCCCTTTGGGTCTGTTTCTGAGCAGTTCCTCTGGTCACCTGCGCACAGAGAAGGGGCTCAGGCCCCAGCCCCTTCCCCGGCGTGCCCCTGCCCAGCTCAGCGGGCCTCTCCTGCCCTCCCGTGCCCCCCTCTGTCCCAGAAAGGGCAGGTCTGCACCTGCGGGTTTGGTCGCCCTCCCCGGACTGCTGCTGCCTGCTGAGTGTCGGCACTTTAGAAGGCTCTGTGGGTGCCCACGGGTGGCGTCTCTCACCTGCCATCTGCTTGACCCTTTCTTCATACTCAGCTGCTAGCCCAGACCCACGTCCAAGCTGGCTCAGTAGCCGAGCCTGGGAGCAAGGGGTCCCCCGCGGGCCTGCATGCTCCTGGTGTGGGCAGAGCCATGGGCTGTCAGGAGGGCAGCTCGCAACCCTGGCCGGTCAGCTCTTGCAGAGATAACACTACTGTCGCCAAGCTGCCCTTGCGCACTGCAGGCCCTGTGGCCGCCCTACCTGTGGAGGGGCCTGCACAGTGAGGGCTGGCTCTGGCCAGCTTGGGAGAGCTTTGCACGTTGGTGAATGTGCTTCGGCCTGGTCTGGGGCAGCCTCCACGCCTCCGCCTCCAGGGCCCAGCAGCAGGCGGTGTTGCACCCCCAGGCGAGATCCCAGTGACCTAAGGCCCCTGCACTCTACTGGGGGAGGCCTCAGCCTCCCCTGCAGACTGTCCTGAAGCCTGACCTCCTCCCACCCCAGACCCCGCGCCCAGCCAACCTAGGAGGGGCTGGCGACACCCACTCCTGTCTTGGGTCCTCGCTGATTATCTCGGGCCACGGGCAGGGCACTAGCCGCTCGGCCCAAGTCCGGTCCAGCCTGGGCCGCCCTGTGCTGTGGCCCAGAAGAGCGAACACACTGCTGCCGCGGCTTCCGCCAGCCTGTGAGCCCCGGCCCAGGTCAGCGTTCCAGCACGCGCTGCCTGGGCGTCGGGGCAAGGCCTGGCCGGGCCACCTGGTGGGCCTGGCCCGCAGCGTGGTCAGCCCTTCCCACCTGGCAGCCCAAGCAGGGAGAAGAGGCTGGGCCTGACACAGGCCGGGATCAGTGCCGCCGTGGGCTCCAGGGGGAGTGTTTAGGACGGGGCTGGAGGGCTGTGCGGGGCACCGGCAGGAGCAGGTGTGGAGGAAAGCGGGGTGCTGCCCGCCTGGGACCCACACCCAGCCTGGCACCCTCACCCAGCCTGGCACCCTGCAGCTTCCTCTGGAGAGGAAGCCTGGGGTCCGGCTGGGGCTGTCACACTCCAGTTCCTCAGAGGGCGCTCAGGAAGTCCCCACCACGCAGCTGGGCCAGCCTGCCTGCACCCCGCCCGGCCCCGACCCTCAGCTGCACCCCTCTCCTCGGCGTTTCCAAGGGCGGGGCCCCGAGGCCGGCATGGATGCTGAGCGACTGAAGTTGGCTGACTTGAGCTGCAGAGAAGGTGGCTGGGTGGCCCAGTTGTCCCTGGCGACCCTGGCTGGTATCCCCAGGCCTTGGGCGCAGCCTGGGGAGCATCTCTCTCTGGGGGCGGGGGACAGTGGGCCTCGGGTGGTCAGTCCCACGGGAGCTGCAGCAGCCAGGCCCAGCGTCTGCCGAGGGAGGAGCCGGCCTCCCACCCGGCGAAGCAGGGAGCCCAGGGGTCTCCCGATGGAGGGTGAAGTGGAGACGTATCTGCCCAGGGAGGCCCCGCAAAGCCGCCCCCCAGCTCCAGCTACTCAGCCAGGCACAGCTGAGAGAGGTGGGGCCACCGGGGCGGCGGGTGGTGGCGGCCTCGCTGGCCGTCCCAGCTGGAGCTGCCCCTCTGCTCCCCCATCAGGTCACAGCAGCTTGCCCCACCCGTAGGCCAGCCTGGGAAGCAGGTGCCCGGGACGGTGCTGCTCCGCCCTTCCTGTCCTGAGCCGTAGGCACCCTGGGCCCCTCCCGCTGGCTCCCTTCCGCCTGGGGGGCACGGCGCTCGGGAAGGGAAGCTGGCCAGAGCCTTCCGCCCTGGGGAGTGGGACCCTCCGAGCCACCAGCCTCTCCACCAGTATTAGACATCACAGATACAGTATGTACTTAATTACACTACATTATTGCTGGGATTCCTTATAAGCACTAATTATACCTGATTATAGGTTAAAATATTTATTTTGTCAAGATATTTTCTTGGGGATGTGTTTAACCTTTTCTGTGTTGTGTGCTGAGATGTGAAAACTAACTCTCTCCTCCCGCCTTTCTGGCCGGTGTGCAGCAGCGCATGGCACTAAGTGCAGTGGGACCCGGGCACTGGCGGGCCTTTGGCCAGCCTGCCCCAGAGCGGCCCCTGCCCGGAACCCCCAGGTGACATGTGAGCGACTGGCTTATCAGCATGCGCGGGACAAGGCTGCAGAGCTGCAGCGGCTCGTCGCTGGCCGGGCCAAAGGGCAAGGTGGCCGTCAGCCGGCCGTCCTCCTGTCTCTCTTTTAGCCCCCTCAGCGTGAGCGACCGTGCTGTCTGCCCTGGGCCACGCTGCCTTGGCTCGCTGCCCTCGCCCGCCTCACCCAGGGTCCAGAGCAAGGGGCCTGGGGAGGCGTGAGGCCTGGGCCTTCACTCAAGGCCCCAGCGGGGAGAGGGGACCGGTGGCAGCAGGAGCCCAGACTCGGCTCTTCCCATCCCTTCCTGCTGCCACAGCCCCACTTGCCTCCGCACGCTTCTAACTCAGTCCAGCCCAGCCTTCCGGAGGGTCTGAGGGGGCTGTGGGCTGGCGAAGGGGAAGCACTGTGGAAGGCGGCAGTGCTCTGCACTGGCTGCCGCCAGGTCCGGGCCCCTCCCCCGTCCCCGACGTGGGCAGAGCCGGCTTCGCCCCCCGGGCTGAGTGTGTGCACCCAGAAGACGCCCGGTGGCCCCCACCTCTCCCAGTGCCCTGCTCCAGCCCATGCTGTCCCTGGGGCACCCTGGGAACAGCTGTCAACCCCAGAGTATCACTGCGTCTCTCCAGGCACTCCTGGAGGAAGGGGTGGATGGATATTTATTTCCTCGAGTTTGCACTTGATTTGTGAGGGTTCTCAGGTTTGTTGTCCGGCATCCCACAGCCTGGCGGCCCGTCGCTGTCTCTGCCGGCAGACCCCTGTCTTTAGAGGGGAGTCGGCAACATCAGAGCGTCTGTCCGCCCACTGGCTCTCCTTCCAGATACGTCTGTCTAGTTTGGGATCTTGCATGTAAAATACTTCACAATAAACAAACAAACAGACTGTTGCTGTGTGATCTCTGTCAAGTCGGAGGTGACTGTCCGGAGGGCCAGCCAGATCCGACCACCTGCTTTCTCTAAGCAGCGGCGGAGTGGGCCCTGCTGGAGGGAGCAGCCAGGGAAGCTCACCACCCCACCCGGCCCCGGCCATGCCCAGGCGGCCGAGCTGCCCCTACCCTGGAAGCCCCCACCTCCGCCCCGTGCCTGTCCCTGCTTGGCCATCCTGGGGCACCGCCTGCTTTGGGGGCGTCGGTTGGACAGGCTGTAAACCTGCCACAGCCTGCCTGACAGCTCAGACCAGGGGCCGTGAGCATCCAGGCCTGAGCCACCACCTCAGCACCCTCCGCTGGGCTCCCCGAGCTTGGCTGGCTGCTGGATTTGAGAGCCACTGCTCCCCTTTTCTGGAACAGCTTTACTGAGATGTAGTTCACGTAACATGAATTCACCCATTTAAAGTGTATGATTAGGGACTTCCCTGGTGGCACAATGATTTAGAATCCGCCTGCCAATGCAGGGGACACGGGTTCGAGCCCTGGTCCGGGAAGATCCCACATGCCGCAGAGCAACTAAGCCCGTGCGCCACAACTACTGAGCCTGCGCTCTAGAGCCCACGAGCCACAACTACTGAGCCTGTGCACCACAACTGCTGAAGCCCTCACGCCTAAGAGCCTGTGCTCTGCAACAAGAGAAGCCATCGCCATGAGAAGCCCACGCACCACAACGAAGAGTAGCCCCCGCTCCCCACAACCAGAGAAAAGCCCGCATGCAACAACGAAGGCCCAACGCAGCCAAAAATAAATAAAATAAATTTATAAAAAAATAAAAATAACAAAGTGTATGATCAGGTAGTTTTTAGCACATTCAGAGTTGTGCGACCCTCACCACAATCAATTTTAGAGCATCTTCATCACCCCAAAAGAAACCCCTACTCTTTAGCAGTTACCCCCCTCAGCCCCCTATCCCTTTTAAAAAGGCTTCGCGTCTCCTCTCCTGTGCTGGGAGCTGGGCGCTGCTGCAGGCGGCGGTCCTCTGGGAAGCAGGCCTCTTCCTGAGGCTCAGGGGCCTTGCGGGGGCCTATGCCTTCTCCAGGTGGCTCAGGGGAGGTGGGGAGCCCTTTAATCCCTTCACCTCCCAGGGTTCAAGGATGCACCTCAAGTGGAATGGACTCATCAAGCCCCCAGGTGAGCCTGGAATAAATGCAGAGACATCTGCCCACGTCTCATGTGCAGGTGAGAAGACCAAGGCCCTGACGTTTGCCTGGGATCAGCTGCAGAACCCCGCTCAAACTCAGCCCTTGGGCCTCCCAGACCAGGGCCGCAGAGGAGCGGGCAGGGAGGGCACTGTCTCCGTCTCCATGGCCAGCAAGGGAGCCGCCCCCCGCCCCCCACACCTGTCCTTCTGGGAGGGCAGCTCAGGAGGGGGCTGCCATGCCTACTGATAGGAGACTGGGGCCACGTTCAGACCTCCGCCAGCTCAGGTGGGCCTCAGATGGAGTGAGATAAAGACCCCGTGCCGGGGGAGTCTGGGAGCGGCCTCCAAAGTGTGGGCCCCCATCCCTGTGAGTGGAAGGCATGTCCCCTGTGCAAGGCGCTGTGTCCCTGACCCGTGCACAGTGAGTTGGCCCTGAGACTCCACCGTGGACTTGCCGGGATGCCACGGGCTTCAGCCCGTGTTCCTGAGAGCCTGCGGGGTGCCTGGTCCGGCCGGAGGGGAGGGGCTGCCGCTCAGGTCCTGCCCTCGGGGAGCTCGCAGCCTGGTCCAGTTCCCAGAATCAAGGACACTTTGCAGCCAGGAAGCCCTGGAGCCCTCTTCCAGGGCCTGCAGGGCAGGGAGGCCCTGGGGGAGCAGCCAGAGACTGGGGAGACGGGGGCAGCGTGGGAGCACCATGGGTCCGCTCATGGCTCACGGCCCCCTGCCCGCCAGTCCCCCACTGAAACACCCGAGGAGGAGTCTTTCTACAACCACCCCTCTTGCAAGGAAAGGGTCTCTTTGGGGTCCTGAGGGGCCAGGGTGGGCAGACAAGAGGACTTGAACAGGCACGACTCACCCAGAAATACCGTTCTTGCTGGGTGGACTTCAGAGGGTCTGTGCAGGGGGTCCAGGCCCTCAGCACCAGGGAGTCCATGGGACGTGCCATTCCCTCCCCACCCCGCCCGGGGCTGCAGGCCTGGGGCAGGTCCCTGAGCTCCGGATGATGTGAGAAATGGGGTCATGGGTAGTTAACCCAATGCCTCCAGGGCCCTGCCTGGGTGGATCCCAGGGACGGAGGGGACTGGGGAAGCTCATAGGCCGTTGTAGCCTGCTGTTGCCAGATTGTCCCATTTTTCAAGAAAAGCCAGGAATCCAGCTTTCAGGTGAAATGTACATTTGACAATGGACTCAAAATCAGAACCCGTGTATACTTGGACGTGGCCCATGGGTGTCAGCTGATGCCTCACTCTCCATGTCTGTAAGGCCCACCCCTCACTGTGCTGCAGACCTTGGGGTTCAAGCAGCTCTTCTGTGGAGGGTTTACTGCCAGAGAGGCTCAGAGAGAGCTAGAAATGACTTGCACAGCGCACAGTAGAGGGCAAACTGGCATGAGAACACAAAGTCATCTAGGACCAGAATCATCCATGTCAAGGGCCATGTGGTTCCATTATGTCTGATGCGGGGGTGGGGGGAACCCAAGGCTCCCTGCTGGCTCTGTACCGCCTCGGCCACAGCTGGGCAGGTCCCGGCTCGGCTGCTGCAGAATGAAGGACAAACGGGCAGGTGGGTGGCAAGGAGGCTCCAGGAGTGCGGAGGGGTCTCGGTAGCCTGTGAAGCTACGCCCAGTGCCGGCAGCCCTGGCAACTCCCGTGCCTGCCCCGCCACTCATCCCTGAGCTCGGGCAGCGAGGACATGGCTTGGCCTTGCCCGCGCTGGACACCTGCCCAAACGGCTCTGAACCCACAGAAGATGCCCCTGAGCCTCTCGGACGCCCGGGGCAGAAGTGAACCCGGCCTCACAGTTGGCACACGGGGCCGGGTGGGCCGGGGACCGGGGACCGGGGACCGGGCGGGACGCCGGCTCTGGGCCGGGCCGGGCCGCAGGGCGGGGCGGGGCGCCCGGGTCGGTCAGGCGGCGCACGTGACCCGGCCGCCGGGAGCCGGGCGCTGACGCCGCGTCACCCCACCCGAGGCCGCGCGCCCATTGGCTGCGCCGCGGGCCGGGGCGGGGCTCGTCCGGCCGGCGCCCCCAGCCGGCGCCCCCGCCGCTCCCGGCGGGCGTCCCCGCGGCCTCGCTCTCCTCACCTGTGAAATGGGATGCCGTCCTACCGGGGAGTAAGGGGTTAACGCAGACGCGCGCAGCCCCGGCACGCGGCGCGGTGCGAGCGCAGAGCCCCCGGGAGGGTCGGGGGAGGGGCCCGCAGAGGAGTAGGTTCCCTGAAGAGTCGCAGCCCCAGCCTGCTTTCCCCACCCTCCCCTGGACACTTGCCCGGCTGGTCTCAGGCTGCGCAGCAAAGCGTGGTCTCTTTGGTGGCAGATCCTTATCCCCTACCACGGCTGAGCCCTACAGGAGGCTTCAGCCAGGCTTCACTGCAACTGGCGGCTCGAGTCCAGGCTGCAGGTCTCCGTGGGCCTTGCCTCACCTTCTCTCCTGAACTGCTGCAGTTATGCGTGCATATTGACTGAGTGTGCTCTTTACATATGCGGTAAACTCGTCTAAAGGACAGTCAGGCAGGTCTGTCGTGACCATGACTCCAACACACCTTACCTGCCTCTGCGGAGTGATGGCAGGAAGGGGTGTTCTCATTTTACAGAGACTCAGAAAGGTGAAGTAAGTGGTTCCAGATCACGCAGCAAGCAGGCAAAAACCCGGACCTGCTTCCTGACTCTGAGAAGGTGGTCTTCAGGCTTCACTTAGCACCCCCTCCTCTCCCCGGGAGGGGCTGTTGGAATTTTCAGGGAAGCCACCAGATTCCCAAGGCCCCCTGGGTGCTTGGCTCCTACTTGGGGGGGTGGTGGGGTCTAGGGCGTCAGGATGCAAGGGGCTGAGAAGGGGGATCCCTCTGTTCCCCAGAAGTTCATCCGGAGGGCCAGGCCCTGGGGGGGTCCTTGAGCAGGGCCACTTGGGGAACAGATGTGGTTTGGAGGCCCCCGTGTCCTGGCCACCCCTATTCTGGGTAATTTTCCACAGCAGCCACTTCTGGGAGGGGAACAAAGAGCCCTGCGTGTCTGGGCTGAGCCTCAGGGACTTGGGCCTCCAAGGCCTCTCTTGGCCTGGGCACCCCCCTTCCAAAGTGCGCCACTAATTTCACTCTGTCAGAGGGTGTGGCCAGACAGGCTATATCTGGAGCCTGAGCAAAGCAGTACTCGGGATGGCTGGATTCACTGAGGCAGGGGGCTAGGGAGGCCTGGGGATCCAGGCCTTTGATAAGTCTCCTTGGCTGCCCCTACCAAGGGTGCCTCTCTGCTTGCATACCTCCAGGGACAGGGAACTCACTGCTTTCCCACTTTCAGTACCTGATGTTAGTTCTGGTTTATCTCAATCCACCTCATTAGACCCCCTCCCTTGCCACCTAGCTCTGGCCCCAATCCACAGGACCCAGGGTCCAGCCCTCTCCCCAGCCTAGCTGCCTCCTCTGACCTGGCCCCAGCCTGTCATGATCCAGGGCAAGGTGATCCAGGGCAAGGTGGCCCAGGTCTAAAGCACAGTCTGCTCCTTCATCCCAGCTGCTCCTAGGGACAGACACCGAGATGTGAGTCTCTCCCTAGGAGCAGCTGGATGGGAGATGGGGGTCAGAGGGCCTTGGGGCCCAGCCCTATTGCTGCCCCAAGTAGCTGTGTGACCTTGTGCAGGTTAGCTCCTGAACTCTGTGGCTCTTCCTGTCCTCCTGGGCGCGGAGGCCAACGCTTCTGTCATTCCCACAGCTGCGTCTGGGAGAAGACCAGATTAAGTCACGGTGGGAAATTCCAGCCTCTTCCAGGCTCTTCAGGAGGCCCAGCTGATCTGGACACTGAGGAGGGCCAGGCTCATCTCACAGGCCCAGCTAGCCATGGTCACTACCGTCCGGGCCAGCCTATGCGGAGGCATCATCAAGCCCCGTTACAGCTGAGGTAAATGAGGCACAGAGTGGTGCCTGCTGCCTGGCCCGAGGCCACACAGCAGGTCTTGGACGGGTCTGTCTCCTAAAGACCCAACTCTCGGAACGAGGTTTGTCGGGTCACCTCCCTCCCCGAGTCCAGAGACCTCTGGGACGGACCCAGTCCGGGGCTTCCACTCGACCCCCTTGCTTGGTGCTGGAGAGGCCAGGGCCTGCCGAAGCCCCGCAGCAGTCGGCACTTGGACGGAGGGGCCGGCCGGGTAGGTGTGCAGGCCAGACCCGAGCCGGCCCCGCGCTCTCCAGGTGGGGCGGGACCGTCCACCGGGGGCGGGGCTCCCCGCAAGGCTCCTCCCCGCCCCCGCCCACCCCGCAGAGCCGCCGCCTGGGAGCCCAGTTGCCGAGGAACTTTTCGCGGGCGCCGGGCCCCACTGAGGCCAGGGCGTGACGCGAACTCGCGGAGCGGCGGCGGCGGGCCGGGTGGGCCGCCGGGAGGAGGCGACTGCGCCATGGACGAGCCACCCTTCAGCGAAGCGGCCTTGGAGCAGGCGCTGGCCGAGCCGAGCGAGCTGGACGCGGCGCTGCTGACCGACATCGAAGGTGCGTCAGGGCCACTGGGCTCCGCGCGAGTGGGGCGCGCAGGAGGCGCCGGCCTTTGTCTTCCGGGGCGGCGGGGGGCGCGGAGTGCGGGCGTGGAGCGGGGCGTGGCGCTGGCTCCGTGCGGGGCGTGCGGGGCGCCCCGCGTCTCTGCGCTGAGTGCTGTGGGCCTCGCTGTCCTGTCCGCGCGGAGCCTCCCGCGCCCGCTCTGGCTGCTCAGGCCGCTCCGGGTCCTTGGAGGCTCGGCGCTGGGCACGTGCGCCTCTGGGCGTCCCGGTCCGCCCCCCGCGGCCAGTGAGTCCTCAGCCCCGAGGCGGCCGCGGCGAGAGCCTGGGACCCGGGCATCGCCGAGGCCCCGCCCCCGCTCCGGCCTTGACGTCAGCGGGAGGTTATTCTCGGTCATTCCCTCCGGCCCGAGAGTTCAGCTCGGCGCAGGAGCTCTTGCGCAGGCGCGCGGGCGTCCTCCAGCCCCTGCCCCCCAGGGTCCGTTTCTCCTAGCCGGCGCCGGGCATGGGTTCGGCACACATTTTATTGAGCATCTACTAGGCCCCGTCCTAGGCACCAGGGGTTCACAGACAGACCTGGGCTCCCCTTTTCTTGGAAGCGCAAAAATCGCCAAGGAAACCCACAAACGGATATTTAGTTACACCTTGTGGTCGAGCCGGGGCAGGGCGACAGCTTCCGGTAGAGCGGTGGGGTGAGACCTGAAAGTCAGCCCCAGGACCCGCTGGGAAGGATGTCTTCGCCGCAGAGGGCACGGCGAGGAGTTGGAGATTCACAGGTGAGGCTGGGCAGGTTGGCCGAACGAACGAGGACCCTTGTCGGCAGGGAAAGGAGGGAGCAGCTGCGCCGGCTCGCTTACACCTGTGGAAGCACCGCTCTGATTGTTCTACAGAGAAAGGGTTGGGGGAGACGCTGAAGCAGGGGCCAGTTAGGAGGCTGTTGCCCACTGTGCAGACAGCAAATCCCAGCCCCCCTGAGTTGCCTCCGAGGTTGCTATGTTGCACTTGGTTGATGGGGAAACAGACCAAGAGCACAGGACCCAAACTTCCCACAACCTGGATAGACACGTCCATGGAGCCTGTGGCCACTCTGGGGTTAGCAAAACGGACACCCACTCCTGCCCTACTGCAGCCTTGCAGATGAACCCAGCTGGCAGGGCCCAAGAGTCGCCAGGTCCCCTGAGAGGAACGAAGGTTGAGAGGAGGGCCAGGCAGGCCTCGAGTCCGGGATGGGGAGCTGGACTGGATCCCAGAGGCAGTGGGGAGTCTTGGGGGAGGGATTGGGGCAGGGCAATGCCATGCTTGGGTTCTGTGCCGGAAGTTCCCTGTGGCTGTTGGGGTGGATGACCACAGCACGAGTAGAGAAGACTCATTTAGCACTTATTGTATGCCAGGCACTGTGCTGACCACTGAGTCCTCCCAACAGCCCCAAATGAGGGCCTTGAGGCACAGAGAGGTTAAGTGACTTGTCCCAGGTCACACAGCCAGAGCATGGCAGAGCCAGAATTCAAACCCAAGCTGTGGGCTCCACAGCCCAAGCTCTTAACTGCTGGGCTCCTAAAAGTGTGTGCATGTGTGTGGGGGGGTGGGCAATAGAGCAGGGGACCCAGGAGGCTACTCCACGTGGAGGTATGCTGGGGGTCGGGGAGGGGTCATAGGTCACACAGCCACCTCCCCATCCCAGGCAAGAGCCTTTGACTCATGAGACTGAGGACTGGCCTTGAGCCCCACCCAGCCCGGGCATCTGCCTCGACTAGACTCTCTGTCATGTGACCAGTTCTTGGGGTGGCACTTTCACCAGGAGTCGCAGGTTCTGTGCTGAAGGCACTGCCCCCGCCACAGTGCATCGTGACTCCTGGTGAGTCTGTCTCCTCCCGGCCTCCTTTTCTTGTTCTTGCTTTGGGGTCCTTTGTGGCCGTGGGCAGAGGGCATGTGAGAGCTGTCCCCGCGCGAGTGTTGGGATCGTTGTTAGTTCCGGGGCAGTCCTCACCTCCCTGCTGGTTAATTCACCAGGTCTTGAACGTGTGCTTAGTGCAGAAGAGGCGAGTGGAGATGCCTGCTTCTTGGGGCCCACGCATCTCCCGCGGGTGGGCCTGGGGCTCCAGCGCACAGCTTGTAGTCATCTCTGCCTGGGCTCCCCAAGTTCACTCTGTCTTTGCACCCCAGGTGTCTGCCTTCCAGCATCTTGCCCACCGCTCTGCCCAGTACCTAAATCAACTGCACGGGCCGGGCCTCCGGGGGTCCAGGCCAGCCTGGTGGAGAGGACACATGGGGGCCACCCTGCCCCCAGGCCTCTCCCCGTGGTCTGTCATGCCCAGTTGTCTCCCTGGCCCCACCAAGCACGGGCCCTCCTTAGGAAACAAGCTCACGGTGGCTTACAGCCCAGCTCCTGGCCCCGGCGCGTACCTCCTCAGCTCCCTAACCACCGTGGCTCCCCAGTGCCCCGAGATAAAGTCCCCTTGTCCCAGCATGGCGTTCGAGACCTGTACGGTGGGCCAAGCCTGCCCTCCGTGACGATTCCCGTCCCTCCAGGTCCCACCCCTCAGGCCCTCCCCACGCCGCTGACATGTTCTGCCCCCGTGTGGTGCCCCCGCCTCGTCCCCACGACAGAGCCTGGGAGAAGCCTCTCCCACCAGACACGACCCGCTCTCCGTCCCTCTTCCTGCCTTTGGTACCCGGCCTGCTGACCAGAAGCAGAAGGCACCCCCCAGCGTGGCCGTCTGCTGCCCTCTCGGCTGCAGCGGCTCCCCTGGAAAGCGGGGGGTGAGGCTGTAGCTGGGGGTGGTTCCAGCCCTCGCGCCTCTGAGGGGCACGGAGAGAAGCGTGCTGGGAGCTACCTCTTGCCCGATGGTCACCTCACTGGACACAAACATCCTGAGTGACCTGGTCAGCCCCAGGCGGGGTCACCACCAGGCAGAGGCCTGGGATCCGGACTTTGCCCAGCTGATAAGCGGAGGCCAGGTGAGAATGACTGCGCCGGCCAGCGGAAGCGTCTCTGTCCTTGTGTCTTGCCAGCCACAGGCCCTGTAGATGTGCCCTTTGACCCCGGGACCTGACTGGGGCTGCACATCTGCACCTGTGTTAGGAGAGGGGAGGGCCTCAGAAATGCCATGGTCACCTCTTCACCCAGTGTATAGACAAGGAGCAGACGCCTCCACTGCCCCCCAGCTGCCCAGCCTGTATGGCAGCCGAGGGGGCGAGGAGCAGCAGGAAGGCCAGGCCCGGCGGGGCTTGCGTCCCAGGCCAAGAACCTGTTGGAGATAGACCATTTCTAGCTGGTGGAGGAGGGCCAGAGCACAGCAGGTGTTTCTGAGTCTCTGGCCATAGTTGATGGTTTGCTGTGCAGAACACCTCAAGGCAGCCTTGGGGATGCAAACTAAAGCACTTTTGAGATTCCAGTCACACAGTTGTGGGGACTAAGGAAAGCAACCAAAAGTAGGTAAAACAATAAAACCCAGTGCTGGGGATGCTCCGAGGAAATGGGAAACATTGCAGGGGAGAGTGTAAAGGGGTTTATCTTTCCGGAAAGCAGCCTGCAGCTCTGAAGCAGCATGCTGCCTTTGAAACAACACACCCACTTCAGGTTTAAAACAGCTGCAGTGAAACAACCCCGAAGGGAGAAATATAATTAATGTAAAGGAGTGGATAGCACTATTTAGACTGGGATGTTGCTCAGCAGGACGGGACCGCCCCCTACATTGCTGCTGCATCAGGCCCATGGGTTGTTTCCCAGCTGCTGGAAGGAGTCTCTACCCACAGGCCACACCCAGGACAGGATGTTGGAATTGGTGCTGACCAATTTGTCCAGTGGCCGTGCTCAGGGTCACTTGGTCCGTGTAACTGGGAGCGGCGTGTGGGGTGGCGCTGATGGGGGAAGAGTGCGAGGAGGTGACCTCAGAGCAGGTTTTGAGAGAGGAGTAGGAGTTTGCAGGTGGACAGATGATAGTGGGAGGGGCCTTCGTGGCAGAGGGAACAGGCTGGGCGAGCGCGGGGGCGTTTGGTAGCACACAGCCTTCTGAAAGCAGACAAGGCGAGTGAGGCTCACCGGACTCAGACGGCCAGGGACCAGCAGGGGTGGGGCTGGCAGTGCATACGCCCCTCGATCTGGTCTCCTCTGTGCTCAGCCCCGTGCTGAGTGATTGCGTGTCACAGAGCTGGCTCAGGCCTTGACCCTGCCCTGGGGGGCTCCTCTAAGGGCAGTTAGGAAGGCCTCGGAGCGGAGGTGGTGCTGGGGCTGCGCCTTGCACCTTCGCGCTGCCTCCCCTCCGTGTCCCACTCTGCACACACGTCCTGACCTGGGGTGAGTGGTGGCAGCGAGGTGGGACAGAGCCAGGCTGGCCCTGGGGCTCACACCTGGCCCTGGGGCTCACACCTGCCCCTGGCAGGCTGGGCTGAGGGCTGCGGGCTTGGGGGTTGGCAGGCCTGGGTTTGCGTCCCAGATTGTCCACTTGGCAGCCAGGGGACCTGGGGCCCGTGGCTTCCCTCTGAGCCTTAGTGACCTCGTCCGTCTAGAGGGCTCACGCCCAGCTTCCCCTGGGGCTCCGGCACCGGGCCCGTCCCACTCCAGGAAGAGCCGGCACCCACTTGCACCCCCCGGGCAGCCCTGCGCACACAAAGGGCAGCCTGTGTCCCTGCTGCACACACGCCGGCTGTGGACATGTGAGCCTGCCAACCGGGCTCCTCAGAGAGCAGCAGGGTGGGTGGTAGGCAGGGTGCAGCCCCCCTCCCCACCACTGCCCTGCACCCTCCATCGAGTGGGCGGAGCTGGGACGGGGCTGCTGCTTTGCACCGTTTGCCATTCTTCACAGCTGTGCAGACTTTGTGACCTGCTTGCAAATCCCTTTCCTGCCCGTTCCCTGAGAAATGGTCTCCTTGGCTCAGGTGAGAGACGAACGTGGGTTGGAATTCCAGCTCTTGACTGTCTCCCTGACCCCCACCCCCTTGGCTCCCTCTGCTGTAGCCACACCGGCCTCCTCGCTGTCTTGATGTCACCTCCTCAGAGAAGCCTGCCCTGACTGCCTCCGTTTTTTCATGGTGCTCATCACCACCTGCACTGTTCCTCCCTGTATTTGCAGACCGTTGGTCTACAAATGGAACAGAAGCTCCACGAGGGACGTCTTCGTGCTGTGTTCCAGCACCCTAGTGCCTGGCACACTTAGTATACACTTAGGAAAGGGCAGTAGATATTGCCACAGAAGCAGATCTGGGCTTCGTGGGCCAGGCCGTGTAGGGGAGGTGGTGAGCTCCCTGTCCCAGGAAGCGTGCAAGCAGGGTTTCTTCAGGGTGCAAGGCCTCATGCAGTTTGGATGGGCCGGAGGCTCCCGTGACGGTCAGAGCTGGGCTCCTGTAGGTTCGTGGTGCGGGGGCGGGGGGGGGGCCCAGGATTTGCATCATGGCCTCACTGAATAAACACGCAGGAGAATAAAGGGCTGCCCCACATCTGCCTTCTGAGGGAGGTTTGAAGGCGAGCCAGGGAGGGGGGAGGAGGTTTCAGGTTTCCTGTTGGGTCCTGATAGGATCAGGGCAGGCTAGGAGGAAGGAGAGGAAAAGGAGTCAGGCTTGGGGGCGGGCAGGTGGGCCCACTGAGGCCGAGCCCCATGTGCAGAGAGTGCGTGCAGGAGCCACATGGGCCATGAGTCTTCCCTCATGCGGGAAGCTGAGTGCTCAGCTCACCCAAGGAGGGGCCACACTGCGGGATCCCGGGCCAGCCTTTCAGACCCGCGGGGGGGCAGGCGGGGGGAGCTTCCTTAAATTGTGCACGCTGGGGACCTCTCTTGCCTCCTGGAATACCCTACTCCGAGGCCAGGAGTGAAGGCTCAGAGAAGGGGAGTGAGAAGGGAGAAGGGCAGAAGGATGGGTCAGGAGCTGGGAGGGCTTGACCCCTCGGGGCGGTTGGCCCTGGCCCCGGCCCGGCCCTTCAGAGTCTCAGGCGAGTGTCTGCCTGTGGGCCTTGGAATTCAGGCCTCAGTGTCTTCCAGTCTCAAGGTACTGAGGTGAGGGAGGAGCCTTCCCAACAGCAGTGTCTTGTTTTTTGGGGGTGAGGGAGGGTGTGAGCACCCACCGGCTGAGGAGAGACGGAGGTGAGGGTGCTAGAGAATTCTGTTGCCCTCGGCACCCCCTGCAAGACCATGGAAGGACCCGGACAAAGGAGGATGGGGGGTGGGGCGTTACCTCGGCTAGCCTCCTGGAGAGGGAGGGCCATCCGGGCCGGGGGTTCTCCAGTCCCCCAACACCCTCCGAGGCTGCAGGAGACCAGGAGAGGGTACCGGGGTGGGCCCAGCCACAGTTGGAGGCTGGCCTGAACCCGGGGTCTGTTTGGCTACAAAAGCCCGAGCTGGCAACCTGGGCTGCTGGCCAGGCTATGTTCATGTGTGTCTGTGGAACTCTGACCTTACACAGAAGGGGAGATAGGCCCAGGTACCCCTCCAAAGACCCCCAGAGCCTGTCACCCTACGACTTCCTCACCTTCTGTCCCAGGGATTGGGCTGCCTCTTGGTCTCCCCGGCCCTACAGTGAATAAGTGAGTGAATCAGGCTTCACCCAGAGACTGCTGGTCGGGCGGGGGAGGGGGTGAGACCTTCACCGACCCCCATCGCAGACCCAGGCCCCTCTGCAAAGGGATGCCTGTGTGGGGCGTCAGCTCCGGTTGTTACTGGCTAGGCACTTTGGGGTAGGGGTTTCCCTTCCTCAGTTTCCCGACAGTGACCTGTTGTCAGGGGTCCATGCGGTCGGGTGCGGCAGAGACTTGGATGCGGAGTTGGGGCACCCCTGGCCGGACCCACGCCCGCTCCGCCGCGCTCTCGGAGGTGGTGGGAGCAGGGGGACGTGACCTCCAGTAACCCCTGCGGACGTCGGCGCCGAGCGGGTTGAGGGCCGGCGTCCGCGAGTAACCCCGGTCCCATCCGGCCCTGCGGGGCTCAAGCCGAGCCGCGCGCCGCGGGGGTGGGGCGGGGCCGGGGCGGGGCCCCAGGAGGTGGTGGCGCGGCCGCTGATTGGCCGCGTGCGCTCACCCCATGCCCGGCCCGCGGCCCCGGGAGGGCGTGGCCATTCGGCGGGGCGGGGCCGTTTAGCGGGGGCGGGGCCGGCGGCGCGCTCGGCGGCTTTAAAGCGCGGCCGGCCACGCAGGTGAAGTCAGCGCGCGGACACCGGCAGGCCAGCCGCCTGGACGCCCCGAGGGGCGGCGGGCGCAGGCCGTGGAGCCATGGACTGCACGTTCGAAGGTATTTTTTGGAGGACCCCACCTCTTTATTACAGTTTCCATTTGCATCGCGGGGTCCTCATCCCCGGTGCCCTGAGGGGAGGTGTACCCGCTCCCGGCTCTCATGGGAGCTGGCGGACCCCTCCCCAACCTCCGTAGTCACCCCCATCCCCACGTCTGGCGTGAGAGGGTGGCTTTCCCACATCCTCTGCTCCGCAGGGAGGAGGGCCGGTTGTCCTTCTGTCTCCTGGGGCTCCTATTTTGGAGGGCTTCTTGAGCTTGCTAGACAGTGGGCCCCCTGGGTTCAGCCAGTTTTTCTTTCTGGGCCTCAGTTTCTCCATCTGTCAAAGGGGCTCATGAAGCCTGGGGAGCGAGCAGGTCCTGCAGGTGAAAGCACTCTATGCCCCATGAGCTGTGCAAACCTGGAGGGCCCGCCACGTGTTTCTGTTTGAGGACCCAGGAGGCTGAGCCTGGTACCCCCATCTCGTTCTCCTGGAGGCCGTAGGGAGGTCCCCTGCAGTCACTTTCCTGCCTGGCACCCGTCAGTAGGAGGGACTCAGGCGACGTTGACTCTCCCCTCCGTGCGGCCATCCTGCCACAAAGGGTCTCATCTGTCTTGTGCAGATGAGGAAACCGAGGCCCAGTGAGAGGAAGCCCTAGCTGGAAGCCCAGGCTGGGGACCTGGGGTACACTGCGGGCTCCCAGGGTTTGCGCATGGATCCTGCAGAGCACTTTGACCCAGTGGGTGGCTCCCCCAGTGGGTTAGAGGGCCCTAGGCTGACCCAGCCAGGCTGCTGGTCGCCAGCTGGGGAAGAGGGCCTGTGGCCAGGCTGGGGCCGCGGCAGGCAGTGTGTCCAGTCAGTATGAGGAGGAAAGAGGACAGACGGCGTTTGCTTTTGTCGAGGGGAAACTGAAGCCTGAATGGCCGGTCCCGAGGCTGCTTGGCTGCAGACGGGGTCTGGGCTTGTGCCCAGAACACACAGGGACACTCTGGTTGGCACACATTTGGCCAGCGGCTGGCTCTGCCCCAAGCCTCGGTCTGTCCCACAGAGGAGTGGGTTGGCGAAGGCAGCTCTGAAGCCGGGAGTTGCGGGCCCAGGCCTCAGTTCTGCCTTCGCCTCGTCCTGGGGCAGGTCGGTGGGCCTCAGGGGGCGCTGGGCTCGTCCAGTGTTGCAAGGCCATTTGACGCACCTGGCAGAGCTCCAGATGTCAGAGGTGTCTGTGAGTGGGGGCTCCTGGGGGTGGCTTTCTGTTTCCATGGCGTTGGTCCCACAGGTACACTGGCGGGGGTGGGGGGAGCGTGCAAATCTGTGACACCAGCCCCGCTGCTGCTCACACAGCTTCTCCTCCTTACTGCAGACATGCTTCAGCTTATCAACAACCAAGACAGCGACTTCCCGGGCCTGTTCGAGCCGCCCTTCGCTGGGGGCGGAGCAGGGGGCACAGACCCCGCCAGTCCAGATGCCAGCTCCCCAGGCAGCCTGTCCCCACCTCCTTCCACGATGAACTCCCCACTCGAAGGCTTCCTGGGGGGGACCAAGGCGACAACCCCACCCTTGTCCCCTCCCCAGCCTGCACCCACCCCCCTGAAGATGTACCCTTCCGTGCCTGCCTTCTCCGCGGGGCCTGCTATCAAGGAGGAACCAGCGCCCCTGACCACCCTCCAGCCGCTGCCGGGGGCTCTCCTGCCCCAGCGCCTTCCGGCCCCAGCCCCACCGCAGTTCAGCTCTGCCCCTGTGTTGGGCTATCCCAGCCCTCCTGGAGGCTTCTCCACAGGTAAGGGGGGCGTGTGGAGGGAGGGGCACAGCAGGAGCACCAGGAGAAGGGTCTGCTGTGGTCTCGGTAGAGGAATTTGCAGGCTCTAGAAATCGGGTCCCTGCTGCGCTGCTGGAGGTGCTCCCGTCACCGGCAGTTCTCGGGAAGTGCCGCTTCCCAGCCTCCCAGCGTCCACAGCAGATACGTGCTTGGCTGGGAAGCTGGGAAGTGAGCACGCTTGCATCAGAGCCCCAGGCAGGGACTGTCCTGATAGTAACCTGAGGCCATGAGGGTAACTACTCATTCAAGGTCACAGGGTGATAAGTACCTGCGGGGTGGGTTGGAAGTGGGTTAGGGCAGCCTGTGTCCACAGCTCCAGCCTTTATCTCTGCAGGGACCCCCCCGGGGAGCACCGTGCAGTCGCTGCCTGGCCTGCCACTGGCTGCCCTGCCAGGGGTCCCGCCCGTCTCCTTGCACAACCAGGTCCAGAGTGCGGCTCCCCAGCAGCTGTTGACGGCCACAGCCACCCCGACGGTGGCCCCTGGAACAACCACTGTGACCTCACAGGTCCAGCAGGTCCCGGTGAGGGGGTCTGGCCCGGCCTCAGGGAGGTGGTGGCCCCGGCCCCAGACCCACAGCCCACAGCTGAGCCCCCTCCCGTCCTTAGGTCCTGCTGCAGCCCCACTTCATCAAGGCAGACTCGCTGCTCCTGACGACTGTGAAAACAGACGTGGGAGCCCCCATGAAGGCGGCAGGCATCAGCTCCCTGGCCCCTGGCATGGCTGTGCAGGCAGCGCCCTTGCAGGTGGGCGGCTTGGGCAGGGCGGGGGGACGTGGGGTTTGTATGCATGCATGTCCACCTGCTAACAGTGCGTGGCCCCGCAGACCCTGGTGAGTGGCGGAACCATCCTGGCGACTGTGCCGCTGGTAGTGGACGCTGACAAGCTGCCCATCAACCGGCTGGCAGCCAGTGGCAAGGCCCCGGGCTCGGCCCAGAGCCGAGGTGAGAAGCGTACGGCCCACAATGCCATTGAGAAACGCTACCGCTCTTCCATCAATGACAAGATCGTCGAGCTCAAGGACCTGGTGGTGGGCACAGAGGCCAAGGTGCGGGCAGAGGCCCTGATGGGGTGGCCCTGGGGAAGGAGGCACCTGGGGGGAAGAGGAGGCACCTGGGGGGAAGAGGAGGATGGGGCTGAACCTGGACAGACAGGCCTGGGGCTCCAGACTCCTCGGGCCTGGTGGCTCTGTTCAGCTGAGCTTCATGGGGGCCCTGTGCTGTGTGGGCTCTTCTAGGTGCTGGGGATTCAGCAGTGAACAGATGGGCAAAAATCCTGCTGTTGAGCAGCTGACGTTCTGGCGGGGCGGCGGGGTGCGAACAGGCAGGACAGATCCGTGTGGGGTTTGTCAGGTGGCATGAGTGCTGTGCCGGAAAGAAAACGGGGCGGGAAGAGGGATGGTGGGAGTTGCAGATCTGAATCGGGTGGTCAGGGGAGGCCTCGCAAAGGTGATGCCTGCCGTATGTGAACAGAGGCCTGGAGGAGGCGAGGGGGCAAGGCGTGAGGGTGGAACGATGGTGACAGCAATTAGCCATAAGCTGTTGTATGCATTTTACTTGGGAGGAACATTCCACATAGAAGGAACAGCAGCTGCAAAGGTCCTGAGGCAACTGTGTAGCAGAGCAGTCCCGCCCCTTGTGCTTAGCTGCTCACTTGTCTGGCCTGACTGGCCACCTGTACTCTATCTCCCTTCTACCGCCTGCAGCTGAATAAATCCGCTGTCTTGCGCAAGGCCATCGACTACATCCGCTTCCTTCAGCAGGGCAACCAGAGACTCAAGCAGGAGAACCTGAGTCTGCGCACAGCTGCCCACAAAAGCAGTGAGTCCTGGCTCCCCTCCATGCCTGGTCTCACTTTAAGCTCTGACCCTGCAAGGGCCCTTCACCCCCTCTTTGGCCTTCCCCTGGCTCTCAGCTCCCCCAGGGCCTCAGCTCCGATTTGGGGCGAGGTGGGGTGTGTAGGCCTCACCTCAGCCCTGCTCCTCTCTGGCCCACAGAATCTCTGAAGGACCTGGTGTCAGCCTGCGGCAGTGGAGGCCACACAGACGTGCCCGTGGAGGGCGAGAAGCCAGAGGTGGTGGACACCCTGAGCCCACCACCCTCAGACGCCGGCTCGCCCTTCCAGCGCAGCCCACTGTCCCTTGGCAGCAGGGGCAGTAGCAGTGGTGGCAGTGGCAGTGACTCGGAGCCTGACAGCCCAGTCTTTGAGGACAGCCAGGTTGGGCCGCACGTTGTTGCCCCCTCCCTGTCATCCAGCGACATCCTCTGAGTCCCGGGACTGGGACATGTCCTACCTCTCGTTTTAGAGACAGAGCTGGGCGGGGGTCCCGCAGTAAGGCTGGGGGCAGAGCTGATCCCTCCTTCTCTGAGCTGAGCTCTCTGGGCTGTGCTTGCCCCGTTCTCACCGCCCCGCCCACCCCCCCAGGTGAAGCCAGAGCAGCTGCCGCCCCCCCACAGCCGGGGCATGCTGGACCGCTCCCGCCTGGCCCTGTGTGTGCTTGTCTTCCTCTGTCTCTCCTGCAACCCCTTGGCCTCCCTGCTGGGCAGCCGGGGTCCCGCTGGCCCCTCCGATGCCACCAGCGTCTACCATGGTCCTGGGCGCAGCATGCTGGGTGCTGAGGGCAGAGGTAGGACAGGCCAGCCTGGGCAGTGCGAGCGGGGGACTCTTGGGGACGTAGCTCCTGGGCCTGTGGGCTTGGGGCTTTGGATTTCCTGGGTGCCGTGTCCCCAGCCTCTGTCTGCCCCCAGATGGCGTTGGCTGGGCCCCGTGGCTGCTGCCTCCACTGCTCTGGCTGATGAACGGGCTGCTGGTGCTGTTCTCCTTGGCACTTCTCTTTGTCTACGGAGAGCCGGTCACGCGGCCCCACTCAGGCCCCGCCGTGCACTTCTGGAGGCATCGCAAGCAGGCTGACCTGGACCTGGCCCGGGTAAGTGGCCGGACCCCGGGGGTGTGGAGGGTGGGCAGGGCTGGGACCCTGAGCAGCACCTGGGAAGGTGCCGGGCACACTGTGAATCTCCCCTGTTCTCCCCACTCCTGTCTACCCCTCAGACCCCCACTGAGCCCCGGGGGCCCAGCCGGCACTGCTGGGGTTGGTGGGGTCATGGCGGGGAGCCCAAGATGGAGGGCTCTCCGGGGCTAGAGGGGTGGCACGTGCTGGGGATGCTCTGACCCCACCTTTCTCACCTGGAAAACCCTCATCCGCAGGGGGACTTTGCCCAGGCCGCCCAGCAGCTGTGGCTGGCCCTGCGGGCCCTGGGCCGGCCCCTGCCCACCTCCCACCTGGACCTGGCCTGCAGCCTGCTCTGGAGCCTGATCCGCCACCTGCTGCAGCATCTCTGGGTGGGCCGCTGGCTGGCAGGCCGGGCGGGGGGCCTGCGGAGGGATGGTGCCCTGCAGGTGGACGCCCGCACCAGTGCCCGCGATGCGGCCCTTGTCTACCACAAGCTGCACCAGCTGCACACCATGGGTACGGCGGGCGAGGGCTGGGCCCGAGGGGGTCCTGCCACCTCTGCGCCACGCCCAGCCTCATGCCCTCCCATTTTCCAGGGAAGTACTCGGGCGGGCACCTGGCTGCCGCCAACCTGGCACTGAGTGCCCTGAACCTGGCCGAGTGCGCGGGGGAGGCCATGTCCGTGGCCACTCTGGCTGAGATCTATGTGGCCACCGCGCTCAGGGTCAAGACCAGTCTCCCCCGGGCCTTGCATTTTCTGACGGTGAGTAGGTGGTGGGCTTGGTGGGGGACGGGGCTGAGGTCTCCCTGGGCTGAGGGCTGCCCGGGAGAGGCAGCTGGTTATGGGGTGGGCTCCAGGCGCCCTGGGGTCTCAGCCCGGGGCCTGGGGTCTCAGCCCGCTCCTCCCCCCGCAGCGCTTCTTCCTGAGTAGTGCCCGCCAGGCCTCCCTGGCACAGAGCGGCTCAATGCCTCTTGCCATGCAGTGGCTCTGCCACCCTATGGGCCACCGTTTCTTCGTGGATGGGGACTGGGCCGTGTGCAGCGCTCCGCGGGACAGCTTGTACAGCATGGCCGGGAGCCCAGGTGCCTTCTCGCCCTGCGCCCGTCCCCGGTCCCTGGCCTCACCCTCCACCCCCCTCCTCATCCTCATCCCTGCCCACCCTGGTCTGTTGCCCCACCATCCGTTGTTGCCACGGGGGCTGCAGGAACAGGGAGGCCAGGCTGGCTCTGTCTCAGTTGGGGCTCTTCAGAGGCAAACAGGAAGAGGGATTGGGGGGCCGGTGGTTGATTTGGGAGGTGCTCCCAGGCGACACCACTGTGGCGTGAGGAGGTCAGGAAGGGTGTGTGCCCAAGGTAGGTTATCCTGTCCACGGGGGGCACGGGCAGAGTATTTATCCCCCAGCTTTCATCTGTCTCAGAGCCAGGCGCCGCCGTGCCCAGGGAAGAGTCCTAGGTGCAGGGAAGTCCCTGTGCACGGGGAGGTGGGGCCCGTCCCCCCGCCCCACTCGCCCACTCCTCCCCACAGTGGACCCCCTGGCCCACGTGACTCAGCTCTTCCGTGAACATCTCTTGGAGCGAGCGCTGCATTGCCTGGCCCAGCCCAGCCCCGGCCCCGGGTCAGCCGATGGGGACAGGTGAGTGTCCCTGTGCGCCTCAGCAGGCCAGGTCCCCCACCCCCTGCCAGTGGAGCTTGGGAAAGGCTACGTCCAGGGACCCGTGTCGGTGGCCAGAGCCGGGTCACCGTGGCCTCAGTTTCCCCACCAGCCCGGCAGGGGACGGCCGCACTTTGAGGAGCCAGGAAGCCAGGCTGTGCCGTGGGGGGAGGGGAGGAGGGCCATCTGTTTCGGGACCCCTGCCACCTGTCCCGACAGCCAGTCCTCTCCTGCCACAGGGAATTCTCCGATGCCCTCGGGTACCTGCAGCTGCTGAACAGCTGTTCTGACGTGGCCGGGGCTCCTGCCTGCAGCTTTTCCATCGGCTCCAGCATGGCTGCCACCGCCGGTGAGCCCCCAGGCCTCCCCGCCCCGTGATGCCCTCGGGCCCAGCGCCACAGCAGCTCGGCCTTGGGTGCGGTGGGGCCGAGTTTCAGGGACCCCTCCGGCCCTGCTTCCTGCAGGCACAGACCCGGTGGCCAAGTGGTGGGCCTCGCTGACGGCTGTGGTGACTCACTGGCTCCGGCGGGATGAGGCGGCGGCCGAGCGGCTGTATCCACTGGTGGAGCACCTGCCCCGCGCCCTGCAGGAGTCCGAGTGAGCGCAGGCCGCGTGCTCGTGCCCCCACCCCGACCCCCAGCTTTGTTCTGTGCGGTTGGGGTCCCGTCATTTCTTTCCCATGAAGCCAGAACCAGGGCAGGGGAAGCTCAGCGAGGGCCTGAGGCCTGGTCTGACCGTCACACCTCTGCCTTGGCCCCAACAGGAGATCCCTGCCCAGGGCGGCTCTGCACACCTTCAAGGCTGCCCGGGCCCTGCTGGGCCGTGGGAAGGCGGAGTCTGGCCCGGCCAGCCTGGCTGTGTGTGAGAAAGCCAGTGGGTACCTTCAGGACAGCCTGGCCGCTACGCCAGCCGGCAGCTCCATTGACAAGGTGAGGGCTGGGGCCAGGGGCCTGGCGGATCTTGGGGGCCTTGGCCTTTCCACTCCCCGGACGGTCCCCCTTGGGCTGCAGAAGACTGCAGGGGCAGCCCAACAGTACAGGATTGGGGGCTAAGGTTTGGGTCCAGGGGAGAGTGGCTGCCCCCTCTGGCCTCAGTGTCCCCACCCCCGGAGGACGGCTGGGGTGAGCGGTGTGGCAGGGCCTGGAGAGCAGGCGGCCCCGTGGTGCATTGCTGTTGCATTGCACGTGTGAGGCGGGTGCAGTGCCTCGGCAGTGCAGCCCGGAGCCGGCCCCTGGCACCACGGGCCCCCACTCTTCCCTCCCAAAGCCAGAGCCCCCTGACCCCTGCCCTGCCCACCACCCCAGGTCATGCAGCTGCTCCTGTGTGACCTGCTCCTTGTGGCGCGCACCAGCCTGTGGCAGCGGCAGAAGCCGCCGGCACCCTCCCAGGCCTCACCGGGCCCGGGCAGTGGGGCCCAGGCCTCTGCCCTCGAGCTCCGTGGCTTCCAGAGGGACCTGAGTGGCCTGAGGCGTCTGGCGCAGAGTTTCCGGCCTGCCATGCGGAGGGTGAGTGCCCATGGGGCCCTGGCTTGCAATGGGGACGTATGTGAGGTGTCGGGAGGGAGCGGGGGCCTGGCTGGAACCTCTCCTGGCCCCTCCTGCCCAGGTGTTCCTACATGAAGCCACTGCCCGGCTGATGGCAGGGGCCAGCCCGGCGCGGACACACCAGCTCCTGGACCGCAGCCTGAGGAGGAGGGCCGGCCCCTGCGGCAAAGGAGGTGAGAAGGACAGCTGGCCCAGGTGGGAAGGGCCACACGCCAGGTGGAGGCTGCAGAGGGAGGTTGTGTGTAAGACACACAGGGACCGAGGGACTTCGTGGTGGCTCCCTGATGGGAGGCCTAACCTGAGAGTCCGTGGGGACGACTGTCCTTTGTGGGACACGCGACTGTGTACACGGTCTGTGCTCCAGGGGCAGGCGCGGAAGGGGCGAGGCTCCGTGCTCGAGGGGGGCGGGGGGGGGGGCGGGGGGGCGGGTGCTGGCTAGCCTGGGGCGGGGCCGGTTGTGCTGGGGGGCGGGGCAGGGATCCGAGCCCCACCCGCGGCGCGGCCCCGCCCTGCCCCTGACGTGCCACTGTGCGTGTGCGCAGGCACGGCGGCGGAGCTGGAGCCGCGGCCCACGAGGCGGGAGCACGCGGAGGCGTTGCTCCTGGCTTCCTGCTACCTGCCGCCCGGCTTCCTGTCGGCGCCTGGGCAGCGAGTGGGCATGCTGGCCGAGGCGGCACGCACGCTCGAGAAGCTCGGTGACCGCCGGCTGCTGCATGACTGCCAGCAGATGCTCATGCGCCTGGGCGGCGGGACCACCGTAACCTCCAGCTAGACCCCCGCTGGCGGCCCAGCCCCAGCGCCCCTGTTTCTGTCTCGACGGCCGAGGGCAGCGCCGGAGACCCGGGACCCAAGGCTCGCCCACGGAGTGCACGGTCCCTGGCGGGCTGGAGACCCTCGGGGACTATCGCACTTGACCTTGGGGGCCTCCCCAGCCCGCTCCAGCACTCGATGAGCGGCGGCCAGGATGGTGCTGGCCCCTGGTGGCCGGCCGGGGGATTGCCGGGGCCTGGCCGCCGCCGGGGGTCAACTGTTCCGCGGGCCGCCAATCCTGGGCTTTCCCTCTCCGTCCAGAGGGAAGAGGGGTGCGTTTCACTGAGCCGAAGGGCCCTGCCCCCGGCGCCTCCTTCCCATCTGGGGAGACCTGTGCATAGTGTAGATCGTGGTGCGCCAGCCTCCTGGCCTCTGAGGTTCCAAGTGTTACTTTGCCTTTTGCAAACTTTATTTTCATAGGTTGAGAAGTTTTATACAGAGAATAAAAAATGAACTTATTTATAATCTGGGTTTTGCTCCTTTGGGGAGGGGGGGTGTGTGCTAACCAGAGGGGATCCTTTGGGCCATCCGTCCCCCCAGCACCCAGGCAAATGCTTCCCATCCCTACCTGCCCTTCGGTTTGGGAGGCCCGGCTTTATTCCCTCCAGCTGACCTGGGTCCCACTGATCACTGGGCCGCACGTTTGGGCTATATCATCTCCTAACCCTTAGGGTCCTTATGGTCTCAGCTGTTCCTTCTTGCCTCCTCTCCCAGCTTCTGCCCCCTTCAGGTCCCGGGATGACATGGGAGGACAGCTCCATGTCTTTGGGGATCTGTTGTGACAGCAGGAGCTACAACCTGGGTCTCCCTGTGTGTCTGGGTGTCAGTCTCACCTGCCTGACCCCTGTCCCCTCCCCGGAGGTCACGTGGGTGTGGCTGGGTAGCAAGGGCTTCTATCCTGTACCTGCAGTAAGGTCCCCAGAGCCCTCCACTCCCCTCCCCTCCATTCCAACCCTCTCCCCCAGAGCCTGGCCCCTCTCCCAGCAGAATCTGGTCAGAATCCACGGGCTGCAGAATTCCAAAACAATCGTTGTATCTTTATTGACTTTTTTTTTTTTCTGAATGCAATGACTGTTTTTTTACTCTTAAGGAAAATAAACATCTTTTAGAAACAGCTCGATACACACAATCTTCAGTGTGAAGCAATATACTAATAAGAACACTAGTCGTCTTAACATTTACAGTCTTCATATATATTATATATATGTATATGTATACATATATATACACTATATAACGAGGCCGGATATAATACACACGTTCACCGTTTTACAGTCATATGTACAGGAAGTTGCTAGGGCGGCCCCGGGCTGGGGCTGCGTCAGGCCTATCGAAGCGTGGACAGAGCTGAGGACACGGACGGACAGGCGGACGAACTGGCGGGCACTGGCCCGGGCGGTGGTGGCTGCTTGGGGAAGGAGGCAGCGCCGGAGCCCCCTTCCCGGCAAGGGCCCCGTGCTGAGGGGCACACGACGCACGGCGGCGACACACGGGAGAAGCGAGCATGTTCCCAACATATATACATTCTATGTGACATATATATAGAGGGGCACACAGGTGTGTACATGGATCTAGCGCTGTCTCCGCTCCCGTGCGAGTGGCGCTGCGGCCCCCGGAGACGGTGGTCGTGCAGAGGGTCGGTCATGCGTCTGCCGGGGGTGCGCTCTGGTCGCGACTTTTACTTTTGCGCTCCCAGGCTGGGCTCCGGGGACGGGCGGACTGGAAGGGGGACGAGCAGAAGCCAGCGGGGGCCAGTCCGGCCCACGCCCGGGGAGCCCGCATCCCCTGAGCACGGGCCCCAGGCCCTCGGCCCTCCCGACCCGCCAAGGCTGGGAGGAAAGGGCGCACAGCCTCCGGCCCCTCCTGCGCCGGACAGGCTTCGGCTCCCCCCGCCCCCAGCCTCGTTCCAGGAGAGACGTCCTGGAGGGGAGCCGGCCTCGGCCTCTTCGGACCCCACCCCACTCCCAGGGTGCCCAGCTGCGTGCCACTACCGACCCACGTGGAATGTGTGCCACGTCGTCGTCCTGAAACTTCCAGGGGGAGAAGCGTGTCCCCAGGCTAAAGGCCTCCCACCCACGCCGGAGCCTGGGTGTTCCAAGGAGTCTGGCCGCTCCGCGGGCTCCCCCTCTCCAAGCCTGGCCGGGGGATGGGTGCGAGAAGGCCCTGTGCCGTCCGGTTCCGGGAGCAGACGGATCCGGAACCTGTTTTCTTCCCGACCCGGGACCACTAGCTTCCGCCCGAGGAGGCCAGATCCAAGATCCGGGGTCCGGATCAAGGATCGGCTCTGGACCCGCGCTGGAAGCAGCGCAAAGGCCCGGGGGCTGCGCCGGCGGCTCCTCTCCTCGGCGGCGGCGGCGGCGGCGGCGGCGGGCGGCGGCGGGCGGCGGCGGGCGGGCGGGCGGGCGGGATCCGGCGGCTCCTCCGGCCGGGGTGGATTACAATGGCAGCCTCTGCGGGGAAGAGACGCGCGGCGCGTTGCTGACTGCGGGGCACCTGCCGAGCGGTCAACTCCTCCAGACCCGCCCCTCGGCCCCGACCCCGCCCGCGCCTCCAGAGCGAGGCCCCACCTGCGGCTTTGCCTGTAGGGCGGTCCCCGTGCCCCGCCCCGCCCCGGGCTGGCCCCGCCTCCCGCACGTGCGGGGGTGTATAAGTGGCCCGGGGCCCGTCCGTGCCGACCCGCCCCCGCCTGGTCCGCCCGGAGCCGGCGGCCCTGCGGCGGGGGCTCCTCTCCAGCCTGGGCTCCTTCAGGGGAGGCTCGCGGTCACCCACCTTATGTTTGGGGCATTTCAAAGAAAAGTTCTCTTCGATGAATATGCAACCTGTGAGCAAGAGAAGTTCGTGCGGTCAGAACGGCGTCTTGTCCGGCCGGGAGGGGGCCCACCGCCCCGGACGCCCTCAGCTGCAGGGTTTTTTTTCAAAGAGTAAGTCAGCCTCTGCTTGAAATCCGACCCAATCCGAACTCCGTCAGCCCTCCAGCCCCGCTGGCCTATCTGTCCTTTACTCTCCTTTCCCCTCCCCCTGGAACCCCCTTTTGTCATGGGGAAGCCTCTCCCCCTCGCCCTACCCCGCTGTGCTTTGCTGGGCCACACTGGTCACTCCCTCCTGGTGGTCCGGTCCCAGCCCCTAGGTAGGCCTTGACACCCAGGGGGTGCTCAGTGAACGTGTGTTGACCAACTGGGACTGGGCCGTGTGGCCACAGGTCTGGATTCCAGCCCCAGCCACTTCTCTGAGCCTTGGTCCTCACATCTGTAAAATGGGCGTCCCGCCCACTGCTCCTGTCTGTCTGCTGTGGGCTTGTTCCCGTGGGGGCCTAGCTGGGCAGGCTGACCTGAGCACTGGGGCAGGGAGAGGAGGGGATGGAGGTCCCGGGTCTGAGTGAATCTTAGCAGGTACTGGAGTGCCCATGGCACTGTCCGCCCTGGGGGAGCAGAGAATGGCCGAGCAGGCCCCACTGCCCTGCCTGCTGCCACCTAGGGAGGCCCTGGCTTTTCCCCCTGGAGTCCCCTCGTGTCACCCCCTGGACCTCTTCTGGGCTCATCCCCCTCCCTCCCCTGCCTGTGGGCCACTGTTCTGAACAAACCCCAGACCCACAAACAGCCAAGCCAGTCCTCGTAGTACTGGGGGTGGCTCTGCCGCGGCACCTGGACAGTGGCAGCTAGAGGCAGCGCAGGTGGGGAGCAGGGCTGGGTAGCCTCCAGAGCCGGGGTCTCAGACCTGAAAACTGCCGTCGGTCTGAGGCGGCTCATGTTTTCCCCCTCCCTACGCTCAAGTAAGCCCGACGCCGTCCTGGGTCATACTCGGCAGAGCACTGGCCTGAACACTGGCCTGCTGCACCCACGGGGCCCCCGCCCCGCGGGCCCTACAGTCAAGGGCTTGGGGCTCCGGAAGCAAAGAGTGGGGGGGTGGCACTTCCAGAGGCATCATGCTCAGCCGCCCCCAGTAGCCACTCTGGACGTGGGGAGGGAGGGCCAGTCACCCACCCCCCACCCCCCACCCCCAGCCCCTCTCCTGGTGTCTGCACTTGGGGAGCCAGGGCCCAGCTGACAAAGTGGCCCGGGGCCTGGTGCTCGCCCTGCTAGCTCCAATGTGGGCTGCCTAACAGAGGGCGCAGGGTCAGTGGGCCTGGGCAGCGCTGTTGCCCCGCGGCCTGAGGGCCCGGCCCAGACCCCTGGAGAGCCCCACGGAGAACCGCACTTCCAGACCCGGGTCGGGCAGGTGCAAGGTGCTGACCAGGGGCTGGGTGCCTGCCGGGAGCTCCTGCCTGCCCAGCTCACTCCCTGGCTTCCCCCCCGCCCCCCCTGCTGCCTGGAGCCGGGTCCCCCTCCCCTCTGGCTTCTAGGCTCACTAGTTCTGTCCCCTTCTCTGGCCACTGTACCCCCTCCATGCCCCTCCCCCACACCGCCCCCCTCTGGGCTCTGCCAAACCCTCCACCCCTTAGGCAGATGCCTCAAGTTCAACCCCAAAGGGAGCTGCACGTGTGGGGATTAACCACCCCCCCACCCGGGCCTGCGCAGCCCCTCTGTGAAGGAGAGAGGGGGCTGCCCAGCTGAGGCCCCAGCTCGTCTGGGTCCACCAGCCTCAGCTGAGCTGCTGGCTGACCACGGCCACCTGGGTGAGCTCAGCCTGGCATGCGGCAGGGCCCACCGGCCCCCACGCACCCTCCTGAGACGTGCTGGAGGCTGGGCCTTGGAAGGTCCGGTGGCTAATACACTAGTGGCACAGCCTGCCCTGCCTCGGGCCTGCTCGCTGGCCTGGGGACGCTGGCCGCCTCCCTCTCCCCCCTTCTCCCAGCATAGCCCTGCTTCCTGTGCTTGCAAAGCCTCTGAGGCGCAGGCTCCATCTGCACCCGCAGCCCCTCTTCCTGGAATGCAGGGCTCCGTCACAGCTCTGCTCAGGCCGGCATCTCATCTGTCCCCTGCGGCCCTATAGAGAGTCCTCCTATATGGGGAGTCCCTCAAAGACATCACTGGAAACAGTTTGTATCGCTCCAAGCCTGGTATATATGTCCCACCACAAGCCAGCTCCTGCCCACCTCCCTTGACCTCTTGAGGACTGGCTCCAATGTCACCTCCTCCTAGAAGCCCTCCTGGATTCCCTCCCAACTCAGGATGGATCTCTCCCTCAGCACACAGTCTCTCCTTGTCTGGTCTCCATAACTTTAGGCAAGGATCAAGGTTTTCCTGTCTGTCCCACTGAGACATGAGCCCCCCAGGAGGCTGGGAAGCTGCAACACCGGAGGGGACAGCGCACAGGACGTGGAGCCAGCCAGACAGTGAGTCACCCCCCGGCCCTGTTCCTGCAGCGCTGTGGCCACGGGTAAGGCAGCCTGTTTGTGAAGGTGCCGCTGGAGACAGTGCGAGGCCTGGCGCGGGGCCGGCAGAGCGCAGGCGCGAACCTAATCACTGCGGGAGGAGAGCTGCAGCCTGCGGCACCTGTTCCTGGAGGTCAGGCCCTGGGTCTGGTGAAGTGGCGGAGTCCACATTAAAATCCGGTTCCCACGGCCCTCAGGGCAGGGTGTGGAGCCAGAGCAGCCCCGTGTCCTGCTCCAGCGGGCTGCCTCCCTGAGGTGCTAGCGCCTCAGCCCTCGCCAAGGAACCGTCACCACTCAGTCCTGTGTGTGCTCCTGGGGGCGGCTCGGTGCGGGCTGATGCCAGGAGCTGGCATTCAGGTGGGAAGAGGGGTCCCCGGGCGGTGGGAGCAGGGAGGGTCCTGCCAGGAGATGCCTCTGCCCTGTCGTCGTGCGATAGGGTCGCGATAACCTCCCCCTCTTCCAGGGCAGCAGGGGGCGGGGGACAGGGATTGCGGGGGCTGCCCCCAAATCGGACTGGGGCTGCCCTTTCCGGGCCGTGCTTGTGATCTCACTTCCTGCTCCAGGCAGCTGCAGAAAGAAGAAATGACTCTAACCTCCGTTTCACAGGTGGGGAACCGAGTGCAGAGACATCGGTGGACTTACCCAGTCCACACCTGAAGCATGCCACCAGGATTGGGGGCTCCGGCCTTTTTGGCCCAGGCCGTCAGTATGCCACCTGCCTGGTGACGGTAGGTGCTCGATAAATGCCCGCGGGTCAAGTGAGCGAGGGAGTGGAGAGAATGGGGCAGGTGCAGGGGAGCCTGGTCCTGACTCCAGGGCCCACCGTCCTGCTTAAACCTTCCACGGCTGTGCCGTGGAGCCAGGGGGAGTCTGTCTTGAACTTCCTTTCCTTCCATCTCACTCAGTTTTTGTTACTGAACTATCTTTTCTCTTTTTTCTCCAAGCCAGTGAACTCCTATTCAGCCTTTTTCCAAGGCCCAGCCCAGTAGCCCTGCTCTTGGAGGCCTGAGACCCTCCCCAGCTGTAGGCACCCCTCGGCAATGGCAGCTCACATACAGCTTTCCACCTTGTAGTTTGTGCTTCTGGGCACTCCTCCAGCAGGTGGCTGGGGACTGATGTGTTTCCTTGTCACCAGCACTGCCCAGCACAGGGCCCAGCCGAGAGACACGAGAAGGTAAAGAATTGCTGGGGCAGGAGAAGAGGGAAGCCAACGGGTCAAGTGGGGCCAGTTCAAGGAGCTGTGCCTGCGTCCCCCGACCTTCGGTCCCCTTGGGCTGGCTCTTACCCGCATCGCTGGCACACGGGTAATGGTAGGTGTGGATGCATCCTTTGTGGCAGCACCCGATGGTGGCCCCGGCTTCTTGGCAGCTGGAACAAGTCTGGCGAAGAGAGAGGGAAGACAGGTGAGTCTGCAGCCGAGGGGCCCGGCCCCCACCCCTTCGTCCCAGGGGGCCCTGGAAAGGCAGCTGGAGGGAGGCTCAGAATGGATGTCCACAGGGTTGGTTCTGTGGCAGCCGCCGGCCTGGCACCTTGGGTGGGCGGAGCTCTTGGGGCGGGAAAACAACCATCTTGTGGGTAAGCCTCGGCATCCCGCAGGCCCAGGCGAGCCCTGGCTCAGCCACCGTGCACCGCGTGACCTCAGCCAAGCAACTCAGCTCTTCCCGCCTCTTCCGTACAATGGGGACAGCGCCTGCCTTATGGGACAGTCGTGAAGATTAAATGAGCAACTCCGTGTGCCCAGTTGATGACAACGCACAGGGCCAGTCACCGCCCGGCTGTGCCCTCGCCTGCCAGCTCCTCCCCACAGCCGCCGGGTGGGCAGCTTTCATGGATGCCACTTCACAGACAGTGAAGCTGAGGTCCCCACTCCAGGTGAAGGTGATAAGTGTCGTTTCCTACCCTTTCCGGGGGGCAGAACAAGCACTGGACCCAGAGTCGGATGCTCTACTCTCAGAGAGGCCGTTCACCCCCTGCCCAGGACCCAGGAGGAGGAAACAGCCGGTGCCTGAACGCGGGGTTCATGTAAACCCTAGGCCGGCCGGCACAGCAGCCCACTCAGCCTCTCAAAAGCCAAAACCGTGGTCTGAGCTTGGGGGCTGCCCCAGGTTGGGCCCAGCTGCCTGCAGGGGGACGTGCCAGGACAGGATGGCGATGCCAGGAAGCCCCTTGGAAGCAAAACCTGAGGCCTGGGGAGGGACAGGCTGGTCCCCAGATCCCGCAGAGCCCCTGTGCAGCGGGGGAGTGAAGTTCGGGAGGGGGAGGGGAGGGAAGGGGGGAGGGGTGCAGGCCCCCGCCCAGAGGCTAAGCCACTGAAACCAGTAACTGCGGTTCGTGACACACCAGGCACACGTGGAGGCCGCCTCCTCGGAACATCCCGATGGCATCAGCATAACTTTATTTTATACAGGTGAGGGATAAGAGCTCAGAAAAGCCGAGTAACTTGCCCGAGGGCACACAGCTCAAGAGAAGCTGGACGGGCTTTGAGCTCAGCAACCCAGCTGGGGCACAAGGTGGCGGTCATGGTGCCTCACTGCTCGGGGTGGGGGGCAGGGGTGGGCTCCTTCCCACGCTGGGGACTGATGGGGACCCCACCCCCAGCAGGTGGGAGGCCAGGGATGAGTCTTCTCCCACCCTTCCTGGGTCTAGCCTGAGAAATGCCTGGGAATGCTCCTTCTGGAGCCGAGCTGGGGTGGGGAGCTACAGAATGGGGGCTGGGGGTCGGTCTGGAACATTCATTGCCTCTGGATGGCAGTTTCCTTCTGGTCAGGACTGAGCCTCCTAGGGCTCTGGGGCAAAGGTGTGATGGGGCAGGAGTGGGCCCCCAGACCAGGCCCAAGTGTCCCACCCACAGTGGCCCTTGATGGCTAAACAGTGACAGTGGGCTCCTCTGGTGACGGCCTCACGCCACCCCGCCTACACTGAGGCCCCCAAACCCTTGAGACAGGCATTTTAGATGTGGAGAAACGGAGGTACAGAGAGGCCTCGGGCCCTTCTGACCCCAGCGCCCACGTTCTGAGGTGTTCCCCTGGGTGGGTGATGGGGGGCCTGGGAGTTTGGGGGGAGAGGTAGCCTCTGGGCAGACTAGGAAACTGAGGTCCCTGGAGGTGGGCATAGCACGGCTCAGGGCAGGCAGGTGTGTAGGGGCCCCCAGGAAGGGACACGGAAGGAAGAGGGGTGCCCCCGAGGGCCTGCGCAGAAGTTCTGTTCCTGCAGAGAGCCAGGGTGCTGATGGGTGTGAAGGCAGGGGTCTGGCCGTCCCCGCAGCCCCACCCTGCTGACGGGCTTCGGCGCCCCGAGGCTCCCAGAGGACGGTGACTTGCTGGGGTCACGGAATTGGCTCTTGGGGCAGAGCTGGGATTGGAACCAGGGTCTGCCTGACGCCAAGGCTGCACGCTACCACCGAGCTCCGAGGCAGAAAGGGCCTCGGCGGGCGGGCGGCCCACGGAGGTCTGGGCTTGTCAGTGGGTAGGGGGCTGAACCATGACCTGGGAAGCCCCAGACCCCGCCCATCTTTCCAGGGTGTCCTCCAGGTGCGGGTGCTGCTTTAACAAGCCCCTCTGAGGCTTGCCAGGTTGCCAGCCCCCGCCTGGCCCGGGACCACCTCTCTGGCAGGGCGGCCGGTGACCACCCCTGTTCTGACCTTCCCAGGGATGCTCCCAGGGTGGGAGGCCGCTGGACCATTTTTGGAGGATGGCACAGTGGGCAGAGATGGGGCGACCGGGCCAAGTTCCAGCTCCGTTACGTAACAGCTGCGTGACGCCAGGAAACCACAAGGCCACTCGGACCCCTGGCTTCCGCCACAGGCCAATAGGAGGTTGGTGCAGTGAGGTGAGACCAAAGCGCCTGGAACAGGTGACCTGGTAAAGAGGGGGTTGGCCCCCTGCTCTCGGACAAGGTGCAGAAGTGGTGCAGCCCGGCGGAGCGGGCCGGGGACACTTTCGGGAGGCCGCAGGTGGCCGCCAGCTGGCTTGGTGATCTGAGCGTTTGGTATTATCTTTTAATGGCGGGAGACACCTGAACCTATTTCAGGGCCGCTGGGAAGGAGGCAGTGATGAGGGAGAGAAGCAGACACATAGGAGGGAGGGGAGGAGACCAGAGGCGGGAAGGGTGAGGGCTCCAGGTCTTGGGACTGCTGTCAGGCTGGAGGACCTGGCATGGAGAGAGTCAGGCGCCAGAAACAGGAAGGTGTGGGCAGCCCAGTGGCACGGCCCCGCCCAGCACAGGGCTGCTCCGCGTGGCAGGGTGGTGGGGGTGGTGGGGGTGGTGGGGGGTGGTGGGGGGTGGTGGGTACCCAGAGGGAACAGGTGGGCAGGTGGGGTGGGCACAGGGCGGTGGGCAGGAGCACGGGCCGCAGGAGAGAGTACTGAGTCCCACCCCACCCCCGGGCAGCAGGGAGTGAGGGGATCGGGGGTCCCCGCGGTGATCGGAGTAATGGTCACACTGCTGAGACAACATGCTAGTGTCATCCAGCTGACTGCCGCTGTCACTGGCCCCAGGAGATAGTCACGGAGCACTTGGACAGGCCAGGCACGGCTGTAATAACTTTATGGGTGTGAACGCACATAATCCTCAGGGCCCCTCCACAGGGGACTATCATGCCCATTTTAGAGATAAGGAAACGGAGGCACAGAGAGGTTAGGTTATATTCTTGGAGACACACAGCGAGGGGCAGCGCTGGGACCTAAACCAAGCCCTCGGCGACTGCAGTTCCTTAGGGGACGTTTTAGGGCCTCGCAGGAGAGGTTCCTGGACCACCCTGCCTCTAAGGGCTCACGATCCAGCCACCTGTTGCTGGAGAAGCTCTTCCCCCGTAGGCCCCGCTGCACCTCAGAGGCCACGGAGGCAGCCCCCTGATGTGCAGTTCTGGGGCCTGAGCATCTCAGCTGATTAGGTGAGCAGGGGTGCTGGGGGGCTTGGGTGGGGGCGTGCTGCAGCCGGAAGCGGCCGAGTGTGTGTGTGGTGGGTACAGGGCCGAGCAGGCAGTAAGGGGCCACAGTGGGAGGTCTGGGGCAGGGGCGGGCGGGTGTGTCCTGCCTCAGCCTGGAGTATGCCTCCACGCTCCGGCTAAGCTCCCAACGTATTCATTTGTGATTGTGGTATGTTTGGGCCAGACTGTAGCATTAGAGAGATGGCCTGCCTGCCTGCAGAACCCGAGGTCCCCACCCGGCTGGGCTGGCCTCTTACCATGTCCACGGCCACCTTCATGGCCTCCTGCAGCCCAAAGAGCTTCCCGGCCACCAGGTAGACCCCGCCCGTCCACACGGCACAGGCCTCGTGCACCCAATGCTCCTGCGTGTCCCCGCCAGGCTCTGCCGGCGGCTCCTTGCTGCACTCGTGCTTGCGGCTCCTGTCAGCTGGGGCTGTCTCTTCACCACCTTCCCCCCGACCGTCACAGCAGTAGCAACTCTGCAGCCGCCGGGACAGGCCCCGGGCGCTGGTGCGCAGGGAGCCCTGCTTGGCCGGATCGGCTGGGCCATCAGGCCTGGGGGGCTTCCCGGTGGTGGTGGCGGTGGCGGTGGCGGCGGCAGCTGGGCACTCGAGGCCTTTGAGTGTCCTCTCAAGAGGCAGCGAGGCCTCCTCGCAGGTGCCCTCTGGCCGCACCTTCTCCTTGAGTTTTGGCTTCTTTTTGGGGAGGCAGTGTCCGGGGTAGTAGGGCCCACAGAGGTCCCCGAGGTCCTTGAAGTTGGCCGGGTTTTGGCAGAGGCAGCAAACAAGGCAAGAGGTACTCAGGGCCTTGGAGACCACGGGCCCCAGATGCATGGTGGAGGAGAGGGGCAGGGAGGGCCGAGGCTGCAGGATGGAGCCTCCAGGGAGCGTGGCTAGGGAGGCCCCGGCCGCGTCCAAGGAGAAGGAGCAAGAGGATGAAGAGGAGGAGGAAGGCTTCCTGTGGGGCTTGGGCTCCTCTCCGGGGGAGTTGACAACAGTGCATACAGTGGTGAATGCATCCCGCTTCTCCACCCGCACGAAGGGCGAGAAGGCGGGGGTGCGGCTGTCTGCTCGCAGCCGCTTGCAGGAGGAAATGTATTTGAGGCGGATTTCAGGCTCTGCGGGATCCAGGGGCAGCACCTGCTGCTGCCGCCGCCGCTTGGCACGCCCCTTACAGGGTGAGGTGGTGGTGTTCTTGGCCCGGCCCCGCGTCAGGCGCTTCCGCTTGGAATAGCTGCTGTAGTTGGCGTGGCCAGGCTGCTTCTGTGCCCTCACCTGGGGCTGGCAGGGCCGGCCCTCAGGGGGCTGGGAGGCCAGCCCCAGCTCCTCCGTCTTTGGCTTCTTGCCGCCTCCGCCAGAGCTGTCCTCGCTGCCCCCCTGCGTGCTGCTGGCCGTCAGGAGCAGAGCTGGGCCGAGATGAGGCCTCTTCTCCAGGGAGCCTTTGGGGAGTCCGAGGGCTCCAGCCCTGCCTTTCCGGCTTCTCTTCTTAGGTGCCAGGGCAGTGCCCCCGGGCAGCAGGCCCTCTGGGGACATGAAGGCCTCAGTTTTGAAACCGTCGGTCGAGGACAGTTTCTTACTGTTCACGAGTTTGCCTTTTAAGGATCTGTTGGTCGGATTTCTGCATAACGGATCAGCCCCCAAAGCTGCTGGGAACTTCTGCCCAGTGCTCACGTTCAAGAGACCTTCTTCTGCCCCCAGCGGGCTACCCCCTGCGCTCTTGAGCCCACGGTCCTTCTCGGGGAGGGATGGGCTCAGAGGATTCCCGGGAGGGGCCCCTGGTGCTCTGCACGCGAACTTTTTCAGGCTGGGCGAGGTGATCTTCTGCACGATGGCCTCCAGCTTCAAGCCCCGGCCTTTCCGGGGGGGCAGCACCTTGGTCTTCATGGTCCCCTGGACGGACGCCCGTGAGGCCAGCTTCAGGCTGGTGTCAGGGGTCTCCGGGGGCGGCGGCTTTGCCGTGGGCTCACTGTTGCCCTTGGCGGGCTTGGCCTTCTTGGGAGATGTCATCCTCTTGAAGAGGGTGGGAGAGCCCTCGGCCCCCTCCTCCTCCTTCGTGTCCCCGCCGGTGCTGCCGCTGCGTAAGACCAGGTTGCGCTTCTTGGTGGGGACAGGTGCCATGAAGGCCGACTTCCTCTTGAGGGCGTGGAGGGGCCGATCGGAGAGCTTGCCGCCTGCACCAGGCTTGGGGACCCTCGCCCGTTGGCCCGCCCTGCCCTCCTTCTGGGGGCTACCGGCGACCTTGAACGTGGCGGGCAGGTGGTTGTTGGCGAGGAGCTTCTTGGCGGCGCGGCAGTTGGGGAGCCGGCTCTCCGAGGCCCGCCGCCGCTTGCAGTGGAAGGCCTCCTGGGTCCTGGTGCGGGACCGGAGGATCATCGAGCGCTGGTCTTTGCCTGGTGCATCCGGCGAGTCTGTCTCCTTGGTCTTGGAGCCCATGGGGCTACTGTCGGAGGCCACGGGCAGGGCGGCCGGGTTGCTGGGGCTGGATGCGGCCTTGGGGGAGGGCTTCCCCACTCGCTTGCCCGACTTGAAGGCAGCTCGCTGCTTGCCTCCCAGCTTGTCTGGGGGGGCAGGGGTGGTGGGCAGGCCCGGGGGTCCGGGCGTGCGGGGCTCACTCAGGGCCGTGAAGGAGCGGGTGCACATCCTGGGGAGCCCTTCCGAGGTCCCCCGGCCTGGGGCCCCCGCCCCTTCCATCTGTCCCTGGGGGGGCCCCGTGCATGACTCAGGGAGCAGCAGGTCTTTGGGCAGCGCCGGGGCCCTGCATGGGGAGTCCTCGGCCTCGGGCAGCCCCCGGTGCACCCGCCGGCTCCGTAAGCTTTTGCCGCGAGGCACAGGCTCCTTCTTGGCGATGGGCGCCTCGGGCACAGCGGGCTTGTTCGGCTTCTGGGTCAGGGAGGCTTCCGGGGCCAGGGCGGTGGGATCCCCCGGAGCCAGCGCCCCCTCGGGCCCCTCCTCCCCTGGCTTCATGTGGGAGAGGGAGGACTCGAACCAGCTCTGGACCTTGGACTCGGTGCCCACGGTGGGGCCCAGCAGGATGACGGCCTCGCCAGAGAGGGCGCACGGGGAGCCCCAGCCGGCCTTGGGGTCCAGCACGGCCTCCACCTCCTCCTTGCCACACAGCAGCGGGGCCTTGGGCGACAGTGGGTCCTGCACGCCCGGCCTCTGCTCGGGGCTGCCCAGGAGCTCGCACAGAGACGAGTACTCCTCCGCCTCCAAGTCCTCCTTCCTGCCGGCGGGCGGCAGCAGCGGGAGGTCCCCGAAGTCGGCGGCGGAGCAGCAGTGCCGGCTGTCCTCCAGCCACTGGTCGGCCTTGCCCACCTCGGGACACTGCAGCAGCCCGCCCGCCTCCTCTTTCACCCCGCCCCCCTCCTCCTGCTGGGAGTCCCGGGGCACCACGGCCTTCTCCCCCGAGGGCTGCTCCTCCTGGAAGCCCAGGCAGGCGGAAGCCTCGCGGGCGTCCTCCTGGCCGACAGTGTCGGCGGCTTTCCCGCCCTGCTCCAGACCCTTGGTGAGCTCGCTGGGGTGCAGCCCCCACCGGGGACAGGCGTCCCCCAGGTTCTCCTCGGGCCAGGCGAAGGGGTTGGCGCCGTCCGCCGAGCTGGCGGTGGTCGCGTCTGGGAAGCAGTCGAAAGGCGCCGCGGCGGGGTCCGAGGCGGCGGCCCCCGGGGTGGGCTTGGCACCAAAGGAGAGGGGACCAGTTGTCTTCTTGGGGTCAGGGGTGGCGAAGCCCACAGAGGGATCTTCGAACAGCCCCGGGCCGAAGTCCTTGGTGCCGCCACCCTTTTCCAGCTGCAGGGCCTCGGGCAGGGCCTCCTGCTCCCCCGGCCGCGGCCACGCGCCCTTGGCCATGGGGTCCAAGCAGGCGCTGTGGTTCTCCAGCGAGAAGGGTGGCTTGCTGGTGTCCTTGGCCGGGCCGGGCGCCTCGGCCCAGACCTTGTCGGCCTTCTCGCTGATGGCCTCCTGCAGCCCCAGGATCTCGGAGGCCAGGTCCTCCTGCGCCAGGGCGCTGAGCAACAGGCGCGGGCAGTTGCGCTCGCCGGCCACGAGCCTGGAGAAGCTGTCGAGCGGCAGGCCGCCGTGCAGGCTCTGGAAGGAGTCGTCGGACTTGGTAGACATGTCGTCGGGGGACGTCACGGAGCAGGTGGACACGGACTCGGGCTTGGCCTTGGAGCTGCCGTGGACCCTGGCGGGGCTGCCGCGGGCCTGGCTGCAGTAGAGGAAGCTGCGCTCCAGCGGGTCCTCGGAGCCGCTCAGGTAGTCGGCCTCGGGCGGCTCGGCGTGCGTGGACTGGGGGGTGCTGCTCAGCGGCTCCGACAGCGGCGTGCCTGCCGGCTCGGCTGAGTAGCCGCTGCCCTCGGGGCTGCAGTGTTGGCTTTTGTGCTGCTCCGGGGTCCGGGCCGCCAGGCTCTTGACGCCCTTCTTCTGGGGCACGGCCGCCTTGGAGAGCAGCAGCTGCTGCACGGTGTTGGAGATGTTCTCCACCTGCGAGGTCAGCGCCGTGAGGCTGTGCAGGCTGAGGTCCGACAGCAGGCTCTCAGGAAGCTTGTCCTTCTGCAGGGCCTTGCAGTTGGCGGCCTGGGCGTCCACGGAGCCGGCGGCGTCCGTCGGGGAGGGGTTGAGCAGGGGCATGAAGTGGCTGTGGTCCGCGAGACCGGCGGGGAAGGCTCCAGGGCCGAGCGGCTGCTGGTTGTAGGGAAAGTTCTCCAGGTTGGGCATCAGCGGCGACGGGGTGGAGCTGTAGGAAGGGGAGCGGCCCACCGAGCGAGCGGGCGAGTGGCTGGAGCCGGGGCTGAAGGTCTGGTAGTACTGCTCCGGGGTCCTGACGGCCGCGTCCGGTTGGCAGTAGCCCGGGCCTTGCTGCCCGTAGTGTTGGTACTTGGTGAGGTTTTGGTAGTGGAGGGTTTCCTGGGCGTGGTGGCGGCTCTGGAGGGCTTGCTGCTGCTGCTTCTGTGGCTCGTAGCTGAGGCGCCCAGGCTGGTAGGCGTGAAGGCTTGGGACCCGTTGGCCCGGGGCCAGGCCGGCGTTGGCGGTCAGCGGCCTGTCGTGGGGCTGGGTGGACGGGGCCGTGCAGCTCTTGTAGGAGTGGGCCCCCTGCCCGCCGCCCTGGCCGGGGGAGGAATAGGTGGAGGAGACGGGGAAGGACTGGGAGTGCTGGGGGAAGTGGCTGCCCGGGGGGAAGGGCAGGGGCGAGGCGAGGTCGTTCTGGGGCTTCTGCCTTTGGAGCTTGGGGTACGCCAGGGGCTGCAGGGGCTGCGGCAGCTGCTGCTGGACGTGGAGGGTGTGAGTCCGAAAGGGCAGCTGGGCACCCTGCTCTGGGTACTGCCGGGCGGGGGGCGCTGCTGTCTTTTTCATCAGGTTCTCGTCATATTTGCCCACCGCCCCTGGCAGGGGCTGCGGCTGCGGGGGTGGTGGCTGCGGTGCCCCCCAGGCCTGCAGGCCCTCCTCCCCCGAGTAGCGGCCGGGGTAGGGGCTGCCGTCCTGGACGGCGTAGCCCGCGAAGGACGGCCTCCCCTGCGGGGCCTGCGGAGAGGACAGGCCTTTGCTGGCGCGCGCCGTGGCGGGCGTGCCAGCGCCGCCCTCGTAGCTGGGGAAGGGCTGCGGGCCGTAATAGTCCTTGGTCAGCAGACGCTGCCGGTCGCAGCTCAGCCCAGCCTGACTCGGCTGCCGGTAATTCTCCAGGCGAGATGTCTCCTGTGAGGTCTGCTGGTAGGTCTGCTGTTTGCCATGGAAACCACACCTTTCTCGAAAAGACTGCATGACTCGGGCTGGTTATCTGTGAAAAGAGAAAGGGCGAGAGGGAGGGCGGGGCGGGGAGGGGAGGGGCAGAGGGAGAGCGATTCAGACGAGCCATTTCCTCTCCCTCGGAGAGCCGGACCCCCTCCCTGCCCTGCCCGCTCCCGCAGCCTCCCCACCAGCTGTGCACATATTGACAACTTCTGTGTCAGGGACGTGTGCTCTGTAATTCCCGCTCCGACAGGGATGGGTACAGGGAGGCCACCGAGGAGGGAGGTGCGACCCGGCTGCCCGGCGCCAGGTCACTGGGGAGCTGCCCCCTCCCCCGGCCGGCTCCCCCCTCCCTCCCCCACAGCCCTTCCCTGCCATTTCAAAATCATTTAGCAGGGCAATTCCCGCTCCCCTGTCCCCTGGGGCTGCTGGATCCCTTAAGCTAGCCCCAGCACAGCAGTGTTCAGGCGTGACCCAGCGTGCGGGGGGCTGGGGACAGCTTGCCCCTGCCCTAGAAGCCACTCACTAAGGCCTGGTGCGCGCGCGTGCACATACACACACACACACACACAAACACACCTCCTCTATCACTGCCATGCCATCTGGAATCTGTCTGTTCCTTCCAGCAGACGCTGATTAGGGGCTGCCGAGCCACTGTAGGCATAAAATGTCCCCTCCTCGACTCCCAGGAACGCAGGACGGCGGCACCTGCCTCCTATTTTTGATATCGTAGGTGCATAAACAGATTACGTGACCCAGAGAGAGGCAGTGCATGCTGATGGGGGACAGGGCTGCAGTCCCTCCACGTGAGAGGCAGCCCTGGGCCTCCTGGGTGGGCGGGGCCTGCACGGGGTCAGGGCCAGGCCGAGAGCCCATCTGTTTATGATTTTAGGGGCCTGTGCGCACAGGGTCCGACCTGCCCCAAAGCAGGATCGGGGGTCAGGAAATGACCCTGGAGTGGGGGTGGGGGGGCCTTCAGGGCAGAACAACTGGATTCACGTAACAGGCCGGCTGCAGCGTCCGGGCTAATGGTCCCCCTGCCCCTCCCCCTCCCGACCCCCCCCCCAAGACCCTCGGAGGAGGGAGGAAGGAGCAAGGATGCCCCAGGCTCAGGAGTCCTCACGTCGAGGGCTGGCGGCAGCCTGCGTACCCGGGCACGAGGTTTATGCACACCACTCTCGCCTGCACAGCCCAGGCCCCCAGGAGGGCACAGGGGACCTCGCAGTGCCCGTTCCCAACCCCAAAGAGGAAGGGGTGGCTCGCCATGGGCTACGAGCCTCCAGGGCTCTGGGGGGGCACAGAGAACGGGGGGCAGGCACACGTGGAGGGAGACAGGGGCTCCCCCAAGAGGTACAGCTCACCCCTTCTTCACCCAGATCCCACCTCCATGCCCTCCTCATGCGGTGGCCGGGGGGTGGAGCGGGGTGCTGACCAGGGAGGGGTCAAGCCTGGGGCAGCCGGGCGACCCCAGGAGCCCCGTCAGCACAGCCCAGGCCAACCTCCCTGCTCTTGGCAGTCAGCTGACCGGACTCAGGGACTTGAAGCCCATGACCCTGGAGGGGGCTCGGCCCCTGCCCACAGGGCGGGTCACAGCCCCATGGCCACGGCCTCTCCCTGGCTCATCAAAGGTGCCCCGACACGGAGGAGCCCCCCTTCTGACCCACTTTAGTCCATCCTGGCAGCTGGAATCAAACACGACAGGAGGTGCCTGCTGTGACCCAGCCTTGGTTCTGGGGCGGCTCCCCGCCAGGTGGGCAGCCCTGCACCTCCCCCATGGGGCTCCCGGGGGAGGGGCCGGGGGGGCTCCTCCTGCCCTCGGGCAGCGCACACGGGCACTCCCTGTGGCCCAGGCCTGAGCTGGCAGGTGGAGGCCTCTGCTCAGGGTGTCCCCTGCGGGCAGGCGGGGGTCAGCCGCGGTCCCTGCGCTCTGCTCTGCCCTCCCTGGCCTCGCTGGTGAGCCCGGAATTCGCAAACCGAGGCCCACTCTGAAGGCTGCACATCGTATATCTGCACAAATTACATTTCGGCTTTTATTAGTCCCAGATCGCTCTCATTTCCCGCTGAGTATCTTGTGGATATCGTTAACATTTCTACAGCTTTTTTTTTTTTTTTTAATATTTTTTCGCATTCTCTGAAAATGCATTACCAGAAACATTATTTAAAAAGAGTGCTCTGACCAGCGTCCCCTTCCCTGTTTAATCAGTCCAGCTGCTGCATCTTTTAATTTCTCCGAGCCGTCTTACAGCGGGTTTTCCAATACACAGGAGCAGCTGGACGGGGTGAAAGCATCTCTCTCTAAGAAAAGACAGTTCAATTAAAATACGAGAAGCCCAGCGGCTAGTGGAGAAGGCACGCAAAAATGCCACCCCAGCACCACCTCCGACCCCAGGCACAGGGACGGGAGGGGTGCAGGAACAAAGGCCACCTCTCAGAGCCACCAGATCCCAGGCCCCGCCAGCTCTGCCAGGAGAAAATGGGGCTCGGCCTCTTTAAGAGCTGCCTCAGGCCTGCCATGGGCTCTGTTGTTATTAATTATTATGATTATGATTAGTTTTCAAGAGCACTAGAAAAGGACAGGCGGGAGAGAGGCAGGCTGAGAGCTGGGGTGGGCGGCATCAGGAGGGGGGTGGAAAGAGGTACCCTTGGCAGAGAGATGGTGACCTCTGAACCCGGGAGGAGAGGTGGCGGCAGAGGGGTGCAGGCTGTGGGTCTGGCCTCTGTTCTGCGAGAGGGAGAAGGGGTGGGGGTCAGGGGAGGGCACCCAGTAACATACCTTCACAGGACTCCTGGGCCAGACCAGCCTCCCCCTCCCCCTTCTCCCAGACACTTGGTCAAGGCCACATCTCAAGTTCTAGCCAAACTGGGACGGAAGGAAGAAGGAAAAAGAGAAAAGAAGGAAGGGAGGAGGAAGTCAGTCCTGACCTCCAGATCCACCAATGCTTCTGTGGTGACTCCTGCGAGCTGGCCTGCCCAGGCCCCTGGTCCAGGGAGAAACACGGCGCAAAGCTGGGCCAGGCTGCAGGGCCCATCCCGTGCCCCAGGACTCCTCTAGCTCAGCGACGGGTCTCCCTGCTCCCCTGGCCGTGAAAGGGGGCGTGACGAGCCCCACAGACACCCTCGGGCCCCAGGCGCAAGGCCATCAGCCCCCGAAGGCCTTCGGCAGCAGGTGAACCAGGGTTCAGCCGTGTTTTCAGGCAAAGAGCATGGCTCTGCGGTCCCCGCACAGGCACTGCGGGACCCGTTGGGGTGGGGGGCAGGGGCAGCCTTGCCCGCGGTGCCTGCCTACCCCGCGTCTGCACACTCACTGCTTTGACTGTTCTGCCCTTTTACAGAGAAAGGGGAGGCTCAGAGGGGCCAGGACCTGAGTGTGAGCCACCCACAGGGCAGTTCCTCGTGATGGATGCCGCAGCGGCGTGGACGGCCCTCACCAAGAATTCCCACTTTAGAGGAAGGCCCCTTGGAGCACGATAAGGAAAGGGGGGTGCCCAGGTCCCCTCTGCAACCTGCGTGGCCCCAGAAGCCGGGTCGGGCCCCACCCAACTGTAGGGAATCTACTCGTGGGCAGTGGTGGCCCCTGGCTGCCTGCTGTCCCCTGGGCAGCCTCAGAGAGAACTCACTGGGCCCACAGCCTCTCTAGCCCCCAGGGTCAGGCCCCCGGTCAGGGAAATGGGCCCAGCGTGGGCCGGAGCCGCTGTAGCTCCCGCAGGGACCTGGGAGGGAGGGGGCGAGAAGGAAGCTTCGGTTCCCCAGCGGGGGCCCTGGGGCCCCTGGCTCCATCCCACTCACTCACCCAAGGTTCTTTTATGACCTGGTTTTCTGATTTGCGGCTGCAGGGAAAAAACTTTAAAACCCAACCCACTCAAGGCCTGGGAACAAGTAAGGAGGGGAAAGTTACCTGGGTCAGGAGGCCGGGGATGGGGGTGTCCTGGGAGGAATGGAATGGTGGGACCACCTTGCGCCTCCCCATGTGCTGTGGGTGATGAATACTAAATAGGACACCTTGATGAAAATGATCAATCATTAGTCAGGCTTACTGCTATTCTGTGGGGTCTATTTTGAATCCCAAGGGCCTGGCCTAAATGGGAGGAAGGGGTGTTTCCAAGGACTCCCCAAGACAAGACAGCCCAGGGCCCCCAGGCCTCTGGGACAGGTAGGGTCCTTGGGCCAGGCACTGGGAGAGGTCAGCTTGGGGCAGAGGGGGCCCATCCCGGGCATAAGGAATCCCAGAGAACAAGGCAGCCCCCACCCCAAAGTACGGCCTCTCAAGACCACCCTCTGTGGGCAACAACCATCCTCGTTCACGGGCACCCAGGGGAGAACCCCACAAGGGTCCAGCACACCACTCTCTGCAGGGCTGGAGGTCCTGAATATTCAGACAAGTTATGGGGTGAGAGGGGGAGAAGCAGTTAGACAGCCGGGCTCCTTAGCTGAGGCTAGGGACCCCGGGGCAGGGGGAGGTCTCGGGGCTCTTTGGAGGATGTTTGAATGGGGGCAGAGGCTTCTGGCCTCTCCAGGTGTCTGGAAAGCCTTCCCTCGAAGCCCACCAACACTGCCTCTTCCAAGGACCCAGCAGCGGAGACAGCCAAGACCTACTAAGCCCCCAGAACAAGAGCCTCCCCTCAGGGTCAACCCACCAGGAGGACGCGCTGCCCTGCCCCGGGCATCGCTGCCGTCCTGGGCACCATCCGGGCGCCGCCTGCGGAACTCTCAGCCCGGCCGCCTCACCCCTGCCCCACAGTGCAGTTTCTGGGATGTGAGGGTCAGCTGAGCCGGAGGGGCCCACGGTCCAGGGGGTGAGGGCAGATGGCTAGCCAGCCCCCTCCCCGCCGTGAGGTGTGGGGCAGCAAGGATTCAGCGTAGCTGAGCTGTTGGCATTCACGAGCCCTCCGGGGGAGGCTGTCCGGCAGGCGGGGGGCCCACCCTGCTATCGGCTCCACACCCGTCAGTCTCTTGTGGACAGTGGTTGCTTTTACACCATTTTATCCACCACTCCCCAACTCTGTCAAATGAGGAAAAGAAAACGGGGGTGGTGCTGGATGCAGACAGCTAAGAGGGCTGGGGTCAGTGGCCCACAGTTTAAAGGTGAAGGAGCTGGTCCAGAGGCTGGCATGGGGGGCTCCCCGGCTGCTTCATGCCCCACTGGTCTTGCAGGTGACTGCACACTGCAGATGACAGAGGATCTGTTTGCTGGCTTTCAGGGGAGGCAAAGAAGGCAAGGAGAGAGCCTAACCTCTCACCCCCGTCTTGTCCTTGACACCCCATGTGCCCCACCCACCATGACTTCCCGGGGAAGAGGATGTACCAAGGTGCCAAGCTGGTGGTCGGTGTGGCACCTCCCTGAGCCTCAGGGCCTTTACACTGCCTTTTCCGCCACTGGGAATACCATTCTCAGGTATCACGTGGCTCCTCTGGCTCCCTGGGCTCCAAGCCTTTGCTCACGTCACCTTCTCAGGTGGCCGACCCTAACCACTGTTTGAAACTCACACTCCACCGCCCACCCCCGGCCCGCCCACTTCTCCAAGGTAACAAGTCATATGGCTGGCTGGCTGGCTTTATTACTGCCTCTCCTCTTTAGAAAGTAAGTTCCATAAGAGCAGGGATTTTTGCCTGTTTTGTTTGCAGCCATATCCCCAAGTCCCTGAACAATAACTGTTTGTTGAATGTATATTGTTTAAAATCTCACATGGGGGACTTCCCTGGTGGTGCAGTGGTTAAGAATCTGCCTGCCAATGCAGGGGACACGGGTTCGAGCCCTGGTCCGGGAAGATCCCACATGCCGCGGAGCAGCTAAGCCTGTGCACCACAACTACTGAGCCTGCGCTCTACAGCCCGTGAGCCACAACTACTGAAGCCCGCGCACCTAGAGCCCCTGCTCTGCAACAAGAGAAGCCACCGCAGTGAGAGGCCTGTGTGCTGCAACTAGAGAAAGCCCGCGCACAGCAGCGAAGACCCAATGCAGCCAAAAATAAATAAAAATGTCACATGGGACTTCCCTGGTGGTCTAGTGGTTAAGACTCCACGCTTCCACTGCAAGGGGCACAGGTTCGATCCGTGGTCGGGGAACTAAGATCCTCCATGCTGCGTGGTGCAGCCAATAAATAAATAAATAAAATCCAAAGTCTAATTGTTGAAAAATAAATAAATAAAATGTCACATTATGAAAATATCCAGAACAAGGTCGAGTGGAGGTACAGAGCACATTTGGGTGGGGGTGAGGGGCTTGTGGCTACAGCTCCTCCTCATTCACTTGACAAAGAAGATCTCCCTCGGGCCTGGCAGTAACGCACCCGTGAAGGGTGAGGAAGGAGGTAAACTGCTCCGGCTGATTGCTGCCGGTGGGAAGGAGGGCCCAGGGTGCCAGAGCCTCGGAGTGTTTTATAGAAAGAGGAATCTCTCATTTTAAAAAATGTTATCTGGGCAGAAGAGCTAAATAGACATTTCTCCAAAGAAGACATACAGATGGCCAATAGGCACATGAAAAGATGCTCAACATCACTAATTATTAGAGAAATGCAAATCAAAACTACAACAAGGTACCACCCCACACCAGTCAGAAAGGCCATCACTAAAAAGTCTACAAATAACAAATGATGGAGAGGGTGTGGAGAAAAGGGAACCCTCCTGAACTGTTGGTGGGAATGTAAGTTGGTGCAGCCACTATGGCGAACAGTACGGAGGTTCCTCAAAAAACTAAAAATAGAGCTACCATGTGATCCAGCAAGCCCACTCCTGGGCATATATCCGGACAAAACTATAATTCGAAAAGACACACGCACCCCTATGTTCACAGCAGCACTATTCGCAATAGCCAAGACATGGAAACAACGTAAATGTCCATCGACGGATGAATGGATAAAGAAGATGCGGTACATATATACAAAGGAATACTACTCAGCCGTAAAAAAGAATGAAATAATGCCATTTGCAGCAACATGGATGGACCTAGAGATTATCATACTAAGCAAGAAAGAGAAAGACAAACACCATACGATATCACTTATAGGTGGAATCTAAAATATGACACAAATGAACATGTCTACAAAACAGAAACAGACTCACAGACATAGAGAACAGACTTGTGGTTGCCAAAGGGTAAGTGCGGATGGGGGAGGGATGGATTGGGAGTTTGGGATTAGCAGATGCAAACTAGTATATACATAGGATGGATAAACAACAAGGTGCTACTGTATGGCACAGGGAGCTATATTCAATATCCTTGATAAACCATAAAGGAAAAGAATATGAAAAATATATATAGGTATAACTGAATCACTTTGCTGTACAACAAAAATTAATACAACATTGTAAATCAACTAGACTTCAATAAAATTTTTTTAAAAATGTTATCAACCAAGTAAAAACTTTAACACCCCGGAGATCAAGAGAACTGGTCTGCGGGCTGTATTTGCTCACAAGCTCCTGGTGTCAAATGCAGATGGCACTTGGCCCGAGTGAGGCAGGGCCTTGTTGGGCACCTGGGGGATGCCTGGTGTGAAGGAGTGACAGCAGAAGCACCGTCCCCCGAACTCTCCCTGGCCTCTGGGAGAAGCCCTGAGGCCAGCACGAACCAGTTAAGCTCTGGATGGAACCAAAGGGGAAGCACTGGGGGCCTGCGGGAGGGCGGCGCTGGGCAGCGGTGGTCCCATGGGGCCAGAGCGATGGGGGCTGCAAAGGCTGGGCGGCGGGAGGCCCGAGGCCCACAGAGGCGCTCATAGCCTCCTTGAGAGCTCCGCCCCACCTTCCACGTTGCTGGGTCCCTGGTGGCCCTCATCAGTGGTAATTACATAATTAATGGTCTAATGAGCCGGTTCACCTGTGCATCCCTCACTGGAAAGCAGCCTGATGAGGGCAGGGGCTTCATCTGTTGGGTCCTAGGCTCTAAGCCTAGAAACTGCCCCAAGTAGCTGCCTATTAAATGCTGCCTGGATGGGTGGATGGATGACCAGATGGGTGAGGGTGCATTACCTGACCCTCAACACAGCCCTGAAGACTGATGACAGGCCTGGAGGCCAGGACACGTGCAACAGCCAACCAGGAAGGGAAGATGGAGCTTATGCTCTGCCCTCCACAGCCCCCTGGGTCACAGCCCTCTGTGCCCGAGCCCACTCGCTTGTCAAGCCCATCTCTACTTAGCCTACAGCCTGCGCAGGGGCCAAGCTGGGCGCTGAGGATACACAGGAAAATGCAATGGCTCCTGCCCTCCTGAGGCAGGCTCTGGGGACGGGGAGAGGAGGTGGTCAGGGCAGGCTGGAAGGAGGGGGCCGCCCCATGGGAGGAGCGGCCTGAGTGAGGGTGGGGGGGAGGACTGAGCAGGTGGGGTGGCTGCAGTTACCGCCCCTCCCCCACCTCAGGTGGCCTGGCTGCTGCAGCCAATGGTCAAATGCCCGCTGTCCTCATGGTAACAATCCCTGGCAATCCTGCAAAGTCACCCCCATTTGTCAGCTGCCTGCATCACTGCTCCCGGGGAAGGGCCGCTCTCCCCCACTCTGGGAGGCCCACTGGTCTGTGGCCAGAGCTGGAGTGGGGTCTCCGACTTGTTTCTGGCAGGGGTGCCTGCATCCCCCTCTATCGCCCGGCCAACAGGGCCAGCTGCTAAGAGTAGTGAGCCACCAGAAGCCACTTTCTGCAGAGCATATTGGAGGTCAAACCTCCCCCCTCGTTTTGCAGAGCGTTACTGGAAGCCCAGAGAGGGGCAGTGACTTATCCAGGAGGCCCAGCAGGGCTGAGATCCCTCTACAGCTCTGTGCCCCAGAATGGCCCCTCTGTCCACCAGAAAATGAACTCTGAGCTGGAGGCCAAAAGTGCGGGCCCAGATCCTCCTCCTGGACACCCAGTTTCCCAGGGGTCAGGGAACGCCCCCTTCCTCAGCCCGGGCGGGAGCCTCCCCTCCCTTCTCTGCCTCTGACACCCCCTCCCTCTCTGCAGCATGCTGACAGCCCCTCCCAGCCCCGCTCCACCTGGGGGAGCTGGGGAATCGGCGCCCCCTCCCACCACCAGCCCCCAGGGGAGGAAGCGGCCTGTCACGCCGCCACGGCGTGTCAAATCCTCTTGCTGCCTAATTGTGAGACGGCGGCGTTTAAAGAAACGCTTTTCTGGCCGCCTGCCACACCGCAAACTGCTTGGTATAATTTTATTATTAAGGAGAGAGAAAAAGAGGGAGGGGGGTTAGAAGAGCGAGAGAGAGAGGAAGGGAGCGAGAGAAGCAAATTGCTTAGTCCGAGTCAGCTGGTGGAGTATTCTCAACGTGAAAGCGGGCCGGCTTTCCAGTTGGCAAGCTGACTCCGTTAATTGCGCATTCAGCCTCTACTTAGGGTAATTGAAACGAAGCGGGGCCCGGGTCTGACAGTTAGGGTCTGCGCCTCGGCCGTTAACCCTTCCGCCCCCGACCTCGCGGCTCCCACGCAGCCCGGGAGCGCGGGCGGCCGGCGTGTGCCCCAGCGCCGGCAGGGTTAACGCGCCTCGGGAGCCGGGCGCCGGCCAAGCGGGGGATGGGGACGAGGATGGGGAGCCGCGCGGGGTGTGCGGGGGCGTCTGCGGCCTCGCCGCCCCCCTGCAACAGATGTTTCAGGCGTGTAAGACAAAGGCAGAGCGCTTGCCGCTGCCGGGAGAAAATCCGCAGGACTCCCTCAGGGGCAGGTAAAATTTCACCTTCTATTTGTGTTTCCCCCGCCCGCCCCCGCCCGCCCCCGCCCGCCCCCGCCCGGTTTCCCGGCCTCTGCGCCAATCCGGAAAGCGCCACCAAAGACGCCGCGCCGCCGCCGCCCAACCCGCTGACCCCAGCAAGGTCGCGGCGACCTCGGGTTCCGCCAGACGCGCGCGGGCCCCTCTTGGGGCGCCCCCGGCCGCGGTCCCGCGATCGGAGGCGCCGGGAGCAAGGAAGGGGCGCTCTTCTCGCCACGAGGCGGAGGCGAGGTGGACGCCGCGCGCCTCCCTCCTGCCCGCGCTGGGACCCCGGGGGCTGCGCCCCTCCAGCCCCCATCATTCATCTCCCTGATTCCCGCTGTAGCCGCCCTCGGAAGTCAGCCGAGTGAAGCAGCTGTTCCTTGCACACTCCACTTGACCAAAGATGATGATAAATGAGGCCCGGGCCGCGTCGGGGACGCGGCGGCCGCCGCGAGGGGCGCGCAGGGCGGGGCGTACGGCCCGCACCCCCTCCCCGCGCTCTGGGAAGGGCGAGGACGCGAAGGACAGACGACGACGTGCAAAATCAAAGGCCCGCACTCCCCTCCCGGCGCCCCGCGCTGCCCCGGCGCCGGCGGAGAGAAGCCGGGCGGAGAGGTGCGCCCCGAGCACCGCGGCCCAGGCGGAGACCCCCTCCTCACGGTGGCGCCGCCGCCCGGCCACCCCTCCGCATCCCGGCCCCCGGTGCCTCGGTCCCCACCGCGCCCTCGCCCCCAGCCCCGCGCCTCAAACCTATTAACGCTCGTAAATAATGAATAATGGAGCGAAGCTTCCCTCGGCCGCGCGACGCTGCGGGCGGGGCCGCCGCCGCCAGCTGCGCCCGGTCCCGGGGAGGGGGCGCCCCGGCCGGGCGCGGGGGCTCGGGCGCGCGGCCCCGCACACGTGCAGCCGCGGCGCGCAAGCGGGCACCCCGCCCGCCGAGAAGGGGGAATCCCGCTCTGCCCTCCCCAACGCCACCTCCCCTGGAGTCCTCTGGCACCGAACGAGGCGAGAGAGCGCGCGCGAGCTTCCCAGCCGGAGACGGTTATTTTTAACCTGCTCCCCTTTCCATCCCAGCCTCTCGGGTTTGCGCGCCCGCCTCCCCCCCCCCCCCAGCAGCCGAGGACGCGGGCTCCTCACCTCGCTCAGCGGCTCCGGACTCCGAGCGCCTCCCCCGGCCCGCGGCCCCCGCCCCTGCGCGGGCATCGCGCGGCGGAATCTCAGCCTGGAAAGGACCGATTAGCAGCCGCGTGCCTTTCTGCGAAATATTGGAACCGGCTGGGCTGGGGGCGGGGAGCCCGGCGCGCTCGTCCCCTCGCCTCCCTCCGCGCTCGCCTGGGCGGCGAGGCGGCTCGGCTCTCCCTCCGCAGACGCGGGGCGGCCGGGCCGGGGCGCCGAGCCCCCTCTGGATTTCGCCCTTCTCTCCTCAACGCCCACCCTTCTTCAGTCATCGAAGAAGCTGGCGCTTCTAACCCGCGGACCCTCCGGCAGCGGCGGCGCCGAGTGGTGCGCCGCCTGCCCCATCTCCAGCCCCCTCCCTAAGCCGCTCCAAACACACACACCGTTGACACAGCAGCGGCCTTGCACACCCGCACCTTCAAGGCAGACACGCCGGGCCGGGCCAGGGCACACCGGAGCCTCCTTCCGGGCTTGCCCTCCCTCAGGCCCACCCTCGCCCCTCCCTCCCGGCCCCTTCCCCAGGAGGCCCAGCAGCTCAGACCCCTCAGGCAGCTCAGAGGCCTGAAGCACAGGAAGTTCACATCCACTCCCATTACCCTGCTCTCCAAGAGGCCACCCATCCAAACCCCCAGCCTGTCCTTAGCCCCAAAGGAGCTGCCTGAACCCAGGAACCCCTGAGGGCTTCTACTGGATCAGTCACTTGACATTTCGCAGACTCTGCTCAGGCCCAATCCTGGAGACCACCAGGCACAGACCACCCCCGACCACCTCCCTCCTGAACGAGGTGGGGGGCGAGAGAAAACCGCTGCAGAACAGAGGGGGGGACTGGAGGGCAGGGGCTGGGAAGAGAGGGAAAGGGCCTTCCCGCCGGGAGCTGCCTGGCCCAGTGGCAGCAAAGAAAAGGGCCTATCTGGGAACGGGGGCCAGATTTCTCCCCGGATTAGCTGAAGGGTGGGGGAGCCCGGGACCGCCACCCCAAGGAAGCAGCCAGTGGCCAAGGTTGCTGCAGAGAGGGAAGCCTGGCCAGCCGGGGTGGAGGCAGGGGGATGCGTGTGGAATCCAGATGTGAAGACAGCTGGTCTGGTGACACCCTAGGGCCAGCTGGGAGGCCCAGCCTGGCCTGCAGGGGAGGCAGTCTGCGGGTAGAGCGGGGCCCCCTGAGCACACGCAGGGCCTGGCAGGGCAGAGGGGGGTTCTCCAGGGGCTTATCCCCTCAACCAGCCTGGACACAGAGCCCGGGGCCTCCCTCAGATCTTGAAAGTTCTCGGTAGCCCTCAGACGGTGGAAGTGGGTGTAATAGCAGCGGCGTGGCACGGCATGCCTGGCCCCCTCCTGTGGCCTTCGTAGACTGTACTTCTGACCCTCAAACTGCCCTTCTAGGAGGCAACGTGACCTCTCATTTCACAGACGTGGAGACTGAGCCGCAGAGCGGGACAGGGGCCGTGGCGGGGGGGGGGGCCCTCCCTGTTCCAGGGCGCAAGGATGACAGTGAGGCCCTGGTTCACTCCTTCGGAAATTTCAGAAAACTGGTTTTCTTGGGAGAAAAAAGGGGCAGGGGGCTTGGTGTGGTGAAGCGCTGTAGGGAAGTCACACTGCCTTCTCCCCACCCACGTCGCCCCCCTTCCCCCGCAGAACCAGCCACCAAGGCACCAGGCCCCTGCTGATGGTCTCAGGCAGGGCCTCATCTGCAGCCCAAATATAAATGTCACAAGGCCACGTACCACTGCTCTTTACATGTGTGTAGCTGTAGTCATGACAAATACACTACAACTTCATGCAGGGCCTGGCAGCTTTGCGTTGCCCAAACAACGGACAGCTCCTATTTTGATATGAAAGGGGGTCTCCATCTCAAGACTGGCTTCTGGGTGTGGGGACCCCTGCCAGATGAACAGCTGGGGCCACCTTGTGGTCTGGACTTCCCCGCTGCCCCCTCTGCTGGGAAGGGAGCTTCCATTTCCGGGCGTGGCTTGGATGGATGGCCTGCTGCACACACCCCTCTCCCAGGGTCGGGGTGGATCCTGGGCAGCGCCCCCAGACACGTTGCCTGGTGACCAGAAGCGCTGGCCTTTGGGGAAAGCACACCACCAGCTCTGATCCGGAGGTGGCCTGGGACCGCTCTTCTCAGGATGGAAAATATTTGCCTTTGGTTTTCGGCTGCCGCCTCGTGCTGGCTGACTTTCCCCCACACAGCCCTGAAATGTGGAGGTGCTGGAGGGTAAAAACGAGGGGAGGGCAGCTATCTGAGTCCAGCATCCAGCCGTTCTGAACAGCACTCTGTTTTTCTCCCAGGGTGAACAGAATACTTTCTGCCCGTTTTCTGCGCGCTGGTTTTCTGTGCTCGCAGCTAAAGGCTAGTTTCCCTTTTCCCAGGCCCAGCCCCCTTGGGCCTCACCTCCAACTAAACCAGACCCTTCCAGATCTCCCTCCCCACCCCAGCTTCCGGGTCACTCAGCATCCGGGGGAAAGCGCCTCTCCCAGCTATACGCAGCTAACTCAGCCCGACCCAGAGAGCCTTGTTCTGGAAAGCTGCAGGAGAATCCCTCCTGGCTGGCTCTGCGGTGGAAGAGTGGCAGTCTTCTCCCGAGACCGAGACCGGAGCTCCAGAGAGATGTCACATTCACACTGGCCAGGCCAGCCAATTGTGATGGCTCACAGGTGGCTGGCTGTGTGGCCTTGGGGCACCGGGAGTTACCACCTGCCCCCGCTCCGTCCCCACCCTGACTCTAAATACCTAGGCGCTGATGCCACACAGCTCTGCACACTGTCTGCTGGGTGGCCTTGGGCAGCTCACTGCACCTCTCTGAGCCTCACGCTTCTCAGCTGGAGCCTGCTCTGACCCCACACTGATGGGGGGGGGCCGCAAGGCTGGTGGAAACGCTGTGCTTGGTGCCCGGTGGAGGTTTCACGAGGGGCAGCAGCTTCCAGCGCCATCCACAGGGGCGAGGGCCGGACCTTGCTCTACCTCTACCTCCCAGGGAGCGAAGTGGGGGGACAGAGCGGGTCCTCGGGAAGGGCCCGGGGAGGGCTAATGCCCCAGAGTGAGGGAGGGCCTCCGGGACTGAGGGTTAAGGTCTGCCCACGGACTGTGTCCTGACCCCCACGGTGGGCGGGCGGGCTGTTTCCTGCCTGGAGTCCCCATGTGTGTCCTACGCTGCAGGGCATGTTTTAGTAAGATGGCGTCTGCTGAGCTGGGTGGAGGGTGATTCTAACAAGCTCCCAGGCGAGTCTGTCTCTGCCGGCCTGGGAGTCCGGGAGGCCGGGCTCGGCAAGGGGCTCCGGGTCCTGTCCTGTCCTGTCCGAGGAGGGCCGACCAGGGACCAGGCTGTGGCTCGGCGTTCCCGAGCCCTCTGTCTCAGAGCCGGGGTCCTGCAGTGGCCTGGGCAAGCCCGGGACTCTGAATTCGGCCCTGTTTCCCGGCAGCGACGCAGCGATGAAAGGGCAGCTCATGCTGCTGACCCCACCGTCACTTCAAGTCCAGGCCTCCCGGGCCTCAGTGTCCCCGTCAGGACAGCGGGAAGCTGGGCTAAAGTGATCCCACCCTTTCCCCTGATGGTTCCCGAACACTCTCCCCTTCCCTGACCCCTTCCGAGGGGCCAAGATATCTGGACCCCAGCATAGACCCCAGGGGCTGCAGTCCTGGGAGTACAGGGCTCACCCACACTGTTCTCACCGCCCCATGGGCCTGGCGCTGACCTAATAAGCACTTTCACCAACAGACTTCATCCTCACGCCAGTCCCGCGGGCTGGGTCGCATGATCGCCCTTGTTTCACAGATGACAGCACTGAGCCCAGAGACCATACCCCGCAGGAGGGAACAGGCCTGCAGGGGCTGGACTCCGGCTCTCCCCGGCCTGGCCCCCAGACGTGCCAGACCCTGGCGGATTTCTTCTGGGGAAACCACCTTTTTCGGCCCTACCAGCACAGGTATGGATGCGGCGTCTGCATCTCCCCTGGCCAGCAGCTGCCCCTGGTCTAGTTAGGGATGTGTGGGTAAGCTGGTATGGTCTCTTAGAGAGCTTTTTGGCAATCTGGACCCAAATGGAAGCTAGACATGCCTCCTGACCCAGCAGTCCTGCCTACAGCCAGGCCCAGAGTCGTCTGCACAGGTTAACTGCAGCGTCGTTTGTAAAAGCCAAAGACCGGAGATCCCCTAAATGTCCCTGTGAAGGGGCTGCGGGAAACACACGTGGGGAATTCCATACAGTGGGTACGAGTGAGGAAGGGCTTCGTGTGTGAACAGGGTGCCGCCTTCAAGTCAGGCGAGAAAAGCGCAGCGTAGAAAGTGTGCAGAGATGCCCCATTTGTACAAAAGAGGAGAGTGGATTCGAGTTTTCTTTTTTTTACCGTTAGCATGTGACACCTACTTAAGAATTTAAAACTTGGGACTTCCCTGGTGGTCCAGTGGTTAAGAATCCGCCTTCCAATGCAGGGGGACACGGGTTACAGCCCTGGTCGGGGAACTAAGATCCCACATGCCGCGGGGCAACTAAGCCCACGCGCCGCAACGAAAGATCCCGCATGCCGCAACTAAGACCCGAAGCAGCCAAAAAAAAAAGAATTTAAAACTTATGCTATGGATAAATATCTGCTCTCCGGGCTGGCTCTGCAGGATGGCTGGAGAGCGCGCCTGGTGTCGGGCTCCCATCTGGCACGGCCGCTTTCCAGCTGCTGGACTGCAGAAGCCCGGGGGCCATCAGCAGGAGGGGAAGAACCCAGCTGCCGAGTCCTGCAGTGGACAGCAGAGGGGTCATCCCCTCGTCCTACAGATGAGAAAACCGAGGCCCCACCTGAACCCGCATAGAGGCCACATCCTCCCGCTTCCTGGTGCACGGCCCTGGGGACACACAAGCCAGGACTGGGTCAAGCCCTGAGCTGTGGAGGCGGCTGCCGCCACCAGGGCCCTTGATAAACGGGGCCCGGGGCTCACGGGGGCTGCTCCTGGTCAGTGGGTCACCGAACTTCCCACTCCATTTCTACCAGCACTGTGCTTCCCTTCGATCATCAAAACACTTAGAGGCAGAGGCCACCCTGGGCTCCGGGGGCCCTGAGACTGTGGGCTGTGAGGGCACGGCTCATGGGGACCCAGTCCAGGAACGCTGGGCCAATTCCCGGCTGAGCCACCCGTGCGCCGTGGGGCTGGGCCTCCGTTTCCCCGGCTGTGAGGAGGAGCGGGGGTCCGTCCCTCAGAGGGCGATGTGTCAAGGGACAGGGCCTGGCACAGCAGGACCCAACAAGCAAGCTGCTACTTCTAAAAGGTAAACATGTCTATAATTTTATATAACAGAGGGAAAGTTCAGGAAAATCCCTGACTGGTCCTAGTGCTGGCTACGGAGCTGGGGCCAAGAAGGTGGGAGCTACTCGGGGTGACTAGAGCAGCGGGTGCCTGCCATGCTGGCAGAGGCCCGGCGGGCAGTGGCCGGCCGGAGCAGGGCCCAGCCGTCTGGGTTCCCGAGCTGGCACGTTGGGCGGAACAGACTTGGCCAGCTGGCTGGAGGCCCCTGCAGCCCCAGGCCCATGGAAAGAGGTCTCAGAAAGGCCCCTGTGTCCGCCCTTCTGTAGGCTGCTTTTTCCAGACCAGAGCCTCCCGTGTCTTTGGAAAGAGCATTCAGTACCCGAGGTTGCCGCTGACTCACTGTGTGACCTCAGGTGAGTCACCCCACCTCTCTGGGCTTCCATTTCCTCACCCGTAAGACGGGGCAAGTGATAAGTGCCCACCTCACGGGGTTGAGCAAAGACCCAATGAGAAAACGGACATAAAAGTGCTTTGTCATCATCACCCTCGTAGCTAATTCTAACATGATGCTTACGTGTGCAGAGCCCTGTTCTTACTAAGAAGCAGTCAACGTATTTTTAACTCCTCTTACAGATGAGGCAACAGAGGCACAGAGAGGTTAGGGCACTTGTCCAGAGTCGCACAGCTTGTGAGAGGCAGAAGCACCGTGACAGGAAAGTACTGTGAGGGCTAATATTATTATCATAATTCATGGCTGTGGGTCAGGCCAAGGATGGGCAAGCTTCAGGCTCAGTTCCCGAGGCAGCGCTGGCCAGCCCAGAGGGGTCACGTGCGGGGCAGAAGGGCCCTACATCACACCCATGCGGGAGCAGGGGCTCAGAGGGGGCTTCCCGGAGGCTCGCCCTCACCGGGTCCGAGTGGCATGAGACCTTGCGGACCGTGGTGGGGTCTGGAAGTATCAGGCACAAGCGCCCGCAGAGCTCAGCAGCCAGTTCCAAACACTGGTGGGGAGAACGGGTGACAGCCTCGGGGTTCCCCAGAGCCCCCCAGGCGACACCGCCCTCTGGAGCCGGAGGGGCTGCCGCGCCCACCCCTCCAGCGCGCGTCCACCAGCTCCAGTCTGGCTCACAGTGGCCAGCGGGTCAGCGCCCTTCAGCGGCACATCGCACATCTGAGGCCCAGCGAGCGCAGGGGGCCGCGCAGCGCAGGGGCTCAGAGCCGCCCCCGCCCCCATCTCCGCCCCACCCCCACCCCGGCAGGCCTGCACCAGCCTGTTCTCCCTCCCTGTCCCACCGCAGAGGCCGTGTGACTCTGAGGCCTGGGGGGCAGCGGCCTCCCTCTGGCCGAGGCCTCCCTGGCGCTGCTGTCTGGGTGTGGGAGGGACGCAGCTCCCAGCATATGAGGAAGGGCCACGGGTACCCGGAAGGGCGTGAGATTCCCATGGGAAAGGGGTGGTTCCAGCAGCAGCCCCTCCAGGCTGGCTCGGCTGGTGGATAAGCTCCAGCCGGCTCCTCGGGCACCTGCCCCTCGCGGAGACAAAGGCTGCGGGGCAGAGGCCAGGACACGCGCAAACGTGAGAGGGAACCCCAGGCAGTCCGTCCTGGCCTTCCCTCTGCTGCAGCTCCATCTTTATTCCTTTCCTCTCCTTTTCAGGCAAACCTGACCCTCGAGAACTGGATGGGCCCGCAGGTCCACACGACACCCCACAGCCCCCGGAGCTCCCCTGCCACTCCTCCTTTACCCACAGGGCCAGCGCCGGAAAGATTGTCTCCCAAATAAACTGCATTTAGAGATCACCCTGTGTCCTCTCTCATGGGTGCAAAAGGACGGCAAATTAGGCCTTTGATGGACATGAGCAAGCCGGGGGTCGTGGGCCTTGTGCCTGTTGAATGAATAAGTGAGTGAATGGATGGATGGATGGGTGGGTGGATAGACGGGTGGGTGGGTGGAATTCCAGCCCCAAGCAAAGCCATTGCTACTTTTTTTTAGCCTGAGCAAAATAAGATTTCCTCAAGGCTTTTAAGAACATGGCAGGCGGGACTTCCCTGGTGGAGCAGCGGTTAAGAATCCGCCTGCCAATGTAGGGGACACGGGTTTGAGCCCTGGTCCGGGAAGATCCCACCTGCCGCGGAGCAACTAAGCCCGTGCGCCACAACTACTGAGCCTACGCTCTAGAGCCCGAGAGCCACAACTACTGAAGCCCGCGCGCCTAGAGCCCGTGCTCCACAACAAGAGAAGCCACCGCAACGAGAAGCGCACACACCACAACGAAGAGTAGCCCCCGCTCGCCGCAACTAGAGAAAACCCCACGCGCAGCAATGAAGACCCAACGCAGCAAAAAACAAAATTAGAAAACAAACAAACAAGCAAACATGGCAGGCCATTCCCAAGGTCCCAGGGGTCCCCTCTGCAACCACGCAACCACACGTCATGATGCCTGGGCTGGGAAATGGAGGGGCACAGGGAGGGGCCCTGGATCCTGGGCCCTTGCTTCCCCGTGCTGTGTCATCTCAGGGCCTCCAAAGCTCACCCAGAAGCCCCTTTTCCTGGGCCCTGTCCCAGAGACCCCTGGGAGTCCCCCTGACCGGTAAGCGTCCACAGGTTCAGGGTCCCTGGGAGCCTCTAGCTGGGGCCAGAAAGGCACATGAGGGAGGGGTGCGTGCCTGCTGAACCCGCCCGGCAGCTTTGCAGAGCCGGAGAGAGCAGGACGTTTGTCATCTGTGGGGACAGTAAGGATGGTTTAAGGTGAAATTTAAGCCCATTAGAACCTGGCTAACGACATCAGCAGCAACGGTGAAAATGAAGATGGCGGGTGTGTGAGCGCCACCGGTTGTGGGGCTGGCGCCGCCTCCGTGCTCGGGCCGGGCCCCCTCCCCGCAGCCCCCGGCGGCCCCCGCCCCACTGGCAGGCCCTACCCCTGCCCCCCGGCCACGTGGGCCGGCCCCCAGGGTCAGCATGTGGCTGGGGCCTTAGCCGGGGCGTGAGAAAAGATCCGGCCAGAGCGTGGAGGCAGCAGCTTCTTAATCTCCCTCCTTTGATAACTTCCGTCTTTTTTGTGCACACGCGAGAATCCAGCCCCGCCGCCGGCATCTCTTCCCCGGGCTGAGCCGTCTCCCTGCAGCTAATGCCTGACAGCTCTGTTTATGTCTCCCCATAATTCTCCAGCTTTATGGGGTTTTTTTCGGGGCCATTAAGCTCCCAGCCACAAGCTCCTTCCCCTGCCCCCGCCTGCCTTTGTCCTTGAGGCCTGGCAGCCCCACTGCCCTTTGGGAGAAGGGCTGTCCTCCCCCGGCAGGTGGACGAGGACCTCGGCCGAGCCCTTGCTCTGGATGCCGCCTCCCCCAACGACTCCAGGTCCCTCGTCCTCTCGGCACAGGTCTCATCCCGCCTGTCCCCAGGGAGACGGGACCCTCCAGGGTCCTGGAGTGCCTGGCAAAGCCCGCCCTCCCTTGGGCCCAGCCTTTGGCTTCTCTTCCCCCGTGAACTTTGCTCCTCCCACAGGCTCGGCCGTTCCTGAGAACAAAGCCCGCACCCCTCCCCGACCTCCCTCTGCTCCAGACCCCCAGATCCAGCGCATGCACGGCACCCTGAGGCCCCCCGCACCGCTCCACAGACCTTGTCCTCTGCCCCAGTCTCCCCACGGTGTGTCTCTGAGGAGGCCCCCAAGTCCTCAGGGCCCCCCCCTCCCCTTCCTCACAACCACAGCCCAGATCTAGCCTCGCGTCACCTCCAAGCTGGGTTTCCTGCTCCCGGCCTCTGTCCCACGTGGCCTCACAAGCCCGGCTCAGGGTGCTCCCTTGCTGTAGAGCCTTCGATGGCTCCCCAGTACGTTCACCTACCTGAGTCCCCATCCTCAGCGTGCTGCTCAGAACCCTGCAGCCCCCGCGTCTTGGGGAGAGCCGGCTCCCGATGCCCTGCCCTCTTCCGCTGAGATCGGACCTCAGGTGTCCCCAGCAGGGGCTGGCCCGACACCAGGCCTGCTCACACCTCCCGGGGCGCCCGTCCCTACCTCTGCAGCTCAAACACAAGGCAGAAGGACTTCCTCAGCGGGAAGCAGCCCTTCCCTTGACTCTGGGTGCCACGGTCCCCTCCCATGGCTCCTACAGCTCGTGGAGTCCCCGGTCGCCCCAGCCTGGACCCCTGGCTTCCTGGGTGCCCGGGGCAGAGAGGTGCCCCTTGGAGTCCGTTTCCCCACCACAGCATGGGGCAGTGTCCCCCTGGGGCCCACACTAGGCCAGAGTCACCGCACAGAGGCCAACCTGGGATGTTGGAGAGCCTCCCCCGAATCCCCTTTCTTTCTGGGCACATGGCCCTCCGGGGGTGAGGCAGTGGAAGGAGTGACTACCCCTCTCATACCCCCCCATGCCCTGCTCCTCCGGGGAGACCCGCGCCGCCCCAGGCAGTCATTTCTTCTCGGCCCTTTAATTTCCGCTTTTCCCTTCCGCGGACCTGCTTCACGTGCGGGTGGCCGAGACTGCGCCCCGGCACTGTCACCAGCCTCTGGGTGCCAGGTGGCCTGGGCCCCGGCCCTCCCCCACGGTGGGTGCTAGGGGATGCACGGGCCTTCCCTTCGTCCGGAGGTGGGGGGGAGGGGACCACGGGGCGAGGGTGCCAGCGCTGCACCCTGTCCGCCTCTTCACAGGCACTCGGCTGTTTCAGTCGATTCCGACCTCGTCGTCCACCGCCTCCCAGGGTGTCTGGCCACAGCTCGGCAGGCCCCCCTGCCCGGGCCCGCCCGCCTCCCACCCAGACCTCCTGCCCTTGGCAGGTTCCACGGCCCCGCGGGTAGCCCCTGGCCTGAGCCTCCGCGTGACCTGGGCAGGGGGCGTCCTGGCCCGCCCCCGCCTGACACACAGCCCTGGAGCACCGCGCGGGGTGCCGGCCAGGCCGTCCTACGCCCCGTTTCCAGCAACCCTATCGTTAAGAGCAGCAGAAGCTTTGTAATCTGAGGGGCCCAGCGCAGAATGAAAATGGGGAGCCCTGCTCAAAAGGCCTTCATCTCCAGATGGCAACAGAGCAGCACGAGACCAAGCACGGGACATTCTGAGTGCAGACCCCGCCTGGCCGCAAGGCCGCAGGCCCACGAAGCCGGCGCAGCCCAGAGGAGGTCAGCGGGCCAGCCACCATACCCCGCAGCGAGCGGCAGGAAGATGAGGGTCTGATCCACCGGTCACACCCGTAACGACAGTTCCTAACGACTGAGCACCTGCTTTGTGCTAAGAGCTCTGTACATATTAAGTCCAAAAACCATCACGGACTCTACAGCTTATGGGGGGGGGGTTCAGAGGCAATGTGATTTGCCCAGGGTCCCTTGCTGGAGACAGGATGAGCCCAGGCTCCAGGGCAGGGGGGGGCGGTCGGGGCTCCTGACTGAACCACACGCCGCTGAAACACCGAGACCCCTGATGTCGGCTCTGAATGGAGCCTTGAGAACCCGCCTTAAACTCTCCCCCCAGAGATGCAGAAACTAAGGCTCAGAAAGTGTGTCCGACTCCCGCAAGATCACACAACACAGCAGGACCCCAGATCCCAGCCCTCAGCAGCCCTATTTCCAAAGATCCAGGCAAACACTCATGATCCCGTGCAGGGCAGGAGGCAAAAGCGAGTGGAAACACACAGATGCCCACATCAGCATCTTCTCATCAGAGGGCCAGGCGGTGACTTCTCTTCTCTACACTCTTGGTTATTTTTTGTATTTTCTCCAGTGAGCTGAGATTTTTAAAAAGACCAACAGCTCGGAGTTTTTGGAATGAATGAGGAAGGAGGTTTGTGGAACCGAGCCCTGGTTAAAAGAGTTGCCATAGATACGGAGCAGGGTTTACACGCTTCCCAAGGCCCAGAGCTTTGGGTCCTGTCTGGCTCTCTGGGGAATTCCCAGTGCTCAGGATGCCGTGGGCCCCGGGAGGGCTTCCGGGCGCTGCAAGTCTTGGTGTCCCCCTGGCTGGTCAGGAGGCAGGTCTGGTGTTCACTGGCAGTGCTGTCTTCCTGCTGGACCTCCCCTCTGGCCCTCGCTGGTCCCCACCTCCCTCTGTCCCCCCACATCCCCGAGGCTCCCCTGGAACTCACACCACCCCACCCTCTCCTGCTCACAGCCCAGGGGATCCCCACCGCCGCAATATCTACAAGACCAGGCTCCCCTCCTGCCCCGAAGCTGGCCCCTGCTACCCTTTCTGGCCTCATCGCCCGGGGCCGGACAGTGCCAGACGCCTCCGCAGACCCTGCCTAGAGCACCTCCTCTCTACCTGCCCCCCAGTCCCGAGCAGGGGCCGCTCCCAGTTCCCTGCCACGCGGTGGCTGCAGGGCGGGGATCAGGACCACATCACTCTGGGTCACCCCCACTGACCCCACCGGGCCTGGCACAGTGCCCAGGGAATCCACCTGGGCCCCCTCTGCCCCTCGGAGGTGGATGCTGGGCCTCGGGCAGACAGCTCCGAGCCTCCTCCTGCCCCGAGAGCCCCCTGGGTCTCCGGCTTGAGAAGAGCTGACAGCTCCTTAATAAAAGCTGCCACAGACGCGCCTGAGTGACATCGCACCCGGCTGGCCGAGAGGCGGCCCACATCAAAGCCCCATTTTTCTTCTTCCTGTGAGGCACTGAAACAATTTACATAAAGAGCCCTACATGTGTCTTGCAACAAAGATGCATTTCTTCTCGTGACTGGCCACGGCCCCCAGCCCACCCAGCTTCCTCAGATGCCCCCACTGGTGCCTGGCCCGCTTCCGCAAGAGCAGGGGTCTCAGGGACCACCCTGTACCTGGGTCACCCGGACACAGGGCTGGCGGAGGCCAGCCGAAGGAACAACCAAGCCACGCCTATTAAAATAAAAACTAAAAACAACCAACCCTGAAGGGCTTGGGGCTGGGGCCGTGCCTGGGCCCAGAGCCCTGAGGATATCAGCGGAGCCTTGCTCTGGCCTCAGACGGCAGGACAGGGGCATGTGCACCCTGGACCCACCGAGCAAGTCTAGCAGTGCTGCAGACCGGGCCTGGGAGCCAGGCCTCCCCGCCCGGGCCCAGCATGCGGCCCCCGCTGCGGTGCCTCCAGCTTCGAGAGCCAGGGTGGCTCCAGGTGAGGTTCCCAAAGAGTCCTGTCTTCCAACAGCCGAGGCCTAACCCCTGTACTCCTGGCTTCAATTTGGGCAAAGAATCACCCTCCCTTGGCCCCTCTATTAGGAAATGACACCCCGAGAGGTGACCCTGTGAGCCATGATCCCCGACTTTCGTCCCACGCGCCCAGCATTGGGGAGCAGAGTGGGGCTCGGCCGAGCACAGTTGCCCCGGGAAACCCTGTGCCAACCCCCTGGCGGGCCTCGGTCTCCCCGAGTGTCAGACGGGCTCGGGAGTGCTCCCCACACGTGTGCCGGGCACCGGTGAGTTCTAGGCGTTAAGATACCCGACCTTCCCTGCCTGCGCATGAGCACGTGCTGTCACCGTTTGGGGCTGAACACGCAGCCCCACGTCTCAGTCTTGCTTTACGGGATTTTGGGGGCACTGATTCTGTGTGACCTTCACCTTCCAAGTCCGAAGGGAGATAAGACTGCGCTAGGGACATTTCTGGATTCCGAGGGTCTGACCCCCAGCCCTGGCCAGGGTCGCTCCCTTGGTCTCCCCTCCCCGCCAAGTCCAGGGGGGACCTTCTTAAACACCATGAGACCACGGCAATCCCACCTCGAGACACACAGCCAATGCGAGTGCCACACACTGGCACCAGACCCTGTGCTCCTGAACATTCCTGGCAGGCTTAGTCGTAGAAGCCTCCAGCTGTAAACGGACGGGATGTTCTCAGAGGTGGCGCGGATGGACAGCACGATGGAAATACCCGTGCCGGCTGCACGCGGCCTGGGCAAGTCAGAGAGCTGGACCCGAGAGACCACACGGATGAAGTTCACAAGTTGATGCTCAGATCCTGGGCAGGCCAGGCCTGGGGGGACACGGGGACATGGGGCTGGTGATGCCTTCTCCTGATCTGCGTGCTGGTCAGACACGAGTGTGTCCAGTTTGCAGCGATTCATTGGCTGTTCACTCAGGATTCATGCCCTTCTCTGCATGGGATCAATAAACAGTTAAAAAGTAAAGCCATCGAGACTTCAGCCTTCTCTCCTCAAGACCTCCTGAGGCTCCTCACTTTGCTCGGAATGAAGGATGGGAACCACCTCAGCCCGTTGGGTCAAGGTCAGCCCACCTCCAGAAACTCCCTTTTCTCCTCGGTCAATAGTAGCGTGCACTTCCCCCCCAAGGAGGAAGGATGGCTCCCTCCTTGGTCAACGGAATTTGAGTGAAAGTGACGTGTTGCTTTCAGAAGCTCCGTGAGCCCAGGTGCCTCTGTCTCCCCACCCCCACATCCCGGGATATGCAGCCCTCAGAAGGCTGCTTCTGTCAGCCTGGGTCCTTGAGTGACTGCAGTGAGCAGTCCCTCCGCTGTCCAGTCACAACACACAGTACCAGGGAGGGATAAACCCTGTTTTAAGGGGCTGATCTTTGGGGGGATGCTTGTTATGCAGCAACCCTGTCCGTCCTGACTTGTACACCAGGCTTCCAAGGCTCTCTGTGGCCTGGTCCTTGACAAGCTCTCTGGCTCTGCGAAACAGAGACACTCTAGCCCTGAGCCCCATGGGATCTCTGCCCCAGGCATGCTGGGATCTCAGCTGTTCAGACGCAGCTGGTTCCTTCCTGTCCTGGGCCTTTGTGCCTCCATCCATCTCCCAGGAGGACTGCCACCTGCTGCCTAGGCACTCGGTGGAGCTGGCCGCTCCCTCTTCTGGACCACGCAACCCAGCCCGTACCGCCCTTGCCTGCTCCTCTGAGGCCCCATGAGGGCAGGCATGCAGTCAGGCAACCGTCGTCTCCTACAGGACCAGCAGGGGGTAAAGGCACACAGGCTTGGCCTCCGGCTGCTTCGGTGGGACTTCAAAGGTGGCCCCTGCCCTTGATCACAAAGCCAAGGGCAGCCCAGGAGGCTGTGGACACCCCGGCCAAGCTCTAAGACCCTCCCAGACCTGCAGAGCTTGTCTTAAACCCACCCTCCCTCCTCTGGTGTCTAAGGGCTGCCACGCCACCCTGAGGGCCTCTTAGTGGCTGGGGAAAATTGGGGTGCAAGGAAGGATCTGGGGGCACTCAGGGGGAGGCGGCGCCACCAATTAGCCTATTTTAGATGATATTGGTTGGAGTCTCAGGGAAAGAATATCTCTTCCAGAAAGGCCTCCGTTTAAGGCCCTGTGAGAAATGATCTCAGCTCAGCACGGCCTCGGATTCCCAGCTACAAGTTCCCAGCAGTGGCCGGGGACCCTCCCGGAGCAGCAGGGTTTCAGAGTGGCCAATCACTGAGGCCCCCAGAGGGACCTCGGCTGAGTCTCCAGGCGTGGTGACAGGAGGGCCAAAGGTGGGGTGGTGTGGGCAGGACTCTGGGTGCATCAAGATGCAAACTGGCTGCCTAAGCACAGGCCCCATGGACCCCGTGTCCAGGGGGCTCTTGGTTCCCCCGAGTCGTCCCACCTGCCCCCCCCAAGTTCCCCACCCAGAGCAGGGGTCAGTGGGAACAAAAGTGATGGCAGTGGCCACAGCAGGAAGACCTCTGAGCAGGCATCTCACCTTCTGAGCACCACACAGGAGAACTCGGAAGTTCCGAGAGGGTGGGCAACTTGCTCAAGGCCACACAGGGAAGCGAGTGCTGGGGGCTCGCTCTCCTGCCTGCTGGGGGTCCCCTCACTGCCACGGGGTAGACCTCCCCCTTGATTCAGACTGAGTCCCTGAGCTCGGCCTGCACTGCTCTCCAGTTTCAATTCCCACCCCTCTCCCCTGTACGTTTTCCAGCCACACTGGCCCCTCGGACGTGCCGGGCCCTCACCTCTGGGCCTTTGCACACACCATTCCCTCTGCCTGGGTCACCAGTTCCCTGTCCCCACAGCTCTCACCGCCCTCTGCAATCACCTCCTTCATGTACTTGTTGACTCCCTTCCGTCTGTCTGCCCCATGGACGGTGAGTTGTAAGCACAGGGTCCCGTCTGTCATGCTGAATGGCCAGGCTGCGGCTGCTTCCAGGTTCCAGGCCGTCCTCACAGCCGCAGGCCACTAGCCGTGGACGGCACTGCCTCCCCTCACTCTGCATCTCCTGGCCCTCCTCCAGAGCCCACTCCCTCACTCCCAGCCCTGCCCCCTGCTCGGACCCCTCCTGGTCCATCTCTCCAGGCTGGCATTCAGGGGTGACCCCCGCCCACCTTCCCAGCTCCCAGACCTCACGCCCAGCAACACTAAACCACAGGGTGCTACCTGTACCTACCAGCTCCCTCGTGCTGCCCCTTGCACATACTGGGCGCGATCATCTTAGGGCACGCCTCCCCCTAGTTCGCCTCGCAGACGTTCGGGGTCACCTCCTCTCGGCTCTCGTGTGACGTCCCAACAGTTGTCTGTCCTGGTTTCCCTCCCTGCCCCCGCCCCCACTGCCCACCGTGCTGTGGGTCTGCCTCCCAGGGTGTCCCAGTGCCCAGCACATAGTCGGTGCTCAGAGAAAGCGAGCGATGTGGCTGCTGAATGGACCAGGGCCGTGTGATTCCAGAGGCCAAAGCTGTAGGCTGAACACGAGCCTCTAGGAGACCAGCAGGGGCTCTGCCACCCGTCCCCGGGGCACCAGGACGACAGCAGCCGCTTTCATCTGCTCGCTGTGTGCCAGGAGTTCACACATGGATCACATCTTCCAGCCCCAAGACAACCTTGCAAAGTACAGATGAGGACGCTGAGCCCAGAGAGGACAAGGAACTAGCCCGATGTCACACAGCCAGGAAGCAGAGGAGCTGGGACTTGAACCCAGGTCTGTTTGACTCCCAAACACACGCCCTTTAGCCGAGAGGAGCTGTGGTCCCCGGAGCATGCAGTTCCAGGAGGCTCTGGGGGGCTGCAGAGAGGGGGCCGTCTGCCAGGCGTCCCTCCCAAACTCCCCCATCACCACCCATCTAGAGCCTGGCCTTGTTGCCAGACTGCTCCTTCCGGAGTCCATCCCCAAATCCTGTGGCTGGGAGGTGGCGGCCCTCCCGGGAGCATTTCCCAGCCTGGCTTGTGTGGCCCGGGCCATGCAGGGTGGGCCCAGTGGGCTGCACCACCATGGACAGCTGAGGAGACCCAGGCTCGGCCAGGTTGGGGGACATCCCCAGGCCCCAGCTGGGTCCCAGCTCTACTCTGAGAAGTTGCATGGCTGCTGGGTGAGGGCTGGGGGCCCATGTTGGTGTGGGACTCTGGGAGTGGGCCCTGGGCTCAGGGGCCACTCTCCAAAGCAGGGGAACCTGGGGCCAGGGCACCAACTGAGCTGCCATCAGCACCAGCATCCAGGAGCTCCTGGAAGGCCAAGGGACACGGGACTGAGTCAAACTTTTGGGTGACAGTCTTTGTGACTCTGGCCCAGACGCCAAGCCCCCCCTGGGTCGCTGGGCCCTCCCTGTCCCCCTTTCCACCATCATAGCGCTGAACACACACCCACACGTCCTGGGCACTTGTCTGTCTCTCCCAAGTCTCTGGCAGCCCTGGGGGTCCAGAACCCTGAGTGGGCCCCCAGCCCTGTCCACACAGGGCTCTGACCAGGAGGGGGCCCTCAGCAGATATCCGATAGGCGAGCTAACAGATCCTATGCTTTACTGTCCTTGCATAATGTCCCACGGCCCACCTCCTCCAGGAAGGACACCCTGAACACCCTGCTCCCTCCACTCTGGTCACTGGGCACCCTCAGTAATTAAGCAGAGATCTCACCCCAAGACCCAGTTTAACGCCAGATCCAAATCACAGCATCCCTGTGGGCTCCAGCCAACTTCCGCTCACTCACCTTCGGGGACGGAGGGCTCACTTCCCACAGCACCTACTGGGTGCGAGCCTCTGCGCTGGGCGCTGCGTGCAGGAGCAGGACAGTCCCAGCCTCCAGCCCCCAAAGAAGAGCTGGCCGTTCTACATCAGCCAGGCCCCCTCCAGGGAGCTCAGCTCTTGGCAAACTCCCCCCCGGATACACGGGGAGATGGGGAGCTGTCCCCAACTCACTCAGCAATAACAGCAGGTCACCGGGGATGCAGAAAAAGAGGACGCCACGTTTCTTTTTAAAAAACATATGACTATGCCTGGTTCGGGAGCAACTGGACCCAAGATGTGGCCAGGTCGTTGGTGGATGGTGTGATCCCAGGGGGGGGCTCATCTTCCTGGGGCCGCTATTTGCTGAATTTCCCACAATGAACGTGTATTATTCGTCACAAGGGGGGAAAGTCTGCCAATCGATGCCTTTGCTAGGCTGAGCCCTGGTCTGTGTCCTCGTTTGTGTCCTGCTTGCCGGGCAGCGGAGAGCGAGTGATACGACTCCTCGTGGGTGGGCCCTGTGACCCCATCGCTTCTCCAGACCCCCACCCGGGCCCTCGCTGGCCCAAGGAGCAGAGGCCTCTCACCCTGCCCATGCTGCTCCCTGTGGGGTCTGTACTGGTCTGGCCCCCACTGTGATGGCAAAGTCGCCAGGGCAGGGACCACGGGTGCAGCGTGGGGCTGGGCATACAGCAAGTGCATAATAATAGCTCGCAGAGAGCGGCCGCCTCCCCTGCCTCCTACCTGTGCAGGTGCTCTCCCCTCTCCAGGCCAAGGGGGGCTGATACCAGTGCTTATAGGTATTTGCTATCCCGCAGCCCAGGGTCCCGAAACACTGCAACCAGAGACAACATCCGTGGTGCTTCTGCAAACTCAAATCCAACTTTGCTCCTCCCCAGTTTAAAACCTTCCACGGCCCCCTCAGTGTCCCGAAATCACCGCCCTCCCCCCCAGCTTCGTATCCAAGGTCTTGTACCTTCTGACCCCTGTTCCCTCCTGCAGGTCCCCTCCCCGACCAAAACAGATCAGCCTACAGCCCACCTGCCAACGAGGCTGCCTCACAGCCCTGGGCCTTTGCACATGCCGGTCCCTCTGTCCAGAACAGGCAGACCTGCCCCTATTCATCCTTCAAAACCCTGTGAAGAGGCTCCCTGATCCCTGCCCCTCCCCCAGGCCCGTTACCCGCCCGGCCCCCTCTTGGGTCTGTCTGTACACACATTGATCATTGCACTCAATGCAATTAGGGGTTGACGCGTCTGTCTCGTACCAAACCGGACGCGACAGGGACCGGGCCTTTTGTCTTTGTTTTAAATCCCTAGTGCCCAGATACCGCCTGCAGATAAACAGGCACTCAGGAACGTCTAGCTGACAGGTGGGTGAGTCGGTAAACAACATCTGCACAGCCCTTTACAGTTTCTGAAGCCTTTTCCTGTCCTCTGTCTCACTGGGCTCCTCCACAGGGCAGCGGGGAGCAAAGGCCCCGGACCCCATCCCTGACGACAGGCGCCACCTCCGAAGGGCCTGGGGTCCCTTCCCTCTGCCTGGTCAGGGGCTGAGCTTCGCCGGGAGCCTCTGGCAGGCTCACCAAGAGCGGCTTGGACCCCTTTTCAGCAGGAAGCCGACTGTTTCCCCTGCCAAAAGGGCTCCCTCCCCTCCACCACTGGGGAGAGCCAGGTGGGTGCCCAGGTGGCAGCCTGGCCGGGTAGAGGTAGAGGCTCGGCACCGGCCGCCATCCTGCCATCCCGCCCAGAGCCGTGGGATGCGGTGGGCTGGAGCTGCAGCCCACCAGCGAGTCTTGGTAACAGTTGCTATGTAAAACGCTTGGAGGGGGAATTTACTGTCAGCGTTAATAATAGATGAAGGTTTCAGAATTTTTGATGCCTTACGTTCTAAGCCGTTTGATTTATAATGTCTCTGGAAAGGGAGGGAAGAGGGTGCGGGCGAGGGAGGAGGCCCAGAAGCACGAGCTGGGAGCGTATTCCCCGCCACCCTGGCCAGACGGGGAAACCGAGGCCAAGCGGCGGAGCCACATGGCTCCGATGCCAGGACCCTGGGGGCCTGCAGATGCCAGGCTGCCCCATCCTCAGGAGGGGAGACAAGGTCTCGGCCCCTCCCGCCCGCCCGCCCGCCCGCCCTGGGTTGTTTTGATGGATTCCTGCTTCTCCTTTTAGCGCGAGCAGGTGTATCTCAAGTAGGCTCGGGAAGCGGCGCTGATGGCGCCCGTGGGGGGCGGTGCAGGGCTGATTACAGGCTCCACGGAGGCAAATGCAAGTCCCAACTTCCCTTCTGCTGCAAGTGCCACCGCTGTCGAGGCGCGGAAAGTCCTCCGTGGGGAGCAGGCCGTGTGGGCAGGAAGCAGGGCTGCTGGCCGGGCCCTACCACCTCACCGAGGGGCTGGCCTGGACGCGGAGGCCAGCAGGAGGGGCCTCCCCTGGGGCCAGGCTGCCCCGCACTGAGGCGACTCCCAGCTGAGCTGCTCCTCAGGCGGGTGCCCTCCCTGACCTTCCCACCCGGCCTCCCCCAACCCTCCTCAGCCTCTCCATCCAGGCCAGGAGGTCTTCAGACAGGCCCTTACCTCCCCGGATCCCCAAGACCCCAGTCTTTGGGCCAAAGAAATGGGACCCTGGGCCGGGCACCCCGATATCCAGACCGCAACCCCTCACCTTGACAGCTGTCCCCAAAAGTCACGTCATCTCCCACTTACAAATGGGGGTGTGTCAGGCTCAGGGTCCTCCTGCCTCCCTCCTTGGGCCCTGCACACCCAAGAGCCCTGGCGACCCCTGCTCCAAGAACATGGGAGAGCCCTGCCCTCCCTGGGTCCCCATCTCCTGCTTCGGGGATCAGGCGACGCGTACCCAGGCCCCAGGGCCCAGCATTCCACACCAGCCTGGTGTGGACTCACCAGGGCTGCCCCGCCGCCGACGCCCTCTGGGGCTGCTCATGAGGGCCCACAAACTCTAAAGGGCTGTGGGCACACTGCTAATGGCGATGACACAATAGTTAGGACCATTCTCACCGGGTGGGCACATCGCCCCCATGAACAGGCAGGAAAACCGTGGCCTTAGGAGGACAGTTCCGACCCCACAGTAGCCGCCCCCGGCCCCCTTCCCACCTGCTTCATTACCGGGTCTTTGTCCATCTTGATCACCGCCCTGCCCAGAGCACACGGTAGGTGCTCAATGGGTGTTTGTGGCAGGCTGCGTGGATAAAGGCATGAAGTGGTGAGCCCCCTCTCCGGGTGTGCTCTGAGCCCCTCCCGACCAGCCTGCAGGCAGGGGCCGGTGCTGGGTGTAATCATGGCTCGCCCCCTCCCCCCGCCGCTGTCCACTGCCGGGCTCGGGCATCCCGGAACTCCTATGCCAGGCCCAAGCTGGGCACTTACGGGACCAGGACACACAGACCCACCAGCAGGCCCTTGAATACCCCGAGCCACAGATGGAGGGCTGCTCCCCTGGGGCCTGCAGAGCCCCTGCCGGTACTGCCAGGGCCCTGGGCACTTACATCAAGAAGGAGGACTTTGGGGGTCAGGCCCACTGGGAGAGAAGTCCTGCCTCGGGGTGGGTTCCTGCAGGAACTGGGAGCGTCACTCGTTCACTCAGCCATTCAGTCACCAGATACTCTCCAAGGCCCTCCTCTGAGCCAGGCCCTGTGGAGACATGCTGGAGACATTTGGGAATCCGACCTGGTCCCCACCTGGGGGGCCCCCCAGGAGACACACTAATTATCTACACGAGAGTGTGGGGAGCAGGTCTGCGGGGCGCCGGGTGCCACGGCGGCTCAGTCACACCTGAGGGTGCAGGGATCGGAGACAGTGAGGCCAGGCCCAGGCCGGGGGGCTGAGCCAGGGCCGAGGGTCTGGGGGACGTCCCCTCTTCTGGCTCAGAGAAACACCCCTGGCGGGGGGGACCCTGGCTGATGGTGACTGAGAGTGCTGCCTGGGGAGGGGGCTTAAAGGGTCGTGGACCCCCGATGTCTTCAGGATCCTCGTTCCACAGAGGCAGGGGTCCCTCAGGGGGCTGTGTCCAGCCTGTGCGTGGGAAGGACATCGCTCTTGAGGGTCTGAGGATCTCCGGTGGAGAGAGACCTCCGGGTGGAGAGCTCTGCCCCAGCGTCCGGCAGCCTCTGTTCTCTGGAGCTTCACCGTCCAGGCCCTGCCACCCTTCAGCCTGGCTGAGCTGGACGGGACGGCAGTGAGGGTGGCCGGCAGGCCAGGCCTCGGCAAACAGGAAATGCCAGCTCACCCTTGAGTCGGCTCCAGTGCCAACTCCCCTCGGCCTCTTGGTCCACCCCAGGCCTGCACCCCTCCTGTCTGCTCTGGCCCGGGACTCCCAGCCTCACCAACCCCACTTCAGGTCTCTGCCTGTGGTGGTCCAAAAGCAAAGCTGCGAGGAGCCGAGAGCCCACTTAACCAGCCACTGATCACTCATTCATTCAACAATGCTGTATTTCACACCGTGTGCCAGGCCCCGTGTCTAGGGCTCACCACCCAGCGCTGGGTGCTGCCAGGCTGTGGAGATACGGTGCATAAACGGGTCGCCAAACCAGGGTGGCAGCACTGTGACAGAAAAGCCCAGGCTGTGTGAGCCCAGAAGCCTCTAACCAGCCCAAAGATCAGGGGAGGCTTCCATGAGGTGGCGTCACTTAGACTCATCAGCTGCATGATGTGAGGTGCTGTGGGGTGTGGCTTTGACTATTTCCTCTCCTGGTCTTTGCCGTCCTCCCTGTCCCACTGCAAAGCTTCTGTTCATCAAGTCTTCCCAGACAGGCAGGCTTTCTCCACTCCAAATGTCCAGCTCTCCAAGCCTCAGTTTTCCTGATCTATAAAATGGGTCCAATGAATCACTCATGTCAACCAAATAAATACTCATCTTCTCCCCACTCTCTGCTGAGAGACCAGCTTCCTGGACCATCTTCCTATCCCAAGCAAGGCCTGTGGGCAGCCCCCAGCCACTGCCCAATACAATCCCAGGACTCTGGGAGCACCAGGAACCAAGTGTTAGCGGATGAGGGCTGCCAAGTCGTCCGTCATGCCTTTAATAAGGGAATTTACAGAAGGCCAGCTAATCAGTGATAGCACACATGATTTCTGTAACTTCGTTAGTGCTGCTAACCTGAGTTATCATGAGAGGCAGGAGTGTGGCTAGGGGTTGGGGGCAGGCCATGTGATGCTTATGCATAAGACAGGAAAAGATACCCCAGGTGCAAGGCTGTACAACGTGTCCAGTGGAGTGTAGGCTGGACTTCTGCCAGGAACTCTTATGCAGTATACAACCTATACAACTGTACATTTGGGCCCTAGATTTAGGTGAGTGTCAGCATGGAGGCGTTTCCCCAAAGAGGTCTCCTGAGCCTTTCAGACCACTCAGCTAAGGTGTGAGAGCTGCCTGAAATCAAATGCAAAGTGTGTGTGTGTGTGCACGTGCGTGCACACACACGCACAAGCACATTTTTCTAAAGAGAGTGCAGAGCTTTTTTCCAATTCCCATAGGGTGCAGAGTTCCTGCAGTCTAGACCTGGATCTGGCCCCAGGGTCTTAGCAGAGCCTGGGGACGCAAACATTTGACATTGTGTTTCTCAAACACTGGACTTAAGATTCTGAGTATCAACACCACACAGGCTTGAAAAAAGGCAGATTCCTGGGTTGTTTCCCTTGAGATCTGTAGCTTGCGGGTGGCCTGAGCCCAGAAATCCTTGGTGGTACAAACTCTGGGGTTTCGATCAAACCGGCCAAAGCTCCAGAAGCGCTGATGTTATACACAGTTACTACTGGCTTTGACTAGCATTGTATTTCCTTCTTTTGGTGTTGGTGGGGAACAATGTATGTACCCCAGAGCCCATCCAAACCCCGAAAGCTGCATCTGTGCGTAACAGTGTAACTGGGAGTGCCGTGGGGGCAGGGGCTGTGGAGTTTTGTCACTCCCTCTCCAGGCACAGTGAGTGGGCCACTGGGCCTCCCAGGGTCTCTGTCCCCAAGGTGTGCTTAGCAGCCCTCACCAGCCCATTTCTGTACCATGTGTGCCTCCTAGGCGGGGCCACCCCACGGCTCCCCATGTTGCCAGAACAGGGGGCCATTCACCACGGGCACACGCCAAGCCAGGCTCCTCTGGCTTGGCATCCCGGCCAGATGCTCACCCCGTGGCCTGGCCTTGGACATAAGCTCTTCTGTGTCTGGGAGTGAAGGGACATCTGTCTCCCTTTCTCCCAAGCCCCAGCGTCCAGCCCTCCACCTACCAAGGAGTGCCTTGGAGGCAGCCAAATGAATGGATTCATTCAACAATATAAACTGAGCACCTACTGTGTGCCAGGCCACGGGCAGGACCCTGCCTGAACGGCAGTCTGGTGTGGGAGGGGGATGCACGATTAAAGGTACAACCACATGGGAGACACGGCCTAAGCGGAGCAGGCACGTGGTCTGTTAGGAAAACTTCCAGAGGAATGGCCAGGATAAGGGACTTGGAGACCAGGAACAGGCAATGCACGTGCAAAGGCCCTGTGGCAGGAAGGGGCCGGTCGACCCTTGTGGACAGATTGGCGGGGTGGACCACAAAGTGCGCGGACCAGGATTAGGAGGCACTGGCCTAGTCGGGCCTCTCACTGCCAGACCCCAGGGACCAGAAGAAACTACCAGAGACGGAGCCAGGTCGAGGCGGCCTTTGTTCTGGGCGCCATCCACGCGCACTCCCCCAACCACGCCCCCCGGAGGCCGTCCCGGAAGCCCCGCCCCTTCCAGCCGCACGCGCGCGCGCCTGGTTAATCCCGGCCGCGCGCGCCTGAGGGGAGACACGCCCCGCCCACTTCCTGCCCGGGATACCCCGCCTCTCCGCAGCGTGTCGGCCAATCAGGGGCGGCGGCCAGGCGGGGGCGGGGCCCGTGCGAACACAAAAGGCCAGAAACCCACAGTCTCCGGCGCTGTAACCATGACTACCGGCGCCCTCGCACCGCCCCGGACGCAGCCGGGGACGCGCCCGCGGGCCGGGGGTGGGGGCCAGTGGGGGTCCCGCCCGCAGTGCGCTCAGCCCCCTGCCCTCGTCGACTGAGAAATAGGGTCATGTTTTGCCCAGGGCTGAATTCGCTCCTTAATTTAACATTTACTGAGAGCCTACTGTGTCCAGAGGCTAGAGATCCGCCACGGAACAGGTCAGACTCCAAACAAAATCCTGCCCTCGGGTGGCTTATACCGGGAGGCAGGGTGCGGAAGGGACGCAGCCAATGAGCATAAACGTAAGCAAATTACAGGGCGAGGTGACTAAGCGCCGCTTCGGGGAAAACACAGATTGGAGTGAGCAGAATGGGAAATGTCAGGGTCCGCAGCCTTACACGGGGTGATCTGGCGGCCTCCTCAAGAGGTGACACCGAGGGAAGGCTAAAGGGAGAGGAATCAGCTGTGTGGCGTTGGAGCCAGAGGAACAGCCAGTGCGACGGGCCGGGGAGCAAGGAGGCCCCGCGTGTGTAGCTGAGAACAGGGAGCAGAGGCGACCAGGCCTGAGAGGTGACAGCACAGGGCCTCGGCAGGTCCCCCTCTTCTTCCTTTCCTGCTGTCCTTCCTCCTTCCTCTTCTCTTCCCAGGCCTTCTCTCCTCCACAACCAGAACTAGACTACTTCCTCAGCTCAGATAGGAAGGACCTGGGTCACTGGTCTGGGCAGCAGACCGGGCTCTGGGACTGAGGCAGAGCCAGGAGCCAGGCTCTGCCAGCCTTTGCTAAGCTGTTCCCTCTGCCTGGCACGCCCTTCCCACCTGTCAATGTGTCAAGTGTCACCTCCTCCCGGAAGCCAGGCTTGGTGAGGCACGACTCCTGGAACTACCCTCCATACAGACGCTATCACAGCACTGACCATTACCCTCCTGCAGCTTTCCCTCTGGGGGCATCTGTCCTTCCTCTGCATGGGTGACAGGCAGGGGGCAGCTGCCAAGTGGCAGAAAGGCCAGCGGGAGAGCACTTGTCAATCACAGGGGACGGGGAAGACAGAACCTGAAGTCGATGGCCAGTGGTTAGTGGGCACGCGTGAGCCTACCAACCACTAACCCCCACCCCCGGTGCGGGGTAGGAACGAACAGAACCCGTCCAAACATGGACAGCTAAAATGATGGAGAGACATACCCCGCCCCCAGGCGAGGACAAACCCTCATAAGACGAGGAAAAGGGGGAGCCAGCACCTGTGGCTCTGCACACTGGCCGCCTCCTTAAATGCCCACACGTTTGGTGTGTCGAGACTCAGGGTGAGAGTGTCAGCAGGACACTTTGGACAGGTGGCCTTTAGGAAGCAGGGCAGGGCAGCACTTGACAACACGGGTCCTCGGGCCGGCTCTGGCCGGAACATGTCATCTGAGCCTCAGTCTCCTCATGTGCAAACGGGGTTGAGAGTAATACCCATCTTACGGGGCTGCAGTGAAAACTACATTAAGTCAACAAAACCCACGTCCTCTCCTTGGAGCCGCAGCTGGACTGTATCTCCCAGCCTCTCCTGCAACTGGGGACAGTCACATAACTGAGTTCTAGCCAGTGGCATGTGAGGGCAGGTGAGGTGCCCCGCCCAGGCATGGGGACCAAGCCCAGGCCGCAGGGGAAGGCAGGGCCACATCACTATGTGGGAGAAGCCACCCATCGGCCAGAAACTCTTGCTGCCCTCATGTGTGAAGAATGAACTTCTGGAAGTGTTAGGGTTTGTCTGTTACTGCAACCAGCCTTACCCTAACTAGCTCAGGGATCCACTTACCCATTTCCTCATTTACCCTTCAATAAATACTCATGAGGGGCTCTGGGCTCTGGGGATGCCCTTGTGGAGCTTAGGTGTCAACAAAGGCCATCCTCAGTAAGTGCTCAGGGCAGGGGACTGGGGCAGAAAGGCTTCCCTGAGATGGGGTCTCAAAGAGAGGGCAGAGAAGGGGGGAGACCGCAGGGGTGGAGGTCCTTTGGCCTGAGGGAACACGGTCCACTCCTGGAACCCAGAGGTGGAAAGATGCAGCCGAAGTGGTCTGACTTCATCACCTCCCCGTTCTGAGCCTCCATTTTCTCATCTTTAAAACGAAGGCGACACTAATAACACTGTCTCTCGGGGCATCTCTGGATCTCAGGGGAGAGAACGCCACTTGCGATGCTCCTGGATGCCCTTTCATCCTGACATCACCCAGAGTGGGAGCAAGGCCTCTGCCGGCTGCCTGTGCGGTGCAGGTAGGGGGACATCAGTTCAGGAGGTGAGCAGGGCTGGTCAGGGGCTCGGGTAGGGCAGGGAGGGCTGGCTGCTGCTCTTCAGGCTCCTGCACGCAGGCTAAACATCAAGGATTGTCTCCAGCCGGGAGAGCTATTAGGCAGCAGCGGAAGTGCTGCTGGCTCTCTGGGGAGGCGGCTGGGGGGCTGGTGCTGAGCGGGAACTCTCTGCTGACAGGCAGATGCTGGCTGCTATTCAGTCTCCTCTGGACAGGGAAATGGGCAGCGGAGGATCTGGGGGGAGGTCTGGGAGGTCCCTGGGGGCTGATGTGTTGAGCACTTCCCTGATGCCCCATGCCAGCCTGGCTGCTGTCTCCTGAGATAAGGAGCAGGAAAAGACACAGCAGATCTGGGAGGCGTGCTGGGCACCGGGCAAGCAGGAGGTTGCTGGCCGGGGAGGTCCGGCAAGGAGCTGGAGCCCCGAGTGACTTGCAGTGGGACGACGTCACTCCCGCCCTCACATACCTGCCTTGGCTCCCTAGCTGTCTGCTGCGAGCATCAAGACTCCTCCAGACCCCAGCCCACCTCTGCACCACAGGTGCTCCCACTGCCATGCTTCTGCATCCACTGTTTCTTCCGCCAGGCGTGCCAGACTCACCTCCCATCCCCTTACATCTTTCCTATCATCTTTTTAAGAACCCCTTGGAGTTCTAAACCTGGCTGAGTGAGGTGGCCAAGCAACTTCCCCTCCAAGCCGTAGCTTACTCATTGAGAACATGTGGAAGCTATTTCTTACCTCACAGGATTGTTGGTGCAAATTAAACACGACAGCGTCTGTGAAAAGCACCTGATGGCAAACAGCACGAAGTAGTTATTTAAAAAGTAGCCCCCCCCTCAAAAAACACCAACCAACTTCTTGCAGCAGCACCTCCTCCGGGAAGCCTTCCCTGACCACACCCCCTGGTTTGGCTTAAGTGCCTTCTTGTTGGTCCCTCCCTCCCTGGGCAACCCCTGGCATGGCACCACACGGGACAGCAATGACTGTGACTTTCCTGGTGGGTGCCAGGCCCCACAGTCAGTGTCAGACAAAGAAGCTGAAAGAAGGGGTGAATGGCACAGGCCCAACCTCAGCCTCCTCCTCTGTCTGGCCCCTGGTAGGTGAGAGGACAGGCATCTCAGATGCCCCTGGACCCCAGGATTCTCAGCCTCCATGCTCAGGACCAGCCTGCCAGGCAGTCCTCTGACGGCTGCCGTCCATCTCTGCTCCGAGTAGTCCTGACCTTGGCCCAGGCCCCCACTCTCCTCCCCAGGCAGCCACTGATGGCAGCTCCCAGGGATGGGGACGGGCCCACTCCACTCCCTCATCCTCTGCCATGCTGCCGGTCAGCCGGTGGCCAAGTGCCAAGTGGCCAGCCTGAGCTCAGGGCTGGCTGGAGAAGGGGTGATAAAACATCCAGGTGGCCCCAGGAGCTTAGGGAAGCAATGGGTGGGGGTCCCCGAGCTGTCTCCATTTCTTCTAGAAAGCTCAGGGGTACTACGCATTTATCCCAAACGAGGCCACGCTGACACAAATCCAGCAGGGCCCTGCTCTGGGCCAGAAGGCTGTCAGCTCACAGCCCCGCCGGCTATCTCCCCCCACCCAAAGCTCGGGGAGGCAGTTATGGATGTCTTTGATTAATAAGAAATGGGGGCAATGAATTAATCATTATGTAATAAATGCAGCTTGTTTGGCAGCCGTATCTGTCAAAAACACGGCTCCTGTGTGTGAGAAATAGCGGAGGGGGGTCCCTCAGTAAACACATATGGCACTCCAGGGGAGGCTACCATGTTTGCCCCAGGAGCCCCTGTACCTGGGGGTCGGCAGTGACAGCCTCGGGCATCTTCTGGCGGGGGGCGGGGGGTGACGCGCAAGCACCTGGCCAGGAGTCCCTGGAGAGACAGAACAGGCGGTAGGGGGGCGGGGGGAGTAGGGCAGAGAACAGGGGCTCCGGGATCAGCCCAGGTCCCCACCTCCCTGCCCAGTGCAGGGCGGGGCTCCCGGTCCTGGGTCTGCTGCCCGCCCTGCTCTGAAAGGAGAAGCAGGAACAGATGTTTCCTTGGATCGGAAAATAACGTCGGCTCCCAGATGGGCCATGGGCCGCGTCCTCTCCCTCCCCCGCTTTGTGCCAAGGTCTGTCTCTCTGGGGAGCAGCAGAGGGTGGCGGGCGGGGGCAGGGGCACCAGCGGGGCACCTGGCGCTCGGTCATCGCCCACTGCTGTCTGCCGCGAGATGTGACAGGTGCTGGCAGGGGGCATCCCGCCCGGGATGGGGGCCGGGCAGTGGGGCCTGGGATGGAGGCCAGGCCTCCACGCCCTCCGGCCACCGGCCTGCCTGCCCGCCCACAGCTGTGCTGGAGGTCGGCTCCCACCCACAGGGGACCGGAGCTTGGCCCGCTCGGGCCGTCGTGGCTCCTGTCGCTCAGGACAGAGCAGGGCCCGAGGCCGCCCGCCTGTCCTCCCAGGGGCTGCTCACAGAGGGCCTGACCCGGCAGAACCGCGGGGACCCAGGGGCCACGGGTCCCAAACGGGCTCCGGGTCCAGGTGCCCTCCGTGCTTCCTCCCCTCTGCACTTCTGAAGTCTGCACGTGCCCGAGGAGACCCGTGGGCCCTTCCTGAGCCCCACAATGCCCCGACCTGTCTCCCAGCAGGCCCTTCCCCGTGACGCCTCCCCACCACCTACAGGCGGCGCCCTTCCGGCCCCAGCCAGTCTCCCCAGCAGGATGAGGGTTCCACGCACAGTAGGCGCTCAATGAAGGGGTGTGTGTGCGATGGCCCTGGGGTCTCCCCCAGCCAAGCTGGTTCAGTGAGAAGAAGGGGCGGGTGCGGGCAGCACGTGGGACCCCACAGTGGGCGTGTCCAAATGCCACCCTCTGCGTGGTCACTCACGTGGGTGAGCCATCTCTTAGGCCCCCTGTGCCCAGAACTGTGCAGGGGACACGGGTAACTGGTCCCACCGCCCGTTCCCACTCGTATCTCCCCTCCCCACCCCAAGCCCGCTGGCTGCCCTGCTGCCCAGCCAGGGTGCTCCCGAGCGGACAGGGCCCTGGCTGGCGTCAGCAGCACCTGAGGGCCACCCCAGGAACTGTGGTTCAGGCAGGCCAAGGTCAGGGACGGTGTGCTGGGCTTTTCTGTGTCTCTGCCCAAGGGCCCGACCAGACGAGCCCCAGGCTGCTCCCAAGTCTGCCAGCTGAAGAGGAGCAGCCTGGCGCCTGGAGAGGGATGCGGGGCAGCCCCAGAGAGAATGCTGAGTGTGAGATGTGCCGCCCACCTGCCCTAGCACTTCCGGTGCCATAAACCAGGCTGATGGTGCCTGGGCGCCAGGGGTGATGAACTGCAAGGGGTGGGGGGCAGCTGGGCCCCTGGACGCTGCTCAGGGGCCTTGTCGTCGGCCGGGGGCCTGGCACACAGAAGGGACACGAGAAATGTCTCGGGCAGGGAACTGAGTACAGATTCCTTCCAAATCACAAAGGCTACCATTTGTCAAGTGTCCTGCCTATATGACCTTGTTTAAAACCCAGACTGGGGGAATTCCCTGGCAGTCCCGTGGTTAGGACTCTGCACTTTCGTTGCTGAGGGCCCGGGTTCAATCCCTGGTTGGGGAACTAAGATCCCACAAGCTGAGCAGCGAGGCCAAAAATAATAATAATAATAATAAATAATAAAACTGGGACTGGAATGAAGGAATTTGTTAACAGCAGAAAAGCCGTTCACGTGGTAGGCAGGGGACACTGGAGGGGCACGCGGGCCTGCAGAACAGTGCATGCGGAAGGGTCCCATGAACCCCAGAGGCATGAGAAATGCACAGAATTCCCGGTGACTGCGACCCGGGGTCGGCGGGCGGGGGGTGGCAGCGGCTTGGGCCTGGAGCTGTGGGAACATGAACTTCTGAGTTCACACACTTCTGTTTTGTCTTTTTTTTTTTTTTTTAAACAATGAATGCATGTTATTATTTTTTTTAAGGATATGACTTTTGGCAAAGTTGCCAGTGAATCGGTGCCCGGGGTGGGGGGTTGTGGGCCTGGCAGGCCCTCCCGGGTAGGCGACTTCAGACTGGGGAGCACGTGTGCGCAGAGGCATTAATTCACGAGGCAAAGACCTGACCCTCCGAGCTGCCTGCCAGCTACCCCAGGCCTTGGCAGTAAGCAGCCATTCATTCATTCATTCACTGATTCATTCACAGATATTTATCACGTGTCTGCCATGAGTCTCCGGGCCTCTGTGGTAGCCCTGGCGCTGTGGCCTGGGGCCGGGCTGGGGTGCACAGGCCCCGGACTGCCCCCTGCCGTGTGCCCCCTGCATCCCCGCCCCTTGGCCCCTGTACGGCGTCACCTGCGGCCACAGGAGCCCACCCCCCACCCCCAAGCCGGCAGGCACCCAAGACGGAACTTCGGTCTCTGGGAGAGACACAGGCATGAGCTGGTTACTGCCTTTTCAGCAAACGTAATTCCTTTTTATTAGAAAATTAAAGGCTGGGGCCAGCTTGCCAAAAGCCAGAAGAGCTGAAACGTGCTTTCCTAAGATATGCAGCATCTAATGAAACAGATTTGCTTGTCTGCCTCCTTTCCCACCATCACCTCCCCTGGGCCCACCCTCCCTCCAGTCCCACCCTTTCCACGGCTTGGCTGGGGCCCCGCAGGTCCAGCACCTGGGCGCGGGGGGGGGCTCACCTCTGGCCCCTGGCACAGGGCAAGAGCCCCACTCCCCAGGTGTCAGCCTTTTGAGAATTATCTCGGGGATTCTCTTGCTTTCCTGAGATGCAAAGGCGCCCGTGCCCTCTGCTAAGCTGAGGGTGTCTGGAGGGAAAGGCAGGAACAATAAAGGACTGGGCTCCTGAGAAAGGAGCTCGTCCATCTGGAGACCCGGGAGTGGCAGCTCCAGACAGAAGGAGGAAGCCAGGGCAGAGCCGAGGAGAGGAGAGGACCGTCCCTCGCTGCCACACAAAAAGCCACCCAGGGAGTTCTCTCTTACTGAAAAGTCCTTGATTCTTCCCTTTCTGCCGCAGAACTCTTATTAATGGGGCAATGGAGGGGCCCGGGGGGATGGTCCTCCCGCACAGGAAGGTGGCCGCGCCGCCCCACGGAGTCTTTAGAGCTGGGAACTAGGGAACTCCAGGATGGGGTTTTCTTCCACTAATCTCCCTTCCTCTTTCCTTTTCTTTTTTCTCTGCCGGTCAGAGGTTACCTCCCTGGTTTACAGGGAACCTCAGAGCGGGGTGGAGGAAGCTGGGAGTGACGTTTGTGTGAGCGCGTGTGCGTGCGCATGTGAGAGCTCGCGCACGCGCGTGTGCGCCTGTGTGTGTGAGCGCGCGTGTGTGCGCAGGCGTGTGTGCTGAATGCAAAAATGGTGACCACGCTCTCAGGGTGCCAACGGGGGTGGGAGTAGGGGGCGGGGTGTCTGTCTCAGGTATGTCTGCCCCCGGCCCCCTCCCCACACGTCCCCACCCCTCCCCACTCTACTCCTTGTTCAAGGGCAAATCCATCCCCTCACTGCCTCCTTGAGTAACAAAAGGCAGATGGAGTCCCCTTCCACCTGCTCTGACTGAAGCCTCTGCTGTGGCATGTCTAGCAGAACCGCTTTGTTCTGGGGAAAACCAAGACGGGGGTCTGTCCCAGGGCCCGCCAGGGTGGGGGTCAGAAAGGAACACGAAAAGCAGCAGCAGCGTCCCACAGGTCTGCGCCGCCTGGATCTCTTGCCTGAGACGCGTGGTCCAGGGAAGCACCGCCAAAAGGGCTCTGGTCAGCAGAGTCCGGTCGAATCCCAGCCTAGTGACCACATGGCCCCGTGGCCTGGGGCAAATTCTTTCGCTCTCTGCGCCTGGCTTGCTGGCCTTTCATGACAACCACAGGAAGCCCCTGGCACAATGTCAGGTCTCTCCCCCAACCTGGCCAGCTCTTGGGCTGATGGGAGGAGCCACATTCCCATGGGGGGTGGGGAGGGAGTGTGGAAAGAAACAGGAGGGACAGTGACACCAGTTCCCCAGGGGTGGCTGTGCAGGGTCCAGAGCCTCTGGGAGGTTTCAGAGGAAGAGGGCATGTCCCTGACCCTGGTACCCAGGGTTTCTCTGGGTGCAGGAGGAGCTGGGATCCCTGGCCAGGGTCCTCCCAAAAGGAGGCCATGGCAGCAGCTAGGGGCAGGCAGGAGCCCTGGCCCAGGTGCCAAAGATCTGCATTCCGTGTGTGCACCACTCCCCGCAATGTGGAGGTCCCAAGGCTCTAGGAGGGCACCAAACCTGAGCCTGCAGCATGGGGCCTGGCCCGCGCAGATGAGCAACCCCCATGTGCTCTGGAGCACTGATGCCTGGACCCCGGGCCACGTGCTCAGAAGGGGATTCAGCCTGGCCTGTGAATCCCTGCGGGGGGGTGGGGTGGGGGGAGGCTGCAGCGTCAGGAGGCTCCCTTCCCCCTCGGTGGTGAGGTGAGTCAGCCCCGCCAGCTCGGGGGAGGCGCTGCCCTGTCTGGGCCCAAGGTGAGGAGGTCAGCTCAGCAGCAGACGGGCTGGCTGGGCTGGCGCCTGGGACCCACCCCACAGGCAGCCTCTGGGGCTCCAGGCCCCCCACCCAAGGCAGGATGGGGCCCAGCTCAGGGCAGGTGGTGGCTTAAGCCTCAAAATCCCCAAGCAAGGGGAGGCCGGTGGGGGGCGGCTGGAGGTCAGGGGAGGGGGCAGGCGCAGGACGGTCTGGGGCTGAGACAGGGCAAGTGCACCCGCCCAGCTCTGCAGGTGGAGGGGCCACAGGCCCGGCCCCCTGCTGCCTGATTCTGTCTGCACCTGCATCCCCGCCCCGAAAACACCCCCTTCTTCGCTCCCCCGGCGCCCAGGGCTGGCCTGTCCCTTCCCGTCCATCTCTGGCCCCTCACCCTTGGAGGGCAGCCACAGCCCACCCACCCGCCACCAAAGGTGGGCTGTGCGCTCCTAGAGCCAGGGCTCCAGTGAGCCTTGCCAAGTGCAGTTCTCACCCTAATGGTTTTCCAGGGTGCGTGGAGGACACAGCGCCCTCCACCCTCGCCCCGGACGGCCCCGCTGTCCCTTGTCATAGCCTGCGCCCCGGGTGCAGGGCCCCCCACACAGGCGTTTCTGGGTGCCAGGAAAACACCCCTAGCACCAACCCGGCAAGCTAACAGCCCCACCTGAGAACACCCACAAACCCCACTTCCCAGATGGGGAAGACTGAGACCCCCAGGGCCCGCCTGCATCCCTGGACCTCAGAGCCGCTCCCCGCCCCCAGCCTGAGGAGGCCGGCTGGAGCCCACCCTTCTCCCCATTTCCTGCTGCCCCTGGGGTCCTCTGTCCCCTCCAGCAGACAGGCCCCCAGGCCCCAAGGGGCGGCAGGGACCACCCAGGCAGAGAGAGGGGGAGAGTGAGCGAGTGTGTGTGTGTGTGTGTGTGTGTGTGTGTGTGTGTGTGGTGACGCAGCCCACCGGACGCTCCGCCCAGCTGACCGCAGCTGGGAAAACAGGCTGCTCAGCCCCCGCTGCCCACCCCGCCCCCCTGCCCAGCCCCAGCCCAGCCCACCTGGCCAGCGCCTCACCGGGCCCTGAACCGGGAACTGGGCCCACGGCCATGGTCGCCTCAGCCTGAGCCACAGCCCCCGGCCGCCCCCCCTCCCCCCCGCCCCCCCCCCCGGTACCCTGGCTGAGAAGCCCCCAACACAGGCTGCCCCGGATCCACACCTGCTTCAGGCCAGCCCCCCTCCAGCTCTCGACCTTTCCCCAAACCGTGAGGGGTGAAGGGTCCGTCTCTTAATTGCAGTGTCCCCACAACTGCCTGAACCGCAGTCCTCCAGCCCATGCCCGCCGCCAGCATCCGGGGCGTGGGGTGCCCCCTTAGCTCCCTCTTTCTGAGGTTGGGGGCTCCCTGCCCTCTCCCACCCCACCAGGTGCGGGGTCTCTGCCGGCCCCGCGCTCCCGGGGCAGGATCACTGAGGCTGAAATTTCAATTAAGGACGAGAAATAATTACTCCGGGGCTCCAGGCCAGCTCAAATGGTGACAGTCCTCAAAATCTGCTTCCCTGGAGTGGCGGGGAGGTGGCCCGGGACCCCGAGGTCAGCCTGGGCCCGAGCAGGGACCTGGCCTTCCCCCACTTTGGGCCTTGAACCCCGCAACCCTTCTGCTGAACCGAGACCAACCTCAGGGCTGCTCAAAAGTAGGGGGTGCTGGGGGGCCCGAGAAAGGGTGGGAGGTCCTGGCAGAGGGGCTGGGGAGTGAGCCTCAGATGGCTCCCGGGAAGCTGCGCCAAGGGAAATTAACCATTCAGCCTCTGCCTGTTCCTGCAGTGAGCCCAGAGGCTGCCAGGGTCCCACAGGCTGGGGCTAGGGTCCCACAGGCTGGGGCTGGGGACCCCAAGGGCAGGACCAGAAGGCTCTGGCCCCCCTCGGGGAGGGGTGGGCCTAGGCAGGAACCTCCCCTCTCGGCCTTGGGCCCACCCCACAACGCAAGGGTCGCAGGTGGGGTTGTTCCTGGGCCCCCAAGGCCATCCGCCATCTACTCCTCAAGAAGCATTCACAGCCAGCCTTAACTACGCCACCCTCATCTCCAGAAAACTCCCTCTCCAGACACGTCCCTGCTCTGAGAATGACCCATTTCCTCTCCAGAAATCCTCTGTTTAATCCAGAATGTTCCATCTCCAGAAATGTTCCATCTTATTTCCAGAAATATCCTTTCTCATCTTCAAATATATCCCATCTCCAGAAATGCCAGTGCTCTCTAAAAAGGCTCCATCTTAGCTCCCAAAATGCTCCATTTCCAGAAATATCACACCCCATCTCCAGAGATGTTTCATTTCAGCTTCCAAAATACCTCAAATCCAGAAGTGCCCTATTTTATGTCCAGAAATACTCCAGCATCATCTTCAAAAACATTCCACATTTCCAGAAGTACCATAGTTTGTCTCTAGAAATAGTCCATTTCCAGAGATGTTTCGCCTCTAACAATGTTTGGAATCCAGAAAGCCCTCATCTTCACCCCAGAAAATGCCCTCTATTTCCAAAAATGCCCCCATTTCACCTTCCATCTTCATGCCCCTCCTCCAGAAAAACTTTGCATCGTCTCTAGAAACGTCCTCATCCTGTCTCCAGAAACGCCATGTCTCATTTCTAAAAACACTCCATCGCTGGAAATATTCCGTCTGCATCTGGAAACGCTCACGGCGTGTCCACAAGGGTCTCCCCCTCTGGCCCAGATGCTGCAGAAACTCAGGATCCCACTTCCTTCAGGATCTCACGGGGATCTTTCGGCCACCTGCAGGGCCTGCTCATATCCCAGGAGCAAGGATAAAGTAAGAGGTGGGCTGGCAGGTGTCGAGGTCCCTGGAAGCGGGGAGCACGGACCCTCCCGGGTCTGACCCGGGGGACAGGGGCAGTGAGGGGCCCGGGTGGGAAGGTCTGGCCCAGGAAGGGTGGGCGGGGCCTTGGCACCCCCTCCCCCACCGCAAACGCGTCCACTGGCCCAGGTGCCCGCACTCACAGCCCCCCTCCCACCCCTCAGAACCACACACACGCGCAGCATCATGTCCATCTCAGCACCGCGGCCCCACCCAGGCAAGCGCACGGAACACACGTCCCCACCCTCCTCCATGCTCCCCGCCTCTCTGGGCAGGTCTGGGGACCCCGAGGGGCAGAAGGCCGCTGCCAGGGCCCTCCAGCCAGACAGGGCGGCCTCAGTAACTGCTGGGTGTCACCAGGGGAAATTCACGGCCCGGGACTCTGGGCTCAGAAGGGACCACAAGAGAGATGAGGGTGCACATTCTTGACCTGCTCGCATACCTACTAGGATGGGGCTCCGGAGCAGCCCTGCTGCTTCTGGGCCACTTTAAATGACAGAAAGTTCCTCTCTGGGTGGAACTGAAACGCCACAAAGTCACCTCTGCCCACATGGCCCGGCGGCACTGCTGTCTGGAGTTGCGAAGCCTGTGTCCCACCAAGACTTCACAAGGAGATGTCCCCCTCCCTGTCCCCAGACAGCGGGGAGAGGTAAAGGGTCAGCTGTTCTGCAGGAAGGGGCCTGGAGACACCTGGGTGGAGGGCGGGCGTGCCAGCACGTGCACGCGTGTGTCCTCACGTGCAGACACACAGGCAGGCATGCAGTACACCTCCAGGCCCTGGACCTGCAGCCGGGAAGGGAGGAGGTGGCCCGTCCGCACCAGGTCTGTCCCTCAGACCTCGGGGTGGCCGTTCTTAGAGCCTCCAGGTGGGCAGGAGGGGAAGGGGGCCCGATCCACGGTCTCCGCTCCTGGTGGCATCGGTTAGCTCTGGTCTGCTCCCACGGGAGGATAATTACCATTTATTAGGCCTCCCGATTTAGACTCAGCCTCAATTAACTGGAACCTCCTGAGCCCCCTTTTCTGATCCTTTGGGGCCAAGGGCAGACATGACACACCTTCAAGGTGCCCTTCAATTTCCCTCAGCGTGGGCACCTTTGTCTGCCACCCCACTGGCCAGCTCCTGCCCAGAAAGGGGGCTTCCACATCTGTCCCCTTCAATCCCTGCCGTCCTAGAGAGTCGTCCTCTCTCCATGGAGACCTCCCCCTCTGGGAACTCACGTCCCCACTCAAAGAACGTGAGAGAGAAAAGCCAAACAGTCAATCCCGAATCTGAATGAACCGTGGTCTGGGGGGCCAGGATGGAGAGCAGGGGGCGAGGCCTCGCGTGGGACGGCGGGTAGGGGGTCCCCCAGGCTCCCAGCTCCGGGGCCGCAGACTTTCTGGAGGCGTCTGCATTGGTATTCTCCGTCCCTCACAGCCCAAATTACACCGACTCTCCCGGGACCCTTCATTGCACGTTGTCGCTTCAGCAAAAGGTTATGTGCGAGAACATCAAAATCCTTCCCACATATTAACTAAAAGAGCGTTTTTTTAAATGCACAGGAAAAAGCGGCCGATTTTACAGTATCTGAGATGAGAACGGGTGTTGGACTGGGTGGCACCCAGCAGTCCCTCACCTCTGCACCCTCTTCCCTCAATCAGAGAGGCCGGGAGGGTGGATGTGAGGCTGGACCGAGCAGTCACGGTCACGGTCACACGTGGAACCAGCAGAGCCCGGCTGGGGGCAGCGTCCAGGTGCTGCCCAGCAGGCGTGAGGGCAGGAGAGCTCGGCAATGCTCCCCAGGCACCCCGGGCCCCTTCCCACCTCTTCTCTTCCCCACGCAGCCCCCTCCTTCCTTTTATTTTATTTACATTTGGCTGGAGAATTTCTGGGAACACCTTCAAGACCCAGTTTGAATCGGTTCCTCAGTTGTGACATTTTACAGATGAGCGTCAAAGATGTAATCTGCCCAAGATCAGCAGAAGCTGGGGCGCCGGGATGGGAACTCAGGCGTGAGCTGGGGGGGTGGGGGTGGGACTGGACTGAGCGGGGACTGCAGGGGCCCAGGCGGTGGGCAGCCCCATCCCGGCTCTGCCTGCGGTGCTAGGACCTGCCAGTTGTAAGAGAAGCAAAAAGTGGGAATTTTATGTGAAATCTGATATTATTTTTTAAACCCTGTGTGGGCCACACAGCGCCCATCCGAAGGCATCATCAGTGGACAACCTCTGGTCTGAGGTCTCCAGCCTAGTCTCTGGCCCCTCCTGGGAGGGTGGTCTGCTCAGACAAGGGAGCCAAGGGCAGACATGACAGAAACTTCTCCCCTGAGTGAAGTGGGGGAGTCGGAGAGAGCAGGACTGCAGAAAGTGTTTTAAGTCTCTAGGAGATGGCTCGGGTGCTCTTCTGTCAGATGGAGGTGATGGCCGAAGCCCCCAATGCGAGAGGCTCGGAGGGACCTGTAGGATGGGGCGGGGAAGGAGGAGGAAGTCCCAAAGGTCAGCTCCCTTCACCGTCAGGGTCTGCCCTATTGGCCATCCCCACTGCTCAGGCTACAAGAAACCCCAAGATAACCGGAGCCCTGGGCAGGTGCGGAGACACCTGGGAGGGGCCGCCCCTGCCTCGTGTCACAGCAGGTGATGCCCCGCGTGGCCGACCTCCCCCAGTCACCGCAATGCGAGGCACGACGCCAGCTCCCCTTGCCCCCTCCCCAGACAGAGGGGTGGTGTGGGAAGGCCTGCCCTGCCTGGGACGCCACCCGCCCTGGGTCACCCCAGCCGAGCGTCTTACTGTCCCCGAGGACCTTGACCCACAGGTGCCTGACTCCTCCAAGCCTCAGTTTTTCCATCTGTAAAATGGGGACAACAGGAGACTTTCCTTCACAGGGAGTTTGAAGACAGGAAATAAGTGCTTGGGGGCCCAGCAGCAGGAGGTCTTGCAGAGAGGATGCTCTGAACAGTAGGACTCCAGGTACCAGTCCTCTGCCCTCTGCCATCCCCACCGCCCCTCCTCCTGCCCCATCCCCACCGCCCCTCCTCCTGCCCTCTCTGGGTGTCCTTCCTCTCCATGCTGAGCTTTCTTTTGGGGAATTACAATCTGCTGGGCTTTCATTACTGGTCCCCGAGGCTCGCCCTCGCCCTCCCCAGCCAAGATGTCATAATCCCTCTGGCTGGGGGCTGGGCTCAGCTGCAGGCCCCGCAGGCCCCTGCCTCGCCCTGGAGTGGCGCCCCAGGTCTGAGTTCTGTCCAGTCCACGTGCCACCGGTTACAATCAGAGGACGCGGGCGTTCTCAGGGAGCAAACTCAGGCCCTGCAGGGTCACGCTGCCCCACCGGGTCCTCTGCTGGTCCTCCCACTTCTCCCTCGTCAGCCCCAGTGCTCCCACCTCCAAGCCTTTGCTCCAGCCACGCTCCCCGCCCGGAGCACCCTTCCTTCCCCGCTGCCTTCACAGCAGTCAAGGCCCAGACTCCATTCAGCCTCCACCCCTGCCTCTACCTCTCCTGCTCCCACCGTCTGACCTCCAGAGCCCTGCAGGTTCTCTCCCGCCTCCAGGCTTGCTGTAAGGTGTGCCCCTGCCCTTCTTCCTCTGGGAGGCCCACCCTGACTCCCCTGGGACAGGGCCAGGGTGCTGTCAGCAAACGTCTGAAGGAAATGAGCCTGACCTATGACCTCGGTGCCCATCAGATGCCCGCCCCGCCCGGCTGTGCACACAGGGGGACGGGGCAGGCTGGCGCTCAGGTGGGTCCCGGCAGCCCCGGGCGTGCCCTCTGCTCCCACAGCCTCACCTCCAAGACGGCGAACAGGGCCGGGGACGGTGCGGACGTGCATGAGGCTGGCAGACTGAGGTTCAAGGCTGGACACAGAGGGTGGTTACAGTGACCACTGAGGAACGGCCATTTAGCCAGGAGGCTGCAAACTGCGGCCTGGGGGCTCAGCCTGGCCACAGGTGAGTTGCCGGATTAGGTGACAACATACCCTAACCAGAAGATGTCACGTAAACACCTGAGTACCAGTTCCTAAGAAGGTGGGTAACCGTACCTGGGCCGCATCCCCAAATGCCACCCGGCAGAACTGAGCTGCTGCCCCCCACGAGGACCAAGCGGCCCCCCTACCCTCGGTAGATTTGCCTGCTGGCCCTGCGGGGCCTGCAGGTTGGAGGCCCCTGCGCTGTGCAGACACGAGCTCATGCCGGGTCACTCCTCCTGAGCCACATGCCTTTGTGTAAGCAGGATACTGTGGCAGGAGAGAGGAGGCATCTCCGGCCCTGGGAAAGGCAAGAAGGCCGATACCGCGTGGGTCAAGGTGCTCCTGGAAGGTGGCACCCTGCAGGCCTGGGCGGGCAGGGTCTCTGCCTGCTTCAGCGCGAAGGGCTTTTCATGGGAGAAGCCAACATCTGCCCCTCTCTCTCCCAGCGCTGCCCTTGGGAATGGACAGAGGACCTTTCTGGTCCCATCGACGTCTCTAGCTCCTCATGACACCATTTCTGGCCCCAGAACCCTCCCCTGGGTCAAGCTCCCCCTAAGAATGTGGGACCTGGTCCAGCAGGAACATCCCCTGCCTTTTTCCAGACACTCCACCTTTGATAATGGAGTTTCAGGTGGGCCCAGTGAACTTCTTAGTCCCCCGGAGGCTCCTACCGAGACGACAGCCACCTCATCCCCAGACTGTCCCCCAGAAGCACTGAAGAAGTAACAGCGCATGTCCCTCCCAGAAGCCAGCAAACCCAGGGCCCCCGCCGTGGCAACGCACAGGTGCCCTTGCTGGACAGACGCGCAGGCAAACGCTTAAGGAGCCTCTCTGTGCGTCCGGATGCAACCAGGCGCTTGAACAAACTTGACCTTGTTTTCCTTACCTTCCCGACAGTCCAGTCAGGAAAAAGCTATGCTCCCCACAGCACAAAGGGGAAACTGAGGCTGGAGGAAGCATGAAAGGCCCACGCTCGTGGCCGGTGCCGAGTGCGCGAAGTGCAAGGGGCAGGGCAGCGGGCCACCTTCTGGACAGTCGGGTCCCCACACATGGGAGGTGACCCGGTTCGCCCGAGCGCCTCCCAGTTATAGACCACGACAACACCTGATTCTGGGAGGCAGGCTGAGGGTCTCCTGGCTTCTTGTTATTATGGCTACTTGTTCCATGACTGCAGGGCTTACGGGGCTGACTGGGGGCCAGACAACCAGGCCAGGCAGAGTGTGACCTGGCCCAGACTTCTCCAGAAAGGTCTTGGTGGCAATGGACCCAGGAGCGTGGGTACTCGGTGGCCAGCGGGTCCCACGGGGGAGGGAGGGGAGCAGGCCCTGCCCAGGCTGGTGAAGACAGCACGATTCAGCCCGGAGCTGCTCCCCACATGAGTGGACACCACAGCCCTACACCCCATGCAGCTCGGACCTCAGAACCGAACAACCTCAGGAGTGCTGTGAGGATGACAAGGCTTGCCCTTGGGCACCCCAGCTTCCCAGGGGTCCTGCAGAGGGAGGAGCCCTCATCGTGGGAGTCTGGGGGCAGGTGGGAGCTAGAAAGGGGGTCTGGGCCTCGGGATCAGAGGACTGGGTCCCCAACCTCTGACTCCGTGACCTCAAGCATGCCGATTCTCTATGAAACTGGAACCACAAACGCTGACTCGCAGGATCTGTGCAAACAGGCCCAGTGCCCGGCACGTGAGTGGGGATCTATGGGGCCTGGTGGCTGCCACCCGACACCCAGGCACACACCCAAGCACAAAGGCACAGCACAGAAATGCCCAAATGCCCACACTCAAGGGAGGGCGGCTCTTAACCTCGACCTCCTGGATGGAGCTGTTTGGACCTCAGAGAACATACCTGGGAGTGGGGTGTCTTCAAAACTCAAAGGAGAAGCTCAAATCTACCGTGGGCACATACCCCCAACACCTCGCCACCTGCCCCCTCCCAGGTCTGCTCCACTCTGGGGGCCGGGTCTTGAGCTGGCCCTGCCCTGCAGTGGAACCCCGGCCCATCCTGCATCTCTGGCCTCAGTCCCATCCTCTCTCTGGCTGGGGGATGTGAGCAGGAATGGCTCAATCAGGATATAATCGTTTTTAATTAACGAGCAGATCATTTCACAGGCTGATCTCCTTGGAGACCAGAGGGAAGACGGTCTTTTAAGATTTTCTTTTGCCTCCCCCCACCTACCCCTCCCAGTCGAAGGCCGCCCCCCTTCACCCCCCCAGCCGCAACCTTGAAAGCAGCACAAAAGCCTGGTGCCTGGATCCCTCTTGGGGCCATTAGGAGGAAAGTGTGTGCTCACACACAGATAAACACGCACGTGCCCAAGCTCCAGGGCATGCTCTCCCCCTGGAAATACACGAATGGGATCAGAGACCCAAAGACACGGTACACATGGGGACACACACAGATTCACACACACACACAGGTATGCACGCACGCACACATGCCCAAGAATGTACAAACGGCCCGAGGCACACAGACATGGGCACACACACCCAGGCTGGCAGGCACGCCGACCCCCAAGAATACACAAACAGGATCAGACACACAGACATATGCACATGCAGGCACACGGGAAGGCGTCCAAGCCCAGAGACACCACAGAAAGGCCCAGATACCCACACTCATGGGAGGGCTGCGCAGAGGGGGGACAGAAGGCCCCTGTCCTGCAGTGGGGAGCCCGAGCCACAATCGCCTCGCCCCCGCATGCACCCCGGCCCTGACCTCTGACCTGAGGGTGCCCTGCCACCGGCCCCACAGGGACCCACGAACAGAGAAGCCACCACCCAGGTCTTGCCTCCCTGCCGCCCACCTGGTCTGGATCCTCCCGATCCCCAGAGCCCCCTGAACAGCTGTCCCACTCTGCCCTGAGCGAGCCCACCCCAAGGTCCAGCCTTTCCGGGCCATGCAGCTCTGGCCAGCCCCGCCCCCACCCCCGCCCCCACCCGCACTGGGAGCCATGCCCCCAGCCGCTCCTCTGGGTGCCCAATGAGGCTGGGGGCCGGGGGCTTCCTCTCTCCTTTTTTTCACTTTAAACAGGTCCTTTCCTTCCCCATTTTCTGCCTCTACCCCCTTTCTAATTCCTTTCTTTTTCTCCGTGTGCCTTTGCTCCCATCCTTCCTTCCCTCTCTCCTCCTTCCCCTCCCTCTTTCCCCTTCCTCCCCAGGGGCCTCCTGGGGTCAAGCTGAGCCAGAGGGAGTGGGTGAGATGTCGCTGGTCCTTCCCCACTGCCCCGCAGTGGCTGTCTGTGCCAATACCCACTCCCAGCCACTGGAAAGACCCAGAGCTAGGTCTCCAGACAGGTAAATGGAGACCTGGGGGAAGAGGCATGACCACTGGGGTCCTCTGACATCTGCAGTCCCACCGTCTCTCTGCACCTGCTTTGGATCCTCAGCTTTTCCTCCTGGAAAATGGGATGGCAAGGAGGAAAGGGGAGCCGTGTGGAGGGACCATAGGGAATCCACGGCTGGCCAATGGCAGGCTGGTACCTTGGGTGGCCCCAGGTGCCGTGGACATCGTGGCCACAGCCAGTGTGCATGACACACACGGCTGAGGAGGCTGTCTGGTGCTCCAGCTGCCAACACGATAGGCCAGCCAGGTGCTTCTCCTCTCTTGTGGTCTCCGTGCCCCCATCTGTGAAATGGCCAAGGTCAGCCTAAAAGACCCCTAGGGACTCTTCCCAGATGCGGAAACCAAAAGGCAGATCAGTAGCCCATTCTTGGCTGCTACAAGGCCCAGCGGCTGCTGTGTGACCTTGGAATTCACTTCCCTCTCTGGGCTCACGTTTCCTCCTCTGTCAAAGGAAGGAGGTCAGACAGGTGATTCATTGCCAAGGCTCTTTCGGCTCTGGGAGAAGGTTCTAGACAGTGGGGAGGAAGGAGAAGAGTGCTCCACTTATCAGGAAAAAAACGAGGAGCCCATTTCTCCCACTGCAGGTGCGAGCAGCGTCATTTTGAGGAAATCATTCTAAACGTCAAAAAAAGCTCTCCACACAAATAAAGCCACTACCTCATTCATCAGGGGCATCCAGAACATGGAACAAAAGGGGAATATTAAGTAAACGGTGGTGCATCCACCCAATTGGAAAAGCCTGAAGACATTAACTGCGGTGTTTATGAAGAGTTGGTTACAAAACAGGAAAAGGCTCCCGTTAGCGCCAACGAAGAGAGCAGGATATACGTCTGAACATAGAGAATGCCGACAAGTCTCTAAAAAACCAACCAACCACCAAGTCAAGAAGACTGTGGAGAAAGACAACAAGATATTAACACTGTCACAGCCCACCGAGGCCGTCTGTAACCTGTTTTATTTTTCTCTATTTTTCACATTTTTCTATTAACCATATTTTAAAATATATACATTGAAAATATCGTTTAAAAAAAAAACAAGGACTGAATGCCTCCAATTGAGAAACTTTCCCCTACTATTCGTTTATTCATTCATTCATTCCTGATGCATTCACCCCTGTGTCCATCAGCCAAAGCCCACTGTTCATCATGGCCAGGCTGGGCTCTCACTTACAGGAAAGGGAAACCAGTGGGGGAGGGAAGACGCGCCCCCCCCCCCACGATCTACACCAGGGGCCTGTGCTGTATCTGGCCCTCGGGTGAGCAGAAATCGATCCTGCCAGGTCCTGCCTTCCTGCAGCCTCGGCAGGCCTGCCCTCAGCTGCCAGGGCCTCACAGTCTAGCCTATGGGTCAGAAACCCACGCTTAACGGCGGGGAATGGGGACTGGGGGAACGCGTCCACCCCATGTCCACGGCAATAGCCCCAAGGCAGTAGGCATAACCCCTTTTCCCTTGAGGCCACACAGCTGCTATCTGGCTGCGGGCACCTTCTCTGGGCTCAGATTCCCACCTCCCCAGGGTCCCACCACCCCACCAGGTGGGAGCACAGCACGTCAAAGGTCCACACTGCGGCCTGCCGGGTTGGGGCTGACAGGTTTCCCGGGAGGGTTAACTCTTCCCACGCCTGGACGGAGCCACAGAACAGCTGCCCCCCTCCCGCAGGAACCCCTCCTTAAGTAGAAGGATTTCCTTCACCTGACCGGGTTGCTGGGCCCAACCCTCGGGAGAAAAAGGGGAGAGCCCCCCTTAGCGCCCTGCGCCGCTGCCTGGAACCCAACGAAGGTAGATTTCCACGGACTCTCCTTTCACCCCCGCTCCCATTCCAACTAGCCCCGACCCCTTTCACCCCTCCCCTCCGCCCCCAAGGAGCAAAGGAATCCGAGCGCTTAGCTGACCCTGCGGCCGCCACTTTGAGTCGAGCCCCCCTTCAGGACTGCAGTCCCCAGAAATTCTCCGGGCCAGCGCTCCCTTCGCAGGGCCCAGGCGGGAAAGGAGAAGTTCCCACCCCTCTTCTCCCCTCCCCCAGCCCCTAGGGGAGGGGCGAGGGTCCGGATCTCCGGGTCAAGGAGCACCGTCTGCTGTGGATCGCAGGAGACACACACTCCGTCACACACACACACACATCACCCTCGGGATCACCTCTGAAGCCCGCATTGTACAGGAGGGGAGGAGGCTGGGGGGGGGGGCCTCGACGTGCCTGGAGTCACCAGCCAATCACCAAGCCCGAGAGAGGCTGGAACCCACGACCCGGGCCCCGAACCCAAGCCTCGGGCCTCCACTGCGCACCCCACCCCGCCCGACCCATCCGACGTCAACATCTCTAACCCAAACAAGCCCCTCCCCCTAAGGAGTCCCCCTCCCCCTTTCCCTGGCCGGGGTCAGCAGCCCCCGGAGAGACCGAGCTTCGACCCCCCCCCCCCCGCCTCCCCCCCGCAACCGCACAGGCGCGAGGTTTCATTGTCAACCTGGCCGCTGGGGCGCGCGCGAGGCGGCGGTGCAGGGCAGGGGAGCTATCGCGGCCAGTGGGGAGGGGTCTCCAGGGGAAGTGTTTAGAGCAGCTCCTCTCTCTCTGTCCAGATCCGGAAGCCGCCGGGGGAGGAGGAAGGCGGGGGCGGGGAGAGTGCGACCTCCGCGCTCGCGGGCTGCGAGGAGGGGCCGCGGCGGCCGGAGGAAGCGCCCGAGGCGTCGGGGGCGCCGAGTCCCCCGGGAGGCTGCGCTCTCGGGAAGTTTCCCACCGGTGGCCCGGAGCAGGACGGGGCGCGCAGACACCCCTCCCCGCCTGACCAGCTCCCGGGCGCAGATTGCGAACTTGAGCAAACTCCTTCCTTCCCCGCGTCCCTCCCCTCCCGTCCGCGGCCACCAGCCCCGCCATCTCAGACCCCAGCCTTAGGCCAGTGGCACTGTCGCCAAGACCCCTCACCTATGTATGGTGGAGAAAAGGGGAGGGAGGAATCCCCAGCACAACCAAACTGCGGCCAAAAAAAAAAAAGAAATTCCTTCTGAGACCGATTTCCTCAACCGATGTGGAAAACCCCGAACAGGCAGATCTGCAACTCTAGCCAAGATCGCGGCGCGGCGGGAGGGGTGCCGGGGGCGGGCGGCGACCCCCGCCGGCAGCCCCGGGAGCCCTCGCGCCCGGATCGGCCCCCCGAAGACACAAAGCTCCGCCGCCAACAATACCTGCGGGTTCCTCCTGGGTCTCCCGGGCGCCGGCGCTGCGCGTCTCGCCGCCTCCCTTCCCCGCGCCGCCTCTCCTCCTCCTCAGCTCGCGCGCGCTCTCTCCTCGTTTCTTCCAGAACGCGGCGGCCGGATGAGATCCTTGGGAGAAAAAAATGTGAGCGCTCGCACGGTTCCTTTCTCTCCGCCCGCCGCTCGCGGCGGCCCGGGGCTCGCTCCTTTCTCCCTCGCGCTCCCGCGCGCGCCGCGCCTCTAGCGCCCCGCGTTTCCTCCTCAGCAGACCCTGCGAGCGCCCTCAGTAGCCATTATTCACGGGCCACCGGGGGCAGGAGGTAGAGACAGCCCAGTGGCCGCATCCACTCGGCGAGCGCGATGCGGGCGCGGGGCGCGCGCGGGGAGGGGCGCGCGATGAGGGGGCTTGGCTGCGCGCAGCCCGCGCCCCAGACGCGGGGGAGGGGAGGAGGCGGAGGGGGCAGGGAAGGAGGAGGCGGGGGAGGAGCGGGAGCTGGTGAAGGGAGCGGGAGGAGGGGGCGCCGGGGAGACGCTCCCGCGGCTCTCACCGCAGGGGCTCGGGGTCAACGGCTAGGAGGCTCCGAGGCGCTTAGAGACCGGGCGGGGGGGTGGGGTGTGTGGGGGGGTGAGTGTCTTCGTGCGCGCGTGCGCGCGCGCGCGCGCGTCAGACATGGAAGGGGAAGGAAGGAACGCTTTAATATTTTCCCAGTGACTTACGAGCCCGTGGATGAGCTCCTGGCTGCGCGCTTGGGCCCGTGTGTGTATCAGTGTGGCTGTGTGTTTCTGGTCTGTCTTCCGTGTGAATATCACGGGACTTGGGGGCCTGCGGCGAGCTTGTGAATGTGCTTCTGGGTCTCAGGGGCACGGAGTGATGCGGTGCCTGCGTGGGGTTGTTTGTGTGCGATTGTTTATCGAGGGTTGCGGGACTGCGCCTGTGTGGGCCGTGTCTGCGTGAGGTTGTGTGTTTATGGGCTTGTGTCTGCGTGGGCCCGAGTGTGTCTCAGGGGTGTCGTGTCTCCGTGGGGGCTTGTTTGCGTGGGGCTGCGGTTGTAGGGGTGGTGGACCCGTGCAGGGCTGGGGTGCGCCCGCAGGCGGCCTTGTGTGGGGCTGGCGGGGCAGTGTTCTGCGTGCGGGGCCGAGGCCTGGCTTGTGAGGAGGTGGGGGGGGGTCCGCGTGGCGTCGGGGACCGCACAGCCGCAGAAGAGGCGCTTGAGGCACGAACAGGCTGCGCTGGGGTCGGGGCGAAGCGAGACGAGTGGTGGCGGAGGAGAGAAGGCGGAGACCCGGGGGCCCGCATCCCGCCCCCACCCCACACCCCCGTCCGCACCAGAGACGCAGCTTGGAGATCCTGGCCCTGGCCAGCCCCTTGGTCCTAGAGGCACCGGGTTTGGAGGACCCTACCGGGCCGGGAAGACGCCTACGGGCTGGGGGTTAGCGGGGACCCAAGGCTCGGAGATCCGGGAGCAGCCCAGAAGCGCGCGGCGAGGGCTGCCCGCAGAGGCGGGTCGCGGTCCGGAGACGGCGGAGGACCAGGCCCAGACAAAGAAGAGCGGGGCCGGGGCCTCGAGGCGGGACCGTACCTCCGGTTCCCCCGCGGCCGAGGGGCGGCCCCTCCTTGCTCCAGTCCCGGGGCCGCCGCCGGAGCGGCCCCAGAGCCCCAGGGACGCGGAACTACGCGCCCCGGGCGGGGCCAAGGTGGGGGGCGGGGGTGAGCGTAGCAGGCGGGCGCCGCGCCCCGGGGCCGTGATTGAGCGCTCGGCAGCCCGCCCCTCGCCAGGCAGCGCACCGCCCACGCAGCCATTCATTCATTCATCCATCCTCTCTCCATCCACCCACCTTCTATCCATACACGTGTCCGGCCTATCGTCCGTCCGCCCGATTATCGCGCCAGGGATCACCCTGACGCGTCAGAGCTGGCTCTCTCCACTTTCTCCTGCTCGCCAGTCTGTCCGTGCCATTCTCCTCGGCCGCCACCTTGCCTCCCCTCAGGCCCCTCTCTGTCTGGCAGGAGGGAGGAGTGCACCCCACGACCTGTCACACTCGGGCTTTGCTTTTCAGTGATTCAGGGGACCCCTGTCCCCGCCTACTAACCCCCCCACTAACGGATTCACACATCCTACACCCACCCCTGCCTCCTCCCCGCCCTCCCTGGCCTTCCCTGAGACCTGGTGAGGGCAGTAGCCAGCAGCACATCACACCACTGCTGGAGGGCCTCCTCAGCCCAGCCTTCTCTGGGCTGGGGATGGGGACATTCGAGAGGGGGTTTATGAAGGATTGCTCTGCCCCCAGGTCCTGGTGGCACAGGGGCCATTAGGACCCCAGTGACCAGAACAGTCACTCCCAAACCTGCCATTTGTAGGGTGTCAACTGGGGACAAAAAAGGTTCCTGGGCTCTAGCCCAGACCTCATCAACCCAAGTGCCCAGAGCCTCTTCATAGGCTGTTCCCTCTGCCTGGGAATCAGCATCTCACAGCCAGGCTTGGGAGCCACTGGCCTGGAACATCTTACAGCCTGCCCAGTCCTGAGTGCAGCCGCCTGGGGCAAAGAGCGGCCCTTTTTGCTCCCAGAAATGGACCCTCTGGGCTGACCCCAGACTCACCTGGGAAGGATGCACCAAAAACAGAGATGCCAACTGCAGGCACCTGATCCCACCAGCAGGCCCTGAGCAGCCTCTCCCCGCTCTGGGCTCTAGCCCCACCCCCCCATCTCTAAAATGCAGACTGCTTAATCTCCATCTTCGATTATCTGGCCTGGGAACCAGGGTCACTCAGTCCTGAGGCCGCTCAGCGAGCCAGGAGAGGCCCACTGTGTGCACCATTAGACAAGAGAGTCCCAATCCCTGCTGGGACCCCCGACCCAGCCTCAGTGCCACCTGACCCACAGCCTCAGACCGTCCCTGCCACATTCTGACTCAGCCACCTCCTCCAGCCACCCACGGGCTACGTGGCAGAGGGGAGAATGAGGATGGTAGTGGATGCCCCCTTCCCCTGGGGGGCAGGCACAGGCTCCCTCCCCTTCCTGGTTGCAGAGTGATCAGAAGAAAAAGTCCTCACAGTGGCCAAAGCTCCCACACGATCAGCTCCCCCTGCCCCTCACCACTGTCTCCTTGTGGTTCCTTGAATTAACCAGGCACATTCTCACCTCAGGGCCTTTGCACTTGCTGGTCCTTCTGCCTGCAATGCTCTTCCCCACCTTCTAATGTACCATACAGTTCACTGACATGTATTTTGTAGGAATTTTTGTTTGCTCACTGGTGTATCCTCTGTGCCTGGAATGGTGCTTGGCACACATTCAGTAAGTATTTGGTGACTGAGTGAGTGAGCCTGACCCAGCCCAGGGCTTTCTCTTTGAACCCAGGGCCCCTCTGGAGAACAGTGGGAGGGGATAGAAAACAGCGGGGCAAGGACAGATGGTATGACTCATCCAAGGTCACTCTAGGGCCCTTCATGGATTCTGGATTCCGAGCACGAGTCCTAAGAGTCTGGAGGAATGAGATGGTGAGCCATGGCTCATCCCAAAGGAGGATAAGGGCGTGGCTGAGGGTCCAGATTCACACCTGCCAAAATGGACAGAGACACCCTACCTGGCCAGGGTCCTTCCACCAGTGTTGTCATGGAAGGTGGTGAGGACAGCCCCTCATGGAAGGGATCTGCCAATCTCTGAGAGAAGCCAGGCTCAGAGCCATCAGAGGACTTGTCAAGAACACACAGCAGGACAAGCTGATCCCCACCTGACTGTAAGTTTCCAGAGCAGGCACTCAGTATGCACTTAGCAAAGGAATGAATGAAGTGACAGCATCAAGATTCAGACTTAGGTCTGCACAGCCCCCAGCCCCTTGCCTGTCCCATCAGACCCTACTAGCAGGGTTCATGGGATTGTGGCGGCCGTGCCCAGCACACGGCGGGTCTTCTGTCCACACTGAGGGGAGGCTGCCTGGCTGGCTAGCTCCCTGCTCCGGCCAGGGGTCTGAGTCCGTGGCCCACCATGTGAGTCCTGCACCAGGCTCGGCGGGGAGAGGGGATGCCCTCGCGTGGCTGGCGGGAGAGTCCCGTGGGCCAGGGTGGGGTGTTCACGGTCTCAAAGGGCCGCTGCTTCCTGGGGAGGCGTGGCTGCAGTCAGAGAGCCAGGGCTTGGACTGGCGGCCCTTCACTCGCCCAGCCCTGTCTGCAAAGCCGCCTTCCTGCAAAGCCTGTGTCCAAATGCTGTCCAGGGTGAAATAATAAACAGGGACCCCAGGTGGGCAATGCGGTCAGTGGGGCTGCCAGATGTTGGGCTCACTGACAGGCCGTCAGGGAAGGGGTGAGCCAGGCGCCACCCTGGTGGGCACGAGAGGCGGAGAAAAGGGACGTGCACTCCAGACACCAGGCCAGGCGGGTGCTACCGAGACCCAGAAGTCTCGTTCAAGCTCAGCCCTGCTCTGGTGACCCCCAGGCCTCCTGGCCTCAGGGGGGCTGCAGCTCGCCGAGGAGAGGACGCAGCACCAGGTATCTGGCCTGCAGGGGCGCAGGCCTGGGGTCAGAGGTGCACCAATTTCAAGTTTCCATCTTTCCCTCATCTCGGCCACCCTCCCCATTTCAGAGACAGGGTCCCTGAGGTCCAGATGGCTGACTGGCCCACCGTCACCCAACTGCTTGGCCCATATTTACTGAGCACCTACTATGTTCCAGGACCGTTCTGCACGTGAGGATTCAGAGCAAGGAACAAGACAAAGCTCCCCTTCTTCCTCGTCGGGACACTGTCAAGAAACTGCATGAGTGAGCGAGTACCGTGGTCTGTGACATTTAGGGGAGGTGTGCTGTGACAAATAAATGAAGCTGGGGAGGGGGCCGGGAGTATCCGGGGCGGGGATGCTGTTTTCCTGTCGCTGGCCAGGGAACTGGCACTTGAAGCAGGTGAGAACAGACCTGAAACACGAAGGCGGTGAGGCAGGCAGCTACCGGGGGTAGAGCTGTGCAGACAGAGGGGACGGCAAGGGCGGAGGAGGCCCAGAGGCCGGCGGCCGGAGTGGAGGTGAAATGGGGCGCGTGGGAGGAAACAGGGACAGAGAAGGGACAGGAGCCATCCACAGGCCCTTGTGCCCGTCTGTAAGGCCTGCAGCTCTCGCGGGGCACGAGATGAGGTGTCCCTGCAGCGCTCTGAGCCAAGGAGGCCAGGGACCTCCACGGGTCCTCACAGGGGTGAGGCCAGGGAGGTGGCCTGGCCAGGACGGGGACCAGGGAGCGCCGAGAGAGTGTCCAGTTCTGGGTTTATTTTGGAGGCAGGGCTGACAGGATTAGCCGCTGCGGGCAGCCAGGTGGGCGCGTGGGGCGGGCTCCCCCGGCGGGAGGGCAATCCTCCTGCCCCTGTGACAGGTCTGTGACCTTCACGCCCACTCTGTCAGCTCAGATGCCTCCACTGTTAGCAGATGTGCCAGGAGCCGTGCCCGCCTGGGTCAGCTCCGGTGACCTGACAAGTTGCATCCACTCCGAGCCTCAGTTTCCCCTTTTTATGCACCTGTGGGTCCAGGTCAGCAGCCGAGGCCCGTGTACCTCCCTCCCCACGGCTCCTGTCCACCTCACAGACCAGCAGGCAAGCCCGCCCCACGGATCGCTCCTTGGCCCAACGTTTCTGGAGTGCCCACTGGGTGCCAGGTGTTGTCAGGGCGCCGGGGAGACAGCAGAGAACAAGGCAGACCCGCACCCTGCCCTCGTGGGCCAACGTGGACAGAAAACAGCTCCCGCCCACCTCCTTTTTCTCCCCAAACTCTCTCATGCCCAGCACGTCCTGAGAGCTGGGCCACAATGTGGACTCAGGGCAAAGAACTTCACGTTTTTGCTGGGGGCGGGGGAGGGGATCAGGAGTATAAATACCCAAGTTCCCTTAAGTTTGGGGCACATTTTCAGTTTGTTCATCTCCCCTGGATCCCAGGGGCCGGCAGGAGAGGTTGCAGGGAGGTGTGGGGTCTCCCCATTTAGGTTCTGCCAGAGTCAGGGCAGGAGCAGGGCTGCATGGCACCCATCTCTCCTGCCCAGGGCTGGCCTGTGGCCCTGGGGCTGCCTGCGCTGGGGTCCGCTCACTGTGGCTGCTGAATGTCAGGCCAAGACCAGTCCTTCTTCCCCCTGCCTTTGATCTGTACGACCTCTGATCTCTGCCATCTGTCTGTCCATCCTTCCTTTCTAGACTGGTGGGAGGCCACCAGATGAGGTCATATAACTTCATACTCAGATAGGGCACACCCACCTGCTAGGGGACCCTCTTCCCTGGGTGTGGGACCTGGCCTGGAGGTCCCAAACTTTCTCTCTCTCACACACTCACCCTGCCAGTAGCCTCCGAAGCCTCCCTCTGCTGGGGGATCCAGGCCAGTGCAGCCCCATCACCCTGCCCCCGCCATCACCTTCCTCTCTCAGTGTCCCAGCGCACCTGAAGATGCTGGATTCTGTCCCTGAGCTTGGAGACTGCAAGGCCCCAGATTCGGAGAGCGGATCAGTGGGGGGAAAAGAAGAGGGAAGGAAGACAGATGGACGGACGGGAAGTGCAGATGAAGGACAGAGGGCAGGGGGGAAGGAAGGAGGGTGAGAGATGGGAGCAGAGTGGAGGGAAGAAGGGAGCCTGGAGGAGAGGGTGGGCAGGGGTCTCCCGGTGCCTCTCCCACTCCGCATTCTCTGGAAAGGTTCTGGGACCGGAGGGCACACCTTGGTTCCTGGCTATGACCAAGGTCACCCACTCCCGGCACTTCTGGCCTGGCTGGGATCCTAACTTGGCCCTGGGAGCAGCTCCTGGCAGCCACATGCCTGCTTGGTGCCCAGCAGGGCCCACCGAGGGGCTGGGGGCCGCAGTGTGGCTGAGGCCTAACCAGTCCACGGCACCAATGCGGATGAACCCCTGGCCCCAGCCACAGTCTGACCCCCGCCCTCTGCCAGGGATGGACTTCTGACCCCAGCCATAGTCCCTAGCCACAGGCTGACCTCTGACCCCGCCCCAGCCTCAACCCTGATGCTGGCAGAGGCCTACTGTGGTGACCATCCTGTGGACGTGTTCCTCTGGGGACCACGTAGGAAGAAGGGAAAAGGCCCAGTTCAGGGCCACTCACCCCCCAGGTAAGAAGCACCATCAAGCCCGCAGTGGCCCACACAGAGGCCTCAGGCCTGCGGTGCCTGGGGAGGCTGGACGCACACACGCAGCCAGGCCCCAGGGCACAGCCCCCGACACAGGCAAACAGACATGTAAAGACACACACAGGTACCAGCACACAGACGTGTGCACGCGCAGACTGTCCCTGCCCCCTGCCCCTTCTCACTGGGCCACATGGCCCCTCCGGCCCAGGCCCAGGGGCTCCCTAGGCATCAGAGAATGGGAGCGACAACAGACAGCCCTCCACTTCCTCACGGCCCCTCCTTGGGCCCCAGTGGCTTCCTCTGCACGCCTGGGAGGGAGCCCAGCAAGAGGGCGAGCGTTGCTCCCTCCCCCAAACTCCCCCCACTTCACACAGCAGATGGAGGCGGTCAGGACGTGCACACACACTCCCCTGATTAGACACACACGTGCTCTTATATGCAGGCGAGGAGATGCACACAGGGCGTGTATGCATGTGCGCGGGGCACAGGGTGAGGGCAGGCAGACTCCTCTGTGACAGCGCCACACACACCCACACCTGCCTCCGAGTCATCGCCCGACCCCCGCGCTCGTCGTGCCCCTACCTCTGGTGGCTCACGTGACCCCTCCAGCCCCTTCCCAGCTCCGCTCAGAGCTCCTGGGGCCTCTGCCCTCCCCCGACTTGGTGGCTCCAGGGATGCGGCCCCCAGGGACTCTCCTGGCCCACAGCCCCTGACACCTGAGGACCCGAGTCCTCCTGACCTTGTCCCGCCTGGCCCCAGGCTGCTTGTGGCACGCTCTTGCTAAGGGGCACCCAGTCCCCTGCCCCAGCTGCAGGATGAGGGAGGCCCGAGCCCAGTTTCTCCAGGGGCAGGTGAATCCCGGGGACATTCACATCGAAAGCCTGAATTCAGGGCCTCCTGGATTTGCAGAGAATGTCCTCTGGAAGGATGGAGGAGAAACTGCTGGCGGGTGTGGGCGGGGGCCGTTTGGGGAGCTGCGTGAGTGTGAGTGTGTGAGGGTAAGGGAGGGGGAGGGGAGGGGAGGGAGGGGGAGGGGGAGGGAGGGGAGGGGGAGGGGAGGGAGGGGAGGGGGAGGGGAGGGAGGGGAGGGGGAGGGAGGGGAGGGGGAGGGAGGGGGGATCTCTGTCCTTGGGCTCCTCCTACTAGTCTGGCTCCATCCCAAATCCCCTGGTGGAAGCCAGGTGATGGGTGGGGGCAGGGGTGGCGGGTGGAGATGGCGCCAACTCCACCAAGCGCTCCCCAGGGAACCGTCCCAGCAGCCTTGGAAGTAGGTGTCTTCAGCCCACCTTAGAGACACGAAAACTGGGGCTGGGGGAGCAGAAGAGCAAGGCACAGGCCTGGGTGACTTCAGGTCCAGCCCGAACCGCTGTGTTGTCCCCAGAGCTTCTCGAGGGGCCGCTCTTATGCACCTGTTACGCCCAGGCCCCAGCCCAGCGCCGCCCACCCGGCACACGTGTGGAAGAAAGGGGTCCAACCCTGGCTTCAGACGCCCTGCTGGGCTCTCCAGGAGAGTTCGTGGGAGCTGAGGTCACCACACTCCCAGACACCCTGAACCAGGAAAGGCAGGCCCCCACCTGCCCCCAGAGCAAGTCCAGCTCTGCCATATCCCGGCTGTGTGTCCCTGGGCAGCTCCACACCCTCTCTGGGCCCGGTTTCCACAGCTGAGAAGAGGGATAAGCGTCTGCTCCTGCTTGTGGGTGACAGTGGCGGGGGATGGGAGCGGGGCAGACACGGGCTGGACAGCAGGCTTCTAGGCTGTAATAGCTCTCTCCCTAACGTTAGCAAAAAGCTCACAGTGGGCTTCCCTGGTGGCGCAGTGGTTGAGAATCTGCCTGCCAATGCAGGGGACACGGGTTCGAGCCCTGGTCTGGGAAGATCCCACATGCCGCGGAGCAGCTGGGCCCGTGAGCCACAACTACTGAGCCTGCGCGTCTGGAGCCTGTGCTCCGCAACAAGAGAGGCCGCGACAGTGAGAGGCCCGCGCACCGCGATGAAGAGTGGCCCCCGCTCACCGCAACTAGAGAAAGCCCTCGCACAGAAACAAAGACCCAACACAGCCATAAATAAAATAAAAAAATAATAATAATAAAAAAATAAATAAATAAATTTTAAAAAGTTTAAAAAAAAAAAAAAAAAGCTCACAGTGTGCAACCAGGAGACTCCTCCCAAACCTAGGACCAAAACAGATGTGAGGACCCTTCACTGGACAAGCTGCCAGGGCCGAGAGCCAAGTCCAACCAGCCACAACTAGCAGCGTTTCCAGCTGCTCCCCTGCGCTTTGGGTGGAGGGGGGAGGCCGACTGCTGGTCAGCTTCCTACACGGTCCACACGCTCCCGGGACCTGTGGCAACAAACTCACTCAGTGGCTTCCCATTGCATTTCTCAGCCTCAGTTTTTTCACCTTTAAAAGGGGGTGTTGATTAATGGAAATTAGCACGTGGAAGTCACTGTGGGATTTGCCTGCTTTATCTCTGAGGATGATTATTCCCTTCTGGTCTATGGAGAGAGCTGAGTTTTCAGCCTCTGGGATGAGTATCAAATTCCAGTTCCATGGCGATGGTCTGAACGCTGCATGTGGTCACCCTACTCAGCCGTGCTCCTGGGGCAGAGGCCCAGCCCCGCTTCGTCCCAGAACCGCACGGCCACCGACACCGCCCTGGGCTGCTAATCCCCAGATCCCTCCACAGCCTCCCAGCAGCCAAGTGCAGGGCAAGGAGGCGCCGGGAGCCCCATGCCACACACCCAGAAACTAGGGCTCAGAGAGGGAGGTGAGGAGGAGTAGAAGCAACAGGAAGACAGCTTTCGCCTCCATATAAGGAAGAACTTGCTCACAGGCAAGAGCTGCCCAGGAATGGAACGAGCCTGCCGCCTGGGGAGGTGGTGAGCGGCCTGTGGCTGACGGCGTGCAAGCAGACAAAGGGGGTCTCCGGGTGGGAGCACCACGCAGGCGGCTCACACGCAGGCCAGGGGAGGGCCGCGGGGATCTCTGGTCCTGTGACTTGACCGAGAACACGTGAGCAGGCACGGAATTCCAGAAGGTCAGAGCTGGGGGCCAGAGCTGCCACGTGAAAGCCCGCAGACCCACTGACGGCATCTGAAACGGGCTGGAGAAAGGGGCCCAGCCCTCCAATCGATTCCCTACCACCCCCCACCATCACGAAGCACTTAACTTTCAGAGGAAAATTCCTACTTTTAATTTTAGAAGTTGGGAAGTATACAAAAGTAGAAAGGAAAAAAAGCCAAAGTCCCCCTCGCCCTGGGACAGTTACCACTAACACTTCCTTCCAATCTTCTCTACGTACATCAGTTTTGGTTAGAAATCCTGGTGTGCTCTAAATTTTAAAAAATTAAGATACAATTCACATACTATAAAATTCACCCTTTTAAAGCAGTTCTTGGTATATGCACAGAGTTGTGCAACCATCACCACTATTTATTTCCAGAACATTTTCATCAGAAAGAAACCAGTACCCATGAGCAGTCACCCTAGTCTCCCCCACACCACAGCCCCTGTCAACCGCTCATCTGCTCTCCGTCTTTAGGGGCCAGGGCAGCACCTCTTCCCGGCCTCCCTGTGCCCACCCCGGCCCCCTTCAGCCCTCTGGCAGCCTAGAGAGCCTGCTGAAACCCAAGTCAGATCATATCCCGCCCGCCCGCCCTCAGAACCCGCCGTGGCTCCCACCTCACCCGAGCTACAACCACACTTACACCTCGGCCCACAGTCCTGTGCAATCGGACCTCTGCTGCCTCACCTCCTCCCACCCTCCCCTTCGCTTCCTCTGCTCTAGGCACGCTGGCCTCCATCAAGCATGGTCCTGCCCCAGGGCCTTTGCACCAGCTCTTCCTCTCACCTGGAACACATTTCTGCTAGGCTCAACTTTCCCCACCACTCCCTGTAGTTCTGCTTTCTTCTTCTCCTTCAGGACACATCACCTGACATTCTTTCTGTCCCATCTTCTCCACTAAAATGGCAGCTCGCACCTAGCACTGAGTTGCAGTTCAGTGACTATTTGGGTTGTTTCCAATAGAACAAGCAATGTAAAGGAGCACATGCAAAACCCACGTGCCTACAGAGCCGTCGTTGTGAACTGGCCGCCCCTCTGCCTGTGGGCATGCGAGGTGCAAGCCACACGGGGCCTCTCCAAACCTTGCCAGGGGAGTTCTGAAAACTCGGATCTGGTCATCCATGCCGCACAGCCGCAGGACGTCAGCAGGCGATGAGGCTCCCGCAAAGGCCCAGCCGACCCCGCCCAATCCCAGCTACAGCCCGGCCCCTCCCCAGGCCCCAGAGCTCCCACCACCCTAGCAGCTGCTGCAGACGGTGCCTGCTCTCGCTGTGGTCCCACACCTGCTAAGGGACCCCACCTCACTTGCCCCCTCAGGTGCCCCCCACCTCCCCCTCTGACAGCGCTAGGGGGCACCCTCTCCCTCCCAGCCTCCCCTGGCCCTGGCTGCGCCCAGCACACAGTAGGGCACATAGGAGGCAGGAAGCTGCGTTAAGGGGCTGAGTGAACGGCCCCGCCCTGAGGGCTCTACTGTAACGCGCGCGCGCCTCGAAGGGTCCGGCTGGGGTCACGCTCAGTGCCCACACTTGCCAACCACCTACTGTGCACTGGCAGGAGACACAGCGATGGAAAACCCAGGACAGCCCTGGGGGGTGGGGGTGGGGTCAGGTACAGAGAAGAGGTGGGAGGGCTGGAGCCCAGATGTGCCGCTGCAGTCGGGCCCGCTCGTGCATGTGTTCGCATTCACGCTGACGACAGCAGGCTCCACAGTGGGCAGAGCCCGGAGTTCTCCCAGGGCCTCGGTCTCCCCCTCTGCATGCAGGGCTCCCCAGATTGCCAGCCTCCCTGGCCCCACGGCTCAGTCCCGCCTCCCCGGAGAGGTTTTCCGGGTACTGCGGCCCTGCCTTCTCATCCATCAGGATTTTGCTGCATTCCTGTGAGTCATTCTCCAAACAAACCCGTTGGAGGAAGAGAAGGGAGCAGGGGAGGGTAAAAGGGGAGGCTCCATGTGAACCCAGCTCTGCCTCCCACCCACTCCCCCTCCACACCCCCTCCGATGCACACGTGGGGCCCCCAGGAGAGCTCTGGAGTAAGTCTGGTCAGTTGTGCTGTGGAGTTGCTGTGTGACCTTGGGCAAGACCCTTGCCCTCTCTGGGCCTCTGGAGAAGATAGCCCTGAAGATCCCCAGCTATAGGATGCACGGGCTTCCGCAGGGGCTGTCTGTCACAAAGGAGGCAGGGTGTGAGGGAGGTGTGCCCGGGGTGCCCGATGCGGCTCTTCCCACTTCCTTTTCTGTCTCCCCACCTCTGCAGTGAGGAGGGCAAGGCCTCAGTAGGCAGGGGGCCGAGGAGCGGGCAGAGCAGCTTGTGCCAGTCACAGGGCTCAGGCCGCCTCGCCCGCCCGCCGCGGGACCAGCGAGGCCTCCAGCGGAAGGCCCATCCCCTGCACCAAGGGCGCTGGGCAGGCCTCCCCCGCGGGGCCAGGAGAGAGGGGGGTCTCTGGGCAGAGCCCAGCTCTGGGGTGGGGGATGGGACACCGCCTAAGCCAGGAGGAAAAGTCCCCACAGCAGCAGCGGGAAGTGAGTCTCTGGCTGCGTCTGCGTGCGTCATTCCGTGTGCGCGCACGCGTATGCGTGTCAGTAGAGCGGCTCCCCCCGGAGTCAGTGGCTGTTTCTCAGTGAGAAGCTGGCCTCTGAGTTGCCCTCACTGCGGCCACTGGTTCTGACCGGGGCACGTGCAGCAGCCCGACGCCCTCGTCCGCGTGTCCGTCTGTGCCTCGGGATCCGGCTGGTCCGAGGCCAGCTGGCACACCTGTGTGTGTGTGTGAGACGCAGGCTGTGCGGGCCGTAGAAGGGCTAGGAGCACCCACGAGCGTGCCCACAGCGTGGCGGCTGGCGTCCCGGGTGAGCGCCCAGCTGGAGGACCTCCTCCCGAGGCACGACTCCGGGGGCTGCCCCTCGAGGCTCCCGCTCTCCGGCTCCAGAACAAGCAGCTTCCAACCCCGGGAGCTGCACCCACGCACGCGCCCCGGCCTGGGGCTCATATCTGGGGGCCCCTTGACACTCAGAGCAAAGCTGCCGGCCACGTGCCTGGGCACTGCGCACAGACTCTGGACCCGGTATTAGGGTGCAAGGAGCCCGGGCAGGGGCCCGCCCGCCTTCCCAAGGCCCAGCAGGTCCTGGGTCAGGCCTGGAGGCCACAGCCTGGCCCAGAGGAGGGAGGTCAGCGGCCTGCAAGGGCACGGGGGGCAGGGGGCAGACCCAGGGCTGCGCAGGACAGAGACCCTGGGGGGCAGCCAGGGGTGCTCAGCCACTGCTCCCAGCTGGGATGAGGGAGGGTCAGCTTATAGGCGCAACGGAACAGGGGTAACCAGAGCCGGAGGCCAGGAGGCCAGCAGGGCCCCCGGAGCCCAGGGTGATGAGGAGGAAGTGGGGGCTATGGGCGGAGAAGGGGAGTTTCTGAGCGTGTGGGAGAGACCAAATGGGGGGACTGAGAGGAACAGCCACACAGGACAGGACGGGGGCTCCCAGCTCTGCCCCGACCCAGGCTGGGATGTGGACCGTCCTCCTCACAGGTGGAGGCCAGGGGCTGGCACTGCAGTGGTTCCCGGGCTGCTGCCCGACCACGCAGGAGACCCCCGGGTTGCAGCCCCGCTTCTACTGTAAGTCTCTTCTCCCTGGGCCTCAGCCTCCCCGCCTGTAAAAGGGGCACCCCGGCCCACCTTGCCCCTGAGTGCGCTCCCCTCTGTGCCTGGAGCTGGGGGCGGGGCACAGGACTCACCCCCCAGCTCCCCGCAGTTGCAAAGCTGGGATGCTGTGGGCACTTCCACCCGGGCTAGAGGATTTGAGCGCATACAGGACAGGCTTGGGTCAGTGTGCTGGTGCCCAGCCCAGGACAGGGACCTGGTCTCCAGACTCTGGGCCATCGCTCTGTGTCCCTCACCTTGTCTGGAACCCCTCGGTTACAAGAAGGAGAGTGTGGGTAGAGATGGCCACCGCTGAAGGATGGGGGCTCGGGGACACGGGGACACAGAGTCTCCCTGGGTCTCAAGCGTGACAAACGATGCACTGTCTGGGGACATCACAGCAGGCGTGCAAGATGTAGGAGGCTGTGACCCACCGAGGCCGATCCCGCCCGGGAGCGCCAAGACCTCAGGATTCCACCTGGTCCCCCAGCCTCACCGGGGAGTGAGAGCAGCCGGAGGGGCGGGCAGGAGGACGTGGGAGCCAAGCCCTCGATCCGGGCCACGGGCACGCACATTCACCAAGGGGTCTCCCCCTGGAGGGCAGCCCCCACTCCTGCTGCTTCCTCCAGGTCACATACACTTGGAGAGGGCCCGGGCCTGCAGGCTGAGCGACCTGGAGGGCAAAGGGAGCAGAGAGGGGGGTGCAGGGAAGCTGGAGGGGGAGGGGGACGAGGGTGGCGGGGTACCCACTCCTCTATTTCTGGGAGATGGGGTGGGCGGTAGCCTCTGAGGCCCATCAGGCTGCAGGGCCTGAGGACTCCAGGAACCTTCTCCTGCTCTCTGAGCTCTGCTGGCCCCTCAAGTCCCCAGGGAGCCTGTGAGCTCCTAGGTCAGCTCAGGGCAGCTCTCTTGGGGTGAAAGCCAAGTCCGGCCGTGGTCAGAGGCCTTTCCCGATCCCTCCCCCACTCCACCCATCACACTGGCCCCTTCGCTTGTTTTTGCAACATGTGCAGCACGTTCCTGCCTCAGGGCCTTTGCACGGCCATTCCCCCCAGATGTCCCCCAGGTTCACGGACCTCCCTCAAGTCGCCTGCTCAGGAGGCCTTTCCTGACTCCCCAATTTAAGCTGCAAACAGCTCCCCGACTCCTGCGCTATTTTTTCCTCACTGCATTTATCGCTTTCTAATATCCTCTGTGGTACCGTCTCCCATTAGAACAGACGCTCCAGCAGGGCAGGACCTCGGCTCTGTTCATCCACGTGCACCGAGAACAGCGCCTGGCACAGGGCAGGGGCTCAGTAAATGCGTGGGAATGGGTACAACACCCTGTTCTCTGAGACAGGAGAGCCTCCATTTGAATGGTGAAATCTTTATAACGTTCCCCCTGTCGAAGTTTCAATCCTCTTTTCTCCTGAGACGGCACAGAGAAGACACACGGGCCACCCCTCCCAGCCCAGGCCCACCCCCAAATCAGTGGTTGGATCTGGGGCAGGAAGGGTGGTCATCCTTTTCCTTCAGTCTGCTGACCAACCTGCATCCTAGACGTCACCCCTGGATGTTGCTCAGGCACTGACCGCATTGATCCCCCAAACCTTCCCCATCCCTGTGCAGGGCGCCCCTACCCACCCACCACTCCCCCGGGACCACTGGCCGTCCCCCAGGCTCTTCCTGTGCCTGCCTTTCCTCTTCAGACCCCTGTCCGGCCCTTGCCCACCTGGATCCTTGGCCTGGCTCCTACCTGGTCTCCCTCTCCAAGTGCTGGCCTTCTGTTTTACCCGTGATTCAGCCTCATCTTTCAGCCCAGAGCACCGCGCCAAAAGCCAAAGTCTCCCTCCAGCCTGGCCGTGCCCTGGCCCCAGCCCTGCTGGCCACACCCAACCGCCCAGGTCTCTTGTCACCTCTCAGCCTTTGCCGGAGCAGCACCCGCTGCCCGGCTCAGCAAGTCTGCTGCCTGCCGCCCTTTCAGGGTGCCCCCACCGCTAGCCCCATGGGGGACCTGGCCCTCTCTGGGCCAGGCACCGTCACTCTGCACAGCGACCTCCAGCTCCCCACCGTCCTGTGGGCTCCCTCAGGCCTTGAACAGGTGCTCAAGGGACACCTGCTGAATAAATGAATGAATGATGTGAACCAATTAGCGAGAAGGTGAATAAATGAGTGAGAGTCTGAGAGGAAGGACTCTGGGAACAGGTCAGCAATAACGCTCTGTTTTTTGCCAGGTCTCCTCCGCGGCTCACAGCTCTGTGGTACGGACCTGGCAGGGGGCACACGTGAACACGATGCTGACGACAGTCACGATGCATCAGTCCGAATGGGCTAGGCTATGTTGCTGTAACAAAACCCCCAAACCTCAAGGGCTTAAAGCAAAACAACAAAGGTTTATTTCTCGTTCACACTGCAGGTCCGGCAGGGCGGCGGGGAGGCTCCTGCTCACCAAGTCGTCACACCTGGGCCAAGGGAAAGAGGCCTGGCAGGTGGCCCTGGCAGTGACACACCCAGCCAGGGAGGGACACGTGTCTCATTGGCCAGACCTGGTCACATGACCCCAACCAACCACAAGCCGTCCCAGAAGCTCATCCTACCATGGGCTCGGGAGGATGGGGAACTAGGAGTTTGGACCAAAAGCTCGACTGACACCTCTGATGACACCACCATCAATACCAACAGCAGAGGCCACTCATCCAGTACTTTCTGTGCCCTGGATGCTGGCCTGAGGGCCAAAGTGGAATTTCCCTAATGCTCACGCGTTATTCTGAGGCCAGTGCCATGAACAGCCCCATTTTCCTGATGAGATCACTGAAACCCAGACACTGAAGTGACTGACTCACCGAGATCACCCAGCTTGGACGTGGGGACCCCGAGGTCGGAACTCACGTTGGTAATTCCGGGCCCTCACGAACTCCCCCATGGAGCCCACTGCTGGGCACAGGGTCTCAGCTTCCTCCACCGAGGCCAGCTGGGGGCAAGGACTGCACTGGTCGGATGACTGTCCCCACCAGAAAGAGCCTCCTTGCCCTGCCGTGTCCCATATCCAGACATCCCCGATGCTGGTCCCAAATTTCACGGATAGAAATGGAGGCCCAGAGGGAGGGGTGACCGGGCCAAGGTCACCCCGTGGGGCTGTGCATGGCAGAGACGCGGTCGCACGTCCCTGTTCACTGTGGCCTGACTGTCCCAACTGCCCTGACAGCACTGCGTGCCGCGGGCATCCACAGCCTCAACCAGGGACGCTCAGAAGTGAGGGTGCTGATACACACTCCCCATTCCTGCAGGCAGGTCCACTGAGGTAGTGTCCCCAGCTCCAGGCCAGCAAGCCTGTGGCCCTGACCACCCGGGCCGCTCTCTGAGGAGCTGGGCTGAGCAGCCGGCACCTGCTCCCAGGGACAGTCCCATCGGGGAGGCCAAAGAGGGACGGACGGAGGTAAGTCTCTCCTCCAAGGTGTCACCTCCAGGACTCCTGAAAACAAGGCCGGGTGACCTTCAGAGAAGCCACATTGGGGAGGGGGGGTTTGTGCAGAGTGGCGAGGAACAAAAGAAAAGGGGGCAGTGGAGTTTGAGAAAAGACCCACCTGGAGTCAGACCCCAGCTCTGCTCTGTGACCTGAACCTCCCCAAGCCTCCGTTTCCTCATCTGTAAAATGGGGTTGTGAGCGGGAGTACAGATGACATACCCGATACCTGATACAAACGCTGTGGCTGTTATGGTTTGTTATTGGTATTTTTTTGCCCACCACGCCCCCCCCCCATCAACCTGAGCCCCAGACCTTGATTCACATATTTCTTGAACTACGGGGGTCCCACACCAGAAAGATTATGGGTGCAGACTCTCGCCCTGGCTGCCACTAGAATGCGCTCCTCTCACCTGGTCCCTCCCAAAGGTTCCATGCCCAGGAGCTAGGTCAGAAAGAGCCCCCACCTGTACCCAAACCCCGCCCAACATCCACGCCCCAAGCAGTGCCACTGGCTCAGTGTGGCCGGCCCTCAGCTCAGCCTCTGGGGGCAGCCGTCCTCCCAGCCTCCTCCTCTGCCCAGAAGCCTGGAGTCTCCGAGTCCCCTTACCCACTAAGCCCCCGCCCCGCCAGCTGCTGGGGGGCGGGGCGCGGCAGAACCTTCCAGCACCTAGGAACCCTACGCCCAGCTCCCCAGCCCAATCCTCGGCCCACAGCATCTGTGGAGCATCTGCTACGTGCCGTCCACCCTGAGAGACAGAGCTGCGAAGGGCCAGGCCCACTTTCCCGCCAGCCCACAGTCCAGCTGCGCAGACCCGTGGGAACACACACAGGCTTGAAGGCGCACAGACCTGCCCCCCAGCTAAGTGCCTCTGGCCGCTGTCTCACCGCGCCAGCCTCAGCGCCTCCATCTGCACCAGGAGACGGGAGCAGGATCTGCCGCGCGGGTGGTACCGAGCTTCAAGCAGAGCCTGGCACACAGTAGGTGCTCAACCCGTGTAGGCCTGATTTCTCCCCTAGACAGGCCAGGGCAGAGACAGTGGAGACCGCCCTCCAGCTTTCCACCACCTCATTAAACAGGGAGGACTGTCCGCCCGTCTGGGATGCCACCTGACGCCCCTGGCAGCCTGCCCGTTCACCTCCATCCTGTCTGCAAGGACACTGGGCCAGCACGGAGCAGGCCAAGTCCTGGCTGCAGGCCAGCTGTGCCAGGACCCCAGGAAAACAGAAGAGGCCCACCCAGCAGGCCCAACTGCCCCGGAGCCACACAGAGTCACTGCCAACACTCCCCCGCCACCACCTGCACACACACAGTCGGCCCACAATAAACACCAAGGGTTGTGCTGGTGGAGGGAACCAGACTGAGGCCAGGCTGTGTCCTGAGATGAGGTGGCCTGAGTTCAGAGGGACGCATCTGGCCCTCTGGGCAGCAGGGAGCCACTAAGAGTGTTGAGTGGCAAAGAGACCTCTGCCCACATCTCCAGCCTCAGGCCTCATCTCCATCTGTGCGCTTGGGCTTTGTGTGCTCATCCCTTACCCCCCGCCCCGAACCGTCCGCCAGGCCTTTGCTCCAACTGCCCCCCTTCCTGGAGGGCTATTCCCAGCCTCTCTGAGGAGCTCACACTCATCCTTCCAGGCCGGGCTTAGAAGCCTCCCCTGACCTTCCCGGTCTGGGCTCAAAGACGCTCTCTGCTTCCCCCAACTTGGTCCTTTTCACACTGCAGTACAGGGATTCCCTCCTAAGGCCACCCGTCCAGACAGGGATCCTTGGCAGGCAGAGCCCCAACCTGACAGGGCTGGGGTCGGCGTCCACAGAGGGGCACCGCGTTACCCTTTATGGTTCTGTCTCTGAGGTGGCACGAGGGGAGGGGGACGCAGGAGCCCACTCGGGAGACACGGGTGGTGCAGACCAGAGGGGGTGGGCTGGAGGGGGCTAACGGAGGGGCTGGGGTGCAAGGGGAGGGGAGAGGGCAGGGAGGAGAAGGCCATCTGGGGGAAACCGCTGACCAGCTCTCCTGCTCTCCCTTCCCTTCTCCCCCTCCCCCCGAGGGAGAGGAGAGGGTAGGAGGGAAGGACCCTGCGGGAGAAGGGGACGTGAGTTGCCCTGGACTGGGGCGCACCCCCGAAGCTCAGCTGGTGGGCTGGGGAGGAGCAGAGGCAGGTCCCACTGGGAAAATCTTAAGCCTCAAGGCTTTGGGAGGTTTCCATTGCTCCCATGGCCCCGGGGCCCCCAGCCCGGGCAGCGGGCTTAGGGCAACACCGCAGCCGCAACCCTTGTGCCACCCCCAGGTGCCATGCGGGGGCAGGACAGCCAGACCAGGCGGCCTCAAGGAACTGACTCCCCTCACCCTGGGCTGCCCCGCCCCCAGCAGGGGGACCAGACCACCCCTGGGGCACAGAGGCTCACCTGGGAGGAGCAGGGATGGATGTCAGGGAGGGTGGGAGAGGGAGGTGTCGGGCCTCGGAGAGGTGACATGGACTGCCCGCCGGGCGCCTGGCATGCAGTGAGCGACCACCATTGTTACTGTGGGTGCCAGACGGTGAGGCCAGGTCACGGGCAGCAGCCCGTCCCGCAGGGCCTTGAACGCCAAGCCGGAGCTGGCCGGGCGCTGGAAGGGCGGGCGGGTGGGCAGCGAATCAATTACCCGAACCCGCACGCAGCCTGAGCCCACCTTGGTCCATTCCACCCCCCAGCCTCCCCCCGCGCACCTTCCGGGTAATGAAGGCCACGCAGGCCGGCAGCTGGACAGGAGCAATTAAACCCGTGCTCGAGGCCACGAAGCATTAATGCAGCTCATTAGCAGAAGAACGAGAAGACCCTCCAAGGGCCACGGGACCCCAGGCCTGCCGGGACCTGAGTCCCAAGAGAAGCCCCACCCACGGGGGCCCCGCCTGGGACGGGGTGGGGGGGTCCAGGTCCCCGGGGGCCCAGTCCAGGTCCCAAGACTAGGTCTTTAGATGGTGAGGGACGAGGTCCAACAGGGACGGCAGGCGTCTCTCTCCCAAAGAAACACCTGGGGAAACAAGCCTGGAGGTGCGTGTGCCACACAGGGTCCCCAGCAAGGGAGCTGGAACCCAGGTCTCAGCCTGCAGGTGGCTCGTCGATTCAACACAAGAGCAGCAGTCAACGCTGAAGCCAGTTCTAAGCCCTTAAAAATTCTCTCATTTAATCCCTCCCGTGACTCCAGGAGCTCGTGGGTCCTTACTGTTGAAACTGAGGCTTGGACAGGGACTTGATTTACAGGGCGGTCTGGCTCCTGAGGCTGGGCTCGTAACCAGGAAGCTGCATCACCACGGGCAACACAGCCAGGACACCAGGGAGGCGCGGGGCTGTGGCTAGGAGGAGGCGTGCCATCCCACCCCACCTGGGTGTCAGGCTGTAGGAGGGCCACCAGGCGTGGTCTTGAGGGAAGCAGACCACAATAATCCAGCTGAGCTGTAAGCTGGAATTGGACGTGACATCTCCCAAGGACCACTCCCTAGCAACTCATTTGCTTTTCTCCCCCCCCAAACACTGGTGGGCCTTCAAGGTGGGTCTGGGGGCCAGATGTGGCAGGACGGCAACCAGTGTGGCACCTGGTCTAATGCACAGCACAGTGCCCGGCAATTAAAGGCGTCCAGGGGCTTCCCGGGTGGCGCAGTGGTTAGGAATCCGCCTGCCAATGCCAGGGACACGGGTTCGAGCCCTGGGCCGGGAGGATCCCACATGCCGGGGAGCAACTAAGCCGGTGCGCCACAACTACTGAGCCCCCGAGCCACAACTACTGAAGCCCACACGCCTAGAGCCCGTGCTCCACAACAAGAGAAGCCACCGCAATGAGAAGCCCATGCACTGCAACGAAGAGTAGCCCCCCCGTTCACCACAACTAGAGAAAGCCGGCTCGCAGCAACTAACACCCAATGTAGCCAAAAATAAAAATAATAAGTAAATTTTTAAAAATAAAAAATAAAAAAATAAAGGCGTGCAGGACACACTCGTGGGCAGGTGAATGAAGGAACAGACACCTCCCTCTGCTGCCGAGGGGCTGGGCCTGATGCTCTGGCTTCGTCTCTTCCCAGCTTCCTTCAGCCCAGGGGCAGCCTCTGTGAGAGGAGAAGGAGGTGGGGCCTGAGGGCAGGCTCCCGGGGTCCCCTGGGGCAGTGCCTCTGGCATTCCAAAGTCAAGGCTGTAGCCTGCGATGTCTCGAGGGCCCTGGCGGGGAGGGCAGAGAGCACTGGGAGAGGAGACACCGGCTGCCTGAGCTCCAATCAGAGGTGATGGAGCCGCAAGGGAACTTCTAGCCCCTTCGGAGCCCAGAGAAGGTGGGCAGTGGCCTGGGGCCACACAGCAAGGGTCTCGGTCCCCTGACTCATTCAAGTCCTAGCTGAGCCTTTCAGGGGCCGGCACAGCCCAGCCTAGGCACAGGACGCCTGCTCTCTGTTAGAGAAACTCTGCAAGTTTGGCCCATGCCTCTGTCTTGGCTCGTGACAAAGGCGCATCCCCACACGGGAAAGCGTAACGATGCAAACAACTTACTTGATTACTGTCTTTCCTGCTTTGGCCACAGCTCCCCAAGGGCAGGGCTTATGAACAGCCAGATCACGGCTGATTTTAGCCCCGGCACACAGTAGGCCTGCAAACACATTTATCGGCCAGATGAAGTATTGTTACTACAAAAAGTCGCGGCGCCAAAGAAAAATGTGGCCGGTGTGGGCTTTCCTGCCTCCACAAAGCCTTTGGGCACCCCCTGCCCCCAAGCAGCAGGCTCAGGGGCCTGGACGGACCTCAATACCATCGTGGCTGGGGCTGAAGGCAGGAAAGGGGCTTGCCCCCTCCCGAGCCTGACCCTGAGGCCGGCCCACCCTCTCAGCTGCCGGCTGGCCTGCAAAGGTATCATGGGTCCCGGGGGGGGGGGGGCCCTCGGCAGCCTCATTAGGAAAGTAGTGACAGACCGTTAGCTGCTGAGGTGGGGGGAGCTGAGGGCTGTCACGAGGCTGAGGAAAACCAAATGCCACTGGGCCGCGTCTGGGCCGGGAGCTGCAGCTAGGGAAGGGACAGAGACGACGCCTCGGTGCAGAGTCGCCCCCAGAGCTGGGACTTGCTCCTGGGACTCGGGGCCCAGAGCCAGGTCTCCCCATCATTCCTTGCTGTTCTTGCTGCCTGCCTCCAGGCTGGACTCGACTTGCCGAGTGACCCCCGACGAACCCCTGCCTGCTCTGTGCCTTGGCCTCTGTGCGAGAGGAGCATGGCTGGGAACCGAGCCCCCAGGCACAGAAGAGGAAGCTGAAGCCTGGGGGGTGGGGGTGGGGGCTGCCGGAGCCACGCCCGGCATTAGGGGCTGCCATGACCACCACAGCCTGTGTGCCCTTGGACCTCGGTTTCCCCATCCGTCAAACGTGGGCCCAGACCACCTTGACCCTGGAGTTCCCCCTGGTCTCTGAGTCACAGGGCAGGGAAGGCCCGGTTCTGCTGGAAGAGACCCAGGGGCATCCCCCTCCCTTGAGTACCCAAGGCCAGTCCTTCCTGGAGCCTGAGGCCCAGCCACACAGGGGTCGCAGAACACAGGTGTGCCAGGCATCCATCCCTCCCAGTGCCCAGGGCTGTAAGTGGATGCTCCGCAACCCAGCCGGCGGCCACTGCCTCTGCCTTTGATGTAAAGTCCTGCACCACACTCCACGTGCACACAGAAACAGGACGCACACACACACGACAGACAGACTCAGCCACACATGGGGCCCCACTCACAAATGCAGACACACAGAGGAGCACGTGTGTCGTCCCCCCACGTCGTGGACACCACCGCACATGTAAGCACCCAAGACACGCTCACAAAACCTCTCCCCGCAACTCGTTTCCCAAGACACACACGCACAGACACCAACACAGACACCCCACTGTACACACAATCACACACACGCGCTCACTCTCAGCAATCCGACACACACAGACTCACACACATGCCTGGATGCAGGAACCATCACCCTCCATGTACAGAGCCCCCCAAAGACTGACAGACACACGCCACATACACACAGCCCCCAAGCCCAGGAACACACAGACACACACCCATCTTGCCACTTGGTTAAATTCCACATGGCAGGCAGTGCCCAGCCCAGAAGAGCAGCTCCAGATAAGTAAACCGCTCAGAGCACCAATCTCAGCCCCAACCCGGCCGCCTCCTTGCTACAGGTGAAGTGAAGCAGGCCTTACATATTTTATACATGAATAAACTTGCTAAAAGAATACAATTTACAGGGCCATTGGCTGCAGGCTCCCAACATCCCTCCCGCATCTTTTCACTTCGGAGAGCACACGGCAGTGACGGCAGGTGGTGGCCAGTGGGGCATGCTGTGTGGTACCCCACCCGCCGCCCCTCTGCCTAGGGTGTTATTCCAGGGAAAGGAGCGTTCTGTGATTTTCCATCCACTAAACCCTGCTGCTGCTCAGGGACAGGGCCCTGTGCTCTCTTGCCTCTTCACCTTTTCCCCCCAACCCTTGGATGCCTTTTAAATGCCAGTCCATCCTTGGCAACTCTGATTTTCCAAGGTCTGTTTCACACAGGGCTGGGATGTGTTAGAATCGAACTGTTGAGGGATGGGGAAGAGAAGACCTGGCAGGAGGGACGGATGGGGGCAAGGACAGCTTGTAGCTCGAGAGGCAGCTGGGCAGAGGGAGGCTGTGCCTGGTGCCAGGCCCACACACCCCCGGGGAGAGGCTAAGGAGCCCAGGGCAGCAGAAACCTGCTCCTAGGAGGTAGAGAGGGAGGAGAAGGTGGGCCGCAGGACCAACAAGGGGTCTTTGAGTCCGAGTGTGCTGGGCAAAGGAGGCCCCGGATGAGGCTGACGTCTGGGACCTTGGTGTGGCCTTGCGGCTGGAGCCTGGGTCTCAGCGAGGGCCACAAGTCTTCAACGTACCTGTTCAGGCTGGGTGGCCCCTGCCCAAGCTGCCGATCAGAGTGAGTGGCTGTGGGGAAGGGCTCCTGGGGTCGGCAGATGGGGAGAGGGCGAACTAAGTCAGGAAGCAGCCCCCCAGCCCGACTCTTGTCTGAAGCTCTCCCAAGACCTGGTTGCAGTTCCCTCCAGACTCACAGACTCAGGAAAGAGGAGCAGGTCCCACAACAGGAGGGGAGAAAAGCAGGATGTCAGATGGTACACAGGGGAGGAGTGGCGGCATACTTAAACAGAAACCCCGTGAACGGGGGGGGGGGGGGGGGGGGGGGGGGGGGGGCCGAAGAAAAGTCAAATGCAGCTGCCTTTGGAGACTGGGAGTTTGGGTGAACTGCTTTTCTTTTAACCTGCCTTACTTTCCAAAAGTCTACAATAAGCCTGTCCTCCTTGTATACTGATTTAAAAAAAGGTATTAAACCACCAAGTGCCTTACAAAACCAAATATATAGCATGCCTCCACATCTTATATTTATTACATTTATCGTATGTTGTTATCACATGCCTAGAGAAAAAATGTTGACAATGGTGTGTCCTGGGGGTAGAATTATAAGGGATTTTTACTTGTCTTACGGCATTTTTAGGTTTTTCTAAAATCAACATGTTTATAACCTGGTGATTTTATTAACAGGCTCAGGCCTGAGAAGTTCTTTTCCATATCAAGTCCCTCCCGCAGCTGCTGAAGCCCATTCTCACCCTCCCGGTGCGCGTGCCCCGGGCGAGGCTCGGGAAAGGCCAAGGACGACTGCCCCCGCCCAGAGCCCCCCCTTCCTTCCAAGGCCCAAGGCTGCACCACGTCCAGCGGCCTGCCCAAGCCAGGTGGGGGCGGGCAGAGCTCAGCGAGTGCCCCGGGAGAGAAGGCAGCCCGGGAGTGACTAGCGGGCCACCGAAAGGCCGAGGCCCGAAGGGGCGCCAAGCAGGAGCGGCGGCTGGCGGGCGAGGGGCAGAGCTAAACCCAGGCCCACCCCGCAGGGCAGCGCAGGACGCACTGCCGCAGCTCCCCAGCAACCGGCACCGGACGCGGGAGCAGAACCCAGCCGCAGACAGACCGCCCGGAAGCCCCGCCCCGCGCCCCGGTTCCCGGAAGCCGCGGGCTGTGAGGGGCGGGGCCTGAAAACCCCGCCCCCCGCCCGGGTTCCCGGAAGCCGCGGGTTGGCGAGGTGAGGGGCAGGGCCTGGAAGCCCCGCCCCGCGGCCGCGCGGGGCACGCCGGGAGGGGCGCTGCCATGGCGACACAACGGCAGCCCCGCCCCGCCCTCCCCGTGTCGCGGTCTCGGCCCCAGCGGGGCTCATCCGCTCGGACGCGCGGAGGCTCCGGCGCGGCCGCGGTGGGGGCGCCGCCGGGAGCGAAGGGAGGCCAGAAAGCGCGGGCGTTTGCCCTCCCGAGGTCGGGGAGGAGAGGACATGGCCCCGGAGGCGATAATGCAGCTGCCTGCGTGTCTGGCCTGCCCGCTCCTGCCAAGCCCTCCCCGAGGCGGAGCTGCGCGCTCCTGGACAGGCGGGCCAGCCCCGCTAGGATCCAGGGTTTGGCCCCGAGATGGCCCCTCCACCACAGTGCAGACGTTCCGCGCCAGGGCCTGGGGCCCGAGATGCTGGCCTCTGCCCACCCACACGCCAGGCATCTGCTGCTGGACAGTGCAAACTCCTCTGCTCGGCTGCCGTCCAGGCCCCCGCAGTGCCCTCCCAGGAGACCCAGCCAAGCTGGCAGCCCGCCAGGCAGACCCTGACCCCTTCTTGGCCTGCATCCCCATAGGGTGGGGGCTCACACGACAGGCCAGGCCAGTCGGGCCGGATGACTTATCTCCCCAGTCCTGTGTGAGTGGCTCTGCCCGGGTAGGTGGGCAAACAAGCCCAGATCTGTTAAGGAGTGAAGTGGCAGGGCTGGGACTCGGCCAGGCTGACTCCAGACGCCTGTCCACACACAGTGGCACTCCCTGCTCCGGGGCCACCCAGCCTGGGCTGCTCCAGCCACCTATCTCTGCCCAGAGCACTGGCCTGGCCTGCGGTCCCCTCCTCCCCCTCCCTCTCCCCCTCCCACCAGCCGGCTTCCCTTCTGAGCCGCCAATCTACAACCACACAAAGCCCTGTTTGTTTGCTTTCTCTGCTGCTCCCCCTGGATCCGATGTCTTTCTCTGCTACCTGCCGGCCTGGCTTCCTCTCCATGCTGCCTTCCCAGCCTGCTGAAGGGAAGGAGGGGCCGACCATACAGCAAGCCCTGCCTCGTGGCCACCCCATCGTTCCTAGAATCCACCTCCTTAGTGCTGGAGGCTGGGGACCAGCCAGGGCGATCTGACTGAAAATGGCTTTGCAGCCCCCTCACTGCCTCTCAGAATGTAGGGTGTCTTCTGGGTGGAGCAGGAGAGATGCCTGCAGCCAGGGGCTGGGACAGGGGGAGGGGAGCCAGAGCGGTCCAGCCAACCTCCCCTCTCCTTTTGTGAGCAAGGCCTGTTTTGTTTGTCAATCAGGAAGGCTGCCCCTGACTTCCCAGCAACCCAAGGGGGCTGCCAGAGATAAGGAGATGAATGGGACCAGGAACGCCAAATTCGAGGAGGCAGAGGGACGCCCCAGTTTCATGGCCTTCAGCCACCCTCACTCTTTCTGGGGGTCCACAGCCTGCACTGGGAGCCTGGCTTGGTAGGTGCCCCCTCAGTGCCCACCCTAGGCAGGCAGCTGGGCAGACCCCTCAGCATGGCAGGCACCCTCTGCAGTGTCTTGGGAAGCCCCATCGGCCTGAGCTGAAACAAGGCTTTCACAGGCAAAGAAAAATAAACACCCGCATTCCACACCACCTTTTCTACCTGCAGAGTGGGGCTGCCCTCTCTCCCGGTTCAAATAAAGAAACCCAACACCGATACTGCACAGAGATACCACAATCTCGCCTGGTTCCTTCTACCCAGGGCTCTTTCATTACGCCCTGCCGCGCTGGGTGGCCCAGGGCAGGTCCTAACCTCCCTGGGCCTCCCTCTTCCCCTTCCTGTGCCCTTCCATGCAGAGTTTAACCCTTACAGCAACTCCAGGGTAAAGGTGTGGTTATGCCCGCTTGACAGATGAAAGGAAGCTCCAATTTCCAGAGACTAAAACTGCTCCGGTCAGAATTCAAGCCCACTTCTGACTCTAAAAAGTTCCCACCAGGTCACAGTACTATCTCACAGTCAGAGATTATCTGCTGACTGGATGAGTGACCACCATGAGGAGGTGAGCGAGCAGCAGGCAGGGCCTGGCTTTGGCGCCCAAGAGATGTGGTTTCCAATCTCAGCTCTGCATTTGGTCGCTGTGTGACCTCATGCAGGTCACTTAACCTCTCTGAGCTTCAGTTTCCTTGATAATCTGTATGAGGCGGTTAATAAGGCTTAGAGAGGACCACCCAGTGCCAAGCACAAAAGCAGGCACTCATTAAATGATGGCTTTGCTCCATGATCCCTCTCAGCAGCCAAAGAGCCAGGCATACACTTATTAGAGGAACCAGGCCTCTCGCACCTCTGCTTTCCCCCATCTGGCCCTGCTGCCGGGCATGCCCCGTCACCATCTCTGGCCCTCTGGAACGCTCAAGCTGAGCTCCCCAGGCTCCTGTCCTGTCCAGGAGACCAGGGCCTCTCTGTTTAATCTGCCAGGGAGGGGGCCCCAGAGGTCAATGTCACCCTAAGGGAACAAAGCCAGCTCCGTCCACATCCTGCTGGACTCGACAAGAGAGAGCCACTCAGTTAAGTCTGATCTGGCAAAACATCTGTTTTTAGTGCTATTTTGGGCCATGGTGAGGATTTTCTGTGCTCCTCTCAAAGGTACCCTAAACCGAATTCCTCTCAAAGGTACCCTAAACTGAATTCCTTCCCATCTCCCCCATCCCTATCTGTGTTTGAAATGAAAGTATTGTTCTTCCTCTTCTTTTTTTCCTGCTTCTCTTTCCCACCTATCAGATGGATGCAAATGAGGGAAGGGGCAGAGCTGGGACCCCTCGGAGGGCAGCACTCCCCCCACCCCCAACCAGTCCCCCAGAGCACAGCATGCTAGGAGACGCAGTTGCCTCAAACCAGGCAAAGCAGAGAAGTCCTCGGCCTTCCGGTTCTGGAAGCCCTGAGGCTGGGTCATTGTCTGCTGCCGCCCCAGACACACACCAGGCGTCTGCCCCTCCCACCACACACCTTTGCCTTTCTGCTTCTCTGCCTTTGCTTGGGCTGCACCCGCGCCCCCGGCCTGGAAGCCCTCCCCCAAGGCCTCCCCTGCGAGGAGCGCCTTCTTAGCTGCAACACGATCACAACTGAATCCACATCTATGAATCATGTCTTTCAGGTCCGCTCACCTACGGGACTGTGGGCTTCAAAAGGGCAGGGGCGGCGCCATGTAGTCACCCGTTTCTCCAGGGCAAGGCAGCTCAAACCCCATCAGCACTGTTGACATTTGGGGCCAGGTAATTTGTTGCGGGGGGGGGGTGGGGGTGGGGTGGGTGTCCTGTATATCCCAGGATGCTGAGCAGCATCCCTGGCCTCGACCCACTGGATGCCAGCGTCCCCCCCCCCCCACCCCGTGAAGACAACCAAAAATGTCTCCAGACGCTGCCTAACGTCCCCTGAGGGACAAAATCACCCACAGCTGAGAACCACTGCCCTGAGGCCTGGCACCCCGCCCCCCAAAATGAGTGAATGCACGACTCTCCCTTCCTCCCCCAACAGAAAGAGTGATTTTTATTTTACCTCTTTTCCTCTTATCATAATCATGTACAAATTTCATTTTCCCTAGCAGACCAGAAGCTTCCAGAATACAGGCCCATTTGACCTCAGCTGTGTATCAGTGCTGATCACCAGTTACCATTTTGCTGCAGGAATAACTCTCAAAGCATCAGAGAGCACCCGACTAAAACCCAGTTCTGCTCTCCCTTCCGCACCATGCCCTGGGCTCCCGTGTGACTTTGCTTCAGCAGCTAAGCTTGCCTGGGCCTCAAAGTCTCTGCAGCATTGTAACAATTCTTTGTCCTATTAGCTAGTGGGAGGGTTACAACTTCACACCTCTAAGGAGCCGTAGTGCCCAAGAAGAAATCTTTCAGATGGTTTTTAATTTACATTTTCTGAGAATTATTATTACTAATAGGCAACGTCATTAAGCACTTTGCTATGTGCCAAGTACAGCCGAGTGCTTTACAGGCATCATCTCATTCAATCCTCTTAAAAGGGAAACGATGATGTCGGTACTATTGTTTCTGCTGTCTATAAGTGAGGAAAGAGAGGCCCAGGGAGCTGGAGCAACCTGCCTGAGGACATCCAGAGGTGGTCTGCTGGCCTCTGGCAACTGAGGATGTCAATCAGAAAACCCGTTCAGCTTCAACCCTTGATACTGAAATTACTTTTCGAAGTCTGAAGCCCGCCTGGTGCAGGCAGAGTTAGACCTTCCCAGGTGGACAGGCTTCACCCACTGGGCTCCTGCTGCAGATACCCGGCCCCAGGGCCGCACGGAAGGTCTGACTGGAGAGGTACCTGGCGCAGCGGCCTGCCTGGGCCGGGGCTTGGGGGCGGGGCTCGGAGGGCTGCCACCCCCTTCCCGGGTGTCACCCCTCTCCGGAAGGCCCTGGCTGGACTGCCTTCCCTCAGTGCCGAGCAGGTGCTGAGATTCTTCAGGGCAGGAATAAAAAAGAACCATCCTCGAGCACCTTCTGTGTACTTCTATGTATTAAAACAGGCTCTGTCTTAAGAATTTTATCTGCATCAACTCACTAATTCTCCCAACAACCCTAGGAGGCAAGGGCTGCCATTTCCCCCATTTTACAGATGAGTAAAGCAAATAAGTAACTTGTCTGAGTTTGCAAGCGGCAGAGCCAGAATGGGAACCCAGGCAGCTGAACTCTGAAAGGTGTTCACGGCCAAAAAGTCTGTGTTTACGGCTGTGTTCCCAGCACCCTGGTGTGCGGGAGATACTCAGTATGTGATTTATGAATGAATGCACAAAGAAATGAATGAGTTTGTGGTTACACTGCCGCCCAAGTCCACCTACAGCACCGGGGCAAAGCCCCTTTGCAAACAGAAACTCTGGCCGGAAAACTGTAATTCTCATCTGCCCCACCGGGTGACAGAGACACGCAATCCATCCACCTCAGCCTGGCTGGGGAAGGAACAGGCACCAAACTCCTGGTTTTGGCCAACGTCGCCGCAGGGAAGGCTAGGGGAGGAGTGATAACAGCGACCCCTTCCCCCACAGTCCTTCAGCAGAAAGAGTACTGGTCCCTGCTGAGTCCACGCGCCAGCAGCCAGGAGGGGCCTGTGACTGTGCCCGTTTCAAAGGCGGGGAGACAGAGCCCCTGAAAGGACGGTGGCACCTGGATGTGAACCCGGGCTGGCCTGTGTTTCTGACCCCATGCTTTCCAGATCACAGAGCACACTGAATGCAGCAATTACCGCCCCCTCTCGGACAGGAGGGGAAACGTGCTGGGGCGGTGGGGGCGACGGGGGAGGGGGGATGGAGAGGGCGTGACTTTCCTGAAGCAGCAGCTGGAACTCAAACCCTGTCCTGATTCCAAACCCAGGGCCGCTCCCCTGCTCAGCCGTGCTGCCCACACTGGACTGAGGCATGTCTCCAGGGAGGGGACGGGAGGAGAGGGGGCCAAATGCGGCGTAGTCTGCACCAGCTCCCTTGGGACCCCCAGCCTGGGGCCCGTCCTCACCCTGAGGGGCCCCAGCCCCCCCACTGGGCCCCTACACCTCCTAACTGACAGCTCCCCTCCAGGCTTGCGGGACCCCTTCCCCCTGAGGCCGATCACCATGCAGAAACTGGACGCCTGCTGTCCACCGGCCCTGAGCATCTCAACTCCGGGGCCGGGGAGCCCAGGGCCAAGGGGAAGAAACGTGGCGGGGAGGGGGTGTCTGCTGGGTGAGCGACGATCGGCTGGTCACGCCACAGCCCTGGTGCTCCTGGCCCGTCCTTCTGTCCTTCCTGACTAGGCGTCCTTTCCCACGTCGCCCTCTCCTCCTCCTCCCCATCCGCCCCACCGGTGTCCCACCACCACACACACTATCCACAGAGATTCGAGAACCAGTAGAGCAAAAGCTCTCCTCCGGCAGCCGAGCCTCATCTGCACCTCCAGCTGCTGGCACCCACCCTGGTGTCACATTCCAGTCTCGGATCCCGGTGACCCACCCAGGCACCGGGCACGGCTCTGCCTCAATCCCGGGAAACAGGACGAGCCAGTTTCTCCTCGGCCCCCCAGAAGGAGCAGGGGCCCCTCTCTGGCCTTGCCGGTCTCCTCTGAGGGTGATGAACAGAATCCCCTGACTGGCGCCCCAAGAATCCCCAAGATCCCACAGGGGCCCCCGAAACAATGCTGGGCTCCCCCGCCCCACCTCACCCGGCCCTTCCTGCCGGGAAGACTTCTGAGCGCCCTGCGCCCCCGGCCTCACCCTTGGAGCTGGGGCCGCAGAGAGGAGGCGGCTGAGCTCTGGGCCTGGATGCCGTGGCCTCCTGGGGAGGACAGACACCGACAGAATTACCGATAATTCTGTGATAAACGCTATGCCTCAGCCGTAGACAAAGGGAGATGACTCAGTTCTGCCGTGGAGGTCAGAGAAGGAGGGGACAGGACGTCTGTTTGGGTCTCAGGACGCAGGGAGGAAGGTGAAGGGCAGCCCAGGTGGAAGGAACAGCTTGGGCCAACGTACAGAGGCAGTAATGCCAGGGCTGCATCCTGGGAGGGGGCTCGGCTGTGGCAGGAGGGGACGGGGCTTGAGTGGGGCCAGAGCAGGCGGAGGACCAGAAAGGCCCGCACGGCGTGGGAAGGACTCCAGAGCAGATCTTGATTCAGAGGGCAGCAGGAGCCCCGGGGAGTCACTGCCGTGGTTGAGAAAGGGCACTCTGCAGTGTGGCCCACGCTGGGAGGGGGCAGGATGGAGGCAGGGAGGCCAGTGAGGAGGCCGCGGCAACAGCTAGCCTCTCCCACCACGTTCTTTCTGAGCCAAGTCCTCCCTCCTGGCCACAGGACACCGGCCATGCCCGCTGCAGCTGCCGAAGGATCGTTGGTGTGTTCCCTTTGCCAGCAACGCCCCCTCATCACCTACCTGTGCTCCAAGCACCTGCTCCAAGCCCCCTCTGCCAGGAAGCCCCCACCTCCACAAAGCCCCAACTCTGGTCAAGTTGGGACGTACTCACCCCTGGATCCTAAAGCTCAGGCTACCTGCCCGCCATCCTGGAACTGGCTTCCGTGGTCCCCTCTGCCCCTCCCCGCGTGACCAAGTCCCGCCAAAGACACCGACCCACTCCTTCCCTCGTTGTCCCCAGAACACCTGCCAATGCTTCCGTGCGAGGCCCTGCTTCCTGCCAAGACCTGGCACGAGCTCCCACTTGTCCCCTTGGGTACCATCTGGTTCTCACCCCTGGGCTGTGACCTTGGAGGCAGGTGCGTTAAGCACAGGACTTTGAAACGGTGGGCCCTTGGAAAATACCTGGTGGGCCAGTAAGCCCAGGTGCCTCTCCCGAAGGAACGCTGCCCGGTGTGCAGGGCTCCGCCTGGTCCTGCCTGCGGAGCCACACGTCGCTGGGGGGACATCCCTGCCCAGCCACAGGCGCCATTAAAGCAACGAGGTGCAAACGTGGACGGCCATGGGAAGACAGTGGTGATAATAATGGTGACAGTGGCAGCTAACGTTTATTGGGACAAGCACTGTTCTCAGCTTCACGGGTTGACGTGGACTCACTCGCTTGTTAAAGCTTCACCACAGTCCTGTGAGGCTGGTACTGTTATTACCCCCGTTGCACAGATGGGGACACAGAGGCACAGAGAGGTGAACAACTCATTAAGGACGTGGTGGAGCCAGGAGTTACCCAAAGCCTTGCCCTGGAGCACCCCACCTGTGACCCCGCCAAGACAACAGGAAGGAAAAGGGAGCTGACCACTAAGGGCCTGAGGGGCGGTCTCGTTTGGGGTAAGAGGAAACTATGTATTTGTGTATATGATACATGTATGCATAAGAGAACAGCAAACCATATTCAAGGTGTTAACTGGGGTTACCTGGGGAGCACTTTTACTCTGTGTACTTCTGGGTTATTTGCACTGTTCACAATGAAAACAAATCCATGTCTTACCTGAGTAATTCAAAAAGAAGAAATTGAGAGAAGCTGTCAGGGCCTCAATTAATGTTTGTTGAATGAATAGAAGGCAGACTCATTTTCTAGGCTTGTTTTTTCAAACTCTGGGTAGGACCCATTAGTGGATCATGAAATCAATTTAGTGGGTCACAGAAAGCAATTAAAAAAAAAACAAAAAACCAAATAGACTAGAACAAAAAGTATCAAACCGGGGTACATAACAGAGTAAAGAGCTATTTCACTAAACTTTTTTTTCCGTTACACACAGTGGGCGTGAATGGAATTGTGACCTAAAATGCATTTCTTACTATAGGTCACAGCTGAGGGTTTGGAAGCCACAGTCCAAACTAAAGAGTCTAAGGAGGAATAAGCAGGGTCCCTGCCTGCAGGGGCCTCCTGGTCCACAGGGAGAGAAAGACCGTTACGGAGCGGGTGACCCCCCTCCCCTCTGTTTAGGAAGCTACAGAAGCTTCTGGCTGTTGGGAAAGGTCGCACTCAGCCCACTCCATACTCGGCTTCTGGGGCCGGGATCACCCCTGGACACATTCTCCTTCTTTCCAAGCCTCTTGCCTGTCAGAGCCTTTGCCACAGTTTTGGGGCTGAGCCTCCCCCAAACCAGAATGTCTATGTCCACTCCTCTGTGTTACCCAGAAGGCCACTTTTCCTAAGGACTCCCTTCTGGACACTCCTGAGGCCCTCACTGTCAAGGGGGAGGGGTGGGAAACTAGAAGATTCCTTTCCAGCTTCCAGATCCTGAGGCCACGTCCCAGGGAAGCCTCTGGAAATGCAGCTGTGTGGTCAGTCGGGAGGGGCCTCCACTGAGTCTGCAGCGAGGGCTGCCCCCACCCAGGGTGCGCCTGACCCCAGGCAGAGCCAGGTCTGAATGGAGGATGCGGTGTGGGGAGAGAGGCAGAGCCCCCAGCCTGGGGCTCCCACGGCGCTGGCGCCTCCACATCAGAACTCGCCTAACCCACCCCGCCTCCCCTCCCCGGGCAGCAGACAACTAAAAAAAGATAAAATAAAAAGAAGTAATTCCCCTGCTCTGACGTCAGCGCGAGGTCTTAACAGCCCAACAGCGGCATGAAACTGGATTGCAACCAGATGTAATGCCCTTGAATCCTCAACACGCCGCTGCGTTGGAAGACAAATGGGGGGGGGGCACTCTGGGTGGAGGGAACCGTGAGAGTCCCGCATGGGTCCCGGACCGGAGCCTGCGGAAACCCTGGGAAGCCCGGGGCCCGGGTCGCCATTCAGGCGCGCTGCCTCCCCTCCCCCAGCCCCCCAGTAGCGCATTGTTACTCTCGGCAGCCGTCTCCATTCAGGCCCTGAGCCCCAGCGCCGCGCCCGTCGGGGGCTCCCCGAACCAGGGCACGGCTCGGGCCGCACTCCGGCCCCTGGCGTGGATTTGAGGACGACCCAGAGCCCAAGAAGGGAAATAGCTCGCTGGGAAAACGGCCCCAGGAAGCTGGGGCCGCCGCGGCCTCGGGCCTGTCTGGTGTTTCGCTTCCCCTCCGCCCCTCTTTGGCCGCCCCCGGCGACCAAGGCTCCAAATGTCAACCCCGCGTCCTGCAACTCCCCCCCCGCCGCGCTCGGCGACACTGCCTTGCGCCCGGTCCCCGCGTCCTCCTCCCGGGTTCCCTGCCTCCCAGGCGCGGAGGCGCGGGGCCAGGGACCCAACCGGCGCGCCGCCGTCTGTCCGGGGACACGGGACTCGCGTGGCCGGAGCCCCCACCGTGACGTCACCCCGAAAGGCCCGCGCGCCCCGGGCCTGCCCGCGTCGGAGCTCCCCGGCCTCCGGGGCCGCTTCCTGCCGGGTCGCGCGGCCTGCGCACAGGCCCGGGCGCCGCCGCCCGCGAGGGGGCACCGCCGCGGGCTCCGCTGAGAGCCCCGCGCGCCACCCCTCCCCACCACGGCCCTCGCCGTCCCTCGAGGCCCTGGCTCCCACGCCGTGGCCCCGCCAGGCCCCGAGTCCCCCCGGAGAAGTCGGCTCCCCGCCCCCCACCCGGACGCACTCACAAAGCTTGCCTCCGGCCCCGGCGCCGCGCGAACGCCCCGGTCCCCACCCGCACTCGGCTGACCCCCGGCGCCACCGCGCGCACAGCCCCCGCACCCGCGACCCTCGCTCCTCGCGCCCGCACCCCGCAGCTCCCCGGACGGCCATCCGGTGACCTCGCGCCCCCCGCACACAAAGCACTTCCCCGCGCCCGCGCCCCGGCGCTCGGTGCTCACCTCAGCGCGCGCTCACTCGGGGGCCCGGGGTCTGGCGCTGCGACTTCTCTGCCCGGAGACCCGGGCGGCCATGGGGGTCGGGGCGCGGCGGCCCGGCCGGCCAGCAGCCAGGCAGGAAAGAGGGTGGGCCTCGGCGCCCCCTCCTCGAGCCGGCGCTCGGGCGGCGGGCTGGGCGGCCTGCTCGGCGCGCTCTCGCTCCGGCCGCGCCTCGCTCCGCACCTCGCCTTCCGAGCGCAGCCGCGGGCAGGGGCGGCGCCCGGGGCGCGGGGACCGGGCCCTGGCTGCGCACCGCCGGGCCTGCTGGCGTCGCAGGGCCGCGGGGAAATGCGGTCCCCTCCGCGCAGGAAGAGCCGGCGGCGGGCGGCGCGCGGGGGGAGAAGGCGGCGAGAGCGCGAGGAGAAAAGTTCCCGGCCGCCTGGCTGCGCTCGCTCGCTGCCCGGGAGCCAGGTGGGCCGCGCGCCCCGACAGCACCCCCTGGCGGCCCGCGCCCGCCGCGGACCTGGGGGGAGGGGGCTTGGCGGGGGGACTCCGGGGGGCCCTCAAGGACTCGCGGGCCGGGGTCGGGGTCGGGGCCGGAACCTCGGGCGGAGGACGTGGACCGGCACCGGTCTTCAGATGCTCCCAGGCTCTGGCCGGGTCCCTGGGCCAAGCTCCCGCCCTCACCCACCACAGCCCTCCTGTGACCTCCCCTTCACAGTCTGGGAAACGTTCCGACCTCTAAGCTCAGTAGGCCGCCGAGCATGGATTTCTTCACTTACTGGCACCTCGCTGGACGCAAAATCAGCAGAGACAAGTGGTCCTGTCGTCATGGGGCTGGCACCCTGGTGGGCAGAGACAGACAGCAAACAAATGCTTCCACACGTGAGGAAGATCGTTCCAGGGAGTAATGAGCGCTAGTCATTAGTGAAGTGAAGAACAGGGGCTACTTAGCCGGGTGTGGGCAGGGAACTGACCATTCCTGGCAGGGGGAGGAGCAAGTGCAAAGGCCCTGAGGCAGGAGAGAGCAGGGGGACAGGCAGAGCCATAGGGCTCCCAGGGCCTGGTGGGGACCTTGGATGCAATTCTAGTGCCATCGGCAGAGCTTGGGCAAAGGAATGCTGAATGAATGGGTGAGGGAACCTATTATGAGCTTACAGACTCCCTGACTTCCTGCCCCAAAGCCTCCACTCGCCACAGCTGAGGCAGAAGGCCTCCTGCTCCCACCCAGCCTCTGGGGTCTGTTGGTCCCACGAGCAGGGGAGGGTTGTCAAGGAGTCAGGGTCCCGGGAACTTCAGCCTCCTCACCTTAGGTAAGGCCAGGTGGTGGGTACGGTGCTCTTACTCTGTGACAGAGGACTGTCCCCCTGTCTACACGTCCTCTCATCTGAACCTGACACCCACAGCCCCTCCGCCCCCCAGGAGGCAAACCCACCGCTTTTGTTCACGAGGAAACTGAGGCACAGAGCAGTGAAGTCATCTGTCCAGGGTCTCAAGCTAAGGTGACAAGCAAGACCCAAGACCTGCTTCCAACTCAGCCACCACCCCCGAGGGCGAGCTTGACAGCCGGACAGAAGTGGGATAAGAGAGTGCACAGCGTGGTTTTAAGCACAGGTTCTGGGGGAGACAGACCTCGTCTCTAAGTCTGGCTTCTCTGGGCCCAGCTGGGAGGCTTTGGAAAAACCAGTTAACATGCTGAGTCGCAGTTTCCTCATCTGTAAAATGGGGGTAAGAGTAGCACCTACTTCCCGGGGTTCCTGAGGACTAAAGGAGGTGGGAGTGTGGAGCGTCGAGCCCGGAGCCTGGAGGCCGTGAACGCTGTTAGTACTTTAGGTCACAAGCTAGAGGAGGGGGAACGGGCCTTCCATACATCCAGGGGCTTCTACCCCCTGCTGTGTCCGGCCTCCTGCCCTCCCTGCCCTCCCTGCCCTCCCCTGCTCTGGGGAGAACCCAGGGAAGGCCTGGCACCAGGGACCTCAGTGGGCGGTGAGAAGAGGGGGCGTCCCGGGGGGAGGAGGAGATGGCGTGATCTAGGCACTAACCACTGCCATTCTGAGCACTCGTTGTGCACCAGATGCTTTCCGTGGGTGTGAGTTTCCTAGGGCTGCTGCGACAAATGACCACACATTTAGTGGCTTAAAACAACCCAACTTTATTCTTTACAGTTCTGGAGGGCAGATGTCCGAAATCAGCATCAACAGGAGAGTCCATTCCCTGCCTTTTCTAGCTTCTGGAGGCCACGTGCATGTCATGGCTCGTGCCCCCTTGGTGACCTCCAGGAGCCAGAAAAGGCAGGAAATAATTGCTTCTGTTGTCACAGCTCCTGCTTCCTCCCTTGACCTTCTTGCCTCCTCTTATAAGACCCTTGCGATTCCATTCGGGCCACCTGGATAATCCAGGAGACTCTCCCATCTCAAGACCCTAATTTAAGCACACCTACAAGGACCCTCCACCCCCTGTTTTTTTGCCACATAAGGGAACATTCACAGGATCCGGGGATCAGGACCCAGATATCTTTGTGAGCCATTATTCAGCCTCACACTCCATGCATCCTTTCAGTGCTCCCTCATCACAACTCATTTTACAGATGAAAGAATTGAGGCTCAGAGAGGTCAATCCCTCATCCAAGGTCACACAGCAGGTGAGCTTATTCACCTCTCCCATGCATATTAATTGAGTGCCCACCGTGGGTCAGACACTGGGTTAGGTTCTGGGTTGCCATGTAAGAGCTACCTGTGAAAAACGTGCTGTGGAGCCCAGGCACGAAGTGTCGTGACCTGGTCCTGTTGAGGAATTCAGGGAAGGCTTCCTGGAGGAGGTGACCTGTGAGCTGAGATCTGGAGGGTGATCCTTAGGCCTCTTCAGAAGGCTGGGTAGCCCAATTTAGGGAGGGGAGGCTTCTGAGCAGGAAAGTGCTCAGTCCGCTGTGGGCACCATCAGGGGTCGGTCAGCAGAGCCAGCCCCCGGGAGATTTCTGCTGAGAAGCTACTTGTCGTCTTTCGTGGGATGTGGTGGGAGGTAAGGCGGGAGTGGGTCCGCTGCCCAACACAGACACGCAGTAAAGACAGTGTTGCTACAAAGATGTCGAACTTGCAGCCCCGAGGTGGGATCCAGGCTGCGGGCTTGTTTTGAATGGAGAGAAATGTGTCTAAAGATTTTGGAGTTGAAATACCTTTAAGGAATCTAAATTCTTGCGGCCCTACCACTACCAACACCCACATTTAAATCACCGACTGCCCCCAAAGGCACTGGGTTTGAGATATCCTCCCCCCTCCCCAGGGGTCTTAAGACTCAGTTTTGCATCTGTGCCTTGGCCTGGAACTCCCCCTCGGTTTTCTCCTAGGCCAAAAGGAGACAATGACTCCCGGCTGAGGGAGAGAGTTCCCCGGGGCTGGAAGACAGGGAAGCGGGATCCACCTCCGGACAGACTCCCGTGCCCAGAGGGACTGGCTTATTGGTGGCTCGCCTCTGTGGGGACGTCCCCAGTTCAGAAGCCCCCCTTGCTCACACGGAAGACCAAGCACAGGGAGGGGAGGCACCTGGAGTGGGGAGTGCGGAGTGGGCTGCACGGAGTGGGCTGCAGGTGCATCTGAGGGCCCAGCTTGAGCTCCGCGCAGCCAGCCTGCCTACCCGAGAAAGCTACATTAGGGAGGGATAAAGTCCTACCTTGTCTCAGCCGTTGTGGATCTCTGTGACAGAGAACCTTTGTCCCAGCTCGCACACCTGTCTCTTGGTGGTTATCACACCTTGATTTCCTGGGGGAACATTCCTTCCCACTATCTGCCCATGTGGTTCAGCCTGGGCTGACACTACCTCCGGGACACAGAGATGTTCATAGGATTCAGGTTTAACCAATCAAAGTGCCCCATTTCCCTGGCTACAGTGGCTGGTTCAGCGATGGCCACATGACCCAAGGCCGCTGGCAGTTTTGCAGGAAGCATTGAGCTTTGCTGGAACCTCCAGGGGGTGTTAAGCTGGTTGGTTGTGGGCCTGAGAATAAAGCCAGTATGTAGGAGAGCAGTGTCAAAACACACGTAGAGACACCGGCTGGGCACCTGGATCCAGCTACGCCTGAAGCTCAATTACACGCAAGCCAATAAGTTTACCTGTTTACCTAAACCAGCCTAAGTTTGTTTTCTGTCGCTTGTCTCAAAGAGAACTAAGGCTGCTTTACCTGGAGAAGAAAAATTAGGGTGAGGAGGGCAGGGGACTGACTTCTTCAAAGATCTGATGGGCTGCCCTGGCCTTGTGTACTCACATGCAGGTTGTGGGTTTCCAGTGAATGGAAAGACCTGGAGCAGCATTTTGACTCTTTATGAGGCAGAACTTTCCCACAATAAGAACTGTTCAGAGGGGACCATGCACTGCCTCAGGACAGAGGAAGTTCCCTCCTTGGGGCTGTGCAAACAGGCAGGATGTGGTGGAGGGGACTCAGGCTGGCTGCAAGGACAGCAGTCCTGTCATCAGATGGATACGAGCTGGGACCTCAGACCAGCTTTAGTGGACAGCTGGGGATCATCAGTGACTCCCAAAGTTTAATTGTAAAATATTTAAGATAGTCAAGAAGGTATAAGAAATATTCAGTGATCACCCCTGCATCCACCACTGTCAGCTCGAGAAATAAAACCTCATCGATACAGCTGAGCTCCTGGTCATAGACCCCCTCCAACTTTAAGCTGTTACTACGTGTGCACCGTCCTAAGGGTTGTGCAGGTCACAGGTCTTTCTTAAACAGAGGTTTGAATTGCCATACTTTCAGGCTGTACAGATATTTTTCTTATTACCAGTGGTGGAAACAAAAGCACTTAGGTACTAATAAAACATGAATATTTTTCTTCCTTCCCTCCTCCCTTCCTCTCTCCCTCCCTCCCTTCCTTCTTTCTTTACTTCTTTCTTGTAATAAAAACCTATTACAGAAGCAGTCCCCAAACCATTTCTTACCTAGTTTATATGAAAGCTATTCCACCCCTCCCCTCCCAGCCCCTACGCCCCGCCCCCTCGCCCCCCTGCTCTGTGTCTGGGCTCGGTCTCCCCTCTGCACACTGTGGATGATCACACTTTCAGGGCTGTGAGGATTGAGGCTGAGATGAGGCACATCCAGCACTTGGCACGTCCCCTGGCGTGTATGTGGTGAGAGCCAGGTTCTGGCACTAGTTAGGATGATGGTTATCCAGGCGAAGTGCCCCAAGCTCTCCGGCCCCTCCCCTGCTCACCCGCCTGGTCCAGGCTGTGCTGAAATCCTGTCAGTTCTACGCTCTGCTCCCTCCTTGGTCGCGGCCTCTGCAACTTGTCTCCTCGCCCTGTTTCAACACCCCCATCCACCCTCTTCACGGTGGCCCTGTTCTGTTCCGCTGTGTCCCTCCCTGGCCTGCACTCCCCACACACACACCCCAGGGCTGGCCTGGCCCGTGCACATCCTTCCGGCTCTTCCCTGCAGGATGCCTTACAGGTCCCTCAGTTGCTTCAGCTCCTATCTTCTGAGCGTCCCCACATGCCGTTACCTCTGCCTGAGACACCCTTCCCTCTTTGCCCTATCTGGCTGCTCCCTCCACACCTTTCCAGGCTCAAATAAAGAGTGGGCTCCTGGGACTTCCCTGGTGGCGCAGTGCTTAAGAATCCGCCTGCCAATGCAGGGGACACGGGTTCGATCCCTGGTCTGGGAGGATCCCACGTGCCGCGGAGCAACTAAACCCGTGTGCCACAACTACTGAGCCTGTGTGCCACAACCACTGAAGCCTGCATGCCTAGAGCCCGTGCTCCACAACAAGAGAAGCCACCGCAATGAGAATCCCACGCACTGCAATGAAGAGTAGCCCCTGCTCACCGCAACTAGAGAAAGCCTGCGCGCAGCAATGAAGACCCAACGCAGCCATAAATAAATAAATAAAAAATTTTAAATCTTTAAAAAAAAAAAAGAGTGGGCTCCTCCAGGAAGCCCTCTCAGACCTCTCCTGGTCACCTGAGGCCCTCCTGTCACATTCCCAGTTATCACTATTCTTTGCGAGTCTCTCTGGCTCCAGGTGGTAAGTTAGTTCCTTGAGAGCAGGAGTGCTGTCCTCTTCAGGGCAGACCAGTTTTTTGCATAGTCATTTTAAAAACAATATTTCTCAGTTTTCTAAGCTCTTTGCACTGCCAACTCAGGTCAGCCTCCCAAGAGCCCAGGGATGGGGCACTGCATCGGCCCATTTTACGGATGCAGAGGCACCAAGAGGGCATCTCCCGTGGCTGCCGTGACCACTGCCACTGACCTACTGCTTTAAGACCACAGTCCTGGAGGTCAGGAGTCCAGCTCAGCATCGCTGCGGCTCCAGGCGACAGTGGTGTCTCGCCCTTTTCAGATTCCAGGGGCCACCTGCGCCCCTCGGCTCGTGGCCCCTTTCTTGCGTCTCTGCTTGCATCATCACCTCTCCTCGCCTGTGTCGGTTCTCCCCGACTTCTCTCCTGAAAGGACACTTGTGATGACATTTAAGCCCACCCGCATAAGGTGGGATCATCTCCACATCTCAGGATCTTTAATCACACCTGCAGAGTCCCTTCTGCTACCTGAGGTCATACTCACAGGTTCTGGGGATTGGGGTGTGGATATCTCTGGGGCCATTATTCAGCGGCCACAGAAGCGCCCCCAAGCGGCAGAGCTGAGACACCCCTGGTGGTCTGGCTCCAGTCTCTGTGCCATGCGTAGTGCCTCCCATCCTGGAGGTTTGTGGCCTGGCTGCCCGCGTGGGGCAGGGCACTCGAGGCAGAAGGAGGAACGCCACCCCAGCCTGCAGGCAGGAGGAAAATCCACACAGCTCTGTGGGGTGGAGGGAGAGTACAGGTTACGTGGGCCCCATGAGGCGTCACCGTCCGCGGCGGGCCACATGGAGGCCGTGGCCAGGGAGCCTCCGTGGAGGGTGGGGCACAGCTGTCCCTCCCACCCCCTCCCACCCCCACAGCAGGGCCTGGACGATGGTCCTTCCAGAGAATGCACCGTTTAGGATGTGCCAGGCAGAGGGCCAGACAGTTTTTCCTGTCTCTCATTTAGACTAGACAACCATAATCTCTCGTGTACCCATTCTGCAGATGTGCAGATCAAGGCTTATCTACAGTGGCTGGCGTTTCTTGACCACAGCCAAGCCCTGTGCTCCCTGCCTTTACAGGTCCAGTCTCCCAGGGTGCCCATAGTGCCCTACAGAGAGAAACTGTTCCCCGTCTGATTGTACAGAGGGGAAACTGAGCTGAATGATCAGAGAATTGTCACAGACACGGAGGACAGTGCCTGGCAGAGGGATGAGGCCCAAGCCGGCCTCCAGAGCTGCACTTTGGTGTGGAAGCAGAGGGCCCCAAGGTCACGTTTGGGTGGGCTGAGGGGCCCCGAGGCCACTCCCTGTCAGGCCCACAAAATGGCAATGCTGCAACCACCAGGCAGCAGGATGGGAGCTGTGGGGAGGGAACAAGGGGAGTGCGGGCACCAGGGGAGGGAGTGGAGGAGGGGGAGGGGAGGGAGTAGAGGGGGAGAGGAGGGAGTGGAGGAGGGGGGAACAAGGGGAGTGGGGGAGGGGGAGGGGGGAGAGTGGGGAGGTCCAGGAGGGTCACCATAGTAACGGAGCCAGCTCTGCTGTCAGGCCCGGCTGCCCCTGGGGAAGGAGATAAAACGTTTTCTATCGATTTCTGTCTGGAAAGTCATCGGTGATAAGCTCCTCCGGCCAAGATGGGGCTGGAGGCCTGGTTGGTGGGAGCGTGCTTGGTGACTGCACACTCCCGGGCTGCGGAGTCGGATTGGGAGGTGACCAAGCCAGCAGGGGCAGGCTGGGCGGGGAGCCACATCCTGGGCTTCAACCTCCCGCCTCGGTCTCCCCTTCCGCTCGATGGAGCAGTCGCACCTGGGCTGCCTGCGTCCCTCCCGGCTGTGCTGTGTCAGGGCTGAATGACGGGAGAAGAGGGGCTGGGGCCCGGCGGGCGTGGTGGACCGCGGTGCTGTTCACCTGTACTGTCTGCATGGGTGTCCACCTGCATCTGCGGCTTCCTGCAGTCCACAGGCGGTAGGGTCTGCCTTGTGCCAGGTGCGGGACTGGGCAGGGAGCCACGGTGACCAAAGCAGACGCAAATTCATGTCCTCGTGGAGCTGACATTCTGGGGGGTGGGGGGAGACAGACAAACACATAGATAAGTAAATACACAGGCTAGTTGTGAGGAACTGGCTCTGAGTTACTTAAGTAGGAAGTTGTGGAGAGCTGGAAGGGGGTGCCTGCCCTGCCACAGGAACAGCAGGTGCAAAGGCCCTGAGGCCGGAGTGAGGGGGACGGGAGGAGGCCTGTGGGCCAGAGACGGTCAGGAAGGGCATGGGTGGCCACGGAGAGACCTCTGGCTATGACGCTGAGCGAGGGGAACACCTGTCCAAATGGGCAATCACAGGGACTGGCCAGGGTGTGGGCCGTGGGGTGTGAAAGTTCTAATCCCAGATATATTCTGAAGGCAAAATGGACAGGGTCAGAAAGAGAGGAGTCCAGGACACTTGGGGGCTTTGGCCTGAGCGACTGTCCTCGTGCTTGCCTTAGGCAAGGGGCCCGCTCTTTGTGGGTGTCTGAGGTCCGCAGGCCCAGGTGAGTGAGGGTGGGGTCTTGTGTCTGCACATGCGGCTGTGGGCATGTGCCCTCAGAGTCTAGGGCAGGGGTCTCACCCCTTCCTCCACCCCTCCTGCTTTCCCAGGTGGGGCACCAGCCCCAGCCAAGCAAATCCCTGCCCACCTCCTCTCTGCAGGCCCCAGGGCCTGGGGGCTGGGAGCTGGTGAAAGGCAGAGGGAACGGGCCGGGAGGGGCCGCGACAGGCCCTCAAGAAACACTCGTGGGGTGAACGCGGGCACTGTGGATCCAATCCCTCCGGGAGTTGCTGGGGTCCGTCCTGGGGCCCCGAAAGGAGGAATCTGCCCCACGAGCCCTCACACCCCGGGCCCCTCCCTCCGGAAGTCAGGAAGCATCCATGGGTCCATTCAGCTCTCAGAGTTCCTCCACTCCCCTCCTCCTCACCACATCCTGCCCAGCCTCCAAGACCAGCTCACAGCCTGGCTCGGGGGGCCTGAAGAGACCCCAGGAACGCGGGCCCACTGCTGCCGCCTGTTGCCGTGTGCCCTGGGGCAGGTCTACCTTGTGTCCACCTCTCTGGGCCTGGAGCTGCGGCGCCTGTCCCGTGGGCTGGTCCTGCCAGTTTCTGACCCGTCAAGGGGGCTTCGGGAAGGTAGGAGGCAGCCTGGGTGCCCTCCCCATGATCACTCCCCCCACCGCCACCCCCGGTCCCATTGCCCCCATGCCCTTCATTCTGGGGGTCCCCCCAGGCAGGCACCGCAGGCCCCTGAGGCCCCTGACGTTGGTACCACACAGGATCCGGGGTCTGTCGCTGTACACGGCCCCCCTCGGTCATGCACTGGTCACGGCCAGAGCCAGCTTCAGGAGCGGGCACAGCTCAGACCCCACGTGGCTCTCTGTGGCCCACGGAAAATGGCCCCCAAAGACACCCATGCCCCAACCCCTGGGACCTGGATGTCACTTATATAAACAGCAAAAGGAGTCTTTGAGGGCGTGATTGAGTTGAGGACCTTGAAGTGGGGAGATTGTCCTGGATCATCCACGTGGCCCTAAACGCCACACAAGTGTCCTCTGAGAGAGGCCGAAGGGGTGTGATCCGCCGGGGAGGAGGCCATGTGGCCACAGAGGCAGAGACGGGGGCGGGGCTACAGCCACGGGCCTAGGAAGCCACGGAAGCAGGGAGAGGAGGGAGTGTGCCCGCCAGCACCTTGATTCGGCCCAGCGATACTGGTTCTGGACTTCCGGCCTCCAGAACCGGGAGAGAATAAATGTCTGTGCTTTAAGCCACCACGTTTGTGGGGCTGTGTTACAGGGGCCACAGGAAGCGAATCCACTTACATTTTAGGACTTCTCGGCTGCCACCCTGAGCCCCCTCCCTGCCCACTGCTCACCCGGAGCTGGGAGGTGAGTGTGTAGGGTGGGGGGTGGTCACTCACTCCTGCAGGCCCCCAGGGGCAGGTGGAGGGGAGGGAGGTGGCCGGGGCCCAGAGCTGCTGGACCCTGAGCTCAGGCCTGGGCTCCTGGGGATGCCTGACCTCGGCCCAGCTCCTGGGTGTCAGGGTGCAGCTGGGGTCACCCTGGAGAAGGCGGCAGGGTTCCTCCTGGCCTCGGACCAGAGGGCACAGGAAGTCGTTACCCCCAGCCCTTGCTGGGAGCTCGGCAGGAGGAAGCCCGCAGAGCAGGGCTGTGTCCACACCTGCGTGTGTGTGTGTGAGTGTGTGCGTGCTGGGGTGTGGGGCACAGATGCGCAGGGCTCCCACACTGGCAGGGAGCAGGTGTGTGTACCTGGTACAGACCCAGCTGAAAATGCAGGTGTGCCAGAAGCAGCCGGCTTCCTTCCTGTCTTTAGATCGGTTTAAATCCTGTGCTAAGCCCGCCTCCAGCTGGCTGCTGGGCAACTAGATCTCAGCCGTGATTGGGGCTCCTGTCCCCTTCAGTGACGCGAAGGTACTCAGGCCACTCTGAGTCTGGCCACCTTATCTGGCAGGGCTGCGGGTCAGGACAGGTGACCGCCTCTTCCTGGCCGGGAGAGACACCAGCAAAACTCCCTTGGAGAGGAAATGCCGGGGCCACCTGCCTGGTGGAGCGGGGGAAGGGCGGGTAACTAGCAGACAGAACAAAACCAGGATGAAAACCCACGATCGACCGTCTGGAGCCCTGGAGGTGGCTGCTCGTAGAGGTGTCAGTAGCCACGTGGGGCTGTTTGAATTTCCACTCATTAAAGGAGATAAAAAAATGTTTTCTGTGGTTTCTCGGTCACACCACCCACAGCTCAGGTTTTCGAAGCCACGTGTGGCTACCTCGGGGGACATCACGGAAAGCGGGTGGTCCAGCATGACACGAGGGCCGTGCTTTTGAGTGGAGAGGCCTGCCCGTTTTACAGACGGGAAGGCTGGGACCAGACCCAGCTCTCAGCCGCTGGAAGCTACAGCTCCTCCAGGCTCCATCCCGTAGTAACCCCAGGGCGGCCTGGCAGAGTGAGTGTCGGTGCTGCCCTCTGCAGCCCTGGGCAGACGAGGGCTTCAGGACAGCGTTCCTGCCCCGGCGGGAGGTGGAGCCCCCCGAGCCCGGCATGTTGAGGGGCCCTGTGGCTCCAGCCCTGCCTGGGGCTGGCCACCTCACCCTTCTGTGACTCAGTTTCCCTTCCAGGAGTTGGGGACTGTGACAGCCTCACAGGGCTGCCATGCGGTTTCTATAGGTTAATATCTGTAAAGTGCTCAAGTCAGGACACAGCCTGGTGTGCAGCAAATGCCAGGTCCGCTCTCTGACATTTCAGAGACAATGGCGTTCCGTGCAGAGGAACAGGCCCTGTGCTGTGTCCGAGTGACCGCGGGTGCCGGGCTCCTCTCCCAGAGGCTGGGCTGGGACTCGGTTGGACTCAAGCCCCTACATCATCTGTGCTTTAGCATTCACTTGACAAACGTTTACTGAGCTTGCTCTTGGGGGGCGCCAAGCTCATACGATATAAATCTGGAGCTCTGGGGGCCATGCAGGCCAGGGAAAGCTGATCTGAGAATAAAGTAAACCAGCAGAAAGGGAAACCCAGAGGAAGGCTCCTGATGACGTCTGAGAGCTGGATCCAGCTTTATCTGAAGCTAGTTTCTTTCCAGTTACATTCACCAAATAATCTTTTTGTCATTTGCAACTCAAAGACTAATGGGAGGCCATCTCATCCAACTCCTTGCCCCTGAAGCCAGATCCTTTTCCATAAAAACTCTGACAGCTTCTGTTTGAATGCCACTCATGAGGGGGATCTCACTACCTTCCAAGGGATGGCCAGACTGCTTGCTGCTGGAGAAACCATGCTGCTGAGATGGAGCCCAGGGCAGTGGTCCAGGGCTTTCAGCCCTGCTGGTTACCTGCTGGGTGACCCTGAGTGAGAGACTTTCCCTCTCTGAGCCTCAGTTTGCCACCTGTGGAATGGGTTCCTTGGCAGCGCTCATCTGGAGGACACTGAGGACCCAGGGAGAAAACGTGTGTGAAGTGCTGGGCCCACGCCGCACCCGGCACAGACCCTGGGGAGCTGGAGCCTCGTGCCCGACGTGGATGGGGAAGTGCAGGTTCCACACACGTCTGATAGGTCAGCTCGCGGCGAGGAAGGGCTGGCACCAGGGGTCTGCGGGGAGCCCAGGAACATCGCCACAGCCGTGATGCACATGGTTTGAATCCTTCCTGGCCACTGTGCACAGCCCGAGCTGGCGCTGTCCGTTGTCATAGTGACGGAGGCCCGTTGGAGTCCTGGGCTGTCAGTCACCTGGGCCTGTGCCGTGGGACGCGGGCATGAGTGGTTTGTGCGCCCGTGTGTGTGGGTGCGCCAATGGAAAGCCTGTGCGCAAAGCTGCGTGAATCTACACGTGGTGACATGTGGGCAGCGTGTGTGCATCGTGTGTCTCTGGCCTGAGGCCGGGTGGGCGAGGGGTGGCCCAAGTGTCTGACTGCGGCCCTCGTGGGCACCCCTTCTGAGCCACAGTTTCCTCCTCTGTGGACACAGCAGGTTGTGAAAGGCAATCGCACCCGATATTTCACATAATCTTCACGTGAGTCCAGGGACGGCAAAGTTATTCATTCAACATGTCTTTATTGAGGGCTGACTGTGTGTCAGGCCCTGTGGACACAGCGATCAAAGTCCCTTCCCTTGGGAATCTTCAGCCTAATGGGAGATGGACAGCACGCAAGTCAGCCAATAAGGACAGGGCGTGACGGGTGGTCAGGGGGCAGGCCTGTGAGCAGGGGCCAGAGGAAGGAGGGACATGCAAGCAGAGGGAACAGCAAGTGCAAAGGCCCTGAGGTTCAGGGGCTGTGGGGCCGATGTGCTGGAGCAGCATGGGCTCCACAGCGAGGGGCCTGTCAGGTCACCGGCAGTGATGGGAGGGAACAGGGGGACCAGGGCTGTCTACAGGGCCGGGCAGGTCGGGGCTTGGATGCCAGGCCTGGGGAAGGGGTTTAGTTAAGGCCGAGGAAGCCTGGGCAGCTCTTCACCTTGGAAAGGCCCAGTGAGCCTGGGGACTGGTGTGGAAGACGCATGGGGGTCCCAAGTGGTGGGTGACAAAGCTGTCTGCTGGTGGCAGACAGCTCCCCTCCCCCCTTGCCCAGAGTGACTCTGCTCCGGCCCCTCTGCAAGCTCTGCTCGGCAAAACAAACCCAGAACCTTCACAACTCAGTAAGAGGACAAACAACCCAGTCACGGTGAGCAAAAGACCCGAGTAGACACTTCCCCACAGAAGAGGTACAGAGGGGCGGCGAGCACAGGGGACGATGCCCACCACAGCCACCAGGATGGCTACAAGGGAAAAACGGGTAACACCAAGTTCTGGTGAGGATCCGGGACACGGGACCGGGGGAGCGCTCACACATGACTGCGGGAATGTGAAATGCAGAGTCACTTTGGAGAACAGTCTGGCAGTTCCTTATACGGTTAAATATACACTCACCATACAATCTAGCCTTTCCACTCCTAGGTGTTTACCCAAGAGAAGTGAAAACATATGTCTGCACATATGCTTGTGGCAGTTTTATTCATAATTGCCCCAAACTGAAAACAACCCAAATGTTCGTCAACTGATGAATGAATACGCAAAACGTGACACATCCCTACAATGAAATATTATTCAGCGATAAAAAAGAATGCACTGCGGGATAGGCAGAGCCATCAATGAATCTCACATGCGTTTCGCTGCACGGAAGGAGCCGGATCGCAAGGCTGCAAACTGTGATTCTGTTTACGTGACATTCTGGGAGCGTGGAAATGACAGGGACAGAAAACGGACCGATGGCTGCCAGGGCCTGGGGGTGGGGGGAAGGCCAACCCAGGGGGCACCCAGGAACGTTCGGGGGGTGAGGTAAGCGTTCCATGTCGTGACAGTGGTGGTGGTTACACGGTTTTACATATTTGTCAAAACTCATGGAAGTGTACACTAAAAACCGGTCAGTTTACCTGTATGTCATCACACTGTACTGATCCAGCCGCAAACCCTGGGGCTCATGACTTCCCACCCTTCACTAGAGCCACGGAGGGACCTCCGGAGACACCACTTTCGGTCCCGTTCCGTTCGGCCGCCTGGGCCTTAATCTGGCTGTGAGAGCAGAATCAAACATTCTCAGTGAATGTTTGATTGACTGCTTTGGAAATGATTCCCTCCCCAGATTGAGGGCCCTGAGGAACAGCCGGGCCAGAATGTCAGGGGGTGTGGAGGAGGTGGGCGTGGGTGTGCTGTGTGCATGAGGCAGGGCTCCGCGTGGTCCCCTGTAGAATGTGGCGTCTGTGACCACCACGGGCGCTCTGGTTCCCCTCCTGGCATCAGGCAAGGTGGCATGGACGCCCCCGCTCGCTTTGAAGTCAGGGTGGCAGGTGACTTACTCCGGCCAATGAAATCGTGCTCCAGGAAGCAGCTTCAAGAGAGGGATTGCAGTTCTTCCCTTTCCCCTTGCCCAGACCTGCCCACCCTCACCAAGACAGAGCCTCGGCAGCCTGGGTGACTCTGACGTGTGGTGTCTCCCTGACCCTTGGGTCAGATGTGCAGCGTGAGTGAGAAGTCACTTCTTTCTTTTTCGTCCTTTCCGCCCTTCTCATCCTCTTGACAGTGTCTTTCACAGAGCAGAGGTTTTAAATTTTAATGAGGCCCAACTCATCGATTCTTTCACTGATGGATCGCGACTTGGTGTTGTATCTAAAAAGTCATTGCTCAGCCTTTGTTCTTTTAAGGCTTAAAAGCCGCTGAGATTTCAGGGCTGCTTGCTACGGCAGCATAACCTCATGTGTCCTAACTAATGCAGCAATTTGAACAGAACTGTCGCTTGGCTTGCAGAGTCAGGCTCCAGAGCAGACCGTCCAGCTCTGCTGCAATCCGGACAGTGGGGACCCGGGAACCCCCGCCCCCTGCCAAAGCTGGGCCAGGATGCCGCCGCCACCACAGCAGCCCCACAGCGGTGGATCCTGGAGCCAACACCCCACCCCCAGGCAGGGAGGAGCCCCTCCCTCCCTCTCCTTCCTGGTCTGGGGGTCAGCACTTTGGCCGGCCAGAGCAATTTCGAATCCCTGCAGGGGATCGGGAACAGGGACTCAGCTTTCTGGCCTCACTGTCCAGAGGGGCGGAGAAGGAGGGGGGGATGGGTGCTGAGGGCCACTTGGCTGTGGCCCACAGTGGGGGTGGGAAGGGGGGCACTGTTGCCAACAGAAGAGGCTAGGGGCGGCTGGTGGGAGGGGAGAGGGGCTGAACGGGCAGGTGGCAAAAGTATGAGGGCGCTTGGGGGGAGGGCAGGGTGAAGCTCAGCCCTGGAGAGGGCAGGAAGGTTGGGGAGGGGTGGGAGGGGGTCCAGAGATGGATTACTGTTTGATCCTGGCTGTGGTCCCGGAGAGCGTTCCCCCGAAAGTCATGTCCACCTAGCCCTACAGAATGTGACCTCGTTTGGAAACAGGGTCTTTGCAGATGTACTTGGGTAAGGATCTCAAGGTGAGATCACTGTGGATTTAGGGCGAGGCCTAAATCCAATGACAGGTGTCCTTATAAGGAGAAGATGCTACACAGAGACATCTGGAAGGCTGAGGACTGTGGTCGCCATCATTCCCGGTCACGGCCGGGTCAGTGTCCCCGGGGAGCAGGGGTCACCTGCCTGCACGGCAGAATTGAGGGGAAACTGAGGAATTCTTCCAGAATCCTGGCTTCCCAGGCCTGGGGATTCCTGTAAGGGGACAGAACCAAGTCCAAATTGAGGGTTAAGGGCTACGACACGGGCCCAGCGGTCCAGAGACACCGTGTGGCCTGCAGAGCCGGAAATATCCACTCACTGGCCCTTTACAGGTTTGCCGACCCCTGTGTGACTGGCCGTCCACCCGGGGCCTCCAGAAGGGAAAGGGGGCAGGGTGCCAGGCGTCAGCAGGCCGGCCCAGGAAGGACAGGTGCGTGGCTGCCCCGTGTCCCCGTCGGTGACACGCCTGGCCCTGGTCGTCAGCACTGAGGTGGGGAGGGGGCAGCGTGGGACCCACGGGTCAGAGGCGCTCGGGGCTGGATGGACCTGTCCAGACAGGGACCTGGGGTGGCGGCCGTGTGGGGGAAGAGCCCCAGAAAGCCCTGTCGGGAGGAAGGAAAAGAGGAACCAGCGCCACAGTGTCGGTGGCCTGGGTGAGGCTGGGGTCCTGGGGCACCTGGGACCAACCTCCACCGGCCACCCAAAGAGCAGTGCTGGTCATGCCCCCTCGGTCCACCAGGTGGCGCTGCTCCCATGGCAATGACTCCCTCCTGCACCCTTTTTAAAAAATAAATTATTTCTTTATTTGTTTATTTGTTTACTTATTTATGGCTGCGTTGGGTCTTCATTGTTGCTGCGCTTGGGCTTTCTCTAGTTGCGGTGAGCGGGCGCTACTCTTTGTTGCGGTGCGCGGGCTTCTCATTGGCTTCTCTCGTTGCAGAGCATGGGCTCTAGGTACGCGGGCTCAGTAGTTGTGGCACGTGGGCTCAGTAGCTGTGGCGCACTGGCTTAGCTGCTCCGCGGCATGTGGGATCTTCCCCGACCAGAGCTCGAGCCCGTGTCCCCTGCATTGGCAGGTGGATTCTTAACCACTGTGCCACCAGGGAAGTCCCTTCTGCACTTTCTAAAGGGCCAGAGACACCAGGGTTCCACCTGCAGCTCCTCTCAGATGACAGCCCTGCAGGGTCACCTCTTCCTTCACATATGCTCCCGGCCTCCACCCCACAGGAAACCAGTCTTCTGGGAAAATCCATGCTCCCCTCCCCTCACGGCTTGCCTTCCCTACCTGTCTTGTTGATAAAATAGAGGGTCCCGAATCCCTCAATGGCGGGGACTGTGGGCTTCCCAGCCCCAAGTCCATGGCAAGTGCAGGGGACTCGGTGTGGAGCCCCCGTTGGGAGGAGACCCGCAGATGAAGAAGAGCTGGAAGCTGGGGAAGCGGAATCAGAGGCAGAGAGAGTACCTGTTCCCGCTGGAACTCACGGACACAAACAACAGAAATGTATTCTCTCCAGCTCTGGGGGCCAGAAGCCTGAAACCAGTACTGCTCGGCCAAGATCTGGGTGTGGGCAGGGCTGCCTGCCCCCAGGCTCCAGGGGAGGGTCCCCTCCAGGAGACCTGCTCCAGCTTCGGCGCTTGGCCGTGGTGTCCGCCCCCCCCCCAGTCTTCAAGGCCAGCACCTCACCCCCCTATGCCCTGCCTCCCTCCTATAAGGAAACAGGGGACAGCTGGCAGGGCCCCGCCGACCCAGGACAACTCCCATCTCAAAATCCTCTACTTAGTCACACCTGGAAACCTCTATTTTTTATTTTTATTTATTCTTTTTGCTGTAAAAGGGAACATTCACAGGCTCCGGGGATTAGGACATGGACGTGTCTGGGGCTGTGTTTCAGCTGCAGCAAGTGTCCAGGGTGGAGGTGCTGTCTCAGGTAGGGGATGTTGAAGCAGAGGCCTGAATGCGGCGGGTGAGGGCGTCCAGCAGGCCCCAGCCTGGCCCGTGGTAGTCGCTCAGTTGGCCAGTTCACCATTCAATCAATAATTAACAGCAGGCTGCCGTCTTGAGCACGTAAGTGTGGCTGCAGCTCCACACTGAACCTGATGCAGGTCCCAGCACCAGGGATGCGCAGCTGCATCTTCTGGCAAAGCTGAGCGTCAGAACGGGACCATCCACAGCTCGGGGCCCCTCCCCGCCACCGCGGGCTCCCCAGTGCACCTGCCCACGGAGGCCAGGGCGAGGATGGAGACCGGGCTGCAGGCTGGCTTCTGTCCTCTGAGTGGCACAGCCTCTCCCCCGTCACTTAGTGCCGACCCCTCCCGGGCCGGGGGCTCAGTGGCTCCCTCAGGGCCTGCGGTCTGGACTCCCCGCAGACCCGATTCCCTGAGGCTTCACAGGAGCCCCTGCTCCACGAGGCCACCTGCTCTCTGGACACTGGTGGGGTGGGCTTGGGGCTGTGCTGAGAGGTGACCTGCCCTGTGGCTGCGGGGCCAGGCCAGACTCTGACCGCCGTCTCCTGGCCCTTTTTCCCCCCCGAGCCTGGTGCCGAAAGCAGGCAGGACCAGGCCTCTGGGGTTCTGCACTTGAAATGCATTTCCCGCTGGCCTCCAACCCCGCCTTGAAGGTCCCGCCCTGGCACCTGGGATCACAGCTGACCCGCCACGGATTTCTGGAGCATCCACTGAGCACGTCTCGAGGGCCGGCTCTGCCCCAAGCACTTGGTGTGGTTCCCCTCGTGCCCTCACATCTGCTCTACGAGGCCTGAGCTCACCTTCGAGGGGAAGAGTCTCGGCAACCAGCCCAGGAGAGCGGCCAGGAGGCGGCAGAGTCAGGAACTGGGCTGGGCCTGCCTGGCCCCCGCTCGGCTCGTTCCCTGGGGCTCAGCGTCGGGGGCTGGGTTCAGCCCCAGAGCTGCCGGCGTGGCCAGCACTCCCTCCCCGCCTCACCTTCTTCCCACTGCTTCTGGGGTGGGGTCACCTCCCACAGAAGTCACTGCTCTGGAGCCCTCGTCTTGGGGTCTGCTTCCGAGGGGACCCAGCCTGAGACACTGCTGAGCCCCACGTGGGCCAGGCCAGTCACATACGTGGCCTCACTTACCCCTCCAGGGTCCCCCCTTACCCAAATACCCAGTAGATATCTGCCCTTGAGGGTCCATCGGGCGCCCAGCCCGACACAACAGTCCCTCCAGGGATGCGGCACCATCACATCGGGCTGCTAGGTCCCCGCCCACTCCCCGCACGGGAGGAGCTGCTAGAGGCCGCCCCCAGGGCTGCTGCAGCAGCAGGACGAGCACTTGGCATTGATCCGGGGACAGCGGTGGACACGGCCTGCAGGGCTCACCTGCCCGGACAGCCTCCCGTCACGGCCAAGGGGGCTGACGGTGGTGGCGTGAGGGCCCCTGGGCGTGACCTTCTCGGCATCTCCGTGATGCTGTCCAGCCCTTCTGTCTTTGTGAGATTAACCAGGGGGGCTGCCCCCTTGCCTCCGGCAGCCCCGGCCCCCGAATCTCACCCAGGCCATCCCCAGGGGAAGCTGGGTGGGCAGTGAGGCAGGCAGGGGCGCATTGCCTCTGGCCAAGCGGGTTCCCCCACTGAGGGCTGCCTGCCTGGAAGCTGGACTTCTCTGAGTGATGGAAATCTGGCTGTTTATTATTCTTTCCATTTCCCTGTATTTTAGATATTTTTCTTACAAGGGAAGAACAAAAGAGTCAGTAAGACGTGCTGGCTTAGGATGGGCATTCGGAGGAGGACCGTGCAGCCTGGCTGGGATTGTGTGTGGGTGGGTGTTCGTGTCTCCCTCGTGTTCCAAGAATGAGTACAGAGATCATGGCCAGGGCTGTGGTTACCCAGCTCCTGAGGCCAGCCAGGGCCCCCCGCGCACACCCCATCCCTTCCAGCAGCTCCATCTCTAGTTCCCACTTTGCAGAGGAAGACACTGAGGTTCAGAGGAGTCCCACAGCCAGCCCCAGTGGAGCTGGGATTCCAGCCCAAGTCTGGAGGGCAGGTCGTGTCTGCACAATTCCAGGGGGCGCTGTGCCCACTGCAGATTCCTGATGTGTGGGCACAGCCTGCGCGGCCCAGCGCGGCAGCCCCAAGGCCGAGCGAGGTGGGGCCTGCCTGGCCTGTGAGGAGTCAGGTCCTGAATGCACGAGGGGGGGGGGTTGGTGGGGGGGGGTCCCACCGCCCAGGTGAACAGGACGACACAACACAGCTCCTCGGAGGCTGGCGTGGACCTCAGAGCTGACATTTCCCTGGCCAAGCTTTCCTTCTTAGGAGGAAAACACAGAATGTAGGGTGACTCCAGCAGCCGTGTTTAAATGCCAGAGTTCACTTGACCTTCAGAAGCAGAGAAAACTGGCTTGTTTCTCACAAACATTCCCATCTCTCAAGGAAACTCCTTTACTTCCAAACACAGCAGTTCCGCACTGACCAGGCCTGCCAGGCATCACTGTGCAGGCTGTGTACCGCCTAACCCTAGGGAGGATGTCAGTCACGTCCAAGTCTGCACATGTGCCCCTGTTGGGTTGCACAGTGCCCAACCTGTGCAACTGGGCATGGTGGCCCTGAGCCCCAGAAACATCTCCACTAGGTGCACAGGTGAGTGGGTCCCCTAAAGCTGTGAGTGGGCAGGTGTGCTTACCTTCCTGTTGATATACATCCCACAAAAAAGGACCTGGAGGTTGAAGGCCCACCTCCCAGTGAGCATTGTGCATGCCCCCCTCCCAGCAACAGTGGTGTGTTTAAACATTTCTTTTGTTTCTCCAAGAAGGTCAACCCAGAGCTGGAGCTTATCATACAGGAATGGTTTGGAGGGGTCAAAGGGAAGCTTGTGGAGTGGGAGATAACAGCCTTCGCAAAGCACAGCGATGGGTGGGAACGAGCAGCTCAGGGCTCGTAAACCAGCCACTGGGAGTTGTGCTCAGGCTTCACCTGGACCGTCTTATCACAATAACCCCATGAGAATGGAGGTATTATCACCATTTAACAGATGAGGAAACTGAGGTTTAAAGGGATGTGCTCCAGACATGTAGCTCAAGGGCTTATTTCCTGCCAGCCCTTTTCTGAGAGCTTTACTTGTGTTAATATATCGAGTCTTCCCAGTGAGCCTATGAGGTAGGTACTGCTATCATTTCCATTTTATAGATGAGGAAACTGAGGTGCAAGGGTTTCATGTACAGCCAGGGAACCACAAGCTGGGAGAACACAGAGCTCACATCATAACCCCTGACAGCTCCGGTGTCCCTGTTTGTGGATGGGGGAGATGACAGAACTTCTTTGGGCTGGCTGGAGGCTCCAATGAGACCCTGATGCCTGGACGAGCCCCATTCAGTACCTGGCACACAGTAGGTGCCTGGTCCGAGTTTGCTGTTGTCACCCTGTTCTCAGTCCCGGACTCCTCCCTCTGTTTCCCACATTTGGCTAAACGTTGTCTGCCTGGGAGCACATCCTCCTGCCTCTGGCTATTTTTAGTTCCATTTCCTTGGAATTCTGGATTCCACCTGTGAGCCCAGTGGTTATTTGCAGCTACGGTGAATCGCCGTGACAGTCCCTCAGATAGGAGTAACTGAGAATGCTGTGTTTATTCTGCAGAATCCACTGATTCAGCCACTGCCTTCACTGGGGGAGTGACTCACGGACTTTCCTTCCATCTCCTGGGGACAGAGTCCAGCTTTGCCGAGTGACTGGGATAGTCTCTGCTGGGAGAGGCCATCTGTACAGGCTGTAGAGGTTACACCAAAGGCTTCCTGGGAAGAGGCACCAGGACAGAGCTGCGGGCGGACGTGGGAGGGTCCCGCGGATTTATCCCCACGGAGCCTCAGGCCTGCGGAAGACCAGGCGTGGAAGCCCTGTTGATCCTAGGAGAAGGGGACTTTCTGGCAACAGCCCCAGAAATAGGACTGGAAGTTGAGGCAGACATCGTTGGCCTCTTTCCTAACACCTATTCCTTTTGTGCTTACAAAACCTCCATTAGTTTTTGATACAGTGTTCTAAGCCAGTCATGATCATTTTGTTACCAAATTTCCCAGTGTCTCATGTGGGTTGTGTGACCCAGTTCTGTCCAATCAGTCCTAAAGTGGAAGTCTGCTGTGGGGGCATTTCTGGGAAAGCTTTTGCTCACTTGATGAAAAGAGACAGGTGCAGCTACTGTGGCCCTTGACCTTTCCCCTACCTTTGGCTTGTCTGGAAGCCAAGTGTGATGACTAGAGCTATGGCAGCCATCTTGTGACTATGAGGCCAAAGCATGAGCCTGATAGGTCAGTTATATTAGGGATGGTGGAGTCAGGGTCACTGGTGCTAGCAACTGCCTGCCTCTAGTTGTGTTATGTGGAAAAACGAACCTCCTATCAGTTGGTTTAAGCCTCTGTTGGTTGGATTTTGGTGTTTTGCAGGTAAATGTGTTCCTAACGGATACAGACATGAAGGCAGGGTGGGCAGCTGTGAGGGCCATCCCTGCTCAGAGGTCCACAAACAGCTCCTGGGACTGCCCTGTGCGGGGGCTTCTGCTGGCCCTTGGTGACATCCGGTGAATCAGGCCCGGACCTTCCCCTCAGGGGGTCACAGTACACCAAAAGACACGACAGACAAATTGTGCAACTGGTATGAACTGTTGCCAGCTCTCAGGGTGCAGGAAGGCCCTTTTCTTTTGAAAATCAGATTGAACCCTACTTTCGTGCCCATGTGCCAGGGTTGGAAAAACTGCACAAGAATGTGATGAGGGAGGTGGGGCTGCTCATGGTCAACACGGGGTAGGGCGGGGGGAGCTTCAGCTGGAAAAGCCCAGGGACCTGGCCTTGCACGCCTGACACCCCCACGGACCCAGGAACGTCCGGGTCCGAATCTGGGCCTGGTTTACACCCGGCGTCTCAGGGGCTTCCTACGCGCGGGCCAGGACCAGAGAGTCAGCTGCTGCACGAGGGTCACACTGAGCTGGGCGCACGGGCCAGGCCGGAAGCAAGCAGGGCACCACCTCCTCCCGCTCATTGGCTGCGACACAGTCACGTGCCCCCACCCCCACCCCCCCCCCCCCCGCCCCGTGCCTTGTGCCTTGGATGCACATGCGTCTCCCAGCGCCACGCCCACCTGACCCCAGGCCTGCCCTCCCCCAAACCACACCTGGCTGTCTCGGCGTTAGAAGCTTCCTTGACCTCCGCACCGTCACATCCTGGGCGGGATTATCTTGGCTGTGGGGCTGGACCCCGCGCTGTAGGAGGCTGAGCAGCGTCCCCAGCCTCGCCCTACCCGATGTCCGCAGCACCTCCCAGCTGTGACAACCACAGGTGTTTCCAGACGGCGCCCAGGGTCCTTGGGGGAGGTGGTTACGTGGCAAGATCACCCTGATTGAGAACCCTGGACTTCGGTGGGGCGTGGGGGACTGGCTGTGTCTCCCTGTGTCTATAGCAGCAGAAAAGGACAGCAAGACGGCGATTCAGTTCCCAGAAAGTCACAGATAACATAATAATTGGGTGAGATCAACGTTGTGATGGGGTCTCTGTGGGGCTGAGGGTGTCTTAAAGGCAGGACCAAGGGATCAGCTCCGTACAGGGGGTGGGGGACTTGGCAAATGAGGAGACACTTCAACTAGGTCTGAAGGCTGGGAGAGTTTGCCAAAGGGTGGGGAGCCGGGGGGTGGGGGGGGAGGGTGGCTTTGGTGGGTTTGCAAGGACGGCAGGTGCATTCTGGGAGTTGGAGGTGATTTGAAGTGGCTGGAGCGGGAGTGGGTACCGGGAGCTGCCCCCTCTGGGAAGCCCCCTGCTCACTGGGTCCAGTCCCCTCCTATCTGTCCCCACTGTCTCCCCCAGGCCCGCTGTACCGCTGGCCACCCTGTGAGGCTTGCTTCTCCTCAAAGCCCTGTCCTTTGTTCACTGTGTCCCAGTCCCTTGCACACAATAGGTGCTCAGAAAACTGAATGAATGAACCAACGAACGAATGGTCTGATTCCTGGAGGGTCTCCTATGCCAGCCTGCGAGGACCGGGTCTCGGTCTGGGCAGTAGAGCCATGGCAGGGCTCTGAGCAGGGGCCACCTGCTGTCGGTGGAGGATGCTTTGGAAACGGGGGAGGCTGGGAGGCCAGGTACCTTGATAGTCCAGGTGGGAGCTGATGAGGCCTGAGCCTTAGAGGAACAGTTACTCTGAGGACTGATTCCTTGTGGTGGGGAGGGAGGGGGCGAGGGGGAGGGGCGCTGGGTCAGGGACCAGGGAGTGGAGAGGGCTTCGGGCAAGGTGCCTGGAAGACATCCCCCCGCCCGCCCCCGCTCCGCCCCCACGCTGGGGAGGAGTTCAGCATGTGGAAGGAATCTGGAAGAGAAGTCAAACGAGAAATGGAAAATTAGGAGTCATTCATGTGTAGTGATGGGCAGAAAAAACACGTACGTAATTCTATTTTTAAGAAGCGGGCAGTAGCTATTTCTGCGTTCATACGAGGTGGCAGCAGCACTGATGCTTAGAGGAAGAGCAGCTCTTGGCTGGAAAAACACTTTAAGAGCCCTTGACTGGGTGGAAGGCCTTGGGTTTGCCTGGAAGCAACCTCCCAGGGGAAGGCGTGCTCTGTCCTCCCTGGAGACGTGCAACAGGGGCTCGTGTCCAGTGATGGGGCTGACAACCCCGAGAAGCTATGTCCCGCCTTCTGTTTTAAAGACTCCTGATGTGTAATTACCCTTTACCTTAGAGCTCAATAATATAAAGGCAAATAACCAATTGAAAATGGGCAAAGGATCTGAACAGACGTATCTGCAAAGGAGACGTGCAGATGGCCAGTAGCGCAGGAAAAGATGTTCGATAGCATTAGACTTCAGGGAAATGCAAATCAAAACCACAGTGAGGTACCACCTCACATCTGTGAGAATGGCCATCATCATAAAACCAAGAAGTAAGTGTGGAAGACGTGGAGAAATTGGAAACCTCGTGTGCTGCCAGTGGGAACGTAAAGTGGTTCAGCTGCTGTGGAAAACGGTCTGGAAGTTCCTCCAAAGGCTAAATATAGAGTTACCATGTGACTCAGTAATTTCCCTGCTAGAGAATAGCCAGGAGAAATAAATAAGTGTCCATAAAAAAAAACACCTGTACGTGAATGTCCACAGCAGCCCTGTTCACAGGCCCCAGAAGGTAGAAGCGACCCCGGTGTCCGTCAGCAGGTGATCAGATGAACAAACGTGGTCCATCCACACGGTGGGATGTCATTCAGTCATAAAGAGGACCGAAGTACTGACACCTGCTACAACGTGGGAGAACCTCAGATACATTGCTCTCAGTGAAAGACGCCAGATGTAAAAGGTCACCTATAGCCTGGTTCTGTTTATATGAAACTTCCAGGACAGGCAAATCCATGGAGACAGAAAGTAGATCAGAGGTGGCAGGGGTGGGAGCCAACGGGTTCAGTTTTCCACGTGGATGCCGGAAGTGTTCTGGAATGAGTTGGTGATGATGGTCGTACGACATTGTGAATGTGCTAAAAAGCACTGAATTGTACACTTCAGCATGGTTAAAATGATTAATTTTATATCAATACAAAAACTTTTTTAAGTGTATGGGAACTCTCTGTACTTTCTGCTCCATTTTTCAATAAACCTAAAAGTATTCTGAAAATAAGGTCTGTTAATTAAAAAAGCAGAATAAAACATGAAGTGGCCATGAGAAGGGTGCAGTCTGTGGCCCTGGGCCCCACGGTGCCACCAGCAGGCCTCTGGGCACTGGGACCCCCTCGTGCACTCAAGGTCGTCAAGGCCGCCCGCGCCTCCCGAGCCCCCCAGCTCACCCCGTCCTCTTCCTGAGCGAAGTCTGAGCTTCGCACGGTCCTCAGAGGCCGTCTGCCCGGAACTGGATAAAGGGCTGCTGCCTTTGACCCTCACGACAAGCTTGTGAGGAACTGGGGGCCCAGAGAGGTCAAGGCATCCGCCCGGCATCAGTCAGTGCATGTGTGCAGATCTGGGCGGACCCCAGGTGTGCCCGGTCCCCGCGTGGGCAGGAGGGGAGCTGCTGTCGGTCAGCTCCTGGCCTCTGGATGGCAGTGCTCTGAGTCAGAGATACACAGCCATGGCCCTGGAAGCACAGAGGTACACTCCGACGTACATACACAGACCATACTGACACACCCATTCACACACACTTGCGTGGATGCTGAAGCAGACTTGCACACGCCTGGAAACACACAGACACACACACCCCCACACCCGCACTGAAACAGACCCAGACGCTACCATCACATGACACACACACGAGGGCCTGGGCCTCAGAGCTGGGCTGACGGACGGGGAGGCCTGTTGGGGCTAGGCTGGCTTTGAGTTTCCCGTGGTCTGTGGGTCACAGTGACCCGGCCGGTCCTCCCCACCGGGCACGTGGCCATCTGGGGCCCAGGCAGCCCACTTTAGATGCCGCTGGGCAAGTTGGGATCAGGGGAGGGGCAACTCCAGGACCAGGCAGGGTGCTTCGAGAGCTGCCCCCATAGCTGAGGGCTAACTCTGCTTCCAATTCATTAACCTCCGACGGTCTGAGTCCTCGAGGGCAGAGCCTGGGTCTCCTCGCTGGACCGCAGGCGGCACAGCCAACAGTAGGCGCAGTGGCTCTAGTGACAGTAGTCCCGCAGGACAAGCATTTACTAAGTGCTCTGCACGCGCTGGGCCCTGTGCTGAGAGCACAAGCCCCTCCCACCCGCCCCACAACCTAGAAGGTCCGTTCTGTCGTCGACTCTCACACGGATGGGAAACAGAGCTCTGCAGAGGCGGAAGCGCCTGCCCAAGATGCTCCTGGAGCCAGGCTGTGTCCGTCAGCTACTGCTGCAGTGAGGCTGCGGAAAGACCGCCCACACCAGGGCCTTATGGCCACGAGACTTACACTCAGGCTGCGGTGCTGCCTGACCTGGCCAAGTCCGGGCCTCCTCCAGGGGTGTTTGCTCTGGGGTCCAGGCCATGTGCTTCTCGTGCTGGTCACTGGAGCCCAAGGAGCCCGAGCAGATCACATGGGCCACGTTCAGGGCCTTCGCCTCATCTAACGGCTCTGTATGTCCTGCCCGCTCTGGTTCCATCAGCCCGAGCAGCTCCCAGGCCCAGGCCCAGGCCCAGGTGGATGGCACGGGGACATCCGCTCTGCCCTCAGTGAGAGGGGAAGCGTGAGGGCCAGTGTTTGCTGAGCAATAATCCAACCTCCTGCTTGGGCTTAACTCAGAACCTGGGGCCACACGAGCATGTGATGTGGCCTCCATTGGCGGACAGCGGGAACAGGGGGGACACAAGGGTCAGGCCTATGGGGTCGCGGTCCCAGCTCCAACTTCCTGGGCCTCACTTTTCTCATCTGTAGAGTGGACAGTTGGGAGGTACAAACGGGATAAAGTGTCTCAAGTGCTTGGCTCAAGGCCAGCTCAGAGGAAGTCCTCAATACATAGTGTTCTCTAGTTGTTCTCAACAGGGGCCCACAAACCCCTCCTTGGAGCCATTTGGAAAGGTTTGTGGGGCGTTTCGGGTTGGGGGTGTATTTCCAGGGTGAGGGCCAGGGATGCCCATGTTTGCCCACAGCACAGAGCGTTGTCCCACTTGCCCTTTTCCAGAAACCTGAGCAGATTCTGACCCGGGCATTTCCTGTCTGGCCTGCGAGGGGCGGAGGCCCTGATCATTGTATCGAGGTTTCCCAGGAGAATGTCTTTGTTCCTAGGAGATACGTCCACTGAAGGGTTTAGGGGTGAAGAGTCTGCATGTACTCTCAAATAGTTCATATAAAAATAACTCCATATAGGGACTTCCCTGGAGGTCCAGTGGTTAAGACTCTGCGCTTCCACTGCAGGGGGCACGGGTTCCAGCCCTGGTTGGGGAGCTAAGATCCTGCATGCTACACTCGTGGCTCGGCCAAGAAAAAAAATACACCCCCCTCAAAAAAAACTCCTTATAAACAGATAAAGCAAATGCTGGAGAATGAAAATGGGTCAATCTAGGTGAAGGGTATAGAGGTGTTTATCGCATAATTCTTCCAAATTTTTTGTGGGTTGGAAAATTTTCAAGGTAAAAAAAATTGTTAATCACTTAAAAGTTACAACGGCCCAATTCATTTAATTAAAAAGTTCAAGAGATTGCTAAGACTGAGGCTCACAGGTCTTTTTGAAGGAAAGCCCAGGAGGTGCACTGTTAAACAGCGCAAATGAAACACTATTCTGATCAAAAGAAAAGCAGGGGCTTCCCTGGTGGCACAGTGGTTGAGAATCTGCCTGCCAATGCAGGGGACACGGGTTCGAGCCCTGGTCTGGGAAGATCCCACATACCGCGGAGCAACTAGGCCCGTGAGCCACAACTACTGAGCCTGCGCGTCTGGAGCCTGTGCTCCGCAACAAGAGAGGCCGCGACAATGAGAGGCCCGCGCACCGCGATGAAGAGTGGCCCCCGCTCGCTGCAACTAGAGAAAGCCCTTGCACGGAAACGAAGACCCAACACAGTCAAAAAAATAAATAAATAAATAAAATTAAAAAAAAAAAAAAAAGAAAAGCACATGGGAAAATGTCCAACATCACAAATAATGGGGAAAAAACAAGTTAAATAAGGTATAATTATTCAACTATTAAATTAATGTAAGTATATTTGGAATAATAAGATCCCACGCTGGTGAGTAAGCGAGGCACAAACCTGTGGAAAGAGGTCGGGCTGACCGTATCCTCTGTGCTCCCGGCAATAGTCCTAAACGAGACTCCGGACGTGGAGCTGACCCTGTGCGCGAGGCCCGGCCCCGTCCTTAGCGCTAATCACGGCTGCTTCCAGCTCCTGCTCAGGCTGTGCCCAAGGGGCAGCCTGCACAGTCTCCAGCCTGAAGACCTGCTGATACTCCACTCGCCCTGAGTTTTGGGCCAGGACTGCTGGTTCTCGCGCACACGCTCAGCCCCTATTACTCCCTGCAGCCCTCAGAGCACCCAGCGCCCCACCCCACCCCATCTCCTCCGCTCCTGGAACATGGGATTAAATAGGAAAGGCCCCTCCTCCAAGAGGCTCCTCGCAGCCGTCTCCCCTGCCTGACCCACTCCAGCCAGGTAAAGTGGCTGGTGGGTCCAGGGAACTCGGAGCAGCTAGAACTTGTCTCGGGGTTTTAAAAAAAATGTTTTGGGTAATTCCCAAATGTTGGGGGATGTGGTAGTTGTCTTTCTGTTTTCTAGCTTAATCCAACCGTGTTTGGGAGAATAAACTATGTGATCGCAATCCTTCGAAATCTATTGAGATTTGCTCTATGTGCCTGCATGTGGTCGATATTGGCCAATGCTCTGCGTGACCTTGACAAGAGCGTACACTCTGCCGCTAACGGGAGGAGGCTTTGTGGGGATCAAACCCTGTGGGGGTTTCCCTGACTTTCCTCTCAGGGACCAAGATAAATATTTTAACTCCCACAAGATGTTTCTATTGTTACAAGCGTCTAATATTGAGTAGCTTTACTTTTTTCAGTGCTCTTCACTCCTTCCAGCGTTCCCAGGTTCCTGACCAGCCTGCTGGGGATGAATTCTCTTAACCTTCCTTTGTCTGAAAACACCTTTACTTTGTCTCCATTTTTGAGGGATAATTTCACTGGACTGAAATTCACTCACTCACCGTCATTCACTCGTGTATTCGTTTGTTGGGTGAGTATTTGATGAGCCCTGACTGGTGCTGAGTGTGTGCAGGTGCAGGAAACGCCCTTGCTCTCCAAGAAGAGAGGGAAGTGTGTGCCTGGCAGAGGGAGAGGGATGTGCAAAGGCCCTGTGGCTGGAGCACAGGGAGCAAGAAGGGCTGGGGAGGCGGCTGCACCTGGACCACTCGGGACCTTGCGGGCGAGGAATCATGCTTTGCCCTCGTCCTTATAGGAGCAGTGAGGCTTCTCAGAAAAGACAAAGCTTTAACTGGCCCGTGAAGGGTGCATGTGGTGAAAAGAAGCTGAGAAGGGGGCAGAAACCTGATGGGGTTGAGCACTGACTGTCTGAACCAGTGCTGGCTCCTGCAGTGGGTCCTGTGCTGGGCTTTGGGTCACCTGCTCCATCCTGGTGGTAAAGGCCAGGCTTGGCTCTGGGCCGGCAGTTTCCAAGCCCGTCACTCATTTGGCTGTGTGATTGCGGTCCCTTCCACGTGAGTCAGCTTGCCATTTCTCCTTCACAGGGCTGTTACGAGGCTCAGAGAAAACGGTGCTGAGCGCTGGGCCTGCAGCTTTGCAAGAGTTCAAACATCTTAGCTCTTGTTTTTATGGTTAGGATTTTCTCGTCTACTGAGAGTCAGAGAGGGTAAGTCGCTTGCCCTAGGCCACACAGCCAGGATCCTTCACCCTCTCCATTCCACTGACAGGGTCCCTGAGGCCCAGAGAGGTGGTTTGCCCAAGGATGCCCCAAATATGGGAGTGGCAGAACTATTCACTTATTCACTATTTATTGAGTGCCTGCTTTGTGCCAGGTGCGACCCAGGTGCCAGGGAGGGAGTGGTGTAGAAACAGATAAAACCCTGCCCTCGGGAAGCTCATATTCTCCTGGGGGTGACTGATGCTACACAGAATAAATAAGTAAACCAAATACATTTGTTAGGTGGCGACAAAGGCTTTGGAGAGAAATAGAGTTGGGAAGGGGATGGAGAGTGGGGGGAGGCTGACAAGTCCAGTCGGGTGGAAAGGTGGCACTTGACCTGAAGGAGGTGAGGGAGGGGCTCTTAGGACATCTAGGGGAGCAGCATTTCAGGCAGAAATGCTGGGGTGCGCCAGGCACAGCAAAGAGCCCGCAGCGATTGCTGGTGCTTCCTGGGCCTTGGATTCAGGTGAGTCTGCTGCGAAGCCCTCCTCCCAGCAACAGAGGTCGCTGGGGAAGGGGCTCCTCCCAAAGCCCCGGTGGAAGGGAGGGTTTACTCTTTATGAGCAGTGCTGCCCTGCCCCAGCTCCCACCTGGCTCCTACTGAACCTGCCGTCGTCGTCAGGGTGGGGGCAATCAGGCCTGGATGTAGGAGGGGAGCTGGGCATCATGGCCGCGGCCCCTCAGTACCCTCCTGGTTTTAAAGAACTCCCGATGACCTGGTTTCCGGTGACCTGCGGTGCACGCCACCGCGCCAGCCTCCCCCTGCTCCCCACCCCTCAGGGGAAGCTGCCCAGCCTGGCTCCTCACCCACATCCTCCCGGGGACTCGCAGGCCTCCAAGCTAGTACCCGGCTCTCCTGGGCCCCCGTCATGGGCCAGTCCTAAACCGCAGCGTGTTCATGAGTGTCAGGAGTATGATCTTAGGCAAGTCTTGATTGTATAGAAAGGAGGGAGACAGGCATCTGTTGAGAACCTACTGGGTGCCGGGCATTTTGTGCACATCGTTACCGCTAATCCTAAACACAACCTCACTCGGGAGATACTATCGTACCTATTTTATGAACAGAAAATAGACTCAGTAGGGGAAGGTTTAGGTTTTACCCAAGGCCACTCAATAAGCAAATGTTAATTTTAGTAATAAAAGCTGTTTTTGGTGATTGCTGGGAGCCAGGCAGTCAGACCCAGGGCCACTGGGGCAGGGAGGATGGCAAAGAAATGGCTGTTAGCTTTGATCCCCTCCCAGCAAAGGTCAAACTCCTGGCCAGAGAGGTCATCTGGAGATGTTTGTCCTGGAGCTGACTGGGAGACACTCCTGATAAATGGCTCCCATATCGGAAGAGCTATCAAGGGGCAAAGAGAGATAACCCTGAGGGTAGAAAGGGGCTGTTTGTTAAAGCTCCAGCAAGAGGGACTTTGGGTCGGGATCTGGAACAAACATCCTGTCCAACAGAGGAGCATGCTGCCTCAGAAGTGACTTCTCTGTTTGCCAGGGATGCCGGAAAAGGCATATTCCCCCGAGAGAGGTCGGCCTGGGGACTCCCCTGCACGCTCAGACCTGGGAGTTTTCAAAGGGCCAGGCAAGACTTCTGCCCCCAGATATCTTCAGCAGGAGGTTTTTGATCTGAACAGTCCCGATCGATCACACTGGAAGCTGAGTTTGGCTTCTGCACGTCTGGGTGTGTTCCTTTCATGGAGCGGGAGTGGTGGGGGTGGGTTAGGGGTGGAGGAGTGGATTCCTCTAGTTGCATCAGCTATGGTGTGACCTCTGACATTTACCTTTCTTTGTTCCCAGATAAACCAAACACACAAAAACTAATTTTCCTGGCTTAATAAAAGAATGGGGGGTGGGGGGGAGGAGAGTGGCCTGGTAGGTGGGGAGAAAACTGGGGCTTGGGTGAAACAGACTGTAGTCGGGGTGGGGGGGGAAGTGCTCCCTGGGGGCCCTCCCTCTTGGCAGGCTCCCCAGAATTGGCTCTGGTTCCGGAAGGCTCTGCCTGGACACCCTGATGGGGTGGTCAGTGGGCAAACCAGCCCTGCAGCACCTGCTGTTCACCCAGCGCATTCGTGGCCAGTGGTTCTCAAGCATTTCCCACGGGTCAGGTCCTGTGCCGTGGGTTTTACCAGCAGGTATTTCCCTTTTACTTTTGAGAAAACGAAAGTTGCCTGCAACCACAGAGCTAGTGCATGCACCAAGGCCAGCACCCTTCCTGTCTCTTGGTGGGCCTGCCCCATCCTAGGGATGCTGTGGAGGTCAGCACAGGGGTGGGCACACGGTGGCAGCTCACAGATGCTCTGGGCTGGTAGGTGCTGAGGGCCAAGGGGGAGAGAAGTGGGCCGGAATCAGGAAGCAGAGGGACTGCCAGGGCTCCCAGGTATGTGACACCTAGCTACAAAAGGGGCTCTCTTGGGACCCAACCAGCTAAAATCCCACCTACTTTTCTAAACCCCTTCCCTCCCGCTGTCCCCTCTCCACCACTACTCCACCCTTTTCCGGATTACTGAGGACCCCTCTTGTCTGTCTCCCGGCACCTGCACAGGTGGTCCCTCCTCCTGCCCCCGCAATTTGCATGTCTGCCACCTTCTCCTGCGCACAGGCCTCCCTCGGGCCCTTCCCTGAGCATTCCAGGGCAGTGTCCCCCGTTTTGCCATCCCAGCCCGCATCAAGCTATAACCCTTGATTGCTGCTCGGCTCTCATCTCCCAGGGGACAGTGAGGGCAGCCCCGGTGAGTGCTCGAGGGCCAGTGGAGGAGGGGTCGCAACCGGTTGGGGTGGGGGGGCGGGAGCTGCGGGGTGTGCCCGCCCCCCGCCACAGGCAGCCTTAGGAGGGGCGGGGGGCCGAGCCGGCCAAAGTCCAGGTCCGCGGGGCTGTGCAGGGCGCTACTTAAACCTACGACCCGCCGCAGCCGGCCAAGGACAGGGACACCAGGTCAGTTGGCGGGCCTAGTGGGGAGCCGGGGGCCGGCGGGCGGGGGTGCCCAGCAGCCGCGTGGCCTACTCGGGACTGGCCGGCGCCGCAATGGGCGGCCCTGGGACTTGTAGTTCTCTGCTCCGCGAGAGGCCGGTGCGAGCCCGGGAGTGCGGCGCTGCGCGGGGACGGGGACTACATTTCCCAGAAGGCCGGGGAAGCGCGGTCACCGGGAAAGCGCCGCGGCCGGCGGCGCTTCCCGGGCGCGATGGGGCCGGTCCTGGCGGTTGGGGGCTACCGCGAGGCCCGCGTTTGGTCCCTGCAAGGCGGTCCGCGGCCGATGGGTCCGGGCCGGGCGGGGCCCATGCGCAGCTCGGTGGCGGCGCCCGACTGCTGCGGGGGCCTCGGCAACCTGGACTTCAGGAAGGTACCGACCGCGCCAGCAGCGGGGCCAGGAGGGTGGTCGCTAGGGCGGTTGGGTCCGCGGCGGGCGGTGCCACCGCCTACGCCCGGGGGCGGTGTCGCCGTTACCAGGCAACGGGGGCGGGGCGGGGCCGCGGGTGCGTGTGTGTGAGTGCGAGTGCGCGTGTCCGCACCCGTATCCGCGCGTGGGAGCGCGTACACGTGTGCACCTATGGGATCGCTAGGCTCCGGGGAGGAGGCACCCCGAGCTGAGGCCGGAGGACAGGCCTCCTCCCGGGTGGACGGGCGGGTAGTTCGCGGCCTGCGGAGCCCCTAGCGGGCCGGGCCGGGATGGGCCAGGCCGGACTTGGTTCTGAAGACCAGCCGGGCCCCTGGCCCCGGCCCTTAGAGTCTCCTCTGAGACAAGACATTCACCTTTTCGGCGTCAGCCACTACCCGTGGAGCCCTCGAGAGGTCCCTGCCCGAGGCCGCCTTTTGTGGTCCATTCATTGGTACAGCCGGTACCGATCGAGAGCAGGTATCCACTGAAGAAAAACGCACAACCTAATGGTTGCGAGTTGTGATTTTTGGGGGCCTTACTGAGGACTATAGCCCCGGAAAGAGCCTCTCAGTAGCTCTGAGGGGGAGCCAGGATATATAGGAGTTTTTGCTGGAAAAAAAACCACGTCGAACATCAAAAGATTACTGCTAATCACAAAAAAACAGACATCTTGTACATGATTTTAGCACTTTTCTATTTGTGGGAAGATGCAAGAGTCTGGGCTCCTTGAAATTATTCCTTAAATCTGCATCTTAACTGCCTGGGGCCTGTCTCCTGTTTTTCTGCATCCTGAATCCCCCTCAGGGTGCATTGTGGGGTTGGCAGCAGCAGCCGATGGCTTGATGGGGGGGCGACTTCCCTTGTTTACTGGAATGGCAGGCGACATTCTTTGTCGGCTGTCACTGACCTTTCACTCCACTGAGGCTGGAAACTGAAAATTCTCTGCCAGAGATAAAGCTGGTCAATGTTTTAGAAACTGGCTTGTGGGGAGGTGGGTTGAGATCCTGAGATAGCTGGTCCCTATTTGAGGAGGTGACCTCTGATCTGAGCCCTGAGTGATATGCCCTGGGGGGTGGGGGCCCAGGTGCTCTGGTCGGGGGGGCTGGCAGAGCCAAGGCCTTGAGGAGGAGTATTTGTTCAAGAACAAAGAGAAGCCTAGCGTCTGTCCCCAGGGAGTGCAGGACAGTCCCAGGGGATGGGTGGGAAACCAAGGAGAGAGGAAGACTTATTATTTCAGGGAGCTTTCCTTGAAGTGCTGGGTGTGTTTAGAGTGAGCTCGCCTGTGTAATAGGCACCCAGATCCAGGGGATCGTCACCAGCCATCCTGGGAGGATGATCCCAGCAGATCTCCTTGAGAAGGGCAAGGAGAGGGCACTTGGAATGCCAAAGGGGACCCTCGGCATTGCCTGGCTTGGGGTGGATGCTTCATGGATGAGAACTACGGGGGAAGGATGGGGCACCATTAACTGGAGGTGGGGGAAGCCTTCGGGGCTTCTGGTGGAAATCAAGGGGGCAGTGGGCCCCGCTGCAGGGTTAGGGTCCTGCCCTCAGGTCTGAGCAAGGCCTGTGTTCTAGAGCTAGCAGTGGGGGAGGGGGAGATTTCCTGGGTGTGTGGGGGAAGGTCTTTTCTGCTCTTCTTCCCTTCCCTGTGGGTCTGTGCAGTTGGAGCGATCTGGGAACCTTTCAGGGGACAGGTCAGGGTGACCCTCGTTGGCTAACATTCCGTTTTTTCCACTGCAGCCCTTATTGGTACAGTTAAGCTTCCTGTTGCCGACAACGTTGAACGTTGTGTATTTGTCCTACTTGGCAGCCCTCCTCCCTCCTCAGTGAAAACCTCTGGTTTTGAGAGATGTCATCCTCGGGATGGTTCCTCTGTAGCCGGGCATCTGAGCTGCATGATGGCAGCGGGTTGGCCCCACGCCGTCCCTTGGCGGTAATATGTCACACTGAGAATCTAAACTCTAGTAGCCACAGTTGAAAAAGTAAGAAATCGGTGCATTACTTTTGACGATATATTTGACCCAATACGTAAAATATGTCATTTCATCACGTGGCACCGCACGTCCTCAGCAGCCACACGTGTGCTGACGTGCAACCATGGGCACAGTGCCCTTGACCACTAGCTCCTGGGCCTGCTCCAGTTGGTGCGGAACCTGGGCTTTGTTTTGAGCTTAGGAAGTCCCCCCTTGGGCTGCGGTGCGTCCCCGCTGCAGCCTCATCGACCAAGGCTCTCCCTGCCCTGGACTCAGCCAGGCTCCTCAGCTCGGCAGCTGAGTGAAGCCCGCTGGCTGGTGGGCGATGGAGCCGGACTGAGGGGCTCCAGTGGGGCCTCGGGGTGCTGGCTTCTTTGGGAGCACAGGCTGCCAGGGCACAGTCGGGGAGCCCCTTTCATGCCCGTTTCCAGATGGTTCTCCAGCCCTTGTGAGCGATGGGTGGTGTAGGTGTCAAGAGGGGCCCTTCAGTTACCTGCTCTGTAAAATGGGACCTTTGTCAGCTGTAAACTGCAGCCCACCTGAGGGTGGGTGCTCTTCAGAAGGCAAGGCGCCTGTGTTCAGGCAGCATCGAGACCATGCTGGGCGACAGGCCCCTTGGGCTGCACAGTCCCTGTTTGTGACTCATCTGTGACCATTTGGGAGGCAAATCCCAGGGGCAGGTAGGAGCTGCCTTCCAGGGAGAGATGTTTGCCTGCTACACAGAGTTGTTTTTCAAACTCTTTTGGCGTTATCACATTAGTTAGAATAAACATCAGGCCATTTCTCTGGACGACTTATTGTGTGAAGTTCTCAAGGACATAGTTTTTGTCTTCAGTGTTTTTGGGTCAGAGTCCAGACCTTGGGCAAGTCACGTAAACGGGCAGAACCTCGGTTTCTTCTGCTTCTGTTGAGATGATCGTAGGGCTTTACTCATCCGTCTGTCAGTATGGATGTTCTTTTCTTTTTTTAAAAAGATATTTATTTATGTGTTTTGGCTGCGTTGGGTCTTAGTTGTGGCACGTGGGATCTTTGTTGAGGTATGTGGGATCTTTTGTTGTGGCACATGGGCTTCTCTCTAGTAGTGGTGTGAGGGCTTCTCTCTCTAGTAGTGGTGTGTGGGCTCCAGAGTGCGTGGGCTCTGTAGTTTGCGGCACACGGGCTCTCTAGTTGAGGCACGCAAACTCAGTAGTTGTGGCTTTAGCTGCCCCGCAGCATGTGGGATCTTAGCTCCCTGGCCAGGGATCAAAGCTGCATCCCCTGCATTGGAAGGCGGATTCTTTACCACTGGACCACCAGGGAAGTCCCTATTTGTGTTCTTTATTTTATTTTTATTTTTATTGTATTGTATTTATTTATTTATTTATTTTGGCTGCGTTGGGTCTTCGTTGCTGCGTGTGGGCTTTCTCTAGTTGCGGCGAGCGGGGGGCTACTCTTCGTTGCAGTGCGCGGGCTTCTCATGGCGGTGGCTTCTCCTGTTGCGGAGCACAGGCTCTAGGCGTGCGGGCTTCAGTAGTTGTGGCTCGCAGGCTCAGTAGTTGTAGCTCACGGGCTCTAGAGCGCAGGCTCGGTAGTTGTGGTGCACGGGCTTAGTTGCTCCGAGGCATGTGGGATCTTCCCAGACCAGGGCTCGAACCCGTGTCCCCTGCATTGGCAGGCGGATTCTTAAGCACTGCACCACCAGGGAAGCCCCCTACTTGTGGTCTTTAACAAGGATCTTTCTGGTATTGATTTCTAGTTTGATTCTGTTATGGTTCAAGAACATACATACTTTTACCTTTTCTTTCTTTTTCTTTTTTAAATTTATTTTATTTATTTATTTATGGCTGTGTTGGGTCTTCGTTTCTGTGCGACGGCTTTCCCTAGTTGTGGCAAGCGGGGGCCACTCTTCATCGCAGTGCGCGGGCCTCTCACTATCGTGGCCTCTCTTGTTGTGGAGCACAGGCTCCAGACGCGCAGGCTCAATAATTGTGGCTTACGGGCCCAGCTGCTCCGCGGCATGTGGGATCTTCCCAGACCAGGGCTCGAACCCGTGTCCCCTGCATTGGCAGGCAGATTCTCAACCACTGCGCCACCAGGGAAGCCCTTTCTTTTTCTTTTATGTGCACTTGAGAGGGACGTGCCTCCTGCTGTTATGGGGGGCTGGTGCTCAGGCCCACCTTGTCCTCACTGATTTTCTGCCTACCTGTTTTGGCTTCATGTGTTAGCCTCAGTTTTTTAGTCTGAAAAATGGGCATGTCTCACAGGGTTGTGGGCGGACTCAGTCACAGAATAATAAGTGAGCTTCCTGTATCATCTCACTTAATCCTCCTGATGGTCCCAGGAAGGAGGTGCCACCCCCGTCAAAGTTTGCCGAGGTTCCTACAGGGCATTGGGCCCTGTCTCAGGACAGGCTCTGCCGCCTCTGCAAAGCCCTGGCCAGGGCTCGGTCAGCTGGCTTCCTGTCACCACTGCCTTGGACACAGAATGCGTCCTTAGGGAAATAGACTTAGGCACCAGCGTAGCAGGGCCTGTCCGGGGCCCCTGAGGGCGAATGTAGAGAGAGGTCTGCGCCTTACGGCCCCGCAGAGGAGAGGAGGCCCCAGACCCACTCCCGGGAAGGGCCCACCTTGCCCCATGGACGCGGGACCCCACGGGCCCTCAGAGCCTCGCTGCACATGGCCCAGGACAGGCTCGTTGGAGGAAGAGTGTGAATAAACAGCTTCCTGGAAAGAGTCATGGATTCGGGACACTGGGGCAGCCGCTGGCCGCTGTCTGTATCGTAGGAAAGCAGAGCCTTCAGGTGGTCTCCAGGGCTGGCTCGCCCCCCATCCCAGTGTGTGGGCCGCACCCCTCGCTGGCTGTTCCTTAGGAAGGGAGCATTCCCCGAGGTCCCCTCCAGAGAGCATCTGTCTGTAGCGCTGGCATCAGGCGCACAGGGAGGGGCCCTACAAGCACCCTCTGCCCCTTGTACCTTGGCACCTGTTTTCCCCTCTCATCCCCCTGGGCGGAGATGGGTCACGGAGCTTCCTGTGGCCCCTCCCGGAGGGTGAGGGGGAGCCCCCAGCCCAGCCTGGATTATCCGCTGCCCAGAGACCTTCTGTGCCTGGTGCCCCGGCCATGAGGTCGCGGCCGCCTTAGTATAAAGCTTCTTTGTGGCCGCTCCTTCTCGTGTGTGCGCCAGGCTTGGGGCTTGCAGCAGAAGTTTCCTGGTAAACGTCTCCTGAATCACTGAGAAGGCCCGGGGCCGGAGGGTCCAGCTGGAGGCCCGCCCCGCTGCCCCCACCGCGTCCCCTTCCCTCGGCAGTGAGCGGTACGTGGGTCCCACCTGCGGTCGATGTGACTTTGATTCCCTGGGCCCCTGCTGTTTGTTTGGATGTCACAATGTGACCCTGGGTGCTGTTGACCCTCGCACGGTGAGCGGCATCGGCTCTAGCTGCTGAGCCCCTCGCGGGAGCGCTGCCCGGGCAGCGGTAGGTAGCCCATCTCCTCTCTGTTCCAGCGCTGGGACTCCACGGCCCGTGACCTTGGAGCCGGGGGGGCTCCGTTGTTAGGGTTACTGGGAACAGAAGGCCAGGACTTCCGCTGCGTTAATCAGGTTGGGCAGAGGGTGGGTGGGCCCCGCTGGGCCCCTCCCCTTAGTCGAGGTGGCCCACAGGGGTACAGGGTGACGGTGCGGGGGTCTGGGACCCTCCTGCTCTGCTCTTGCCTGACCCAGGAGGACACCCTTTCCAGCGGGCTTTGGGGGTGACAGCAACCAGGAGGGGACCTGCAGGCCTCTGGAGCGGGAAGCCAGGAGGGGGCCCTCTGCTGCCACCTGACTTGTCCGTCATTCTTTCCTGCTTGGTGGGCCCTTCTCTGGGCAACGCAAATCCCCCCTCAAGGTGACCGGATACTTCCTGGATGAGAGGTTGACCAAGGGCCCTGGGACCTGGGCGGGGGCCGAGGTTCCAGTTTTGACCGGTTTAGCCCTAACAGGGAGCCCCGGCCGGATGTCTGCTGCTGGCCATCTCAGCCAGTGTCACTGCTTAACCGCTCTGCCTCAGTTTCCCCTCCGCCTCTGCTCTCCTAAAGGCGAAGAAGCAGTCTCTCTCCTGCTCACTTGCCCGGCCTCCTTGGGAGTGTTCGGGACTTATCCTCACTCCGGTGCCTGAACCCGGAATCTGGAATCTGGAATCCGGAAGCGCTGGCCTGGCCTGGCCTCTGGGAGCCTCTGGCTTGATTATCTCTGAGCTGGCACGACAGCGGTGCTCGTCTTGCTGGGTGGTGGCCCAAGGTGAGGTGTGAGAACTTGTATAGATGCGCACTGGTCTTGTTGCAGGGGCTTAGCTCGCAGACCCCCAGAGTGGAGCCTCCCGGGGATGCTCAGTGTCTGCTGAATGAGGAGGAGTGGAATCCTTAAAAACGTCTGAAGCGTTTCCCCCGGGCCCTTCCGGGAAAGAGGGGCAGCTCCCAGTTCCCCTGCTGACTTTCTTTCCTGAGGTGTAATTCACGAAGTGAAATTGCGCCCAGATGGAGAACTCTCAGGTGTCCCCGCCACCCAGGCTCCATCACCCCGGAAGAGCCCTGCGCCCCGGGCCGCGCCCCACCTTGCTCCCCAGGCAGCCACTGGACCGTCTGCCGGCTTCCTCCTGCTTACCGTCCAGGGCCTGGGTGAACGGGAGACCCTGGCCGCCATCTGCACCTGCTCCCCACGTGGGCGGGCCTCACTCTTGACCCTTTACCCTCTCTCCTCTTGGCCCTGCCAGCCCAGGGTCACCCAGCCCAGGGTCACCCGTGGGGCAGGAGGCACAGCATGAGGGCACATGGGTTTTGCCTGGGACTGTGGGATTTCCCACCCTCGCAGAGGTGACTGGCCCCCGCAGCAGCTCCTGGCTCGCGGTGAAAAGTGACGGAGCCCGAGGCTTTGTGAGTGGCGGGGCCTGGAGGATCTGACCCACCGGCAACCTCAGTGAGCTTCTCTGTAAAATGCGTAAAATGTCAGGATGGTAACGTTTAGCTCCTAGGGTTGGTGGGATGATTGCAGGAGAGAACGTTTGACTTCTCTCTGCTGAGTGGGGCTAGGCTGCGGCCCCCTGTGGGCCCTGGCATTTGCGGACATTGGCTTCCCCGTGCACACGCTCGCCACTCTGGACGCCGGAGGATTCTTTTGGTTCAGAGGAATGACGTCCTCGGACGGAACTCCTTAAAAGGGAGTCTGGCTGACAATGACACCCTTGTCTGCAGAAATGCCATATCAACTCCCGTGGGAGTTGTTGCTGTCATAAGAGTCCGCAAGTGGTGAGAAGCATGTTTTGTGTGCGGCCCTAAGCTGGACGTGGTGATTCAGGGGGCAGGCCAGGGCTGGGGGCCGTTGGCAGGAAGCGTGGTTTACGCACCCGGCTGCCCCCCAGCTCTGCACCCTGGGCACGGCTGGCCCACCTGGAGTGGATTCCACCCCCCCCACCCCCCCACCCCCCCCCCCCCCCCCGCAAGCCAAGGCTTGTGACTTACCTTCCAGTTGAGACTTATTGTTATTCTGAATTGCGTGTGGAGAGCTGCCATGAATTTCTAAAAAGAAAAAGAAAAATACAAAGAGTAATGCAGGGACTCAGTGAACACTGACCACCAGGACGTCAGCAGTGTCTCATGGGTTTTAAAGGGAGAACTCAGCATTGGAGGCATCCAGCTGTTTCCTCCTCTTGTCCCTAGAGGCTGGGTCTTAGTTCTGTCCCCGGGGACGTCTGGGCCACGTCTGGAGCCGTTTTTGGTTGTCACAGCTGGGGAGGGCGGCCGGCATGGAGTGGGTGGGGGCCGCAAAGAGTGACCGGCCGGAGGGTCGACAGCGCGGAGGTGGGGAGACCCGCCCCGGACACAGGGGGCAATGAATCTGGGGCTCAAAGCTGGCCCTCTCCACATACGGGAGGGGCACTCAGCGCTGTGTGGTGGGTGCAGGGTGCCCTGGGCTTCTGCAGCGCCCTTGTCCGTTTGACATGTGTTTGAGAACGTGGCAGGTTGACACAGACCTGGTCTGTTTCAGTTCCCTGGTTTAGCTGCTTTGGGGACGGCGCATCTGCTTTACCCGAGCCCCCGGCATGCACACCTGTTCCGTGCGTGCTGATAGGAGCAGCTGTGCGCGTGTGTGTGCGCTCTCGGGGCAGGCGCCCGGGGTTGGGAACCCCCACGCTCAGAAGCGCCGGTCCAGGGGCTGGGAAGAGGACACTGCCGCTCTCTTCATCTGCATCTTCCTGGTTCTCGGAGGCTGAGCATCTTCACACGGATGTCGGCCCCTCGGGTTGGCTCTGGGGCCTCTGAACACCTCTGTTGGGTCCTGGTCACCCTGGTGATGCAGACACGGGTCCCGGCGGGGTCACTGCCCCGCCAGCGTGCTGGACACTCATCCTCAGAGCCGCTGGTTTCCTCTCTGTGCTTCCGCCGCTGGCCCGGCCGCTCTCCGACAGGCACGACACGGCCGGTTGGGTTTCGGCTTTTATCTTCCGTTTTATGAGATTACACTGTAGTAACCTTTGCTGGACTTGGACGTGCCCAAGCCTCCTGACCTGTTCCTGGAGGGTAACTTTGTTTCCGAGCTCTGGGGCTTGTCACTCACTCCCGTGTCCGGCCAGGTGGGGCTGGGCAGGGCAGGCACGTCTCCCGCTGACGCCAGCTCTGTCCCTGCAGGCAGACCTCTGCGTTATGACCCGGCTGCTGGGCTACGTGGACCCCTCAGAACCCCACTTTGTGGCTGCAGTCCTCACCATCGCTTTCAATCCGCTCTTCTGGAATGTGGTAAGTGCCCCAGGACAGGCTGTGCAGAGGGACGGATGGACGGACAGGTGGCTCTTCCCTCTCCTCGTCTGTCTCTGGCCAGCATGGGAGCAGCCTCCTGCTTCCCCATCGAGGTCGGCACCCAGGGAGGATGTTGACCGGGGAAGCCCCTCACCGCGGGGTCCCACGACATCTTGGCCTCAGCGGACAGCAGCTCTCAGCTGGGGTTTGCTCCCCTCCTGCCACACACGCAGGGCAGCCGCCTTCTCATGACTCCCCCCGCAGCAGGTGTGCTCCATAAACATCATCACTTTTCCTAATCGAGGCTTCCTGCAGAGTGGTCTGCAGCCCTCGGGCTGAGGGGTGCTGGGGGCAGCAAGGAGCTGACAGCAAGAGAAACGGGAGGCAGGTCTGCGCCCAGGTCTTCTGGGGGTGCAGGGCCGCGCGGAGGCTGGGGGCCTGGGCGGCTGGCCGGGTGGGAGGTAGCGGGGGAGTGGGCTCTGAGCAGTCCCTCCTGCCAGCCCTTCTCGGAGACATCCCTCCCCTGTCAGGATGTGGGGGAAGCCCTTGGGGTTTCTGGTCTGCTGTCCGGCATCTCTGGTGGGATGGAAGGGGCGGTAGGCGTGCTCCCCGGGCCGCCCCCCGAGGCGTCTGCCGATGCAGAGCCGTGGACGTCCTGTGCTCACCTCGAGGGCAGCCTGCTGAACGAGCCTGGGCTCGGCGTCAGCACACACCGTTCCGAGCTGTCTTCATTTCAGGTGGCCGCTCGGTCCCCGGGGCAGAACAGGACGTGTTTGCATCTGGTTGACGAGTTAGGTCTTTTCTTCATCTGGGGAGAGTGGGTGGGGGCAGGCTGCTCATCTCAAAGAGGCTGCAGTCAACACGCAGACATATGCATGCCCTCCCGACAGACAGACTGTGCATGCCCTCCCGACAGACTGGTCTCCTTTCTGGGATGGACACATGGCCTTTTTCATACGCCCCGCTGGTTTCTTGTGCCGCTATAACAAATGACCACAGACTGGGTACTTTAGAACAGCAGGAATATATTTTCCCCTGGCTCTGGGGGCCAGAAACCTGAAACCAGTACTGGTCAAGACGCAGGTTCGGGCAGGGCTGTCCGCCCCCCAGCTCCAGGGGAGGGTCCCCTCCACGAGACCCGGCTCCAGTCCTCAAGGCCAGCATCTTCCCCCCATCTGCCTCCCTCCTATAAGGAAACAGTGGGGGGACAGCAGTCAGGGGCCCGCCGACCCAGGACAACTCCCATCTCAAGACCCTGAACGCAAGCTAAGCCCCCTCTTTGCTGAGCAGGCAACTTCCACCAGTTCTGAGGTCAGGACATGGACATCACTTAAGCCTGATTTTCAGCTGCCACACCCTTTAGCCTTCATTGTCTGGTGCTGCGGGAGGGGAAGGTGCACTGAGTGGGACGCGGGGAGGGTGGGGGGAGAGCAGAATCACCGTGGGGCGAGGCGCGGGCCACCCCAGCTCTGGCCGGGGCCTGTCAGGTCAGGGCCACTCAGGCAGGAGAGACCAAAGCTCCCCAGGAGGCCTGAAGATGTTTCCCCACAAAGCAAGCTCCGGTCCCCCGCCCCCCAGAGCTCCTCCGTCCCCTCAGGCCCCCTCCCACCGAGGCCGTGCGGCCTCTCACCTGGTTGTGGGTCTGTGTGCTTTAGCTTCCTGCGTAACACACCTGTCATCTAGTGAGTGAACTGGTCTCCAGAGTCCTGTGAGCCAGGTAGAGAGTGTTGGAATTGAGCTGAATTGTAGCACGCCCGGCTGATGTCAGCATTGTTTGGACGTGTGGGGAAGACCCTCCCGTGGAAATTGGTGCAGAATGGGGGGGGAGGCAAGGGCTGTGGGGAGCTCAAACCTGCCCCAGAGCCTCCAGGTGGAGCCAGGTTTGGGGAGTGGCTGCCCAGGGCTGGGCCCCCTCCCGCTCCCTGGGCCGCAGCTCCTGGGGCGTCTCTGGACGCGCTGCGCTGCCTGCCCACCTGGCCCCAGCACCCCTGTTGCTGCGCCCGCAGGGGGCCTCCCGCCCTCTCTTGTGGGGTGTCCCTGGCTCCGTCTCTGCCATGACCTCCTCTTCCTCTGCATGTCATCTGTTCACTCACTCACCCCACAAGTGCTCTCGGGGAGCCCGCCGTTGGGGTGCTGAGTGGCCCGCGGGGGCGGGGGGATGAGCCCGCCAGGTGCACGGATGGGTTAATGTTGGGAAGAACGGGTGCTGCAGAGGGGCCAGCTGGGGCGTTTCCTGTGTCACCTGTGTCTCTGTCTGGCCCAGAATCTCCTCGGTGCCAGGACCTTGCGTCCAGGTGCTCGGCCGCGCCTGGGCACGTCCAGACCCCGCAGAGAGCTCGCTGTTCGGCCCTGGCCCACACCTCCCCGACATGCTCCCTTCCCCACCTGCAGGAGAAGGCCGCCCTGTCCCGGGGCCTGGACCAGCCTTCCCTCCTTCCTCGCGGTTGCCCACCCCCCGCTGCCGGTCCCCCTGCTGAGCGTGGCCCCACCAGCCGGCTCCTCCCCACCTTCCCCTCGTGCTCTCACCCCGCAAACAGGGCCAGGGATTGCCCCGCACCCCGCCTTCTAGGACAAAGTGTGAGCAGGATGGCTGACCCGCTTTATCCCTGGATGTCCCGCGTCCCCAGAGCCCTTCGTCCTGGTAGGTCACCTGGTCTGCAGGGAGACGTACCTCCCCAGAAAGGGGGGCGCTCCCCATGCGCCTTGGGGGGCCCTGGCACAGGGGCGTTCTGCCGGCTGAGTCCTGGCGGCCGCGGGCTCTTGAGGGAGCAGGGGCAGCAGGACGGTAGGTGGCGCTGTGGGCAAGGCCAGGGCGAGGGGGCTCCCCGCAACCTTGTGTGCATTTGCTGCGCGGCTTCGGTGTCTGCCTCGGTGTCAGCCACTGTGGGGTGGGCTCGGCTGCCCCAGGGACCCCCACAGGGGCCGGGAAGCTGATGCTGCAGATGCTGAAGCGAGGACAGAGGCTGGGGTCCCAGCCCCTGTGTTCACGCCCCCTCTGGGCCTTGGTTTCTCCATCTGTGAATGGAGGCCCATCGGGCTCTGAAACACTGCAGCCACTCAGCTTACCCTGCCCCCCTGGGGTGACCCCGTGCAGGCCCCCTGGGAGAGGGCGGCCTGCCTTCCTGGAGCTGGCAGTGTGGTAAGATTGGGCATCAGACCTGCAATCCAAACGTCGGAGTTGGTTACAAGGAAGCTGGCGTCTGGAGCTTGTCCAGGAGACAGGGCGAGGGGTGTGCGGCTCCTTGGCCTGGGGGCTGCGAGGGTATGAGCCGGAGGCTGGGCTGCTGGAGACGCTGGGATGTGGTGCGGGTGGGGAAGTGGACGGGCTGGCCGGTCCCCTGCGGGAGGGCCCTGAGTGCTGGCCTACAACTGGTTGCGTGCTAGAGCCGGCAGCGAGGGGCGTGTGCGAGGTGTACACGCGTGTGCCCGCATGAGTGCGGGGGAGTTGGGCCGGGCGTGGACAGGCTGTGTGACACCCTTGCTCCCATCTGGCTCAGAAGTCCGGCTCCGAGGGCACGGCCACATACCCACCGGCTCTGTGCCGAGTTTCTAGACTAGGCGCGTCCTGCGTTTTCAGGGATGCTGAGTGGGGCTTCCTGGTAGGGCCCGTGGCCCAGCAAGGGCTTTTCTCTGCGCGGAGCCGGCTGGCTGGCCGGGCCTCACTGAGACCTCGGCTCTGGGAGCACGGGGCTCTGGCCGGCCGGCCGCCGTCCCTTCCGACCGGTGTCGCCCAGGACGCCGTGGAACAGCACCTCCCCTGTCCGCCCGAGCTGTGCTCAGAGCTGGCTTCCTGCAGAGCTGATGGGTGTCTGGCCCTGGCTCTGCAGTGGGGACACTCAGCCCCTTGTCACCAGGACCCAGGCTCGCTCCTCTGGCCGCGACGTCGGCTCGAGCGCAGGAGGTCCTGTGGCGTGTGCGTGGGTGTGCTTTCCGGGGAGTAGGCGTGTGTCCTCTGGTGCAGGCAGCCCTGCCCGCCCCTCGGCCCCATCCCTCTGAAGGGAGAGCCGTGCCAGGCAGCAGCGTCCTCTGTGGGCAACGGGCTGCAGCTGGGCTAATTTCAGGTGTCCGAGGAGTGTGGCGGTAAAGTGTACGTGGCGGCTGGAACGCGGCCAGCTTGCCTTCTGCCGGGACCGCGCGGAGGCCGAGGGGGTGAGGAGGGAGGCTCTCCCACCCGGAGCCCCGGTGAGACCCCACCTGAGCTGGGCTTCCTCTCCTTCCCGGATCCTGACGCTCTAGGGATGCGGCCTGAGTTTTCTCACGAGTCCTGCTGGGGGCTGTGTGGGTAGAGGACACGCCTCTCCTGCGATGCTTCACTTGGACACGACCCGGCCTCTGCAGCAGCAGCTTAGGTGGGACAAGGTGGCTGCAGTGGCGGGAGGGCTCCTGGTGGGTCATCTCTCGGGCCCCTCCCGCACGGAGGAGCGGTTTGATGCCCTGGCCTCCCCTTGGTGTTCCCAGCAGATCAGCCCTCCTGCTTCGACCTTTCTGTAGACCCCGCAGCCTTCAGGGCCCGCCCACACCTCCGCAGGGTGTCTGCTGTGACCTTCCCCGGAGCTCTGGTGCCTACCCTCTGCCATCAGCAAGCGTGGTCTCCTTGTGCCCCCCGTGCCTTTGCACGGCCTGCTCCCTCCTAGAAGGGCTCCCCCACACCAGCCTGCCTCCTGTTTCCCTCCTAGGCCTTCCCTGGCCTTCCCTGAGCCCTGGCCCCGAGCAGACGTGGCACAGCTCCCTTCCAGCCTCCCTGACCGTAGGTCTGTGGTCGCTGTTCCTCGCGGGTGTACGTTTCACCTCCTACCTTAGACCAAGGGCTCCTGCCTTGGAGTTAAGGGCAGGCCCAGTGTGATCGCAGGTGAGCCCTGAGTGGCTCAACTGCCATGGGCCAGGCAGTTTCTCCACTTGGTAGAGGGGTGCTAGGTCCTCTCGCTGGCCGCACGGTGCCCACCTGGCTGTGTCGTTGGCTTTGCCCCATTCCCTGGTCTTCCTTTGAGGCCAGCTGGCATTCTGGGGAAAATGTCCAAGGCTTGGGTTTTTGTCTCATTTTACTGCTGACTTGCTCTGACCTGGGCCTCAGCTGCCTCATCTTAATTCTGGAGGAGTGGCCTTTGCCCAGCTTTTCTCAAGGGGGGCTGCCAGGCTGTGGGGGGAGGGCAATGGGTGTGAAAGGGTCTGGAAGCACCCGGGCATACTTGGCCCAGAGGAGAAGCAGCCGTGGGAGCCGCCTGGGTGCAGGCGCGTCCCGGGTGCAGGCGCGTCCGGAAGCCCTCTTGCACCAGCGCAAACTCCCAGAGCTGCTGCCTGAGCTGAAGGCCAAGTGCTTTCACTTGTCCCAGAGTCTTATGCCCAGAAAAGCTCCATGGCCTAGGGATACATTTTGGAGAGTGTTTTGTAGCTGGTGACCCTTTCCTCGCCTCCAGGAATCAGGAATTGGCCTGGGAGAGGCTCTGAGATGCAGGGGCGATGGGTGGGCTTGTCGCTGGCCGACGCCGGGCCACGTAGCGCCTGGAGGTGCCGTGGGCTCCCCGTGGTGTCCGGCCGCTGCCCGCTGTGGGGCCCGGGGAGCCCCGTTCCTGCCACCTTTCCTCTGATCCCGCCTCCTGGTCCCCTGCCCTGGTACCCTGAGCCTCAGGAGGGCTAGGATGCGAGGTGGTCAAGTGCCGGCCCAAAGACCCTGGCGATGGATGCCCACGGCACCTCAGGGAAGGCCCCTGGCCTTGCCGTGTTGCTGGATCTGAGATTCTTGTGGTTTCTCCAAAGAGGCATCAGCCTGGAGTGTGGGCTCCAGGGAGGCAGAGATCACGAGAGTCGAGGGGCCGGAACACAGGGGTCCTGGGCAGAGAGGGATGGAGAACCAGGCCACCTGATGCAGCAGGAGAGGGCGAGGTGGAGCCTGCACAGCTTCCCCGACGGTACTTCCCGGATCCGGTGCCTATTGTCTGAGGCTCTGGCCAGCCTCAGAGGGCAGCCCCTGTACTCGGGTACCAGGCTCTGCAGGGAGCGAGGGTCGCCCCCCCCCCCGGTACACACCTCTGCTGCCTTTCGCTCTGTCCAGCCGCCCCTGCTGCAGAGGGTCCCGGGTGGCCCAGGGGCTGGTGGCTGTGCAGCACAGTGAGGGCCACTGCAGCTCAACATCGGACTGACCCCAACTGGCCACCAGACGGCGCACAAGGGATGCGAGGTCCTCCTGCCTTCCAGGGCTGTGCTCGTGGGCAGAGGGGACCGCAGTGAGGATGGTGAGGGCCCCTCAGCCCCCTGGCTGGACAGGGTTACCCTTCTTCAGGGTCATCCTGCGGCTTAGGTAGGAAAATAGCCTGGGAAGCATACACCTTCCACAGGTGTGTATACAGGGGACCTGCTCCTGGCACATAACGGGCACCTGTTCTTCGCCTGGCGCCCCACCTGTCTGCCCACAGGGCTCCAGGTGAATAACGGGTGGGAAGGGGGTTCTGTGAATTACAGTAAGAAGAGTCCAGCCCTTGTCCTGCAGGTCACGAGCGAGGTGGCTGGGCGTGGGCAGCCTGCGAGGGTCAGTCAGCTCTTGGGTGTGGTGCCTTGCTCTGTATCTCCCCACCAGCCCTGGGGAGGGGAGGGGACCGAGGGATTGCACCGCAGTGACGGGGGCAGGACAGCCCTGGGACTGGGGGCGCTGGGGGTGGGGCGCACTCGGCGATGGCCGTCCTGGGAGTGAGAAATACTGTCACCACCCCCCAGTGGATTTGATGTGCAGACCCGGGGTGGGGGTGGGTCAACCCCAGGTTTTTCAGAAGCAGCAGCGGAGGACCAGAGAGGTGGCTTGACCTGCCCGGGTCACACAGCTGTGAGAGCAAGAGCTGGGCCTGCCAGCTGGGGCTTCCGCTCCCGTGTGTCATGCCCGCCCCCGTCCCACCCCCAAGAGGGCCTGCCTGGCGCAGACACAGCCCTATGTGGCGGCCTGGCCTGGCCCAGATTGGGCAGGACCCGGGGCCCTGCTGGCCGAAGAGGCCCTCACAGCACCTGCTGGGGGTCTAGCCCTGCAGCCCCGCCCCCTGCAGCCTGGGGTGCACGAGCGTGCCCCGCGCCGGCTCCCTGGCTGGTGTGCACCCCGCCCCGCCTGTGTCAGTGTTATGACGGCACATGGACTTTCTGTGGGCAGGGCCGCGTGTGGGGCGGCCACGAGGGGCAGCCACCTGGAAGGGGTGCCCGGGGCAGGGCGGCTGCACATCCTCGGGCCCATCCTTGGCCCGCTCGGCCCTAGGAGCCCGGTGCAGCCGTGCCCCCCGCCCGCCCCCGAGTCCTCCCTGCCCGTCTCGCCGGCCCGGGGAGGCGCGTGGGCCTCTGAGCACACCAGCCTGTCCTGCTGCTGTTGCCTCCTGGCCGGGATCTGGGCAGGATTTTTTGCTTTTCTGAGCCGTGGTTTTCTTATCTGTAAAACAGGCACAGTCATCAGAGCCTCGAGGTTTGGATAGAACCTCGCTTGGAGCCAGCCGGCAGCTGCCACCCCTCCTTCCTCTCCGGCCACCTGGTGCCCTCTGTCGGCCTCGCCCTGGCTGTTCCTCGTGGCTGGGCTGCCTGGGCAGTGATGCCGTCTTGCAGTGACAGGGCTGCACTTGCCGGCCCAGCTCGGAGCAGGCCCCCACCCTGCTGGCCTCGCCGTACCTTCCGGGACAGAGGCTCCACGTTAGCCATGCCCAGGTGCTGCATCAGCGCCTCTGAGCCCGTGGCAGGTGGCCGAAAGCAGGGTGGGGAGTATGTAAGTATCGGCCCCATCGACTGTCAGGCTGCTCGCTAAAGGACAGAGGTCAGATCTCACACCTCGGCTGGTGGCGGAGGTGAAGGGACCCGATCCCCTAATGCTGTCTCCGTGTCCTGACGGCCAAATACCTGCACAAACTGCTTCCCGAGAAACAGACGAGGAGAGAGTAAGGAGTGTGGTTGAAAGCACCGGGGTTGCTTGGCTGGCAGGACCGTAGTCCTCCCAGAGGTGGCCACACGGATGCCACGAGCAGGGGCAGGGCCCTTCCTGGGAGCACTTTGGGCTTAACGGGTGCAGAATTCGGGTCCCTCCGAAACAAACCCTGATGGCGTGGGAAGGCGTCCCGGCGTGGGGGCAGTCCTCAGCCTCCTCAGGAAACAGGAGGAGTCGCAGGGACCTTCACGGGCGAGGAAGGGAAAAGGGCAGGTGCTCCCTGCCTTCCCGCAGCGGAGCCCAGACGGCGACCCCGTGGCCAGGTGACAGGTAGAGGACACTGGCCGGGTCTCCCCGTCTGGGGGCAGTTGGAGCCCTGACCCTGGTTCTCTGGCCCAAGTCTGAGTGTGGCCTGCACGGAGGGTCTCAGCACTCGGTCCCGAGGACACGGTGGGGATGGTGGGGACCTCATAGCCTTTCTAACCCTGCCGCCTGCCAGGCGCCTTCAGGCCTGACTTTGTGGAAGTGGTGAGCGGCCGGGGGGGTGGGTGGCTGGGACCCCGCGGGCCGTGGTGCACAGGCGGGCAGCCCTCCAGCAGGCGGGGCTGGAACAGCGTGTTGAGAAGACACTGTTCCCCGACACGGATTTGACACCTTCCCGGGTCAGTGCTGACCCCCGCCCCCCCAACGGGGAGCTTGGAAAGTCAGGTGTGAGATCCAGTGGCCTAATTTTAGATCTTGGGTGTGCATGTCAAAACAGCAGGATAATTAAAGAGAGAGAGAGAACGAGGACAGCCCGGCTTCAACCCTTAACTCTGAAGCCACCACGTTCCCTGGGGGAGCATCACATCACCTGTCACCTGACAGGGCTGCCCGTGGCCTCGGGGGGTGGATAGGAGCAGAGCTCTCTCTTGGGGGCCCCCGCCCCGGGCGGAGCTCAGCGGAGATGCGGACGGGCCAGCAAGTGGGCTGAGGCCTCCACGCTGGAGAACACGTCACGGGGTGGACGAGGTGGGTTTGTCCAGCACCTTGTGGGAGGAACCTGCTTTGGGCAATAAACCTGCTGGTGCTCAGTGAAGCTTTCAGCTCACACAGGCCCCCGGCCTGCTCAGGGGTCAGACGGCTCGTTGGCCCCGGGGCTGGGAGGCGGGCCCCGGGGCTGGGAGGTGGGCCCTGGGCTGTCCAGTGGTTCTGACCCCTCGCCGGCTGTCACATCCGCTGCCCACATCTCCCTCCTGACCTGCCACTTACCTGCTGTTTGGGTCTTGTTAGAATCATGCGGGAAGTGAGAGCATGTCCCCCTGAGGCGGGAGTCGCCGTTCCCCGCGGGGGGGCACCTGGGAAGAGCGGTGTGACCCTCCTCCCCTTGGTCGGCCTCGAAGATGCAGGATCGATCGCTGCAGCTGCCCCCCCCACCCCCCGGGGTCCCTGCCGTCTGCCCCTCCCCCTGGGCACGGTCACTTGTTTTAGTCTCTCTGCAGTTTAGGACGTTGAAGGTTTAAATGTTGGCCACGCATGTGTACCGTCCACCGTCTGCGGAAGGCGGATGGTGAGAACGGCTGTCTGACCCCTGCCCCGGGCCCCGGACGTGCCCTGCGTGGAGGCTCGTGTGCCCTGAGATGCCCACCTGCACCCAGCGCAGCCCCTGCAGGTCCCTCATCCTTTCGTTCGGGAAAGCAGAGGACGCTGATCTTAGAGCAATGGTGGGAACTGGCCTTTGTTAGGGTTCCCTAAGCGCTGGGCCCTGTCCTCACAGCCCCTCTGAGTGGGTTTTGGAGGCCATTCACTTTCACACCCAGAGGCCCCTTCACTCTTCCAGCCCCTTGTGGGGATGTCCTGTCATTCACTCACCAGGTCCCACCCGTGGACGAGCACCTGACGTCACACTTTGCCCCGTAAACAGCCCTAAAGTAGACGTGCTCATCCTGCTTATCTGCGCACGTCCAGTTCTCTCTGGACCCGGAACCTCCGGTCACCGGACCGTGTGGCTGTGACTGGTGGAGCTGGCAGGGAGGCCCAGGGCCCCTCGTCCCGAAGCCGACTGGCTGGTGGCTTGAGCGCGACCCTTGACCCCTGGGTGCTGCAGGAGTCCCTGAGCCGCCTCAGCCGTGCACCCACGAGGCCCCTGGGGGTCCTGCTTCAGCCCGGGCTGAGCAGCGGCTCGGGAGGCTGTGCAGGGTCTTCCGGAGAGAGCGTGCTGTCGTGCTGCGGGCAGGGGCCGCGCTGTTCTGTGTTCTGTCTGCCGCGTCCTCGGGGGACACAGAGCCATAAGCCCCCCCTCAGGTCCCCGGAATGTTCCCGCGGTGGGGGAGTGGCGATTAGCACAGAACACGGTATTTTGACCCAGGCTGTACTCAGTGAGGAGAGACTGTCCCCAGTCGCAGGGCTCTGCGAGGGGATTGGGTTTCCATCAGGACGCAGCCTTTTTGTGCTTCTCTGCTGCCGGGTGGGGGGGCGGTGAGGACGTCACAGCCTCTGGGAGCTGCGTGGCCGTGACCAGGACGCGCACCTCCCAGGGCCCAGTGCTGGGTCCGGGAGACTTCTGGACAGACGTCCCAGATCGGGCGTGTACGTGGCCTGTGGCGCCTCTGCGTCCCGCCCGTCTTCAAGGCCTGCATCCACACATTTGGCCGCTGGCCGTGAGGCTCCGGGCCGCTGGGGGCCGCGGGCGAGATGACCCCCCGCCCTCTCCACGCTGCTCGGCCCCTCCGCGCGGCCCCCGGCCCCTCCGCGCGGCCCCCGGCCTCGTACCTGCTCCCTGCCGGTGTGGGCAGCCCCCGAGCCTGGTCTGTGGACGGCGGGTCCTGATCAGCCGGGGTTCCTGCGAGGAGCAGGTGGTGCCGGTGGGCCCTGGCTGCCGGGGGTTCCTTGTTCGACCCCTGTGATCCCGCGGCATCTGGGGTTTCGGGCTCCTTTGTTCCGCCGGCTCCTCCCCCGACGTGTGGTTCGCTTTGTCACCTGGACTGCAGTGTCCCTCCCAGCGCCTCTGGCGCTTTCTGGTGAAGACAGCTTACCTGCCAAATACCACGTCCGAGGTGCAGAGGGGAACCCTGGCCCACTCCGCCCCCCACCCCCCAGGCCGGCACGTGGCCTGGCCGGCTGGACGGAACTCCGCTGGTCTGGTCCGGACAGCACCCCGGGGCGTTGCAGGCCACATGTTCCTGCTGGAGGACCCTTCTCTCTGTGCTCTGTGTGGGTCTCCTTTTCAGCCCTCAGGCCTCGAGTGAGGGTCACCTGCCAGAGAGGCCTCCCCACGGCCCTACCCCAATTTATTCTTCCTCCCAGCACCCGTTCTCTGGTGATCACATCCCCAGCACATCTGCCCCGCACTGGAGGCCCCAAGGGCAGAGGCCACGCTGGCCTGGTCTCCCCGGTGCCCATTGGCTGCCGGGGTCGGGGGGGTCAGGCCTGCAGCGCGGGGAGACTGGCCTGGCCTCGGCTGCTCTGTAAATACCTCCCTCGGGTGCCCCTCGGCGCTGGATTAATTGTCCTGAGTCTCTGCCCCAGGAGGCCATGCCTGGCCCTCAGCACCTGGAGCGGGAGGGGTGCTCAGCTCCGGTCCCGGAGAAACCACGGGCGCCCCCAGCCTCAGCGGGTCGCCGGGCTCAGTCCTGAAGGTCATGTAGACTTGTGCAGAGGCCCAGCCCCTGGCCACCTCGTTTCTGCCCTTTATAAGGAGAGGAAGCCAGATGGAGCGCAGTGGACAGGGCCCGGGTCGGCATGTGGCCAAGTGAAGGATCCCAGGTCAGCGTTGAGCTGAGCAGCTGTGAGGACGCCGGGCGCATTTGTCGGCACAGAAGCTCAGCAGTTATCAGGAGCTCGCTGGGACTTGGCGGTGGCCTCCAGGTCACAAGCCGGGGGCCACAGGCGGGGTCAGCCCTCCCCTGGAACGGCAGCCCCTCTTCCCCTCTTACAGGCTGAGCCCCTGGACTGACAAACGTGCCTGTCGATTCCCACCCCACCTGGGGAGAACGGTGGGGTCGCCCCCTCCCTGGGCTGCACTGGCTTCCCGGCATCTTTGTGCTGGTCCCCGGGCGAGAGGCTGGTGGCCGGCGGGGTTGTGGGCGGGACGGGCCGCTCCAGACTGCTGCTCACGGCCCCGCAGACTCGCGCCCGCGGCAGACTCAGCAGGAGTCAGAGCCTCCCCGTTTTGCTTAAATCTGTCACGCCCGCCACCCCCGGCCTGGCCGCCTGTGCACGGCCGCATCGGCTTCTGCACAGAAAGCCCCGCTGCTCCCGTGAGGCCCCCAGGCCATTTGAATGTGCGTCCGGCGGGTTCTGGGCTGCCGGGCCGGGGCGGGATGGTGCCCTGCAGGTTCCTGCCGCACCTTGGCTGCGGGACACGCTCTCCCCTGGCGCGTCCCCTCTTTCCCCCGTGAGCGATGGCTTTGCCTGCCCCCGCCCACCACCCACGCAGAGGCGGCCGTGGACGTGGGCACTTAGCAGGTCGGGGATTTGGCCGGTGTCCGAGCGCAGGACGCCCGGGAGGCTCGGAGACGAAGAGGCCCCTCCCCGGGGTTCCCAGGCTGCTTGAGGAGGGGGGCGCCTCCCGAAAAGACTCCGGGGCTCAGAAGACGTCATGTGGCCCAGGGGATGGAGGGGACAGAGTGGAGACCCCCGAGGACGGGAGGCTCCTGGGCAGAGGGAACTGTCTTTTTAATTTGCAAATTTTAAGTATGCGGAACAGTGGCGAGGACGGGCCTGCTGTCACCCGGATCCCAGGACATCCTGCACAGTTGCTGCCCCTGCGTTGTTGCATCCCCAAAGCTAAGGACGTTTCCTGCCTCAGCACAGCCTCATTATCATGAGAGAGAACATTGTGAGCAAACTTTGGAGGCAAGAGCAGGGTTTGTTCTGTGTTCTGGAACCAGCGGGTGAGTCATGGCATTGGCCGCCCGCCCCCGGCCCTGGGGACAGGGGAGGCCATCAAGGCCCTGTGGTCCAGAGTCTGGACGAGGTGAGGCCTGGACCCAGGATGCAGGACGAGGTGGGAGGGGCAGCCAGAGGAGGGTCTTCAGCATGGCCAGCAGCAGGCGAAGGGCGGCGGGCAGCCCCTCCGGGTGGCCGGGACGTGCAGGAAGCTGTGGCGTCCAGGCAGATGGACGTGTGGGGACGCAGGGCCTGTGGCCGCTGGGTGGCCTGGGATGCCGGCACAGAGCAGGCCCGCCTGGGGGTGGCCCGTAGGGCTGGGCTCCATGTCGGTGGTCCCGGCCGGCCCGCCTGATGTGCCCAGGAGAGGTCAGGCTCTGTGGGGTGGGGCCTGGTCGGGGATCTGGCGACGTGCCGCCCGGGGGCAGCTGGGAACACCAGTGGCCCTCAGGACTGGGAGACGCCTGGTGAGGCCAAGGGCCTAGGGCCGTGGTGGCTCTGGAAGGGGCACTGGAGCGTCACCTCCATCACCAGCGTGGCCTCCCCTCCCTCCCACGAGCGTTTCTGGCTCCGGCGACAGAAACACTGAAGGTTGGGGGGTCGTGGGGGGCCGCAAACTTCCCGCGTCTCCGCCCGGGCTTCACGCGGCGGAAGCTCCTGGTCCGGTGGGAAAGGGCTCTTGGGCCCCGAGCCATCGTGCCCGGCCCTGCAGGGCGTCGGGGCTGGTGGGGCTGTTGGAGTCCAGCCCGTCCTGGAGATCGGTGCCAGCAGATCGGGGTGGGGGGCAGGGGGAACAGCCCGGAGGCCCAGGGGCTTAGTGGCTAGAGACAGGCTCTGGGTTCAAGGCTGGGCTTTCCCACTTTCCAGCTGTGTGGCTCTGAGTGAGTCACTTAACCTCTCTGTGCCTCTGTTCCCTTGTGTGTAAGCTGACGTGCTTTCCTCGTGGGTGGCGGCGAGGACTGAGACGGTCCCCGGGCGGGCGCTGCACACAGTAGGTGCTGTACTCTGATCCCATCCAGCCGTCGTGAGAGGTGCTGACTTCTCCTGGGAAGGCCGTTCCCGAGGTCGCCAAGGCAGGAGCTCCATCTGCGAGCTCTCTCCTCCGAGGCGCAAAGCCTGTTGTTACACAGACCTGACGGCCACCAGGGTCCCCAGAGAGTCGCGTGCCCCGTCAAGCTCAGAGGTCAAGGAAGGCAGGAGCTTGGTTTTGCCGTCGGCCTGCAGCTGTACTCTGAGCCCCAGACGGCCCGAGGCGTGTGTGTGTGATGCCTTCCGTGGCTGCTTCTAGGACAGCACCTTCCAGGGGTCATCCCGCGGGTGGGGAGACGGGAAAGAGGCTCACACACCAGCACGCGCGAGGAGTCGAGTGTGCAGCAGGGTCGTGGGTGTGCACAGAGGAGCCTGGAGCCAACTTTGGGGGAGCTGCGTCGGGAGCGAGCGGCTGCAGGGTCCCCACCGTGTCCTGGAGCAGCACAGCCCCCTCGCCATCCCAGGGCGTCTGGTTAAAGCACAGACTCTGACTCGGCGGGTCTGGGGCAGGTCCTGAGAGCCTGCATTTCTAACAGGCTCCCAAGCTGCCGGTCTGGGGACCACTCTGGGTTTGAGGAACAGGTTTAGAGGCAGCGAGGAGGCCAGCCTGTGAGGGAAGGCAGCTGGAGAGGAGCAGCACCGCGTCCCCAAGCCCTCCTGGCGTCAGGTCCCCCCAGACAGGGCAGCGTCCCCAAGGGACGGCATCGTGGCCCCGGTGGCCTCAGGCCCTAGTGACTGCACAGCAGCGAGGGTCCCCAGGCCTGGCTCAGCCCCGCTCACACCTGGATGCCACACAGGTTCAGGAGTGGGTGCTGTCCTGGTGGAAAGGTTCAGACCACGCTCGCGACTTTCTTCCACGAAAGACAGTCCCACCAAAGCGCGATGCCCTGCCCTGGCCAGGTCGTGTCCCTGCTGTGGCCCAGCTCGCTCCGGGAGGCTGGTGATGGCCAAGAGATGGGCCCCTCCCAGCTCCGGACGGCTGACCAGGAGGTGAGCTGGGGTCTGGGCCACAGCGAGGTGAGCACGCTTGGTGGCCTGAGCTGGTGATCTCCGTCCCAAGCCGGGGGCCGCGGGCCGTGTCATGCCAGTCCACGCAGCCGGGGCCTCTTTTTCTGGATTAACTGTGAGGGAGCACAATTTGGCAAAGCACTTTCCTCAGCGCAGTGCCTGCCTGCCTTGCAGGATAAGAGGATTAGCTGCACCCTCGGGCTCCGGCACCGATATTGTGACATTGGCTGGCGGAGCTTCACTAGCCCTCCAGCACACTCTCGGAGGCAGTGCTGTGCGCCGGGCCCATGCCCGTCCTCTCTGGGCAGGGGGCTCACGAGGAGCGCCCCCAGCCAAGTCCCGGCCCTGCCTTGGTGCATCGCGGCAGGTTACCTTCCCTCTCTGAACTGCAGTTTTCGCCTGGAAAGTGGTTGTAGAAATATTGATCTGCCTTCTCCCCCGCCACGCAGCCCAGGTCTGGGGCTGACCTTTCAAGCCCAGCGAGTGGGTGGCCTCCTGACAGATGCCACCACTGTCTGCTCTCTGGAGCTGGGGACCAGGCGCCACACCCCACTGCTGCCGCCCCCTGGGGGTCCCAGGGCCGAGAGGGGGCAGACGTCTCGTCTTCACCCACCCGGCTCAGCGGGTGACGGGGAGGCTACAGGGGGGCTCCGCACTGCTCCCTGCTTCCCAGATGAAAGCGGTCTGGGACAGAGGGGCTCAGGCCCGCCCTCCTGCAGAGCCCCCCGAACCCTCCTGCCCTCCCTGCCCGTGGCCTGCTGGCCGCCCCTGCCCTGGACTCCTCCCCCCTTCCTTCCTGTGTCTCTGTCCAGGCTCAGGAAGGGGTCTCTGTGCCCCAGGCCTTGGTGCCTCACTCCCTCTGTCGGCTCCACGTCCTGCCCCCACCTGGGCCTCGGGCTGTGGACTGTGGGAAGTGCCCCCCGAGGGTCCCCTGCCATTGCCTGGTCAGTCTTCCCAGCCACCCTCCTGGGGTCGCACAGCACGGGGTGGGTGGGCACAGGTGCCCAGACCGCTGAAGGCTCGCTTCCCTCAGCCCAGCAGACGCGCGTGCACACAGAATCCTGGGAGCAGTTCTGTTGACACCAGCAGAGCCCGTGACGCAGGGCCCCCAGCTGGGGTGCGTGAGCCAGCCGTGGTCCATCCACGCACAGCTCCCTGGACGGTCTGGTGGCCACACACGCTGGAGAAGGCTGGACGGGGCAGAAACCAGGCCAGGGGCCATGGGGCAGGGGCGCGGGGGCGCGGGGAGCTTTCCAGGGTGACGGGAAGTGTCCTCTGTCTCAAAAAATTTTACTTTTACCTCTAAAGCTGACCGAAAATAGTCTCCCCTTCTAAAATAAACTACTCTTAACTCAGAAAAAAAAGAAAAAAAGCCGTCTGGCCACAGGTGCGGATGCTGTGCCGACACTGCCGTTGGTGCTGGTCTTGGTGGCGTGTCCTGCCCGCCCACCTGCGATGCCAGAGGGGGCCCAGCTGCCTATCGAACCCGCGTATCTAGACAGCTCCCCAGCTGAGCACCAGCACGGCCCAATTTCCTTTCCGAGGCTGAAGTCCATGTAAATATTGACCAAATCAGGCAGACCGGGTTTTGCACTGTATTTGGCTAGTAGTTGAAGAGCCACTCACTCCACGGCTGTTCTCCCAGGGGCTTCCTACAGGTGGGCCTTGTTTCATTTAAAATTTTAAAAAGACCCTAAAGAGCTGTGCGTAACTCAAACATTGTAAGTGTAGGGAGAAAACCAGCACATTTGGACGAATCCCCGAGCGAGCGGATCTTTCAATACAGAATCACCTCTCCCTGCCCCGTTAGTGTATGTATTACGTAAAACTGAAAAACAGGTATTTGGTCTGCTTAAGCAAGGACTGTGTCGCTGGGTCCACGGGTGCCCCTGCCCCAGCCTGGGGCTCTCGGGCTACGTGGCCGCCGCATGGCCTACTGAGGGGGTGATGGGCTTTCTTGTGGTGGGCTGGGCGGCTTCCCTGCTTCCTCCAGATGTGCATGGGTGGGGTCCCTCCGGCGTCCTCCTGCACGGCCCCGTCACAGGCACAGGGAAAGCAGCTCAGACAGGATGGGCTGCCCGGGGGGGTGGGGGGCGGGTGGGGAGCGGTCCTCACAGCCGAGCCATCCCCCCTGAGGGGTTTGCTGGCTGAGAGCTCCCAGGCCCTTTTCCCGGACTCCCTGCAGTAGCAGGTTGGACCCCAAGACGAGGTCCCACCCGAGTCACAGCTGTGACCATCTTCCGAGTCAACAAAGGCACCCAGAGCTGCCCAGAGGCCAGGTGGCGGGGGGGACCCTCGCCAGCCCCGCCACGTCCTGAGTGCCTGGCCCGAGGCCCCGCTGCAGAGCCAGGATCTGGACCAGCCGTCTGTCCCCTACCTGCCCGGTCCAGGGCTGGCCCGTCCGAGGCTGGCGGGCTCCACGGGGGCAGAGCCTCCAGGTCCCTTTCCTTCCCCCAGAGGCAAACATCAGGGACGGGAGAGGGGGCCAGGAGGCAGAGTGTGATTAATCGACATCACAACAGTGATCCTTTGGGGGGCTGGCACAGGGGCGGCAGTTGTGTCCTGCCCTGGTGAGGTGACCTTGGTCACCCTGTGCAGAAGGGGCCTGGGGACCTGCCTGGACGGGATCTGCCCTCTTGGGGGTGTCAGCAGGGGGCGAGGAGACGCAGGGGACTCAGGGCCCAGGAGCAGGAGGGAGTCTTGTGACTTGGTCTCGTGGGTGAAGGGAGGCCGAGGAGGTGGCAGGGGATGCCGCGGGCCGCGCCGGAGGGCTGAGGGGGGCCTGGCGGGCATTTGTGCAGGTGGAGGGCAGCTGGTGTGGGCGCTGGGGGCTGCTCCCCGCCCCCCGGGGCGAGCGACAACAGCCCCGCCCTCCAGCCGTCAGCCGGAACCCCACCATTCATCACATCTCCGCGTCTACGAATTGTGCTTTTCGCGGTGTATCTAAGAAATCACTGCATAACTCGAGGTCATACAGATTTTCTAGTTTGTTTTCCTCTAAAAATTTTGTAGCTTCAGGTTTTATGTTTAGATTTATAACCCACTTGTGTTAATTTTTGTACGTGGTCTGAGTTCTGGGTTCTGCACACGACACCCAGTGCCATTGTCCCCTGCCCCCTGAATTAATGACCTTTATACTTTGTCACAGATCGGTCGACCTTACACACGTGGGTCTATTTCTGGACTCCCTGTTCTGTTCCGATGGTCTGTTTGTCCGCTTTGGCACCAGCACCCCAGTCCTGGTCACAGTTGCTTTATGATACGGTTCAAAATCTGTCAACTTGGCCTCTCTTTGTCCTTCTTTTTCAGTTGTTTTGCCTATTCTAAGTCCTTTGCACTTTCATGAGAATTTTAGATTCAGGTTGTCGATTTGCAGCAAAAAGCAAGCCTGTTGGGATTTTGATTGGGTTTGCGTTGAATCTGTAGACTAATCAAAGAGAATTGATATCTTCATAATACTGAGTTTCCGGACCCATGGACACTCTGTATCTCTCCGTTTATTGAGGTCTTTTCTTAAAACTCTTAGCGAAGCTTCACAGGTTTCGGGGTGCCAGTCTGGCATTATTTGTTGATTTCATCAGAGCTTATGTAGGTGACCGTGTGTCACATTTTACTTGACATGATGCCTTCTTCCTGGTCTAAGGGAGCATCCGGGGTGATGTCAGCTGTAGGGTTTTCCAAGATGCCTTTTGTTAGGACGAGGGCGTTTCCCACTACTCCTCATGTGCTGAGTTTCTGTCAGGAGTGTATGTTGGATTCTTGTCAAATGTTCATGTCTATTAAGGCGATCGTAGTGTTTTTTCTTACTTACTTTGTTTATGTGGTGAATTACATTGACTGGTTTTCAAACGTTAAACCAACTTTTTGTTCCTGGTATAAATCTCACTCGGTCATGATGTATTATCCTTTTAGTATGTTGTTGGATTCCGTTTGCTAATTTGCTAACATTTTGTCTAGAATTTTTGCATTTTGTTCAGGAGGGGTATTTTTCTCTAGTTTTCTTGCAATGTTTTGGCATCAGCTAATGCTGGCCTCATTGAATGAATTGGAGAGTGTTCCTTCCTCTTCAGTTTTTGGGAAGAGTTTGTACATAATTGGTATTATTCCTTCCTTAAATGTTTGGTAGCATTCACCAGTGAAGCCATCTGGACCTGGAACTTTTTCTCGTGAAGGTTTTTGACTATATGTTAAAATATGTTGATGGGTATAGTACGTGCTGGTCAGACTCTCTGCTTCTTTTCCTGAGTGAGCTTTGATCAAGTTCATTGTTATAAGTTGTTCACGTGTTCCTTTTTTTGCCTTTGTGTCTTTTTTCCTTGATCTCTATTCAGATCAGTCTGAATAGAGGTTTTATTCATCTTCTCAGAGAACCATCTCATGGTTTCATTGATTTTTCTCTAGTGTTTTTCTATTTTCTATCATGGATTCCCACTTCAGACTTTCTTCTACTTACATGGGTTTCATTTTCTCTTTTCTCTTCTTTCTCTAGTTTCTTGTGGGAGCTGAGACCAGTGACTGGAGACCTTCCTTCTTTCTCTCCTGTGGGTGTTCAGTGCCATAAACCCTCCCAAGCAGCAGCATCCCACAGACGCTGGTATGTTGTGCTTTCATTTTTGTTCAAGTCAAAATCCTTCTGGTTTCCCTTTCCATTTCTCCTTTTTCCCGTGAGTTGTTTTTTTTTTTAGAAATGTGTTACTTAGTCTCTAGATGTTTGGGGATTTTTTTCAGAGATCTTGCTGTTATTAATTTCTAATTAACTCTATTGTGGTCAGAGAACACACTTTGTGTGATGTATAATTCTTTTGAACTTACTGGGACTAGTTTTATTTCCCGGCACATGGTCTATCTTGGTAAATGTCCTGTGCGCACTTGAAACTAATTTCTACCGTTTTTTTTTTTAATTAATTAATTAATTAATTTTTGGCTGCATTGGGTCTTCGTTGCTGCGCGCGGGCTTTCTCTAGTTGCGGCGAGCGGGGGCTACTCTTTGTTGTGGTGCACGGGCTTCTCACTGCGGTGGCTTCTCTTGCTGCGGAGCATGGGCTCTAGGCGTGTGGGCTTCAGTAGTTGCAGCACGCAGGCTCAGTAGTTGTGGCTTGCGGGCTCTAGAGCGCAGGCTCAGTTGTAGTGGCGCACGGGCCTAGTTGCTCCGCGGCATGTGGGATCTTCCCAGACCAGGGCTCGAACCCGTGTCCCCTGCATTGGCAGGTGGATTCTCAACCACTGCGCCACCAGGGAAGCCCACTCACTCTCCTTTTGACCAGTGTTAGAAGGATGTCTCTTGTGCCAGCCTGTTGCTTTGATCTGGTTTGTATCTTTATAAGCAAAGTGTATTTTGTGGAGCCAGCATGCAGTTGGATCTTGCTTTTTTATCCAATCTGACAATCTCTGCTTTTTCTTTTTTCTTTTCTCTTTTTTTTTTTTTCTGTCTGAACCCTATGGCATGTGGAACTTCCCTGACCAGGGATCAACCCCGAGCCCCCTGAAGTGGAAGTGCAGAGTCTTAACCACTGGACCGCCAGGGAAGTCCTGACAATCTCTGCCTTTAAATTGAGATGTTTGGCCGTTAGCATTTAATGTTATTGATGGGGTTAGGTTTAAATCAGCATCCTTCATTCCTTCATGTCTGGTGTCCGGAAAGCCCTTGTATATTTGTCTGTTTTTGGTTGTTTCGGGTGAGAGGCTAAGCTCCATCCATCTTAGCTGGAAGTAGAAAGGACAGCAGTAATAACTTAATACCATTCAGTACTCAGCCCATGTTCAATTTTCCCCAATTGTCTCAAAAGTATCTTGTTCCAGTTGGTGTGTTTGAATCCGGATCCAAATAAGATCTACACATTGCATTCAGTCGACGTGATTCCCGAGCCCTTTTTACCCAGACCAGTGTCCCACCCCTTCTTTCCATGTCATTTATTTATGGAAGAAACTGAGTCATTTGTCCAGTAGAATTTTCTGAGTTTGGGCGATTATATCTCTGTGATGCTTTTTAACATGTTCCTCTGTATTTCCTGAACCTGATAGTTATAAAGAACACTTCATAAATGTGCTGCGTGTTCGGCTGGAGCATGGGAAATTGCCAGTGTTTGACCGTTTGCCCTGCAAAGTGCCAGGTCCTGCCCCTCCAGGTCACGCTACCTGTCCCAGCCGTCAGGAAGCGCCACTTTGCGTGACCCTGAGACTGACCAGTGGATTCAGGAGGTCAGCCTGACCCTCACGGCCAGCTTCTCCGCCCTCATTTAGGAGTTGCAGATGGTGATGCTTCACCTCCGTCATGCCACGTCGGGAACCTTTCGGGTTGTCTGGGGTGGGCAGTAGGATTTGGGGGCCGTCTCCCAGGCAGTCAAGTCCAGATGTTAATTCACCGCTGGGGGACGACTGCGTGCAGCTCAGCACTGAGGTATTCCCTGGACGCGCTGGTGGAAGGCGTCCAGTGAGCAGGTGACGGCTGAACGAGCTCAGGGACAGAGGTGAAGGGGCAGTTCGGCTGGGGGACGCTGTTGGACGCCACCCTGTGCGACAGGGCACGACTTGGCACTCCCTCTCGTGGAGCCCCCCAGCCCCCACCCCTCCCAGTCCGTCCAGGCCAGGCCGTCACCCACGTTTGGATGGAACCAGCTGCGCGGGGCCCACCGAGCCCCGCTGCAGGGAAGCCCCTCACCCAGCAGGCTGGGTGGGAGGCCGCTGAGCTGTCGTGCGTTCCCGCATCCATCCGCGCGTGGAGATCAGCGCTCGCAGGGGCCCTCCGTTGGCTGCATCGTGTGCGGGTATGACACTGAGCACCGACAGAGGTGGGATGCCATTTGACTGTGGAGCCAGGTGCAGGGAGTGGGAGGTTCTGGCTGTGCTGGGTGGTCCAGGGCAGGAAGTGGCGTGCATCGCAGGCAGGAAGAAGGCGGCGAGAAGGCTGGAGCACCTGTGTGTCTGGCGGGAGGGGACCGCCACCCGAGCAGGAGGGGTGGTGGTGCATAGGTGGTTCGTGCTTCTGGGCTGTGGGCCCCTTTGAAAAACGCAAGGGAACTCTGGCTCCTTCTTAGCAAAAGCTACAAATGCAGAAGCACTCGGCCTTTGCTTCCGTTTGGGGATGTTTACTGAGCCCCGGAACACGCCCAGGCCCCCAGCTGGAGAGCCCGGATTAGACGGTGGCCGGCCTCCCTCCTGTGGGATCCGGGGCCGCGGGGGCTGCGGTGGGAGGTTCTGGCAGATGGGGCCTGGGCACAGCAGGCTTTCCTCACCTGCGGGCGGCCCCCCCGCCGCCCCCGCTTGTCCCCCAAGAAGGAGGCAGACAGCGCCGCAGTCTCCTCCAGACACGCGTCAACTCCCGGACTCTCACGGCAGCGCTACGAGGTGCGACATCGCTGTTTGGCTCCCTCTTCTGGGTCAGGAAACTGAGGCAGAGAGAGGGGCTGCGATGCCCCCGGGTCACACGGCTGGGAGGCGGAGGAGCTCATGGGCGAACCCGGGACCCAGCACCCCAGCCCACCTGCTGTCCCCTGGGCGCTGGGTCCGCGCCCAACAGTTAGCTGCCCTCACTCCACTCGGGGGCCTCACTTCGAGGACACGTGGGGCATCCGAGAGGCTGGGGGCGTCCAGAGCAGCCCCCCGCCGCGTTGTGGAGGTGCTCGGGGCACAGGCTCCTCCTGCTGCCCTGGCTTTTGTCCTGTGGACCCATCCTGGCTTTGAGTATCACTGTTAAATTGCATGTACCAATCAAAGCAAGCACTTTTACTGCCTGTGTTTTTTCCCCATTTTCTTTTCAAGAGAGCACTCTAGCACAGCATCAGGCCTGTAGTAGGTCCCCCAGTAAGAGCTGGACGGATGGAGAGATGGGCGCTTGGTGGGTGGGTGGATGGATTGAGAGGAAGGACTTCTCATGCTTCCAGCGCTGGAGACTTTCTCTGCTCTGTGGACCACAGGGCCTGAAAAGACCCCCCCGAGTCCATCTCTGTCCTTGTGGCCTCACCCCCATGCCCCATCGTTTCAGTTGCTGTCACCCATGCTCACTGTGTCCCCAGTGAGATGCTCGGACAGTGCGGGATGCTTGGCGGGTCCTGGTTCTAACAGGTGCCACTGGGCTGTCAGCCTCCCTGTGTGAGGGTGTCCTAGGGGACACACTGTTACCTGGCCCTGGGCGAGCATGCGGTCCCTATGACTGTCTGTGGTCGGTACCACTGGTGTTTCAGGCAGAGGACACGGCCCACGGGCACACAGTCTGTGACAACTGGCCAGGGTCCAGGCCTGCTGAGCCCGCGGCGACCCCCCTGGCTCACACACAGGAGTTCCAGGTCCTGAGTCAATGACGTTACCCGTCAACACTCTGATCCCTGGGCCTCAAACCCAGCAGGCCTCCTCTGAGTGTTGGGACACAGCGCCCTGCGAAGCTGGTGGCTCCTAGCTCAAACGCCTCGCGTGTCTTGGGAACGTGTTTTTTCTCCTTCCCTGTGGACACTGGCGAGTCGGCTCTGCAGTTAATGGGGCTGCCCATCCGACGGGCATGTGGGTGTTGTCTCCCTGCCGCCCCCCGCATGAGCCTGCAGGAGCCTGACCCCACATGGGATACCTGCTCCCACCCCGGGCATGGCTGCGGCCGGGGTTGCCGTGCAGGGTGGAAGCCCCCATAGCCTCAGTGTCCAGATTTTTCACCTCAAATTGGATGCCTGGGTTTTTGTTTTTTAATTAATTTATTTATTTTTGGCTGCATTGGGTTTTCGTTGCTGTGTGCGGGCTTCTCATTGCAGTGGCCTCTCTTGTTGCAGAGCACGGGCTCTAGGTGCGTGGGCTCAGTAGTTGTGGCGCGCGGGCTTCGTTGCTCCGCGGCATGTGGGATCTTCCCAGACCAGGGCTCGAACCCGTGTCCCCTGCACTGGTAGGCAGATTCTCAACCACTGCGCCACCAGGGAAGCCCCAGATGCCTGGGTTTTAATGTGGAAATTCTAAATGGTGTTGAATTGTTGGGTCAAATATTTTTTATTTATTTAATTTATTTATTTATTTTTTATTGGAGTATAGTTGCTTCACAATATTGTGTTAATTTATACTGTACAGCAAAGTGAATCAACTACACGTATACATATATCCCCTTTTTTTGGATTTCCTTCCCATTTAGGTCACCACAGAGCACTGAGTTCCCCATGCTATGCAGCAGGTTCTCACCAGTTACCTATTTTATACATTAGCATCAATAGTGTACATATGTCAATCCCAGTCTCCCAATTCATCCCACTCCTCCTTCCCCCCTTGGTGTCCATACGTTTGTTCTCTGCGTCTGTGTCTCTGTTTCTGCCCTGCAAATAAGATCATCTGTACCAGTTTCTTCAGATTCCACATATATGCATTAATATACAATATTTTTCTCTTTCTGACTTACGTCACTCTGTATGACAGTCTCTAGGTCCATCCACATCTCTACAAATGACCCAATTGCGTTCTTTTTCATGGCTGAGTAATATTCCATTGTATATATGTACCACATCTTCTTTATCCGTTCCTCTGTTGATGGACAGCTATTTTTAAATGCTGTGGGTTTGACCAAAACACCTCTGGGCTACCCCTTACGCCCTCTGAGCCCCAGGACGCGGGCCCCGGGCTGCCTGGGGGGACAGAGCCACCTCCTTTACAGGCAGACCCAGCACCATCAGTGTGGCCGAGTGGGACCCAGAGGTGATCAAGACGCAGAGGCTGCTCTTGGAATCAGGGCCCCTGGGGGAGGGGCCCTCTCCACCCGGACGAGGTGCTGGTGCTGGCATGTGGCCGTCCATCGCCCGCTGGGTCTTCCCCCCACACTGGGAGGTGGATAAGGAGTCACTGGCCCGTTTGTCGCATTTCATTGCTGACTCGGTTGAGGGAATGTACAGCTGGTGGCTGGCGGTCAGGGACTAATTCCCCCGATTTCCATCCATCCCAGCCCTCCTCCTGCCCCAACAGCCTCCTTCCTGGCCCAGATTCTGTGGGAGAGGTTTACAAAAAAAAAAAAAAAAAAAAGAATCAACATTTTGGGGAAGAGGCCTACCCGTTACAGAGGTGAGCTGGTGACCCTGCCAGGGGTGTGGGCAGGGTGGCCCAAGGTGGCAAACGCAGAACCAGCCCAGTTCACTTGGATTTCAGGGAAACAACAAATTGGAGCAACATTTGGGGCAACTTGTACTAAATTATTTGTTCTTTATATGAAATCCAGGTTTACCTGGGGGCCTGTGTTTCTCTGGCAGCCCTAGGGAGAGGGAACGTGAGTGTGGGGTAGGGCCAGGGCTTGGGCCAGGACATCTCCATTTTGGGGTCCTGGCAATCTAGAAGCCACGCCAAGTCAGGAGCGGCGACGGCAGAGTGTCTGGTCACTCTCGGCCCACGGGACGCTGACCCGCATCATCTCACAGCCCAGCCCTCGGTGGCCAGTCCCCTGTGGTCAGCTCCACTGCCTGCTTCCGGGCCCCTAATCCGATGAAGTGTGCAGCTGGGCCCCGAGGAAGGCTAGGCGGGACATTAACCTCGGACCCAGCAAGGCTCCTGGCTGCCGCTCTATTGATTGCCTTGAAATAACAACCCGTCTAAGGCTGGCCAACCGGGAAGCAGACAGCTGTTGGTGAATCGGATTCGCTGTTTCCCCCCCTCCCTCTCCCACCTTTCGTCTCTGGGTTGCTCAGAAAGTGCAGTCATGACCCCGCCGTTTCCCAGGTGAAGGAGCAGGTGTTGGGGGGCCATCTGGGAGGCCAAGGCTGGCAGAGTGGTCCCCAAAGGGCCTTTGGTGGAAAGACGCTCCACCATCCGCAGAGCAGCGGGGGGCTCAGCCCAGAGTCCGGAGGCCCCAGCGCCCGGTTCGCTCGGCTGAAGCTCGGCCCCCTCTGCTGCCCAGGGCTCTGGGCTGGGGTGCCGCCGGTCACGGCCCCCTTGGATATGGGGGAGAGACCCCTCCTTCAGGGGCCGGACCCGGCGTGTTGGGAGCAGAAGAGTCTGCCCGGGTAGGTGACGTGGGTGGCCGTTCTCATCTGTCCCTAGAGCTCAGATTCTACAGGGATTGGATGTTTAAAAAGCAGCTTTACTGAGCTAGAGTGTGTATACAATAAAGTGCACACATTCTAATGTAGTTTGAGTCTTGACAAATGTATACGCCTGTGTCACCACCGCCCTGATCAAGAGGGAGCCCTTCCTTCCCCAGACGTCCTCTCCCGCCCCTTCCTAGTCAGTTCCCAGCCCAGCCACCGCTGCTCTGACTCATCGCCGTGGGTGGGCTCTGCCCTCCAGGCCTTTGCGAGGATGGAGACGACTCTTGCTCAGCATGAAGCCGATGACAGCCGTCCTCTGGATGGACCACACTTCGTCCACGTGCCCCGTTCGGTGGGTGGCCGGTTCGGGGTGGGGGGAGAGCGCGGAACATGCCTGCACCGACAAACGCGGCAGCTCTGGGTCTGGCCCCCGGGGCTTGTGCTCCTGCACCGGGCCTGCAGGAGGGGTGAGGACGTGGCACTACGTGGTTTCCCACCGATTTCAGTGTCCTTTTGAAAGCGTTAGCGCGTCAGCTGGGAGGAAAACTCAACGGCCGTTAAAGCTGCATCTTGAAATCCCATACCAGGAACAAGGTTTTGTGACAAAGACAGCATGTTTGAAGGACAACTGGGCCCCTGCAGATAGAAGGGACACTGGGCCCGGAATCTCAGGGTCACTCGGGTGCTCCTCTTTGTGGCTGAGTGACCCCCCCCACCCCAGTCACTTCTGAGGGGCCCCGTCTTCCCGATGTGTAAACGGACCTCACCCCACCCACCCCAGGCTTGTTTCTTTTTTTTTTTTTCTTAACACCTTTATTGGAGTATAATTGCTTTACAACAGTGTGTTAGTTTCTTTTTTTTTTTTTTATAAATTTATTTATTTATTTATGTTTGGCTGCGTTGGGTCTTCGCTGCTGCGCGCGGACTTTCTCTAGTTGCGGCGAGCAGGGGCTACTCTTCATTGCGGTGCGCGGGCTTCTCATTGCAGTGACTTCTCTTGTCGCGGAGCGTGGGCTGTAGGCGCGCGGGCTTCAGTAGTTGTGGCTCGCAGGCTCTAGAGCGCAGGCTCAGTAGTTGTGGAGTACGGGCTTAGCTGCTCCGCGGCATGTGGGATCTTCCCGGACCAGGGCTCGAACCCGTGTCCCCTGCATTGGCAGGTGGATTCTCAACCACTGCGCCACCAGGGAAGTCCCGGTGTGTTAGTTTCTGCTGTATAACAAAGTGAATCAGCTATTCAGTTTTTCACCATTGAGAACGATGTTGGCTGTGGGTTGGTCATATATGGCCTTTATTATGTTGAGGTAGGTTCCCTCTATGCCTACTTTCTGGAGGGTGTTGAATTTTGTCGAAAGCTTTTTCTGCATCTATTGAGATGATCGTACGGTTTTTCTCCTTCAATCTGTTAATATGGTTTATCACATTGGTTGATTTGCGTATATTGAAGAATCCTTCCATCCCTGGGATAAACCCCACTTGATCCTGGTGTATGATCCTTTCAATGTGCTGCTGGATTCTGTCTGCTAGTATTTTGTTGAGGATTTTTGCATCCATGTTCATCAGTGCTATCGGCCCAGGCTTGTTTTGAGTGTTAAGTGAGCGCAGGTAAAAGCACTTAAATCGTCAGGTGCTGAATCGACGGTTGTGATTTTTATTGTTGGCGTTGACACCCCACGCTTATTGGGACGTCAGCGCCCCTCCCAGCTCACTCTGCCTGGACGTCCCGTCCACCCTTGTGGCTTGAGTCTCGGGTCAATGTGTGAAAGCAGGCTGCTTCCTCTGGCCAAGGACACTTGCGTCCACTTTTCCGACGGACCGTCACCCTGCAAGGACCTCCCTTCACCCCTCGGTGGGTCCCCCTTGGTCCAGCTGCTTTGGAGGGGACTGTCCCCCAGGGGCCCCAGAAGGAAACGTGTGCAGGTTCCTGTCCCGAAGGCCGACCACCCAGACGCCCTCCCGACTTAGAGCAAGTTGGCCCGGCTGGCTTTCGTGCCACAGGGACAGGCAGGCAGCCGTGGAGACGGCCGAGGCGGGAAGGGAGCTGAGGAGCCCGCCCTCGCTCCACTGCTAGCTGCTGAGGGTTGAGATTTCAGGCGGGACGAGTTCGAAAAAATACAGTGAGGCTTCTGTGGCTAAAAATTAAAAGCTTGAAAGTCTGTTCTTGGCGGCGCACTGGGGGGTGGGGCTGAGGGCCCAGGGCCCGGTGGGAGCGCCCCGCGGATGGTGGCGCTGGGCCACGTCCGCAGGCTCCCTGCCCTCCGCGGTCCCGTGTCATGCAGTGGGCGACCCGAGTGTGTGCCGGGCCGTGGGCAGAGGAAGCCAGGGCGGCAGCGGGCCGCGCGGGCTCAGGGCCGCCCCCACCCCCGTGTTTGTCGTGTTTGCCGGGAGAGGCTGCTTCCGGGAGCACCTTGTGGCCCGTCCGTACAGGACTCGCAGGGTGGACGCCCCACGGGGCTGGGCTGAGACCCCCGGCTGCCAGCCGCATCCCCCCATCCTCCCTCCTCCTGACCCCTCCACCCTGCTCCCGCGCTGCACCGTGACCCTCCGCGCAGGCCTCACGCGCAGGCTGCTTCTCTTTCCGCTGCGCAGGTCGCGAGATGGGAACATAAGACCCGAAAGCTGAGCAGGGCCTTCGGGTCCCCCCACCTGGCCTGCTACACCCTGGGCGGCGCCATCCTGCTCCTGAACGTCCTGCGCTCCCACTGGTAAGGCCCCCCGCCCCCCCCACCCCGGGCGCCTGCGGGAGGGGCAGCCTGACCGCATGGAACCCCGTCCCCTCCACGAGACTCCCAGCAGCCCGGGAAGGTTCGTGCGGGGGTCAGGCAGCACCCGGGACGTGGAAGGAAAACGGGAGCCCCGAGCTGTTGGGGTGCGGGGGGCGCAAACGGATGACTGGACCAGGGAGCGAACGGATGGACTGTTGGCTTTCACTGTGCAGGGGCTGCTCTGAGCTGGGCTCACCTCGCCCGCCCGGCTCTGCTGGCTGAGAGGCGCCCGCACGGAGGGCGGGGAGCGGGGAGGACAGCCCGGCCGGCTCTGTGTCGGCTCCTGAAACCCTCCCTCGGGGTTGGATGCTGGTGCGTTTGTGCTGCACTCTGGCCTTCTTCCCCCAGTTACTCTCTGGAAACTCAGCCTGCGGGGGGAGGAGACCCAAACGGCCCCACCTGGGCTGCCAGCCCAGGTGCTACCCTTCAGCTCGATTGATTTTTTTTTCCTGTTTTCTTCCCTAACGAGCCTTTGCAGACACTCTGGCCCTTCTGAATGAGTGAATGAATGAATGAATGAGTGAGCGAATGCGTGAGTGCCTGAGTGGGCACATTCCATCCCCGACGGCCCCTTTCTTCCTGGCTATCTCCGAGGAGGCATTTAAAGCTCCTGAAACATCAGTCTCTTCAGGATACAGGACCTGCTGCCTTTTTCCCTAAAATGATGTGTTGTTTCCAGTTCTAGACTTCTGCATTCTTGGCTTCCTGAGTCTGAGATGTAAAGAGAAAACCCCAGTCGGTCTCTCCTCAGCCTGGTATCTGCTGGCCCAGAACCCTGGGCCAGCCCCAGCTGCTGTTTCTGTGGGGTGGAGGCTGACGGTCCATCCCGCCCTGCAGGTGGGCTGCGCCCAGGTGGGCAGCCAGGCGGGGGCCGGGGGAGCAGAGGGGTGGAGGGTGAGGCGATGGAGAGCCCGGCCGGCCCAAGGGCTGAAGGGGGCCTCCCTGGGGCCCCGACCCAAGCCCAGCCTTTGCCAGCGCTCGGCAGAGGCAGGCGGCTTTAGACAAGCCCCTCTCCCTGTCCGTCCCGCTTCTGTACCCCGAGGGCCGACGGCCCTTTCCTGTCCCTCCTGTTTCTTCTTGTGTCCTGGGCCCTTAGGAGGCCTGGGAGGAAGTGACCCCAGGTCCAGCGCCCTCTCCCACCGTCCAGGCCCCTGTGTCAGTGCCGGCCAGGCCTGGTGTCTGGCTGAACTGGCCACCCAGGGAATTTGGGGGGAGAGAAAGGACGCCCCCCCCCCTGCCCCCCACAGGCCTGTTTCCTCTTCTCCCCTCTCGGGTCCTCCTCCCGTTTGCCCCCTGCTGACAGGTCTGGGTGGTCTGGCTGGGGCTCTGCGGAGGGGCTTTGTGGGAGTCCCGTCCCCTTCCCTAGCACCCTTCACCTGTCGCTTTATGTGGTTCCTGCAGGTGGGTTTTCTGTGTGTGTGTGTGTGTGTGTGTGTGTGTGTGTGTGTGTGTGGTAAAACACACATTACTAAAATTGACCGTTTCAGCCATCTTAAGGTATAGTTTTGTGACGCTCAGGACCTCACCACGTGAATGGGTGTCGGTCAGTCACGGGCTGAGGCGCAGCGGGCAGGAGCCGGGCAGTGCTGGGGGCAGCAAGCCTCCCCCCACACCTGTGTGCTCGTTGCCTGAGGGCGGGTCCCTGCGTGTGGACCGGCGCATCGGCGGGGTGTCAGCACGGGTGGCTCTGTCCCTGTGGCCATCTGGGTGCCAGCCGTTGCTGCACCAGAGTCCAGCAGCTCCTGCTCAAGGACACGGTCAGGACAGGCCTGATGGCCGAGTGGCCGCACGAAGGAGCAGTGGACGGGGCAGACAGACGGGGACAGCTCACGGCAGAGCAGGCCGGGCAGCCGGTGCAGGGGGAGCACATAGAGATCGGGTGGGGCCTCCCCCAGGCTCATGGGCAGGGGACAGGACTCAGCTCCTGTGGCTGCAGGACCGAGGCCCTCACCCTAGAGTCTGTGCCCTCCCCACAACAGGGCGGGCGCCTTCTTCCAGGCCAGCGGGAGAGTCTCTCTGACCTCCAGAGCCTCTTTGAAAGGGCCCCAGGGTAACCTCCTTTTGGGTGAAATGCCCTGACCTCGCACCACCAGGTACTGGCCCCCCCGGCGTTCACGGCCCACCCTCCAGGGGAGGGGTTGTGGGGTTATGCAGAGCAGGGTGAGCCTGGCTATCAGCCTGGGCTCCTCCCCCTTCCTGTCCCCAACCGGGCGGATGTGTAAGACCGACAGGCCCTCTCTTGGCTGTGATGGGTTTGGGGAACACTTTGGAAAGGTGATGTGTTGATCAAATGTACAGAATCAGTACAGCATCGGAGCCCTAAATTCCACGTGATTTTTCACAGGTGGAAAATGTTACCCAGGTGAACATTTTTTTTGTTTTTGTGGTTATACGCTTATTTTAATGTGTATTAGAAAAAACAAGTGAGCCTGTCAGATGCTACTTTCGTGGACAGTTTTGCTTGGTGTGGGTTGAAGAACGGGGAGCTTAGTGCCCCGAGCCCGAGACAGTGTCGTGGCCGCGTCCCCGAGCGGCCGGAGTTCCCAGGGCTTATCGGCCGCGGATAGAAAGGGGCGCCGAGCGGGACACCCCTCCCCACCTCCACCCATGTTCCAGGGTTTCTGGGGAGCAGAATGCAGACAGCTTTGTCACATTGGTGACCGAAAGCTCAGTCCAGGTTTTAAAAGCAGAACTAGAGACAAATGGATGAGCCTCTCCATTCGCACCCCCAGCGCAGAAAACCCCAAAAGAAACTGCGTCTCCTCCGTGGGATCGCAGCTCTGGCCCCGCCCAGCGTGCCTGTCCTGCTTCATCTCATGGTGTCACCCTCAGCTCACTCCCCTGTCCCTCCAGCTGTCCCTGAGCTCTGTGGGCAGAGCCCAGCGGGTCACATACCTTCCAGTGTCACCATCACAGGGGTGAAAACTGAGCCTGGGGCACCCAGGTCTGTCTGAACCCAGTGCCACTTTTCTGCCCGAGCCCACGTCTCTTCCATCGGGTCGCCATGCGGTGCCCCTCACTAGAACTTGGGGCCGTGGGAGCACCAGGCCGCGGGCGGCCTAGCGATGGCCAGAGGGGGCCCGGCATGCCTCGCTGCCCTAGGTTTGGGGGTCGGGGGTCAGCCCGGGCGGGGGCTGAGCGGCAGCGGGTCATCCGCGTGGAGGCCTGAGCCCCCCCGCCCCAACTCACGCTCACGCACACTCTCTCTGCCGCGTGGTCCCTAACGCTCTGGTGGCCAAGGAGCCAGGGGCCTGCAGGTGGGCTCTGCCCTGGCCAGGGCCCACTTGCTGCCCACACCTGGCTCCTCCCCCTCCACCACCTGCAGACAGGAGAGGTGGGAGGGGGCGGAGGCTGCTGGTCTCTCAGAGCCAGGGGGAGGGGGTGGGGCATGGGCACGGCCACCTAGCACAACACCGGGTGTGCGTGGCCCTGAGCCAATCCCCACGGCTCCGCCTGGAGCTGCAGGGTGACCCTGAGCCCAGGCAGCAGGAGGGGTGGGTGGAGAGCAGGGGGTGTGGGCAGCTTGACCGGTGGCCAGGTGTGCCCTGACACACGTGTGCCACTGTTTGACAGGTCACCATGCAGGCCTCTGCCCACGGCATCCTGTTTGCTGTTCAAACAGACGCTTCTCCCTCCCTCCCTGCCCCCCTTCTTCCCTTGCGGGGAGGGGAGGCGAGGGGAGGGGGCTGCTTTTCCTCTGGCTGCTGAACATGTACCGTGACCCCTTCTGCCTGGCGTGGGCTGGGGCCAGGGAGATGCTCGGGGCAGGAGGCGCCGCTGTTCTCCACGGGCTGAACGTAGTTCGGGCGGCCCCCCTGCAGCCCACTTCACTCACTTTCGGCACCCGCCTTGCCCCGAGTTCGACACCCCTGGCCCAGCTACTCTGGGGGCCCCAGGGGGCGGGGGCGGGAAGGGCAGGGTGGTCCCTCTGCACAGCAGTGACCTGTCTCTCCCGTCCCCTGCCCCGCAGCTTCACGCAGGCCATGCTGAGCCAGCCCAGGATGCAGAGCCTGGACAACCCCTTGGCCTACCGCGTGGGCCTGGCACTCCTGGGAGTGGGCGGCGTGTTTGTCCTTTCCAGTTTCCTGGCTCTGGGCTTCACCGGGACCTTCCTAGGTAAGACCCCCAGGGCGGGGGGCCAGGGCCCTGCTACCACCAGCTCCAGGCCGCCTTTGCTCCTCCAGGCCTTGGTCTGCCCTGCTCGGCTTGGGAGGCCGGGCTCTCAAACCCCATCCAGCTGCTTGGCCGCCAGGAAGGGCGGGATTTCTGTTTGCTGTGTGCGGGCTGCGAGCCGGAGCTGGCGACAGATGGGGGGCGCTGCGCCTTCTGCTTTCCCCACTACCTGCGGCTCCGGTGCTTTGGGGCTGGGAGCCCAGTGCTGGCCTGGCTGGATGTCCTCCTTGACGTCAATTCCCAGCAGCTTGGAAGCTCGGGAAGGGGAGCAGCCCGGGGGCGGGGTGGGGGCTGCAGGGGCCAGGGCAGCCCCGGGACTGGGGGGGGAGGGGGCCACTGCCACAGAGAGCGCCCTCCGGGCACACGGGGCACAGGGAGGTGACCCGGCTCTGACGGCCTGGGTCAGGGGCTCCTGGGTCCTCCTCCCCTCGTCCCAGCCAGCTGTGGAGTCTTGGCCTCCATTCCCTGCAGTGCCTGGGGCGGCCTGGGGCTCTGCGGGCTGCAGCAGGGGTCCCACAGAAGACCCTCGGAAGGCAAATGAGAGTTGTCGTCCTCTGGGGACCAGCACTCGGGCGAGGACCCGGCAGCAGCTGGAGGGAGCCCGGTGCTAGAAGAGGGTGTGCAGGTGCAGGCGGAACCCGGGAGGGGTGGGGCGCAGGGCCGTGGGCGGGAGGGCAGGGTGGCTGGTGTGCAAGGGCCAGTGGGGCCAGTGTGGAAGGCCAGCCGGGGGCCACGTCACACGTGTCCCGAGAGCCATGCAGGGGACTGAGGTGTCACTCCTGGGGAGGAGGGGGCCACAGGCGTGGTCTCCCAGCAACGAGGAGGCGACCGGTGGGGCCGAGACGGGTTGGGGGGCAGGGAGGAGGCAGGGACCACGGTGTGGGCCTCAGGGAGGGGGAGGGAAGGGTGGTGCTGTTGGCTCAGGTCAGGAGAGCAGGGGTGAGCAGCCCCACAGCAGAGGGCGGCGGGCGGGGCAGCGGAGGGTCTGGAGGGGGGAGGGGGAAGGGCCCAGATACCAGCCGCCGCCGCGGAGAAATGGTCTGGAAACTCAAGGGGCCCACAGGCTCAGGGATGTAGGGCACGGCGGCCGCTTCCCTCCCGTGAGTCACCCCAAAGCTGGTCTCTGTGCCCCCGGGAAGAAAGGTTCCCGCGGCTCCCCGGCCCCAAGCCCTCTGTCCCCAGACAGCGATGACGCCGCTGCCACTCCTCCTGCCCTACTTGTGCCTGGAGCTCAAGGGACGTCAGGGAGAGGGGGCCTTAGTGAGCAATGCTGCGCCCTGGGGGCGATGCCCTGGCCGGGCTGCGCTGGACACTGTGCCTGTCTCATGCCTCTAGGGGAGGCTTCTCGGGGCGGCCACACGCTCCCCTGTGAGCGGCTCCGGGACGGCTGGTGGGGCCCGGGGTGGGGGGCAGCCCAGCGGGGGGAGGAGGGAGGAGATGGAGGCAGAGACGGTGAATAGCAGGCAGGCCTGCCTTGGACGGTGTGGCGGGAAGGGTCTACAGGAGGGGATGTGAGCTGAGGGAGATGGCAGAGCAGGAGAGGTGTGCAGAGAGCGGGGAATAGGCACCCCAAGCGGGGGGAACGGCATGTGCAAAGGCACAGAGGCAGGAGCAGGCGGGCGTGGGGACTCAGTCAGTGCCTCGCCCCTGGGGACCCCAGGCCCCTCCGCCTGGCATGGGGTGGCCAGGGTGTGACCCCCCTGTCCTGCCTACCCTGTGCACAGGCGACTACTTCGGGATCCTGAAGGCGGCCAGAGTGACCACATTCCCGTTCAGCATCCTGGACAACCCCATGTACTGGGGCAGCACAGCCAACTACCTGGGCTGGGCCATCATGTAAGTCCCGGGCTCCCTCTGTGCCGCCTGGGCGATGGGTCAGCTCTCGTGCCACCGTGGAGTCCAGGGCACTGGTCAGGGTCCCCTTCCTAGAACAGGGGTCGGCAAACTCCCTATTACAAGAGTGGGAGGTCCCTGGGCTGCAGGCAGGTGAAGGAATGGCCGTGGCTGGGGGCCCCACTGCCTTGTTCACGGACACCGAAATTAGAATTTCACGTAATTTTCACGAGTCACAAAATATTCTTTTGATTTTTTAAAACAATTAAAATTGTAAAAGCTGTTCTTGGCCTGGGGCCTGCAGGCTGCTGACTCGGTGCTAGCACGTTTGGGCTGGGAGGCTCCCTGCCCACGGCCAGGCTGCAGGGATCCGCGCCCTGCGGATGAGGCCCCGTGCCGACCGCCGTCTGCATCGCCGGCTGTGGGTACCAGCAAGCGACCCGCCGTCAAGGAGGCTGGCACAGGGCATCACGCCGCTTGCCCCCCAGAGCAGCTCCCGTTTGTCCATTTTCTGGATGAGGACTTCTTCCATAGAAAGTTTTTTTTTTGTAGAAAGTGTTCTGCTTTTATTGAACGCTTGAAAACCACTTACCTAGAAGGTTATCAGTGCTCCCAGAGACCGGAAGAGCGACAGGACCCAAAGGAATGAATCTCAATGGTGGAAGGTCTGGAGTGAGACGTCCCCTCCCAGCCCCACCTTCAGGGGTGGCCTGGGATCCAATCACTGGGCTTTGAGTGACGAGGAGCTAGGGGGACATCTGTGGGTCTGCGGGACACCCCCCAACCCCAGCTCATTAGAGACAAGCCATTACCCGGGGCGCCAGACGCTGACCCAGCAGGGCTGCCCCAGGCCTTCCGCAGCCCATCTGTCCCCACCTGCGGCCCCACGGATGGGCCTTCCCGGTACCCAAGCAACCAGGTGTGTGGGAGCCCCAGAGGGCCCAGAGCAGCCGGATTCTGGGGCACCAGGAACCGGGCCTGTCAGCCCGAGTGAGACGCCCCCTGCCTAGTATGCACAGCCGGGTCCCTGGGACCAACCCCACCACCGCCCCAGGCTCGGGGCCAGGCCTGGGCTCTGGCATGTGGGTCACTGTGGATGATCATCTCCACATAGGTTGTTAGGTGCGACAGGTCTTTGAAGGTGGGAAAGTTCACGCAGACAGAATGGAGAAGGGCCTGTGTCGGGGTTGACCAGGCGCCGGCTGCCCCCACCCTCGCCTCCGTCGAGCCTAGTTAACTCGGCTTCCCAGGCAGGGGCCGCCAGCCTTAGGGATACTGTGGCCACAGAGCCCTGGCCCTGAGGTCCCCTGGGTGGGGGGTTCCAGCCTGCCCCTCCCCAGCTCCTGGGCTGCCTGGCTGTGCGGGGGAAGCCCTGCCCACTCCAGGAAACAGCACCAGGGCCAGTGAGCAGAGCCTCAGGAGGGCAGATCTCATTTCAGCCCCAAAGCATCTGTGGCCTTGGCATCTCCACGTGGCAGTGCCGAGGGCCAAGTGGCCCAGTCCGCTCTCAAGCTTGATTTGAAGGGAGCCCATGGAACGGGAGTTGGCAGTTTCATAGGGGACACTTAACCTTCACTGTTGCTGGAGCCCCCAGATGGACAGTGTGAGGTCCCAGCGGGAGGGGAGTGGGCAGAGCAGAGGGTCCCCAAAGGGTATTCGTGTGTCTTCGAGCCCCTCTGCCTCGGGGCCCCTGGCCTGGGGCTCACGTTCCCTTCTGGCTCCTGGGCTCCACCAGCCAGCTCCCCTCCCTCGCTCCTCCCCGACTGTCTATGCAGGGGCTCAGCCCCCACAGCAGTCACCAGCAGAGAGCCCGTGAAGGGGCCCAACGGACGCTCCGCCTGGCTTTGGCGGCCCTGGACCCATTTCTAGAAAACAGCCTGAGAACATCGCCTCTGGTGGGCAGGGAGAGCGTTTTTGGCCCCAGGACAGCCTCCTGGGCAGAAGAGGACACGCTGACCACCCAAGTGATTTGGGGAGGCCAGCCATTCCTTCCTCCCCACGTCACTGTTCTGAGCTCCTGGCTGGGGCTGGAGGGCTGAGGACAGGGTGCCGGGCCTGGACGGGCAGTGGCGAGCTAGTCCCCGGGTCAGGGCCCAGACGGTGGAACCCCGGTCCGAGAGAAGGCTGGACCCGGGCCTGCCCCTGACCCGCGTTTCCCCGCAGGCACGCCAGCCCCGCCGGCCTGCTGCTGACCACGGTGGTGGCGCTCATCTACACGGTCGCCATCCTGTATGAGGAGTGAGTAGGCGCCGTCTCGGGCCGGGGCTGCCGTGTACCGTCCGCGTGACCTGCACCAGCCCTGCCTCTCCCTCCAAGGCCTTTCCTGGGGCCTGGGCAGCTGGCCACGCCGAGTCACCGTCAGGGTGGCCGGCGAGCAGCTGAGAGAGGGCACAGGGCGGCCCGGGTGCCGGGCAGGTGGTGCTGGACCCTCCTGCTCCCACACGGACCCCTCAGCCCGTCCACGCCGGGTGGGGGGCCTGGGTGGCAGCGTCAACCTCGACTCCAGCTGAGCGAGCCTCTCTCCCACCCCCGCAGGCCCTTCACCGCTGAGATCTACCGGCAGAAAGCCTCCCAGGTCCACAAGAGGAGCTGACGGCCCGTGGCCACTCCGTGAGGGTCCCCACCTCGGTCTTGCCCCGAGCACACGCCTCTTGAGGGGAGGGGGAGAGCGGTGCCCGGCCTGGGCCATCCAGTGCCTTGGAAACGTGGCTTGGGGGCCTGGAAGGCGCCGTGTGGCCCCAGAGCCCCCTGCCCTGCCACCCACCACGTCCTGACCAATAAAGGCGCCTGACCCCAACCCCCACCTTGGTCTCTGTCTGTCCAGGCCGGGGAGGGGCAGGCTGGGGTCTGGGAGGGGGTCGGTGAGCCAGGAGGGGCGCCGCCATCCACGCCGAATGGGGGGGACTGCCCAGGCCTTTGGGCCTCCTGTGCCACCAGCCTCGCCCCACTTCTGCCCCTTGTGGGGGGCCGGCGGGCCCTGGGTGGGAAGCACTGGGCCCTCCCCCACCCCCCCTGCCGAAGCCGGTATCTCTGGTTACTGACATTTCTCTCCTAATCCCTCGTGGACCTCGCGTGGCCACAAGGAGCAGCTGTGGGGCCATCCGGGGCCGGTTGCCGGGCCTGACCGCAGAGCCACGGGGACGGGGCAGGACCCGCATTTGGGCCCGGCCTCCCCTGCACAGCCCCCAGCCCTCCAAGGGCACAGAACTCGCCTTTCCTCCCTTCAGGATGGCAGACAGGTGTGCTCTATCTGTGCACCTGGCCCTGCGCCTTGCGTTCTCACCTGTGAAGTGGCTGCCATAGCCGTGCCCGCCCTGGGCACCGGAGCTGCTGGGCCCCCACCCCGCCATGGAGCGCCTCAAGGGTGCCCTTTGGTGCCTGGGTTCCAGAGGTCTCCGGGCTCCAGGGGCCACAGGAGGCACGGAGGCTGATCTTACCCAACGCCTCTGCTCACATACCTCCAGGGACAGGAAGCTCACCCCTCCGCGGGCACCTCTGCACACACATCCTCCGCAGCCTTCGAGGACGCGCTGGCCCCCATGGCCTAAGCCGTCCCTCTGTCAGGGCAAGACCAAGCACCGGGCTTCTGACCCGCGGGTCACGCCGCCGTGAGGGGTGGGCCCGGACTGGGGAGGGTCGGCTGTGATGGGAGCAGCCCACAGCTGAGGAGGGAACTGCCGAGGAAGCGAGGTCAGAGGGGAAACCCAGCTCCGTTTAGCCCTGTCCTCTTCGTCAGGTGTGGCTGTGGGCCGGGGTGACACAGGACCCTCTGGGCGAGGAGCTGCTGGGGGTGGGCTCGGGCGGCAGGCTGGCGCTCAGCACAAGCATCCATCCACACGCCCCCTGACGGGGCCTGCCCGGCACTCCTCAAACACGGCTTTCAAGAACCTTCTAAACAACTCTGTGCCAACAGACCAGGCTGTGGTGGACACTTCCTGCCTTGGGGTCCAGCTGTCCAACCCCAGCCCACCCCCAACGTTTGGCCAAATGGTTTAAGAGGTTCCCATTCCACTCTGAGCTGGAAAATTGCTTCACTGCAAGGAAATGATACAGGCAGGCGCTCAAGCATAGGAAGCGAGATCACTGGTAACATCGTAAACCTGGACAACCTAGAACTAATGCAATGGTGGGGGGGAGGGGCACACTTTGGGGAAAGAACGACAGGTGTGCTCAGGGCCTAATGAACTTGGCTGACCTGGGAGAACAAGTCTTAGAACCTGGCATCTGTGGGTGGGGATGGGCCCAGGTGCCAGGAATCGAAGGTTGAGAACCCAGGGTGGGCTCAGTACCCGCCACTGTCACCAGCTGGAAGGGGCCAGACCTGGGGTGGGGGGAGGGAGGCTCTGACTCTAGGCTGGGTCCTGGCCCACTGACCTCCCCAGGGAGAGCTGTGTTCAAACCCTGGACCCTGCAGTTACTAGCAGTGGGCCCTGGGCAAGTCACTTCCCTTGCCTCAGTTTCTCCATCTGTAAAATGGAGAGAGTAATAGTTCACACCCCTCAAGGGTGCCACGAGGAAGGACTTAAGAACAGTGCCTGGCATGGAATACATGGAATAAACACTCTCCTGGCCCCCCTGCAGAGGGTGTGAGATTCTGCTGGAATCCTGGTCACAGAGGGCTGGCCGAGAAGCCCATGAGAGTCCAGAGGCCCTGTGTAAACAGCTAGGGGCGCAGGCTGGCACCCCAGCATTGCCCACAGCTCCGACCTGCGTGGATGGGTCGGGGGGTGGCAACAGCTTAACGGCCCTGGCTTTCTCCCAAATCAGAGAGCCTCGCCTGTCACCGCGGGGAGCGATGGCTTTTCCATGAGCTCCAGGCTGGAGCTGGCCAGCTCCGGCAGCCTCTTCCCCAGCCTTTCGGCAGCAGCCCACTCCTGGTTACTGATCTACCGGCTGCCCGCTCCCTGGTTTGTCCTGCGGCCTCGTGGGTCATTTACTATTGTTGTTATTACCAGGTCCTGCCCCTACACTGTTCGCAAGTTCTCAGCCAGTCAGAGCCAGACCACCATCTTCCAGAAGAGGAACCCGAGGTCCAGAGAAGGCCAGAGACTGCCGTGATGCCCACACAGCATTCAGGCTCACTCTGGCTTCGAGACCAGCTCCCCCAACTATAAAAATGGGAATGTTGGCCCACGGGACTCCAAAGGCACAAAATGCTATGGGGAAGGGAGGGGACATTGGCCTCAGACTGACTTCGGAAGGGCAAGCCTCTGGTCCTTCCAGTCTCCAACAGGAAGATGACGGGACAGCCTCTGGCTGAAAACCCCTGCCAGGATCCAGCGGATCTCTGGTTGGGAGAAAGGAGCTGAGCCTGCGGTAGAACGCGGGGTCGGGATGCTCTGGCTGCGCTGACTCCAGCCCTGAGCGTGGCGCTCACGGCTCCCCGTTCTGGCGGCGGGGCCTCTGCTGCACTCTGGCGGCCGGAGCGCACGGCGCCCACCTCGCGCTGGCACGGCCGCCCGGGAGCAAAACCCGCCTGGGACGCGAAGGGGCTTACGCTGGGCCAGTTCGCAGAGCTGGTGAGAAGGTGCGGAGAGCCCGGACGCGGTGCGCGGCACCAGGCAAGCACATGCCATCACGCTGCCCAGTGTCGTTATTCTCTAGGGAAATTGCGTCCCAAAGAAAGTGAGTGTGTGCGCGTGTGAGTGCTGCGGTGGCGGGGGAGGGGGGGTTCCTTGCCCCAGGTCAGAGGCACAGCCGGGACTGCGTCCCCGACGCCCTTGCGGCCGCTGAGCCCCGCGCAGCGGAGAAGCGCAGGGTCCGCGCGCCCGTAGCCGCAGGCAGACCCTGGACCGTTTCCTTCCCGAGCCCCGCGAGCGGGAACGGGCAGCAGCCCGCGGAGGTGGAGGGAAGGCGCGGCGGGGCCCGCGGGCGTGCGCACCGTGACGCGCAGAGGCTGGGCGGGCGCGGGGCGGGGCGGCCACGTGGGCTGCATATAAGGGCAGTCGCTGGGCGCTGAGAGGCAGAGGTTTTGTCCGGGAGCCAGAGCCCAGGCGCAGCCGCAGCCCGAGCCCGAGCCGCGCCGCCCGGCCGCTCTGCTGGCCCCGCCGCTCTGCCCCGTGCCCCCAGCCACAGTCGGCTCGTCTCGCGGCCCCGCGCCCGCCCCCGCGGTCCCTCTGCTCAATGAAACTGGCCGCGATGATCAAGAAGATGTGCCAGAGCGACTCGGAGCTGAGTATCCCGGCCAAGAACTGCTACCGCATGGTGGTCCTCGGCTCGTCCAAGGTGGGCAAGACGGCCATCGTGTCGCGCTTCCTCACGGGCCGCTTCGAGGACGCCTACACGCCCACCATCGAGGACTTCCACCGCAAGTTCTACTGCATCCGCGGCGAGATCTACCAGCTCGACATCCTCGACACGTCCGGCAACCACCCCTTCCCCGCCATGCGGCGCCTCTCCATCCTCACTGGTGAGCCGGGGCGGCCGGGCAGCGGGCGGGGGAGGGAGCGCGCCGCCGCAGTGCCGGGGACCCCTCGTCCCCGGGAGCCCGTACGCCCGGGCTGGAGGCGCAGTCCGCGGAGAGTTCGGCGCGACCCTCGCGGCGGCCGGAGCCCCGGCGTCGGGAGGCCCCGAAGTCAGCCCGCTTAAGTTGTCCCCTGGCGGCTGCCCTCACCCTCTCCTTTTCTGCTCCCCGTAGGAGACGTGTTCATCCTGGTGTTCAGCCTGGACAACCGCGACTCCTTCGAGGAGGTGCAGAGGCTCAAGCGGCAGATCCTCGACACCAAGTCTTGCCTCAAGAACAAAACCAAGGAGAACGTGGACGTGCCCCTTGTCATCTGTGGCAACAAGGAGGACCGGGACTTCTACCGCGAGGTGGAGCAGCGCGAGATAGAGCAGCTGGTGGGCGCCGACCCCCAGCGCTGCGCCTACTTCGAGATCTCGGCCAAGAGGAACAGCCGCCTGGACCAGATGTTCCACGCGCTCTTCGCCATGGCCAGCCTGCCGCGCGAGATGAGCCCGGACCTGCACCGCCAGGTATCGGCGCAGCACTGCGAGGCGCTGCACAAGACGGCGCTGCGGGGCAAGAGGCTGCGGCGAGCGGGCGGCGACCGGGACGACGCCTTCGGCATCTTGGCGCCCTGGGCGCGCAGGCCGAGCGTGCACAGCGATCTCATGTACATCCGCGAGAAGGCCAGCGGCGGCGGCCAGACCAAGGACAAGGAACGCTGCGTTATCAGTTAGGAACTCCCGCCCCGCGCGGGCGCAGAACCTCAGGAGGCCCTCTTGTCCAAGAGTCAAGTGTCCGGGCCGTGCGTCCCGAGCCCCGTGCGCGCGCGCGCGCGCGGACGGGCGTCTTCCTCCCCAGCGCTCCAGCCTGTTCACTGGGGAGACTCAAAGGAACCGAGAAGGGACCATCATCTGCTCCGGAAGGAAAGAGAGCTAGCTGAGCCCGGGCTCCCCCAACGTCCGATCCCCCATTGGTGCCCGCTAGCCCCACTCGCCCAGCAGAGGGTGAATTTGCCTTGTTTCTCACAAAGACCTAAGAATGGGGGTGGGAATGGGAGTTAATCAGCCACCACTGGGCTTTCAGAAATGGGTCCTGCCGGCTGGAGGGCCAGGACAAACGGGGCATTATCTGTGATTGGGGGTTGCCATGACAGCTGGCCTGAAACCGAGGGCGGGGTCCGATCGTAGGGAGTGACTTGTTTACATGTGTGTGCAACTGCACAAAGCAAAACATAAAACTTGCACTTTATAGTTCTGGTGTCACCGTTCGACATGAACAAAATCCTACCTAGCTGTTTGTACTGTGTGTGTCTTTGAAATTAGTCTTGTTACTGGTTTTTTAATATAAAATAAAATAACTTAAAATAGAAAACCATGCTTCCTCTGCTTTTAGAAATAGGTGGAAGGGGGAAGGGTGAGAAGGGAGAGGCAGGTTTCTACTTCTGTGGAATTAGAATCCCCTTCCCCAGAACTGGAAAATAATCCTGGCTTTCTGAAAACAGCTTCAGCCCTCCTGGGAGAAAAGGCTCCAAAAAAGCTCCAGGTGACTGGATGCCTTTCCATTTGGGGAGCCATTCCTTAGAATGCCAGGACAAAAATAAAGGACTTCAGGGTCCGTCCTAGAGATGCATCTTTCCAACTGTTTACCTGCCTAGTTTGCCCACTGGCCCAGCCCCAACGGCCTCCGGGACCGGCCAGCGCCGTCCTATACTCAACACAGGCCCAGGGCAACAAAGCGTCACCAAACCTGGAACCCACAGACGGTTCAAGGGGTCCCTCAGGCCCTCTTCTGTGCAGGACCCTCATCCTGAGTCAGCTTCAGGCTCTGCCACGTAGCCCCCCTGGATCCAGTCACAATCAGCGGCCCCGGCCCCTCCGGCTCCAGGAAGCGCTCGCCACCCACGTGGGGTCCAGCACCCCCCTCAGCAGTTAAGGGCACCCAGTCCCAACTCGGGACCCAGCTCTCTCCGCCACTTGTAACCGTGCACGCTTGGGGCAAGTGATGCCTGCCAAGCCCCAAATTCTCCGCCCGTGAAATACAGAGAGCAGACGCCTCTGCTTGGGGTTGCTGTGAGGGCCCCGGGCGACGTCTTACATGGTGCCCGCCAACGGGAATCCAAGTGAGGCGTCAATGCTGTCCCAGGGAGGGCTTTCAACCGTTCTGGGGGACTGCCCCCCGCCAGGGCCCAACCCACCTCTGAGAGGAGGAATGGCAGCCCCGGGGGCTGACTACAGGCAGGATGGCACCCGGGCCAGCTGCACCCTGGGGATGGATGCCACTCCTGGGAGGGTCAGCCCATGTTCACGCTGGTCTAGCTGATGTGGCCGTGTGTGCTGGGGGCTGGCGCGGGGGCACAGAGTGGAGGTGCCCACAGTTCCTTCTGTCTCCTCCGAGCAAAGCAGAGGTTTTCCTCTCAACTATCCAAAGGGGATGTCCTACTGTGAATTTCTCAGTACAAACCCAAGACGTCCTGACAGCAGAGCACAAGTTCTTTTAATCACACGCTTGAAAAGTGTCACAAGTCACAACTCTGGAGCACAGGAGAGGCCCATGAGGAGCCCGTGTCCGCCGCAGCCTTCCGGGAGAGCCCGGCCACCTGGTATTTCTGAGCTTCGTGTCCCATAGTATTTGGTCGGAGCCTTAAAACCGGCCCACACACTACTCTGAAACGTCAAGAAAATAACTCATTCAGTTGATAACAGCCCCACGGTAGAGCTGGTCTAACAGGTGACACCCACTTAAATTCAGAGCCTGCGCCTCTGGCCAAGGCTGCTGATGAAACCTGACACCCCCCTGCACACCTGACAGGTGGCTGCCGGCAGACATGGACAGAACCCCTGCTCAGAACATCTTCAACCTACATTCCTGCCAACTGGCAGGCAGCTGTTAAGCCCCGACTCGGTCAGCACAGGTTATGAGCCCATTTCTAGATCTAAATGATATTCAGCCACCTCTCCCGCATCCTTCAGAGGCGAAGGAAAGAGATGCCCTTACCTCAGTCTGGTCACACTAACACAACGTCCGTTTAGGAGAAACATAGGTATTTATAAGCATCTATGAACCAGGCCTTGGCTGCATGACTGCCAGGTCCAGTTCTCCCCACCCCGAGGGGCCATCAGAACCGTGGCTCTGAGCGAAAAGCGCATCATGACCACCTGTTTGCACGCAGTGAGAAGGCCAGAGGGGAAGTCGTGGTTAAACCAGGAACAGGACTCTGAGAAGCTGGAAGAAGGGTCTGTTCACCTGGAGACCACGGCCGGTGAGACCACGTGGTCTGAGGTGGTCTGGCCATTCTTGGGCATGAAATGGCTCAACGAGCTGCCTGAAGGTGACAAGGGACAGAGGAGCAGGAGTCTCTGCCACCCACCCACACGTGGGAGGCAGAAACCTGGAGGTGGGGCTGCCGGCAGGGCCCTGGGTGGGCAGCCCACGGGCAGTGACACCCACCCCTCAAACACAGAAGGAAACAACTATTCCAGAGCAAAAAGCCACCCTCCAGTCTTTAGGAAGAGTGCCGGTCTCCCAAGGCCTTCTTCTATCCTAAACCCTTGCCACGTGAGCGCCGGCCTCACTGCCCAGTGGACTCCACGCACCCGCTGCTCCCTCAGCACTGGCCACCGGGCTACCCACCACCTGGGCCGGGAGCGGAGGGGAGGGGCAGAGGGCAGCCGCCTCCCTTCCTGCTTTGCCCCGGGATCTGCCAGCCCCGCCCCTCCGGCCTCAGGAGCCCTCCTCCTTCCGGCAGCAGGCGCACAGTCATTATGCATCCGGACCGTGGGGACAGTACACGAGGACGCCCGGGGAAGCCGGCACGCACACCGGCTCCGCAGTCAGGGCCACGTTCAGCTAAGCAGGCAGTATCAGAGACCCCCTCCACAGGGCTGGCGACAGGGGGCCCGTGCGCCGCTCGTCCCGGAGGCCAGCTCATCTACTCCTTGGGGATCTCGAACATGCACAGGCTCTTGTACTTCTGCAGGAGCTCGTTCTTGGTCCGGACCTGCTCGCGGAGGCGGCGCAGCTGCTGCTGCTGCCGCTCGGGGCTCAGGTGGATGCCAGGCATGGCGCTGACCACCTTGCGCATCTCCTGGAACTTGGTCTTGAGGGCGTTCAGGTCCTGGTGGACATCAGGGCTGTCCTTGTCCATGCTGCGGAGGCAGAGGGCAGGTGTTAGCACCATCAGCCCAGACAGCTCCATCCTCGCATCCCCACGTCAGAACGCCTGTCGCCTGCGTCCCCCACTGGGCTGGGCTGTGCGCCCGGGGGACGGGGCGGGTTCTTGCTTGTGCAGCCGCAGTGCAGGCGGCACCCCACCCGCCAGCACGCGCGCGCCGGATGCCGAGCCCTCCCGCAGAGCTGCTTCCCCAGCCCGGGCCGTGGGCACTGCACACACGGAGGCGACATTTGCTGAAAGAGTGGACGCCTGGCAAACAAGTTCCTAAGTGTCTGCTGAATGAATGAAAAACTATTACCAATGTCATGTAGCAAACGGCAAGTAACGCTTGCTGAAATACCACATTTCTTCTAATTTGAGACATTCCAGGCCAATCAGGAGACTATCAACAAGCAAAAGATAATTTTAGCTGACGTTCAGATGCTTGAACCTGTTAACATACATCCTAATTTCCTTAGAGCTATTCATAAATTTTAAACTAGTTACAAGCTACTGGAAAATTTTCAGCAGGTACGCGTCCTCTCCCACCACACTCCTGTAAATTCCTCGCCTTCCGGTCACGCTCATTTTAAAGGCAGGATCGTACTCTTCACCTCATAGCTATTATTAGCTGCCCAGAGATCCATGCTCCCTGTCACGACTAAATTAAAAGCAAACAACAAGAACAAAGACCTTCACCAACGATCAAAGAAGCGGCCTGTCAGTTGCTCCTATAAATTTTTTAAAAGTTAGTAAATGGATGGATGAGCTTTTGAAAACAAAGCAGTTGAGACTAAAATCTAAAAGCCGATTCACAGGCTGTTTTCAAAGTCACCCACTGAGTAGCGTGAGAGGGGAAAACTGTCAATGATAGTTTATTTTTTTTAATAAACGTTCATCCCTGATGGGAAATTTCAACCCAGATGGTGCTAATTCATGTTTATTATTAATCATTTCTCTGCTTACGCAGACAGAATATCCATCTTTCCTGGTGATCCGCCGGTTACAGCTCATTCCTGACAAATGAGACGCACCAGGCCTGCTCACTATTTATCAATAGCTTGAACCTGGAAGCAAGATTTGGAGAATCAATAGTTTATTCTAGGGAACGAATGGCCAACCAAACATTTCCTCTTGTCATTTGAGGCCCTCAATTTACACACACCATCAGTGGTACACCTTACCCCAGCTTCCAGGGAGCACCTTATATTCTAATTCTTTTATGTCTCAGCTCAGATCTACAATGCTGGACAGACACCACCTGGGCTTCTGAAATCATTCCACTTGGATGGCATATGTGCTAACACATCATTACGAATTTAAGTCCCAAGGGAGTTTTGAAATTAAAATATAGTTTTAAGAAAACTGATTCACATCACACAAGTCTCAAAGGACAAGGTAAAAACAAACAAAAATATACAAAATAAAAATTTGGTAAATAACAAGGTCCTACTGTATAATACAGAGAACTATATTCAATATCCTATGATAAACCATAATGGAAAAAAATATTTAAAAAATGCACACATATGTGTAACTGAATCACTTTGCTGTACAGCAGAAATCAACACAACATTGTAAATAAACTAGACTTCAATAAAAAAATGCAAAAAAAAGGGGGGGGTAGTAAATTAGGAGCCATGTGCAAAGCCCACCCGGAGGGAAGCTGAGCTGGGGGGCGGCTGTGCAAGCTTCTCAGGCTGCCCGAGGGGGAGGCAGCGGGACCCTGACTCCAGCCGAGAGAAGAGATGGCCTGGGTACCAGGGAGCAAGCGGGAGCTCCAGGGGTTCCGCCTCTGTGGCCAGTGCTGGTCGGCACCTGACCCAGAAGGAAACAAAGGAGACCAGGCTGGGTGGAGAAGCACAAAATCCACAAACCAGGGCAAGGCGAGGGTGCTCAGGACACAACCACATGGCTCGAGTGACGGGCCACTTCCTGATGGTCCTCTGGGCAGGCCCGGGTGATGCGCGGTGTCATCCCGGTGGGGGACACGGACTTGGGCACACTGCACAGGTCTAGCGGGTGAGCCTAAGAACGATGCTTCACTTGCAGGTGCAAACTGGTGTCAGCTGGGCAGGTGTGTCCACTGGTGACTCAGAAGCAGAAGGAACCACCAGGTCACTGAAGTCACGTCCTCCCAAACCCGAGAGGCACTTCTTTCATCTCTTGGTGGCATCCGACTCGGGAAAGAAATGGGAAACCACTTCTTCCTCCTCAAAACCTCCGACCCCCTCGGCCTCACGTTCCCACAGGCCCCCGTCCTCCTCGCCGACCGGCCCTGGGACCAGTCTTCTTCCCACACTAATGTCAGTAGCTGGCATCTTTCTAAAAGAGTAGGGCTTTTAAATTACGACAGTAATAGGTGCCTGAGGGAAAAAAATGTTTAATGACAGACAACCAAGGCTTAGAAAAGGGAAGTCCCTTTAATCCCTTGTCCCAGGTAAGCTCTGTTAACACGTGGTGCGTATTGTTTAATATCGCTTCAAGATAGTCAGTAGCACACAAACACACACATACTCTTCAATTTGTTTTGACAAAACTGTGGCCACACTACACACATGGTTCTGATTCTTGCTTTCTTCATGTAAAATGCACCTTGGAGGTCTGTCCGTGTTAAGATGTACACGATTATACGGCTAGATTACTTGGCTGTTGATGGGGACGCGCATGTTTGCCACTGAGCGCCTGCAATCCGAATGGCGATGACATCCCACACCTACACCCGTGTGCCGTGTGCCCCACTGCCCCCCGCCCCCCGCCAGCACTGCCACTCCACCTGCCACCGCCCTCAGGGCACCCCTGCACCTCCTCCCACTACTCCTGTGGACCCAGTCCTTTCCTCCGCCTAAAACCCTCTGTCCCATCTACCTTTACAAAACCCAAGCCTGAGCGCAAAACCTTCAGACGGCTCCTCGGCTCCCAGGCAAGTTCACACTCTGTGTGTTTGTGTGCGTGTGTGTGTACGCGCAACCTCAGGACCACCCGCAAACAGCCTCCGACCTCCCGGGCTCCCTGCTGTCTGCCCAAGACAGAATTCCTCCACTCTTCACTGTCCTTTCAGAGGGAACAGAGACAAGCACATGTGACCAACCCGCCATCTTTCACAGGAGGATGCTCTTGAGAACGCCTCACAACAAGCTTATGATGTAAGTATTGCTAGGCCCAGTTCACAGGAGAAAAAGAGGCTCAGAGCAGCTGCTTCACCAAGGTCAGCACATTATAAAGCTATCATTTGAACCCATCATTTGAAGTTCATTATTATTATTCACATATTAGAGATAAAAAAATTAAGGCCTAGAAAGGCTACGTACTTACTAAGATTACAAGGCAAGCAAGCGTCAGCAGGCAGATCCGAATTCAAGGCTATCTGACTTCAAAGCCCATGTTCTCTCTCGTGTACGTTACTTCTCCATCTTTAAGTGCAGCCCAACCCAACTGCTCTATCAGGGTGCAAGAATATACACCATGTATTTTCATTTTTCCATATTTTCCCTAAAACCAGAATAAGTATATTTGGGTTGATCTGGATAACGCTTTTATAATCAAGCACTGCCCTGGGATTGCAGGGTCTGCATTTGCGTTTGTGTTCGCTATGTCACTGCAGCCTAGAAGCGCTACTTGATGATCACGGGCTCATGAGGACAGAACAGTCTGCCTTACCCGATAAACAGTATGTTCGCACCAAGTGAAGCCAGATGAAGTCAAGGTCTACTGTGAGAACAAATGCTTTGCAGCTGTTTGAAAAGCGGTGGAGGGACTTCCCTGGTGGCGCAGTGGTTAATAATCCGCCTGCCAATGCAGGGGACACGGGTTCAATCCCTGGTCCTGGAAGAACCCACATGCCGCGGAGCAACTAGGCCCGTGCGCCACAACTACTGAAGCCTGTGTGCCTAGAAGCCCGTGCTCTGCAACAAGAGAAGCCACCGCAATAAGAAGCCCGCGCACCGCAACGAAGAGTGGCCCCCGCTCATGGCAACTAGAGAAAGCCCGCGCGCAGCAACGAAGACCCAACCCAACCGAAAAAAAAAAAAAAACCCAGCTGGGCCAGTAACAATATTTTCATGTTGTGAGTGGCAATTCCATTTCAGCAAAACATCCAGGAGCACAACTGATGTTCACTTGAATGTTACTGTAAAAGTAACTTTGTAGTAATTTACTTTGTTTTGGTTTTTAATGGCTGAATAAAAATTTTAAGCCCAGGGGCTTACACTTTGTTATCATAAATAACGGTAAAAAAATAATTTGGGCAAATGTGGGGATTGGGGAGACTTTGGTTGTGTGTGTGTGTTTCTCTTCTAAGGGTCAGTTTGAAAAGTCAGGTAACCTGAACACTGGCCAAAAGGAGACAATCACCCCGTGACACCATGTTAGGGCACCGTAAGCGCTGGCAGGCGGCCAGCACCCGTTTCCTGTAATGTTCCCATCATCACCCCTATAATCTCTTTGCATTATGGGTTATTCTCTCTCATGGTTTTCCCTTCTAACTGGTTACCAACGTGGGGGTGAAAAGTCCGCCCTTTCACCTGTACACCCCACAGCACTTAGCAGTGTGCCACACACAGAATATGATCCACATCTGTTGGATCTGTTGGAAAAGACGCCGAAGTGAGTATTATACCCCTAATTACAGGTGAGAAAACAGGCTCAGAGAAGCCTCACTGGCTTCAGGCCACCAGGCTGCACACGAGTGGTCTGACCGTAGCGGGGCCTGCCAGCACGAGGCCTGGCAACTCCCAGGGCCAGAGTCTGCTGAACTCTTGGGACGACTGGGGGTGGTCTCGGCGAGGCCGCTCCCCTCCGGGTTGGCCTCCTTCTTTGTACCGCGGGGCGCCCCCGGAGCTCAGAAACGTGACTGGCAGCGGGGGGCTTGCGGGCTGGCCCCCCTGGGCCTTACCATTTGATGATGTTGTGAACCAGAGGGAGGAAGGAGCAGTTCTCCTCAGCCTTCACGCCGGCCGGGGACGGAGGCCTCGGCGGCGGTTGCGGCTGCGGCGCGGAGACCGGCGGCGGCGGCTGCGGAGGCGGCAGCGGCTTCGTCTCGGGCAGCGGCGGCTCTGCGGGTGGCTGCAGCGCATCCTCGGCCTGCCGGCCGACAGACACCCCCACAGAAGCCATAGCGCGCGGGACCCTCGCAGCCGGTTAACAGGGCCGGCGGCCGAGCGCGCCGGAAGTGCCTCGGACTCTTTACGTCACCACTGTGCGCCGCGGGGGCGAGACCTGGAGGGAAGCTGTGAGGTCGCGCGCCAGGGCCGGGGCGGGGCCAGGGCGCGGGGCGGGGCCAGGGCGCGGGGCGGGGCCAGGGCGGTCGTTACTAGGCAACAGGCGGCTGGCGGGTCCGGGGTGGCCTGGATTTGGCTGTGCCTGAGACAGCCAAATTTTTCAATAGTCAGAAATAGGAGGTGTACTTCAGGAATAACATCTTATTTCTATTCACGTTACAAAGAGGGTCCAAAAGCAACCAGTACAGGAAGACTTGAGATAAATAAGGCCTCGCGAAGAGGGGACAGCACCTGCCGGGCAGCTGCAGGTGTCAGGCCCTGGGCCTGCGGGCGTGGAGAATCCGAGGGGAAGGGCCCAGGGTTCCCACCCGCGCAGAAGCCTCCAGGGGAGAGGCCCTGAGCCCGCCCTAAGGACGCAGAAACAAAGAAATTGCGAGGGACTAATAACTGAACACTTAATTATTATCATAATTATATTATCACTTATCATCTTCTGGATGACACACGCTGTGCTAACTGTGGGGGAGGGGTTGGGAGGCTGTCTCAACTTCAACACGAGCAGGGATTGCCGAAGGGTATTAGTGCCAGGAATAAACATCGTATCTGAGGGGGAAGTCAACGTCAGGTATTCTCCGTACCTGTGGGCCAACTCCTTAAGCCCCTGGGTCTCAGTGTGCTCACCTCTAAAATCTTCTTTAGTTCAGGGTCATGGCAGAGCCTAAACTACTTTCCAACTTCAGACACATGGCTGATCTCCAAAGGTGTCCTTTGCATGAGCTCTCACTCCCTGGGATCTTAGGCCAAAGTGGGGACTTCTCCTGGGTTTGTGGCTGTGGTCCTCAGAACGAGTCCTCCCGAGCCATGATGGGGGGCCCTTCCTCAGCGGCTTTGGAGAGGCAAGGGGTCCACAGTCATTGGCAAGAGCACTTAAGAGCAAGGTGGCCGGTCCCAAGGAAAGCCTCAACAGTGATATTTTCAGATGCATCTGGAGGGGTCTGTGGAGGCAGGTCCTAGGGGAGGAAGAGTGTAGAAGGAAGTGGGGAGGTCGGAGGGTGTGCTGAGGGGCACTTTGGTAACGGGCCTCAGCACAGCTTTCTTGTAAGAACTGCCCAGGGCACCCCACAGGGCGAGCATGGGGAGGGGGAGGCCTGCTAACCATGGGCCTCTCCCCCAGGGGGAAAGTTCAGGGGTCCTGGTGGAGAACAAGGAGGAAGGTCCTGCTGGGACAGGACCAGATGGGCTTGAAGAGACTGTACCCCCTTGGAGTCATCTGGGGAGATAATGACGGTATAATAATAGTAATTACCACAACTACTGTGGATCAAAAGTAGGTACAAGGAACAGAGCACAGTCATCTCATTTAACCCACGAAAAAGCTCTAGAAGGCAGATGTTAGTATCTCCATTTTATAGATGGTGGATTCTGGCCCCAGGGTCACACAGCTGCCTGATACAAAGCCCATGGTCTTAACCAACACAGAGGACACCTCAGGTCCCTACCAGTTCTGTGACTGTATGATTCAAAATGTTAAAGTGAGGTTTTTATTCAGAATCAGAAAAAGAATCCAAAGTTCATCCACAATCTCCCCATTGAAATCACATGTCATCTTTCCCTCCCAGCGTGTTTATAACTTCATTACAAGCCCCGACTTTATCGTTGGCAGAATAATGAGGACATCGCTTTAAAAAAAACAAAAACAAAAAACACTTCAGATATAAATAGATATGGCTAAAGAAAATAAATTGAAAATGTAGGAAGCAGGAACGAGTAGGGTGCATTGACAGTTTGCCCTAAAAATAGTTAATATAATTAGTGGTAAAGAGTAAAGCTGACCTCATAACATTGGCAAGAAAAATGTTGGATGTCAGAAAAATACTGCCTGTGCTGGTTTCAATAAGGCTGCGATTACCACAGATGTGTGTCTGCTCAGAACTGCTCTGTTAAATGTTAAAAAAAAAATAGAAGCCCCACTGATACATAAGGACTGTGTGGTGTTGATGTCCCTGAGTAAAGCTCTCTGCTCGTTGAGTTCTTGGCTCTCCCTGCTTCTCATGGGCCCCTGCGGGCCAGCTGGTGGCCAGGCCAGGCCCCACTCAGCCTGTTTGAAGCTGTGTGACTCTGGACTCTGCGCAACCTCCTTCATGCAGGCATACAACCTCCCAGGAAGACTGAACAGGTTATTACACATAAATCACCTTGAAAAGTCCCCAGGGACAGTAACAATCACTTCTGACTTCTCAGACTTAGGGCTTTCTCCTTCACCAATTGACAAAACCTGGACTTAGGGCACTTAAGAGGAACGAGCTGGATCAATGCCCTCCAACAGAAATAGAACACAAGCCACTTGGGTTGTTTTCAGTTTTCTAGTAGCCACACAAAAAAAATCAAAAGAAACAGGTGGAATTAATTTCAGTAACATATTTTACTTAACTCGTGTCCAAAACATTACCGTTTCCGTACGTAATCAATACTAAAAATGATTAAAGAGGTATTTTACTGTTTTTTATACTGTCTTTGAAATCTACTCTATATTTTACACGCATAGCACATCTCAGCTGGAATAGCCACGTTTCAATTGCTCAGGAGCCAAACGTGGCCAGCGCCCGGACCTGGGTGCTGCAGGCGGGGAGATGGACACATATCAACCTGGACAGATCGCAATCCAAAGGAAATAGAGTATATTGCTACTTATATAAATATTTGCAACATGAAAAATAACACTATGTATCATTGGTAGATATAAGACATACATGTAAAAGTGTTTTAAAAGGAACTGAAGGGTGCACCTCATACTCACGGAAAAGGGGAAGGTGATATAACCGGCACTGCAGCTTTCTGTGTGGTGTTGTATTTCTTTTATAGATTATAAGGAAATCTGTGAACGATTGCCAAGTGTGGGAGGGATACCTTAGAACCCAGGCTCTGCTCTTTCTGGCTGTGTGACCTCGGATAAGCCATTTATCCTTCCCGTGCCTCAGTTTCCTTATCTGCAAAATGGAATCATAACAGCACCTAACAGGACTGTTATAAGGGTTACAGGAGTTACCGTGTGGAGAAGGCTTCAAACAGTGCCTGACGCTAGGAAGCAACCATTGAAGCTTTAGCTACTACTGCTACTGTTGTATTAAATTTCTCAAAAAAAAAGAAAAAAAAAGAAAAAAACCTCACGATTACTCCTTCTGAAACAAACTGTTACTACAAGAACACACTTAAGAACCAGGCTGCATCCAAGCCTTGAACTTTCTGATTCTCTAAGTGGCCCTACGCCACAAATAGCTATGAATGTGCTCGTGATACATTTCTGCTATGTGAAGTCCAAAAATAGTCATTTCTCTGTCAGACAAACATCGTGGGGATTGTTAGACTGATCATGTCGTTGAATGATTGGGGCTTTTTCTTCAAAGCTATATCCTTACATCTGATTCATCCTTTTCTTTCATTAACTGGAGCCTCAGGCGGGTAGGAAAAGCTACATGATACTTTGATTTTTGTGAGTTAAAAAAAAAATAGGCAGCAAACATGGTTCAGGCCAGCATAGTGCGTCGTGTACCAGGAATCAGCTCGTCCGAGCCACGATTCACGGCTCAGACCTCAGGACGAAAGCTTTTCCTCTGATCCTCCCTGAGGATGGCCTTTCTCCTCTCGTAACTGGATTTGATTTTCTTTCTTTCTTTTTTTCTTTTTAAAGTCTTTATTGAATTTGTTACAGTATTGCTTCTGTTTTATGTTTTGGTTTTTGGGCTGCGAGGCATGTGGGATCTTAGCTCCCTGACCAGGGATCGAACCCGCACCCCCTGCATTGGAATGTGAAATCTTAACCACTGGACCTCCAAGGAAGTCCCTGATTTTCTTCTTTTTATTCCTTTCAACTTTCCTCTCTTACTCTAAGATACTCCAGAAAGCCCAATTTCTCCTCTCACTTATGTTAGCGTTTGGTTTCTCAGAAGCACTCCTTTTGGGGCATTTCAGCACACGAATTTGACTAAGTTTCTTTCAGACTCAGAATTTTCTCCATAAAACCTTTCCTTTAGTCCTTATTCCTGCTTCTTTTTATCTTTGACCAGACCTCCATCTGCTTTGGATATAATAAAAATGAGAGGCAATCCATTCCAGAAACCGGTTTTTGTCTAAAATGGGTCGTTACTGTCCCTATGCCTTACACCGTCTGACCTCCTTATTCAGTCATTTTCACTCACATGATTTGTGAGCCAAGTTTTTTTCTGTCTCCTCAACAGCTTCAGTCTTAACCTGTCCTGTTAACCCTTTTCGTCACTTTCATTCCTCCCTTTCTCTGGAAGTTACCTTGTTTCCCTTATTGGATTTATTGCAAGTCTTTTGACTCTCGATTGCTAACTCCAGTTGCAAAATTATAGTTAAAAATTATTATGCACCTGGCGTGCTGGAGAGGACCGGGCATCTGCTGCCTGTGAGCGGCATGTGGCTGGTCCTTCTGCCCTGGTCCCGTGGCTGGGTTTTCCAACCTCTTGGGATGGGAGGAGTTAGCCTGTAACTGCAGACATTCAGAATGTCCCCAAACTGTAGAGGCCAATAGGTCCCAAGCTGAACCCTGGAAGCAGCGTCGAGAGGAACCAGCAGCGTCTGTCCCACTGTCCATCCTCTCCTTACCACGTCTTTGAAAATGTGGTCTGGTGAGCGCTGAACATTTCCTGCCGATCTTCGGCTCAGCCACACGGTGTGACCCTAAGGGCCATCAGAAGATCCCCCTGCCCGTCCAAATGTCGTGTTCTGGCCCCTGCTCTGTGCCAGGACCTGCCAGACAGGGGAGAAGGAAGGCCCCAGGCCCGGCCACAGAGGAAAGGACTGGGGGTCCCGGCTTGTCCCCGAGATGCCCTCGCCTTCCAGACGAGGAAGCAGGGGCCTGGGGAGGCTGAAGGAGTCGCCTGTTGGTCGAGGAACTGGGGTCGGCATGCGATGCTGACATGAGGAAGAAATCAGGAAGCGGAAGGGACAGATAGTTCAGGGGTAACAGGGTTTCCAGCCTATGCATGCTTCCTCCCCAGCATGTTTACTGGATTTAAATCCGCAGGAAGTGTTGTCGCAAGAGTTCAGGGCTGGTGGTGAGGAGAGGGCTGAGTGCAGCCCCAGAGCAGAAGGGGAGGGGGTGTCATGCCTCGGGGAGCATCGCTGGTTTGCGTGAGTCCTGATTTTTCAGGTGGCCTTAGTGACAGTTGACAAGGGGGGTGGCTTCTGTCATGGCCTGACCAAGGGCTGCAGGGAGAGAAGACAGCGTGGAAGACCGTCCCCAACCAGGGGGACCCAGGAGCTCCCTGTCCATTTTTGAAAAGTCCTTGGCAGCCAGGCTTACAGAAAAGCCAGCCACGGACTGAGGGCTCCCGGGGACAGCACTGCCCTCCAGCCCTGCCCCAGACTGCCAGCTGGTTTCCTGGGTGAGAGTTGGGTTTTCTTGTAGTGAGAATCAGCGGGGGAAGGAACAAAGGTGCAAAGTTAACCTGAAGCAGTGACAGGAGCCCCTCGTCATGTGACCTCAGGCTGCAGGGGGGCCCCCTGAGGGACAAGCTTGAGGAAGAGGCTCCAACCCCACATCTGCCAAGTACCAGCTCCGTGACCTCGGACGAGTGATTCCACCACCTGTACTCGGGCACCTCAGTAGTACCCACCCTTGCCCACCTGGGCATCCGGGGGTAAGAGACCATCCCGTCCAGGGTCAGGCACAGCACCCGGGGCTCAGGGCCCCAGGGAACGGGGCTAAAGGACGATTCCTGTCCGTCCCTGCAGGTGGTTTCCTGTTCTTTCTTCTTCTGTCTGCAGTTACACATCTTGGGAGCCGCCCACACACAGTGCCCAGTTAGCCAGCAGCGCAGGAAAAGCAAATCAGACATCAGAGCGAAGAGAATCGCGCTATTGTGCCTTCCCTCCTGTGCATTCGGCGTTTCAGCTCTTGTTCTGGTGTCACGTGCAGCCAGGCTCACAATCTCATCATCGTGTGATGCTGCTCTGGGGACGGGAGTTTAGGGGTTAGTCAGCACTGATGGAGCCCAGCCCCGGGCACACGAGGAGCGAGGGTTGTGAGGACGGGGGTTTGACTTCGGAAGCGAGTCGTCTTGCGGGGGTGGGGGGGAGTGGGAACATTATCCGAGGGACAAGGCTGGCGTTGGCCGAGAATTGATTTCCCCAGAGGAGATACTTGCTGACCCCCTGTACACGCGTTTCACAGGCAGATCCACTGCATCTGGTCTGAATGACGTGGGCCCTGCTGGGGGGGCGGGGTGGGGGAGGATAAGCTCTCTTCAAACGGCCTTGGCAGGAAGATGGGAGAGAAGTGGCGAGGCTGACCTCCACGTGCCCAGTTCCTGGAGATCTTGGTCGGGGGGTGGGCGGGTGAGCAGGTGGGGGAGGGGGACTGAAATAATCTATCGTGCAATGTGGACATTTCTTGCAAGACAATTTTTGGGCTCAAACATCATCCGTTGCCTACATGTGCTCTCCTGGCCTCCACTCCAGCCCTGGAGGTGAAAGGACTGAGCTGAACGAGTTCTCTTCCTCTCATTCCCCTTGGCCGGTGACTGGTCTAGAGGCAGCCGTGAGACTGTGCGGCCGTTGATATATCAGCAGAAGTCTGTTGGTGGAGCTTCCAGGAAAACTTGCATTCTTCTGTGAAAAAGGAATAAATAAATGTGGCCGGGGCTGCTAGTTCCTCCCTTCTTTCTTCTTGGGATGTGGATGTAATGCCTGGAGATGCATAGCCATGTTGAGGTCATGAGGCTACAACGTGCAAAAGTGGCAGATACCGAGCTCCGGTCTCTGACAGCATCATTGCACAGATGCACAGGCCAACCTCCAGGCTTATTAGGTGGGAAAAAGAGGCCATCTCTTACTAGCCCCTCATTCCCTCCTAAATACCAATTTCCTTAAGGATTTTTTTAAATTCTAAAAATAATATTATTTTAAAGTCTATTAACAAAAAAATATTCAGTGAAGGAGTTTTGGGAAAGTGCAAAAAAAAAAACACAGAAAAGAAAATAAAAACTTTCTTCAAACACCTAGACATCCATGTTTAACATTTTGTTGTCTGTCTTCTCCTACATTTTAAATGTATATGTATTTTTAAAACAAATTTGGGATTATGGGTTTTTTTTAAGGATTTATTTATTTATTTTATTTATTTTTGGCTGCATCAGGTCTTAGTTGCGACATGTGGGATCTTCATTGAGGCATGCGGGATCTTTCATTGTGGCACGCAGGCTTCTCTCTAGTTGTGGCGTGTGGGTTTTCTCTTCTCTAGTTGTGGCACGCAGGCTGGGCCGGTGGGCTCTGGAGTTGTGGTGTGTGGGCTCCAGGGTGCGTGGGCTCTGTAGTTTGTGGCACGCAGGCACTCTAGTTGAGGCGCATGGGCTCAGTAGTTGTGGCACGTGGACTTTAGTTGCCCCACAGCATGTGGGATCTCAGTTCCCTGACCAGGAATCGAACCCGCGTCCCCTGTATTGCAAGGCAGACTCTTTACCACTGGACCACCAGGGAAGTCCCGATCACGTTGTTTTGTAAACTGGTTTCTTCCTCTTAACAACTTGCCGTGAATGGCTTCCCATATAAGCTAATATTCACTTACAACATGGTTTTCAATAAAAGGATGCATGCAAAAAACAAACAAACAAACAAAACCACCCTAAACTAAACCAAAGAGAAAAAACAGCAAATTCCTGCAAAAGGCCAATAATAGCCAAGATTCTGTGAGGCACCAGGCACCCTGAGAAGCCTGCAGGATTTTGGGAATCACAGTGATGGCAGGGAACCTTTGGGGACCATTTTTACTGAAATGAAGCAATTTTCACTTCCTCTGGGATTCTTGTTTTTTAAGCTGTCTGGGAATCTCATTTCAGCCTCTTAAACACTTTAAAAAGGAAAATGGTTTATTATTGGTTCCCTGTCACCTCTTTCTGCCAAAGGGCCAAGACACTAGATCTTAAAAGTGACATATATCTGTACACACACCCATGGGTACAATGGGCTGTGCGCCCAGGTCTCCATCAGAGCCATTCTGCTCCACACCTGAGAGCCAGCGCCCAGCAAGTGTGCTCTTTGACGGTGGCCTCTGCCTGATGGCTGGTGTTTCGACTGAGTTCTGAGCAGACCTGTCCTTGTTTTCATGCTCTTTCCTCCACGATTGCTTCATCAAAGTCTAAACAACCAGTAGGCAATGTAGTGTTACCTTAAAAAGTCACTGGAGAGGGATGCAGGCCCCCCTCTGCCCCCTGCCTGGCTACAACTACACCTGTGATGTCTTCACCTCGATAGGCACCCACGCGAAGCCCCAGCTTTCAAGCAGAAACACACGGCCTCCCTCCGTGGGCTCAGCGAGACCTGGAAGGGCTTTGAAGGGCATCGTGTCACGCCTTCGTCCGATTTACAAAACAGAAATGTAAACTCAGCTCTACCAGGTGAGTTTATAATCTAAACACACACCCACACGAGAAAGAGAAGATTAGAAATTACGCTCAAGAGCAGGGTTTTTTTTCTTTCTGGAATTAGCAAACAAGTCATTGGGATTCCCGAATAGGCAACCAAGAGGTCAGTTACCAGGGTAACCAGATAAAACTAATAAGTTTTGAAATGTGAGAATGTGGTCCAGCAGGCAGACAGAGTTCATGTGAGCAGTGAGCAGACTGGCACGTCGTTCAACGTGCTGTGACGAGCAGTTCCTGGGTGTCCAGGTGCTGGGACGCAGCGGGAAACACAACAAAGTCCCTGCACTCCTGGAGCTCGGATACCGGGCCAAAGCCGCAGTCCACTTGGCTCCCACGATTAAAATCTATATGATGGGGCTTCCCTGGTGGCGCAGTGGTTGAGAGTCTGCCTGCCAATGCAGGGGACACGGGTTCGAGCCCTGGTCTGGGAAGATCCCACATGCCGCGGAGCAATTGGGCCCGTGAGCCACAACTACTGAGCCTGCGCGTCTGGAGCCTGTGCTCCGCAGCAAGAGAGGCCGCGATAGTGAGAGGCCCGCGCACCGCGATGAAGAGTGGCCCCCGCTCGCCACAACTAGAGAAAGCCCTCGCACAGGAACGAAGACCCAACACAGCCATAAATAAAAATAAATTTAAAAAAAAATAAATTAAAAAAAAAATCTATATGATGTATTTTTAACTTTGAAGTAGCACATACATCCAGAAAGGTGCATGAGACATGCAGTGTACAGCCTGGCCGATGTGCATAAAGCAGACACACCCACGTACCCAGCACCTCGACCGAGAGACAGGACTTGAGCAGCATCTCGGAAGCCGCTCTGTCACAATCTCCCCGGGAGTAAGCACTCCTGACTTCTGACGCCATCATAGATTCGTTTCATCTGCTTTTGAACTTTCAATAAGTGAAATCCTAAAGCAGGTACTTTTCCCCTGGCTTCTTTGTTCAGCATCATGTTTATGAGATGAACCCATATGGGGCGAGTAGGTGTAATTGTCATTGATGTAAAGTGAACTGTCACGTGAATACCCCTCTGTTTGTCCATCCACGGTGACCAAGCAGTTAGGAAGTTCCGGGTCTGGGGCTGTTACGGGACTCGGTGTCCAGCTGCCCCGTGGGACGCGGGCGCTGGGCCACAGCTGCGCCTGTGCTCGGCTCAGCAGGTGCTGCCAGGCAGCTTCCCGGTGGCTTATTCCGGCTTCCACTCACATCAGCAGCTCCGCATCCTCGCCAGCATGTGACACTGCCTGTGCTTTTCACATTAGCCACCTTGGAGGTGTGTCTCTGTATTGTCTTCCACAGCCTTTTACAAGACAGGCTGGGGATAGGTAACAGGAGAAAGGTGTCATGGCAGGTTGTGATGTCCAAAAATGGCGGTCACCGTCTCCCCTGGGACCCCCTGAAAAATGGTGGGCAATCACTGTGCTAGCTATTGTCTTGTTCTTGACTCAGGGAGAATATGGTGTACGTTTTACTGTTAAGTGGGAGATTTGCTGTAGCTTTTTGGTAAAAACTGCGAGTTAAGGAAATTTCCATCTATTTTAAGTGACTAAGTTCTTAGTGATTTTCCTAATAAACTTCTTTCATTGATAAGTGTGACTTCAGTTCAATAGACAATCTTTTGACTAGAAATGACCCAGATTCTATCGCTGGTGACTGGATCAAGAAAGACCAGTTTGCCCCCACGCAACCGAATTCTCCCTGAGACTGGAATTCTCAAATTCTTGCTGAGTTTGAGGAGCAGCTGGAAAGCCCAGCAGGGAAACCCTGCCGGGGGCATCGCCTCTGCTCATTCCTCATGTAAAACCCTATCTCGTGGGCTTCCCTGGTGGCGCAGTGGTTGAGAATCTGCCTGCCAATGCAGGGGACACGGGTTCGAGCCCTGGTCTGGGAAGATCCCACATGCCGTGGAGCAACTAAGCCCGTGCGCCACAACTACTGAGCCTGCGCGTCTGGAGCCTGTGCTCCGCAACAAGAGAGGCCGCGATAGTGAGAGGACCGCGCACTGCGATGAAGAGTGGCCCCCGCTTGCCGCAACTAGAGAAAGCCCTCGCACAGAAACGAAGACCCAACACAGCCAAAATAAAAAATAAAAAATAAATTAATTAATTAATAATAATAAAAAAAAAAACCCTATCTCGTAACTCTTTGACCATCAGCATCGTCATTTGTAAACGATGGAGCTGGACCTGGGTTCTGGCCATAAGATCCTTGGCTGTGAGTCTCTGAGGCTATAAAGGGGACAATAAACTGGAAGGTAATACGTATTTAAACCCCAAATAGTTATTCGGTGCTGGGATTGTGGGTGCTGTTTATTTTGAAAAGATCTTAGTGTGATTATATGGCCTTTTTCATAAAGGAGAGAGTGTGCCATGGGCCGTATGTTTTCACCACAAAAGGTACACATAACACTCTGTTCTGCTGGAGAAGAAAGAACCAGGAAAACTGGATTTAACAGTCAGTCTGGAGGATTACTGAGGGGTGAATATCCATGGCTGACCTTCTGAGGCCCAGCTGTGGGCTCTGTTTTTCCCCGTTTGGGGGGCTTAAGCAAACTGTCCTTTGACAGGAAAACAGAAGCCCCGTGAATTGGGCTGTTGCAGAACTGTACCAAACTGATTGGAAAAGTCAGTTTCTGCCTGATTTACCCAAGTCTTTTTGACCCTGGTGCAGCCGCCAGCAACCAGCAGTCAGCAAATGGCGGTCTGCTGCGCGGCATGCAGGATCTTAGTTCCCTGACCAGGGATCGAACCCGCGCTCCCTGCAGTGGAAGCTCGGAGTCCTAACCACTGGACCACCAGGGAAATCCCCTTGTCTGGGTTTCTTATGAGCCACGGTACACGGGATAGACTGTGGGGCAGCAGAAAGTTATTCTGAAAACTTGGTCAAGAAACATTTGTTCCAGTCCTCTAGCTGCCTGTCACTGCAAGGTCTTGGCCAAACGCTCACAGATCCTGAAGCTGGACAGACCGGGTTCAAATCCCAGGGGCACCACTGACCAGCTGTGTGACCTGGGTACATACATGACCTCTATTTCTTCCTGAGTAAACCTGGAATAATAACAAACATATCTAGCTCAGAGGGCTTGTATAGGTTAACTGAATTAATCCATGAAAAGAGCACAGTAAATGTTCAATAAGTTCAGCAGTGGTGACGGCGATGAAGAGGATGATGACGGTAGTGATTATGATGGCGACAACGGTGATGATGGTGATGGTGGTGATGGGGATGAGGGTGATGATGATGGAGGTGGGGGTGTTATTACAATCATGGTGACAATGAAAACGATGATGGTGATGGTGGTGATGGTGATGGTGATGGTGCTGGTGCTGGTGGTGGTGATGGTGATGATGTTGGTGGTGGTGATGGTGATGGTGATGATGGTGGTGATGGTGATGAAGTGATGATGGTAATGATGATGATCATGATGATGATGGTGATGGTGGTGATAGGGATGAGGGTGATGATGATGGAGGTGGGGGTGTTATTACAATCATGGTGACAATGAAAACGATGATGGTGATGGTGGTGATGGTGATGGTGCTGGTGGTGGTGCTGGTGGTGGTGACGGTGATGATGTTGGTGGTGGTGATGGTGATGGTGATGATGGTGGTGATGGTGATGAAGTGATGATGGTAATGATGATGATCATGATGATGATGGTGATGGTGGTGATGGGGATGAGGGTGATGATGATGGAGGTGGGGGTGTTATTACAATCATGGTGACAATGAAAACGATGATGGTGATGGTGGTGATGGTGATGGTGCTGGTGGTGGTGATGGTGGTGGTGACGGTGATGATGTTGGTGGTGGTGATGGTGATGGTGATGATGGTGGTGATGGTGATGAAGTGATGATGGTAATGATGATGATCATGATGATGATGGTGATGGTGGTGATGGGGATGAGGGTGATAATGATGGAGGTGGGGGTGTTATTACAATCATGGTGACAATGAAAACGATGATGGTGATGGTGGTGATGGTGATGGTGATGGTGCTGGTGGTGGTGGTGGTGATGGTGATGATGTTGGTGGTGGTGATGGTGATGATGTTGGTGGTGGTGACGGTGATGATGGTGATGATGGTGGTGATGATGATGATGATGGTAATGATGATGAAGTGATGATGGTAATGATGATGATCATGATGATGATGGTGATGGTTGTGGTGACTGTTTTGTGTTGGTCTCAGACTATTGATAGTGATGCTATTGGCTGGGAATGCCAGGGGTGCTCGCCTTGTCCTGTACTGCTTGTGGCGAGCCCCCAGAAACATTTCCCCTTTTGGAACCAGTGTTGTGGCTGGACCAGCCCCTGTGGCTCTTTTTATGATGGCAAGATACACCTCAGCAATAACCATCAGGGAACTTTGAAAAAGCAAGATTTATTACTCACAAAAGTCCTGGAAGGTATCCAGCGAGGTCAGAGAGAGAGAGAGAGGGCACAGACCTGAGGTTCTACTGTTATTGGGGTTGACAGTGGGGTACCTAGGGTTTTGCAGCTTTACTCTTTGTTGACAAATTGAAAACATAAAAGCGAGAATTAGGGTGTTGGGAAGGAAAAGTGGGGTCACTCAAGCAGCCAGTTATCTGGGTCACCTAGGGCTTTCTAAAAGGAGAACTTCATGGGCGGGGCGGCCTGGCTCTTTATCTGCTTGCGTAGCTGGTAACTGTGTCACACAGCTGGCAACATGTTTATTTGAGATGGATGTCTCTGAAATGAAAGCCTCGGCAATCAAAAGCCTATTGTCAGGCACTTACTTTACAGCGAGGGTGGCGATTAGTATGAACACCTTTTGGCCTATTTTTACATCAGTCTCTAAGGCCTGTTCCAGGAGGTCTTCTATGAAATCTTTTATCATCCAGAGAATCAACCCAAAGGTATCAGCTGCAGGACCACATGTCAGCAGGGCCCTGGGGTCCCCTCTTCCAGCCTGAGTTTAGCTTTTGTAGCTCACGTAGGCTGCAGAGCAAGCAGTGCAGGCCTGCTTTCTACGATTGCTTGCAGCCCTGCAGATGTTGAACTGAGCTGTGATATCTCAGTCGGGCATAAACACCTGTACTTCAGGGCTAGAGACGTACAGAACAGTGACCCACGGGCCCCTGCCTCTCTCCAAAGAGTGGATCTCCTCCATACCTTCGTGGACAAAGCGCCACCTCCCTGGGCACCTGGTGTATTAGCAGGTCGACTCCCAGAAGGCCCAGATGCTGTCTGCTTCAGAGTCAGTGCTCTGCGATCACACAGCACACCTTGCGGCGTCCTCCCTCTTCTCCAGCGAGGCCTGTCTTCTAGAGCCATCTGGGTGATGACACTGGCCTGCGGCTCTACCCTCTGGTCCTCTCGGGGATACTGCAAAGCCGGGGGTGGTCTTATTACTCTGTCTGTGGCTGAAGCCGAGAGTCAGAGGCCTGAGCAGCAGTGGCCGCAGCCCCGTGATGGCCCTCACCGCCCCTCAGTCCTCTTTTTCCACTTCCGGCCACGTTGGAACCCGCTCTGGCTTCCAATGCCCCGGCCCTGCTCCTCCCGAGAGCCGGCCCTGTGGAAACGGGACGGGCTGCCGAGGACTCTAGGCGGGGAGAGCTGTCCTGGCTGAGTCGGGGCACGGCTGCCGGTCGAGACCCTCCAGTTCTCAGGAGCAGAGTCTTCCCAACACTTCTGACATCCTCGCTTCGTTATGGGGAGATTGTTGTTGCTGCCGTTTAAAAAGTCCTTTTCTTCTCTGTCTGCTCCTCAAGGAAGGTCCTGCCACCGGGGTTAGGCCCAAGGTGATTCCGTGAGAGACAATGTCAGTTTCTGCTTTTGGAGGGAGTTAAAAAAAACCCCAAAGCATCCCAATTCCTGTTTGGACCCTCTTCAGACCGAGCCCAAGTCTGCCTGCCGGGGATGAGCAGAAAATTGTAAAACAAAGTGCAGTTGACGCCCCTCTCTGCAAGAAGTTTTCCTCCTTCTCTAAATCCAAACTTTTTTTTCTAATAAAGGAACTTTGGGAAAAAATGTCTCAATGTAAATAGATTTTAATAAGCCCTTGTTGGACTCTGCCTGGCAGGTTTTCCCATTTGCCGTTCAGAGCTTCCTTGAGACAAAACACCCAAGTCTTCCTGACCCAGGTGCCACCCGGGAGCCAGTTTCATGCGGGGCTGTGATGAGAATTACACTGGTGAGAATGAGATGATAGAGAAAATCACCAGGAAAATGTCAAGAGTGCTTTAAGCCTCCTGAAATGAAGGCCCAGTCCCAGCGGCCGAGCCGCCCTCCAAGCTGGACCCGGCAGAGTGCGGAGTCGGCCGGAGAGGCAGGGCCGATCCTCCCCGAGGCCCAAGCCCAAGGCCCAGGCAGAGGCCCTGCTAGGAGAGGGGCCACTGCAAAAGGCCCAGGAGTAGACGTGACCGAGGTAGAAAGCAGGGCCGAGCTGTGCCCTCAGGTGGCAGGGGAGGTGGAGGAGGTGGCTGAATGGGGACGGCCCACCCGTGCCCACCCCTCGGAGCCCCTCCTGCATTTCCAGTCCTGATGGCTGCAGCCGGAAGCCCGCACATCTGAGCCTCTGTCGGGCTGCTGCAAACTGGCTGCTCCTCCTGCTGGTCTTTGAGCCTCCCAAGCCTCACGCGGCTCCTGCCCCAGGTGCCTGGTCCTCCGGGTGCTCCAGGTGTGTTCCAGGTGCCTGGGTCCTCCGGGTGTTCCAGGTGTGTTCCAGGTGCCTGGGTCCTCCGGGTGTTCCAGGTGTGTTCCAGGTGCCTGGGTCCTCCGGGTGCTCCAGGTGATGTTTCAGGTGCCTGGGTCCTCCGGGTGTTCCAGGTGATGTTTCAGGTGCCTGGGTCCTCCGGGTGCTCCAGGTGATGTTTCAGGTGCCTGGGTCCTCCGGGTGCTCCAGGTGATGTTTCAGGTGCCTGGGTCCTCCGGGTGCTCCAGGTGTGTTCCAGGTGCCTGGGTCCTCCGGGTGCTCCAGGTGTGTTCCAGGTGCCTGGGTCCTCCGGGTGCTCCAGGTGATGTTTCAGGTGCCTGGGTCCTCCGGGTGTTCCAGGTGATGTTTCAGGTGCCTGGGTCCTCCGGGTGCTCCAGGTGATGTTTCAGGTGCCTGGGTCCTCCGGGTGCTCCAGGTGATGTTTCAGGTGCCTGGGTCCTCCGGGTGCTCCAGGTGTGTTCCAGGTGCCTGGGTCCTCCGGGTGCTCCAGGTGTGTTCCAGGTGCCTGGGTCCTCCGGGTGCTCCAGGTGATGTTTCAGGTGCCTGGGTCCTCCGGGTGTTCCAGGTGTGTTCCAGGTGCCTGGGTCCTCCAGGTGTTCCAGGTGCTGTTCCAGGTGCCTGGGCCTCCAGGTGTTCCAGGTGCTGTTCCAGGTGCCTGGGCCTCTAGGTGCTCCAGGGGCTCCTCCACAACACCTGCTCCAGGTGCTTAGATGATGCTGAACTCATTAGTCAATGTGTTAGCCAATCGCTTTCTCACTTGCTCCCCAAACCAAACTCCCCAGCAGTCACTCAGTCAGCCTATGATTATCTGCATGAAGTATCCGGCACTGCTGTAGACGTGGGGAGGCCCCTGTGAACGAAGACGGGGTCCCGGCTCCTGGAGCCGATGCTCCTTGTGTGGGGAAACAACAATCAAAAAAGTGCACAGGGGCTGAGAGGCCGGAGAACTAAGCGCGCGGCCCCGGACCAGGACCGAAGGACCTGCTTCCCCACGGGGGAGGGGAGGGCCGGCCGGGCTCGGGAGGGCGGCAGGGACTCTCAGGGGGTGAGTGCGGGACGCGCAGGGACCCTTTGGTGCCGGGCCGCTTTCCGCTTACAGCGGACCCCGCAAACACCTTGCCTTCAGCCCTCCCACAATAGCCCTGGAGGAGGCGGCCCGACAAAGGAGATTCAGGAACTGACCTGAATCCACATGACTAATAAATAAAATGAGCCCTCACAGCCTTCCTTCTATCTGTGGAGAAAAAACGAGGACAATTCCTTCTAAAGATCTGCTTCACTCTGCAAAGTCCGGTGAAATGAGTGTTTTTCTGTAACTGGGGCGGTCACAATGGAACCACGGCACTGACAGCATCTGCTCCCAGCTTGTGTTTGAATAAGGCCCATTCGTGTGCCCCCCACGCGGAGATTCAGGGGAAATTGGGTTTCTGTGCACCGCTTGGCAGGGGAAGGCGGCCGGCGCGGGCGGCCGGCCCTCGGCTCCGCAGCCTGACCCAGTTAGCGCCCCAGGGCCAGGTGCAGACCCCACGCGGGAGCTCGGGGTGCCCCACGGGCGGGAAGGAGGGTCGCCGGGGTTCCTGGAACCTGCACCTGCAAGGGACCCCCAAACTAGAAAGGGGACAGGCTGAAACGCCCCACCCACCGCGGGGAGGCAGCCCCAGCCCCAGCCGCAGCCTTTGTGCCCAGCGTTTCGGGCTGGGACGGTGACTCTACCTGTCCAGTCGCCGCTCCCCGGCCCGAGCTGTGGCTGGAGGTTCCCCGGGCCCAGTCAACAGCACTGACCACCTCGAAAGTCCAGGGCTGGGCCCCGGTCAGGAAGCCCGATGCTACAAGGCCCTACGTGGAGGCAGGGGTGGCCGAGAAGCAGAGTCTGAGACAAAGCCGGGCAGGGCCGCCACACTTGACCAGGAAGCCCGGTGCTGAGTGAATAGCAGCCACATTCTGAATCCCTAGGCAGAACGACCTTGTACATGTATGATCTAATGTAATCTTCATGAAAGCTACATTCAGTGACAGATCTGCTACTTGCCACACATTGTTCTGGGTGCAAGGGACACAGCAGGCAGCAGGAAGATGTTCGGGAAGGCTTGGTCTTTGTGCAATTTCTGAAAGGGGAGGAGAAAGACAAGGTGTAAACAAAACATAGGGTCAGACGGTGAAAGTATCCGCTTTGATTTCCAGCTGCACCCTCCGGGGCAGAGACTGCCTATTAGTCCCCAGGATCTATGTTCTTCCATAGCAGTAGAACCCCAGGCTTTACCTGTGTGCATGGTAACTCAGAACAGAGACTTCATTTCCCCCGGCCTCTCTTTCTGCTGGTGAAGCAATTAACTGAGAGGTGGCCAATGGGATGTAAGCTGAAGTCATATATAAAATTTTCGGAGGCATCTTTAAAGGCACAGGGCATGACCCTCCTCCCTTTCCTCCTTTTTGTGTCCTGGAATGTGGACATAATGGTTGGTGCTCCAGCAGCTATCTTGGATCGTGAAGGAAAAATAAACCATTTTGTTTAGTCTATGGTTCTTTGGGGTTTTATTTCTGTTATTCACGGCTGAACTTAATCTTAACTAATTTAGTCCCTCTTACTAACTGTGGGACTTTGAGCAACTGGCTCAAACCTTCTTTTCCTCGGCTATAAAACGGGACACATTGTAATACCTACTTCGTAGGGCTGCATATGCCAGTGGCTTTCAAACTTGAGTGTGCGTCAGAATTGCCTGGAGGTTATTAAAGCCCAAAGCGCTGAGCCCCACCTGCAGAGCTTCTGATTCAGTAGAAACTCAGAAATGTGCGTTTGTACAAATCTTCAGATGCTGCCGCTGCTGCTGGGCAGACACTACACCTTGTAACTGCAGCCCTGTGTAAGCACCCCTGCCCCACGCTGTGCAGCCCCCCGGAAGGACACGAGGGAGGTCCAGACTGCACCCCCAGGTGCAGCATCCCATGACCTTTCACCTCTGTGCCTCTCCTGGGCCCCTGGGGCCCTGACCCCCGATTTCTGGAGGAGTGAACCCGATTCAGATGCCGTGTGCAGAGGGCTGCAGTGGAGGGCCCAGGGCCCAGCCCCAGGGGGGGCCTCTGGGCACGAGGCGGCCTCTGCCCACTCCACCTACAGGGAAGTGGCTTCCACTCCCATTAGTCGCAGGGCGGCTTGGGCAGCGAGCACCACCTTCCAGGCCCCCCTTCTGCCACATGTGTCGTCCTACCGTCTGCAATGGCCGGTGGGGGACCAGCCCTGGCCCGGGGCTCCTGGATGGTGAGCAGGACAGGCCTGTGCTTCGGACACGTGCACCTGCGCTCGGAAAGGGGCCCGTGCACACGAGTGGGGCTGAGGCTGGGCCCCCCCCTTCTCCATTGGCCATGGCAGAGACTGCCTCTCCTGTGAGAGGGGCCCGGGCGCCAGCTGACACCACGAACCCCTCCCCACCAGCCACTCCAGCGTCATGAGTGGGTGTTCACTGCTAAAGGCTGCACCGAGAGGGCGTGGGGACAATGCGTGTCCCCGACCTAGTGGCTAAGAGGGCAGGCTCTGCAGCTCCTTAGCTGTGTGACCTTGGGCGAGGGGTCGAACCTCTCTGAGCCTCAGGCTCCTGCTCTGTAAAATGGGGGTGATCATAGTCTCTAGACCCTGCAATGATCCAGGTGCTTGTTGTAGGCAACATAAAATTAATTAGCTCTGCTAATTGAAGCAGAAAAGGCATTTCCTAAGAGGGTATTGACAAAGGGGGCTTCCATGGAGCCCCCAGGAGGTGACTGTACTCCACAAGGCAGGTGGTTGCCAGATGCCCCCAGAGATTCTGATGAACTGATCGGGGGAGAGGCCCAGACACTGCCATTGTTATTTTCAAGCTCCCCAAATGTTTCCAAGTTGAGTCGGGGTTGAAAAGTACTGCCCTGAATCTTTATATATGAATTCTGAAAACTTTTTAAAGGGAAATGATGAAATGATCTAATAGCCCCAGAGCCTTCAGAGTTTCTGTCCGTCCAGACCCAGGGCTGGCACACCCTGCTTTATACTAACCGAAGTACAGTGCTTGAGGCTTAGCAGACTCAGCCAAAGGGTTTGTTGAAGAACGTCTGCTTTTAAGGGGTACTTAAGCAGTTAAAATATGACTCAGTTCGCTGTAATCATAACTGCTTTAAATAATTTCCGAACGAGGTGGAGTCAGGGACGGACGAGACGGTGTGTTTGGACACAGGAGGGGCTGCCCCGCTGGTTCGGACAGTCCGGTGACCCGCCGGCCACGCAGGATCAGTGCCTGCCGTCTGGGCGGTACTTGGGCTTCACGGAGCATTAAAAAGAAATGAGGAAATGAGGAGGAATGTAGCTAATTCTGGGAACAAAGCTGAGATTGCTGGAACTGGGGACTGGCAAGGTTATTGCTTCTTCTTGCGTCACTTTTTGGCCGTTCTTTCCTCCCCGGTCTGGGAAGGCACCCACGTGGCCATAGCTTCCTGTGGCTGCCATAATAAATGGCCACAAACTGGGGGCTTCCAAGGACACAGATTTGCTCCCTGTCTGAAATCAAGGTGTCGCAGGGCGGCGCTCCCTCTGAAAGCTCCTGGTAGCTGTGGCCGCATCACTCGGTCTGTGTGTTTGTCGCCTCTTCTGTCTCTTATCAGGGCACTGTCATTGGATTATTACCTGATTACTCAGGTAATCCATGGTGATCTCATCTCGAGATCCTTCATTTCATCTGCAAAGACCCTATTTCCAAATAAAGTCACCTTCACAGGCTCTGGGATGGGACATATCTCGGTAGACCCACTGACACCTTTGTTCAAAGTGCATTTCTACGTTGAGCCCGGACTGGTTCAGCATTCTGAATCCAAAAGTATGCTTTGACCTAGCTCTGGATTCCAGATTTGGGTAAAAACATCAGCTTCTGAAGGGCCCTTCAGAGTTGGCCTCCGCTGAGCTGGGGCCCTGATTCTCAAACCCTACTCCTGCTTCTCCAAGGTTAAAATGCAAGGATGGGGGGCAGGGGGTCATCTAAAGTCATTTAAAATGCAGATTCCAACCAGTAGGTCTGGAGTGGGGCTGACTGTCTGCATTTCTAACGAGCTCCCAGGTGATGCTTGCCCAGAGAAGCAAGCCTCTGGTGAGTGTGAGAAATACCAGGTCCCTCCCTCGCCCAGTCTCCACCCAGGACGGTGGTGCAGGCAGCCTCTGACACCTGAGAAACCGTTCCAGCAGCCCCCAGCCCCAGGCTCAGGAGCAAGGCCAGAACTGAGCCCCGGCCTGCTCCTCCCCAGAGGCACCTCGGGATCCTGGAGGCCAAGGGGCTCTCCCGCCACGGTTAGGAATTCCAATAGAGCCCATGACCCGTCAGGAGAAGTCTGCAGTCTTCCCACCACCCCCACCCCCTCTCTCTTCTGCCCTCTGACGAGTTCGCAGTCTGGTAATGAGACCAGCCCCCGGCTCCGCCTGCTGCCCCCTCGCCCACCCGCGGGGCAGCCCAGGTGAGGGCACACAAGGTGCCCCTCCCTCCCACCAGCCTGGGGTGCAGCAAGGTGTCTAGCACAGGGACAGCAAGTCCGCTGGGGGAAGAGGTGGCTGGATATTTGAAGTGCCTCCCAGAAAACCTTGTCATTCTGCAGCTGGGTAAGCGGAGCGCCCTCGGCCGTGTGGCCAATGCACGTTGTCCTTGCCGGCGGGTGGCACAGGGGACAGCGGTGGAGGGAACCCAGGAAGGAGGCTCCTGTGCCCGTCCACCTGCCTGGGGCCGAGGAGGAGCCGGGAGAAGGGTGAGCTGAACGCAGCTGGGTGATGCTGCCGCCAGCCCCTCGTTCAGCAAAGGGCAACACCCCAGACGGCAGCAGGCGCATCCCTCCCGGACTGGCCAGGCCCCGAGGCACCTCAGAACTGTGCACTGCGTGTCCTTGAGCTTCGAGGTCACTTGTGCAGCCATGAGAGGGAAGCTTAATTAAAGGAGGCTTGCACGCCCTTGAACTTAACTCCCACTGTGTCCGGCCATCTATTCCCTCAAACTGATGTGAAAGGGAAGGGCTGGGCGTCGATATTATCTGCAAACAACTACAAATTCCTTTAGGAGAAAGTCACACTCCATGGAGGAGACGCTTATGCGTGGTTCGCAGCCCCTGCGTTGACCTTCCTCACCACTCTGTTTACAGTCGGCCCCGGAAGTGCCTGGTGTTTGGCTGATGTCAACAGTGACCTTCCAGGAATGTGTGCAAACCAGGCATCTTTGGATGGCTTACCCAGGCCCTTTCCTGCTCCCCAGCACCCTGCTTCCCCCAACAAGGAAGTGGCTATTTTAGGCGGGAGAAACGAGATGGCAGGATTTTCCCCAAAGGCAGCAGTGCCTGACTCAGGGCTCGGCAGCTCCCCGGACAATGGCCCTGTGTGTCCGGCCCATCCTTCTGTGACTTACAGGCAGAGGGAAGCGGGGGGAGAGGGGATGGTGATTGGTGATTAGTGATCCCGATATTAGGCAGGACTGGCCCAGTGGGTGCCAGTCACGGAGAGGAGACCAAGTCCGCAGAAGGAATTACTTCTGGAAGTGATGAGCTCCCCATCAGATAAGGTGTGCGAGCAGAGACGGGATGAGGGTGTGGGGATGCAAGTGGACAGTTGCTGTTTTCAAATGAGTCTCCTTGAAGCTCTGTTTTCTCTGGGAAAGCGTGTTTCCCCACCCACCGGGCCCTGGGGGCTGCCCTGCTCGTGGCCAGATTCTGGAGGACACAGCTGGAGCCCTGAGCCAGCGGCCATGAGAGCCTGTGTGAGCTGGGGTTTCTGTCTTGCAGGGTCCTGGTTGGTACGCTGAGCAACTACTAAATAGTATGGCATCTCTTTCAAAGATTGGGGTTCAGCAACGGGAGAGAAGGGAGATAGAGCACTTTGGAGAGTTTTCCGGCAGCACTCATGGTGGACAGGAACGTCTGGACCACAGGGGGAAGAAAAGGACACACAGGATCGGGAACGTACCCGCACACGGCTCTCGGCAGGCCCTGGGCTCCTCGCTGGTGGCAGGCATTTGGGAGGGTGAGGGGGACCCATTTGGAAAAGCAGCTTGGGCAGGTGACCACAAGGCTTGGAGAGCCAGGCGGGGGGGACCAGCCAGGAGGTGGGGGGGTCTGAGCCATCGTCGGGGAGCCTGCTTGGGATCTACTTCCTGCCGACAGCGGGCCTTCCTCGAGTCCCAGCTCGCTTGCTAGGAGTGGCAATGCTTCAGCCGGTAGGGCCGCTGGGAGGACTCGGTTGCGTTCAGGATCTGCTCGTCCCCAGCAGATTTCACAACTGTTCCGCGGTCGCCACGGTTGCCAAACTTGCCCTTGATAACATGAAGGCATCCTTTCTGTCCAAACCTCGCCTCCTTCCCCATCTTGCTCAGGAGGCAAAGCCAACGGTGAACACGGTTTCTGGTTTTTTTTTGGCTGCGTTGGGTCTTCATTGTTGCTGCGCGCAGGCTTTCTCTAGTTGCGGCGAGTGGGGGCTACTCTGCGGCGTGCGGGCTTCTCATTGCGGTGGCTTCTCTTGTTGGGGAGCACGGGCTCTAGGCACGCGGGCTTCAGTAGTTGTGGCACGCGGGCTCAGTAGGTGTGGCTTGCGGGCTCTAGAGCGCAGGCTCAGTAGTCGTGGTGCACGGGCTCAGTTGCTCCGCAGCATGTGGGATCTTCCTGGACCACGGCTTGAACCTGTGTCCCCCGTATTGGCAGGCAGATTCCCAACAACTGCGCCACCAGGGAAGTCCCTGAGCATGGTTTTTAAATCAGCAAACTCAGTGTGGAGACAGTAGGAGCACCCTGTGTTCTCAGCGTGATTCCACTTGTGAATGTTCACTTTTGTAACAATCACTAAGAGAGTCACTGAGAAGTGCTTTGAAAATGATCCGAGGAAACTTTCCAAGTGACTCTGTCCCTGGAGGTCGGAGGCCATGCCTGCCTGCATCAGTTACCTACAGCTGTGTAACAAACACCCCCAGACTTCGTGCCTTGAAAGAACAATGGACCTTTATCATCTCCCACAGTGTCTGTGAGTCAGCAAGTCAGGAGGCTTAGCTGGTGGTTCTGCTTGGTCTCGTGAGGTTGCCGCCAGGGTGTCGACCGGGGCTGCCTCCTCTGGGGCTCAGCTGGCGGGCTGGGGGGGGGGCGGTGCCTCCACGGTGCTCCTCACGTGGCTGTGAGCAGGGCCTGCGTGTCCCACCACCCAGCTGCCTCCCCAGAGAACGATCCAAGGAGAGCAAGGCAGAAGCCATGACGTCTTCGGGGTCCGGCCTTGGGGTCGTTTCTACCATGTCTTATTGTTTCCAATGGGCAGGTTGGAGGGTTCCGTGCGCTGTCTCAGGGGCACTTAGTCCTCACTCACGTGGTTTGATTCAAGAACAGTGAGGAACTTTTCCACCTTGGATTGCCAGGAAGCAGGCGGACCCTTCGGAGAGCGCCAGAGCAGCCCTGGTGAGCACAGTGGGGGAAGCGCGGGACAAAGGCTGCTCACCCGCGTGCCTGCAGTGCACACACACTCTCCCCTGCCAAGTCTCGAGGGTGCAGACCGTGCGCCTGCTGCAATCGCATCTGTCCCACGTGGGGCCTGTGGGCTTGCCGGCCACGCCATCCTCTGGCTGCTGGGGTGAGCGTGGGACCCAGGTCTGGCCAGCTGTGGAGCCCATTTCCCTGCCCAGAGTTATTGGTCCAAGGAGAGGGCAGGTGACCGAGCAAGGCCGTGGGAATCCCTCCGTGAAGTCCGGTACGTGGAATCCGTGCTCATGAGCGAGGCTTACAGTGTAGCTCGAAGCTACCAGAGAATGAAGAGGAAAAGGAGAGGAGACTCAAGCACCTGGATCCAGCTGTGACTGAAGCTGGTGAGACGCAGCTCTGTTCCTTTCACCGGGCTTGCTTGTTCACTTCTGCGTATGTTCACGTGAGGTGGCATTCCATCATCACAACTAGAAGATAGTGGGTTTTGCAGCAAAAACAAGCAAATGCAGCAGATTTCACGTCTTTATTACAGCCTCTCAGGGACCTAGGATCCCCACCGTACCCTCTGCAGCCCCCAAAGAACCCCTCCTCCGCCACCCAAGGAAAGAAGCCGACAAAAATGAGAAGGAGCGAACAGACCACAGTTTGCCTCCTGGTTTGCAACCAAACGCTTCACATCAAGCTGGTCCCACCCGGGACGGATCTCAAGTCCCAGCTGCCCTCAGAGGCTGTGTTTCCTGTTTTCACGGCCAGCTTCTGCATGGGCATTACAAGTCAACATCTAAAAATGGCTTCTTAAATGAACCAAAACGCGTGAAGCTTGTTCCTTTAATAACAGCCAGTGTTGAGTGAGTCCTAACTACACCCCGGGCGCCGGGCCAAATGCTTTACCGGCAGTATCTCATTCCATCGCCAGGCCGGGAGAGGCGGTTTCTATCATCCTCCTCGTGTTCCAAGTGACAAGACCAAGGCCCCAGAGTGGGTCACTTTCCCCAAGTGGCCCCTGGGTCCCACCACCATCACGTTTCACCCGGTTCTTTGGCCCTGAAGCATCCACGCACACCCTGTTTTCTCTCTCGCTGCCCTGGTGGTCTGGCCCTGGCCCAGGGCTCGAAACCAAAACATGATGTTCTCTCCCTGCTATTAGCTTCCACCACCCTCATGGGCCCAGGCGCCCGGGCTTTTTCCTGAGAAAGCCCAGGGTGGAGTTCTCAGGGAGCCGAGTGCCTGCCACCTAGCCGGGCATTTCACGGGCACCTGTGCGCGTCTAATTGTGTTTTCTGTGTCAGAAGCATGGGCTGTGCTCATCAGAAGCTCGTTAGAACCCTGGCCAAAGGGTTGTTTGTGATTTCAGGGCCAGGGAGGAAAGTGCAGGACAAGGGTTTTGGCTCCAAACAGCCTCCTGCCAAGTGACCGGGTCAGCACTTGCCCCGCCCTGTTTTTGTGTTTGTTTTCCCCAAGCTTCTGTTTATTTTGCTCCTCTAGGCAGAAGCCAAAGAGAATATACAGCTACCAAAAATCTGTGGGGAGTAGATTCTCCTGGTCCTTCCACAAGCAGAGCAAGCCGGGCTAGTCCCTTTTCACGGGGGATTGCGCTGAAAGCAAAGAATCCCTCACCTCTCAGACCCAGTCGGCAATGCCAGCCAGCAAGCCAGCAGCCCTGCGTCAGACACGTGCCGTGAGATACTTGTCCATTCCCACCAAATTCCCATCAGGGCTGCCTGGGCATTAGACGGAATCCTAGTGCCTTGCTTGCAGTTAGGGCATCATGCCAGCAGGAGGACCAAGGCACTTTGGACAAGACTGAAAGACCCAGGCTTCTGCCTTGAGCCCAATTAAACGTCAGCAAGATTAATCTTCTTTTCTAATTGTGTTTTTGTGTCGTATCAAACACTCCACATAAAGCAGCACCAAAACAATGTGGCATTTAGAAATACCTGGCTAATTTCAAAAACTTGATTTAATTTTTAATTGTGGTAAAACTTACATAACATAAAACTTACCATCTGAACCATTTTTGAGTGAACAGTTCAGTGGAATTAAATGCATTCACGTTGTAATGCAACAATCACTACCATCATCGGCAGAACACTTTCATCTTCCCCAACTGAAACTGTCCCCATTAAACACTAACGCCCCACCCCCTCCCCTGGCCCCCCCCCCGCTTCTACTTTCTGTTTCTATGAACCTGACGACTCCAGGGACCTCACTTAAGTGGAATCAGACAATATTTGTCCTTCTGCATTTCACTGAGCATAATGTCCTTAAGGTTCATCCATGTTGTAGCCTGTGTGAGAATTTCCTTCCCTTCAACATACATTTATGATAAAAACTTTCAACAGAGTGGATACAGAGGGAATGTACCTCAACATAATAAAGGCCGTATATGACAAGCCCACAGCTAACATCATATTCAATGGTGAAAAGCTGAAAGCTTTTCCTCTAAGATCAGGAACAAGACAAGGATGTCCACTCTCTCCACTTTTATTCAACATAGTGTTGGAAGTTCTACCTAGAGCAATTAGGCAAGAAAATGAAATAAAACTCATCCAAATCAGAAAGGAAGAAGTAAAACTGTCACTCTTTGCAGATGACAAGATATAATATATAGAAAATACTAAAGATGCCACCAAAAAACTAGTAGAACTCATCAATGAATTCGGTAAAGTTGCAGGATTCAAAATCAATATACAAAAATCTGCTGCATTTCTGTACACCAATAACGAACGAAGAGAAAGAGAAATGAAGAAAACAATCTCGTCAGCAATTGCATCAAAAGAATAAAATATCTAGGAATAAATTTAACCAAGGAGAGACCTGTACACTGAAACTATAAGACCACCCCTTCTCAGGATTCGTTCTCTTCTCCCCTAAAAAGCCAAGAGGCAGTCCTGTGGGGCTCAGAGGAAAGCAGGTACAGATCCACGTTAATAAAGGAACTCCTTTTGGAATCACTTTGGTGGTCTACTGTTCATCTTTATGTGAAGCTCTCAGCTAAGCCCAGCCCTTTTAAGCAGTTAGAGTAGAGAAGGTGGCTAGTTTTCACATGCCTTTATTTTCCTACATATATACAGTTTTCTCTGTCTAAACTGTGAGCTCCCTGGAGGCCCTTTTCTTACATAGCAAGTACGGGGGAGGGGACTTATGCCCGCCTTCCGTTACTGCTTGAGAATCCACAGGGCCAGGAGACAGGCTGAGGACGGACGTGCTCCCCGCAGACAGCACCCCGAGTTCCCGCACGCTGGGCCTCCCGGGAGCTGTGTCCATCACCCCGCCTTGCTTTGCCGGTTCACGGGGAACATGAAAGTCTCAGTGCAGACTCCGGGCGGTCCGCTCCCTCTGAACCTCTGGCCCACGCGCCCGCACCCATGGCCGGGACAGCTGTGTCTGGTGGTAGAACCAGCTGAGTCGGAGCCGGTGCTCGGAGGTGACGAGCGGGGCTTGGAGAGGAAATGAGATAGCCCTCCCATGGGGATGCTCCTGGGACAGACCCCTGGATGTGCTTTTCCATCTTTCCTTACGGCAAGCCTGGGAAATGTAGACAGTCGGCTGCTCTGTCGTTTTGGAGGCCTCGGAAGCTCTGGGCCGCACTTAGGCAGCTGATTCCTCCTGATTGCCTAACCCAGGTGTTGCCCCTTGTCACCGGCAGGGCCGCAAAAACCCAAAGTGGGAGAGAGGAAAACAACCCATTTTGGGCCTGTTCTGTGAGAAGCCACCTGGTCGGCAAGGCGGGGTGGGAAGGAGAGAAAAGACAGCTTGGGCCTGGTCCCCCGGGACCTTGGAGTGCCGATGGTGGGCAACACGGCCGGGACCTCGAATGCCCTGAGTGCGAAGGGTGACTGAGGAGGAGAGGTTGTCTCTCACGGGGAATGAAGGAAGGCTTCTTGGAGGAGGGGCCATTGTGGCAGGTCTGTGGGAGGAAGGTTTCCAGGGCATTCCAGACGGAAGGAGGAGCTTAAACCAGAACCAGTGCTGGTGCCTACCTAAGAAAGGGCAGTGGAGGGACTGCCCTGGCGGTCCAGTGGTTATGACTCCGCACTTCCACTGCAGGGGGCACAGGTTCCATCCCTGGTCGGGGAACTAAGATCCCGCATGCTGCACGTGCAGTGCGGCCAAAACCAAAATTAAATTAAATTTAAAAAAAAAGAAAGAAAGGACAGTGGGAGAGAAATCGGGGGGGAACAACTTCTTGGGAACACGAGGGGTGAAGAAACACATTCATCGGGGAGAAGCGGAGACCAGAGGGAGCACCTTTTTACACCCACCGCCTTGGCCCAAGCAAGAGACCCGACGACACCGTGGTTCCTCGAAGATTCAGCGCGACAGGGCTGCTCAGCCACCGTCGGGGGTGTGAGTCGTGGGCAAAGCTCGGCGTCGTCCCGCCGGGTGGGCTGTTCACACTCCCTGGGACCCAGCAGTGCCGCCCCTCCGCCGGCAGCGTGTTCACTAGCTGAAGGAGGGGTCGCACCCAGATCCTGTTCTTCTCTCCCCAGACAGAGCCCGGGCGACTCCCACTGGCAGAAATTGTATTGTGGGCCCAACCATAAATCAGTCATTTGGGGGTGAGTGTTGGAGTAGAACGTGCTAACGGCTTGAGCCCTGCAGGGATCCCTCCTGCGGCCCCAGCGAACTGAGCTGGGCTGAAACGGGTGTGCCCCTCCCAGACCCGCCCGGGGCCACGCACTCTGAGCCCCTTCCCAGGGCAGCCCCTGGCTGTGACCCACTGGGGAGGGAAGAGTGACGCCGGGCTCCCTGGCCTCGGGCAGGACAGACGGGGAGGCGTGATCCCCTGTTGCTGCAGGGTTCCCCCTAAAACCTCACCCTGGTCTCCCCGCTGCTTTCACTCCCCGGCAGGTTTCTCCCGAGGGCCTTGAATCTTTGACTCTGCATCTGTGTCTGTGGGAGTCTGACCTAAGACAGGTGCGATTTTACCAAAAGAGAAGTGAACAGAGGCTGAGCTGCGAACACGACGGACGGCACTAAGCGTGGTGGAGAGAGATGGGTTTTATAAACGTGGACGAGTCGCCAGACTCTCTGAGCCTCAGTTTCCTCATTTAGAACAAAAGATGCAACCAGGCAGTAGAAACAGCTACAAATGGTCAGGAAACCCGGGGACACGTGCACAGCGTCACGAATAATCAAAGAAACGAATGAGCTCTATGAGCTTCTCCTGAAGCACAAGAAGCCAAAGAAATGTGCGTAAGTAGGAACACTCAGCATTGTTTGTGAGCAACAACTTGCAAAGCACCTAATGTCCTTCAGCTGGGGGTCGGCTAACAATGATGCGCTTTCCCGAGGTGGGTACCTGACAGCCACTGGGAGGGACGTGGTCCGGCTCCAGGTCCTGGCGAGGAAACTCGCCCCCGGTGGGTGACTAAGTGAAAAAAGCAAAGTGCAAGGCAGGATGTACAGTGAAATTCCATGTTGGCACAAAGCATTTCTAAACATGACTATTATAAATTTGCAAGTGCATAGAACACAGTCTGGAAGAATGTACAGGAAGCTGTGTTAACTGTAGTTCCTCTTGGGAGTGCGGCTGGGAATTTTCTAGGTAGTTTTGGGTTCTTTTGTAGTATTCTATTTGAGTGTTTTGAAGAAGATGGGTCACGTTTGTCATTTTTTTTAATTTAGAAATTTAAAACAGGTGTACGCTCTTGCTTATCACAGAATCTGCTATCTAGTCCTCACAAAAGCCCCACTAAGGTGGGAATTGCCGCTGTCACCTCAGTTTACAGATGAGGAAACTGAGATCCAGAGGTCCCTGAAGTCACAAGTTGCAGGGCTGATATCCACCCAAGTCTGGACTCTTAACCACGTTGTTTCCTTTCCTCACAAAGGAAGACAGGGGTGGGGGGCATCCAACTCTGGTTTTTAGCACCAGAACCCGTTCTTCCAATAAAACATTGGCTGGAAGCCCGGTTCATAAAACGGGTGAGAGGGGAGTCGCTCTGCTGAAGGAGAGAGGCTGAGAAGCCGCTGGCTCTCAGACCCCCACCCCTTGAGGTGCCCCCAGCACCCCAGTCTGAAAGTCGCTGAGCTAGGTGACTCTGAAGGCCAGGATTCTAACAAAACTGCTTCTGTTGAAAGGGACGAAGATAGAAATGTGTTACTGGGTCATGCAAACAGGTGAAGAGTCATCTTGCTTTAAATAAAAGCGAGTATCAGGCTGCCCTGATTTAACCTGAACCACTGCCCGCCACAGAAACCTTTTGTGGGGGAGACACACTGGCCTACTTTGGTTTTGATAAAAAAAAAAAATCTAGACCCTCAGCAGCTGCCTGGAATAAACAGCACCCACCCCCCACTCCTCATGAGAACAGGAGGCAACTTCTGTTTTCCTCGCTGTTCGGTCTCCAGCAGTGCCCGCGCAGTGATGCTTGTCGAATGAACGAACGAATGGACGGACAGGGGCTTGATTGGTTGACCTTCATGCAAACAGACACCTACACACAGCCCTCAGCCACACTGGCTTTGAGATTTGAGCAACAAATCAAGGTAAAGAGGAGTAATGTTGTATTTTAACTCATCAAATAAAATCAACATCCATGCGTTCATACTGATATAAACTAATAATTGCACAAGTAAATGAGGAAGAAGGGACAGTTTTCCTTCCAGAAAGCTCTACTCAATAAATGTGGCAGGGGCTTCCCTGGTGGCACAGTGGTTAAGAATCCGCCTGCCAATGCAGGGGACACGGGTTCGAGCCTTGGTCCAGGAAGATCCCACATGCCGCAGAGCAACTAAGCCCGTGAGCCACAACTACTGAGCCTGTGTGCTGCAACTACCAAAGCCCATGCGCCTAGAGCCCATGCTGCACAACAAGAGAAGCCACTGCAATGAGAAGACCGCACACTGCAACGAAGAGTAGCCCCCGCTCGCCACAACTAGAGAAAGCCTGCGTGCAGCAGCGAAGACCCAACACAGCCAAAAATAAATAATAAAATTAAAAAAATAAAATAAAAAAAAATAAAAATAAACGTGGCAGGCATGAGGGACATGGCAGGTCACAGGAGAACGGCGGAAATCACTGCTGCAGGCAAGGTCCACCATGGACGCTAAAATTAGTGGGAGAACGTTTAAGGAGAAACAAGATTTGCACGGTAGCAAACTATTTCCCCCCCAAATATTTATTAATTACAGAGGAAAAAACAATAATTTTACAGTGGAGACCTGGCGGACACCAGGATCACTAGTGGTCAAAGTTGGTGCCCCCAGCAATGGGGCGTGGTGTCACGTCCCTCCTGATATGAGACACTGAGGACAACATGTCACCACTTCTGTGCCATTTTTCCAATAACGCACAGCCTCAATCCGATCCTGAGAAAGCAGCAGACGAACCCAAATCGAGCAACATTTTACAAAACACCTGACGAGGGACTTCCCTCATGGCGCAGTGGTTAAGAATCTGCCTGCCAGTGCAGGGGAAACGGGTTCGAGCCCTGGTCCGGGAAGATCCCACATGCCGCGGAGCAACTAAGCCTGTGCGCCACAACTACTGAGCCTGCGCTCTAAAGCCCGTGAGCCACAACTACTGAAGCCCGTGTGCCTAGAGCCTGTGCTCTGCAACAAAGAGTAGCCCCCCCTCGCTACCACTAGAGAAAGTCCGCGCACAGCAACGAAGACCCAATGCAGCCAAAAATAAAAATAAATTAATTAATTAATTAAAAAAAAAACCCACCTGACGAGTGCTCTTCGAAAAGTCAAATTCACGAAACAGAAGAGGAGACTGAGGAGCTTTTCCAGGTTGGAAGAGACCAAGGAGACATGACGCCAAAGGCAACTGAGACCGAGGCAGAGCAGACACGCACAGGGCCCGGCCAACAGGTGCCTTAAGAGATTTCAGACAAAAATGTCTCCACTCAATTCTGAAGGCCAGAGCCCAACGCGAGGGCAGGTCTGTTTTCCTTCTGGAGGCCCCCAGGGAGGATCTATTTCCTGCCTTTTCCAGCTTCTGGAGGCGCAGGCATTCCTGGCTCACCGCCCCCTCCTCCATCCTCAGAGCCCTCTGACCTCACACCTCCTGCCACTCTGACTCTCCTGCCTCCCTCTTATAAGGGCCTTTGTGATGACATTGGGCCCACCTGGGTCATCCGGGCTACTCACCCCATCCCAAGATCCTCACCTTGATCACACCTGCAAAGTCCCCTTTTCCATGTACGATAACATATTCCCAGGTTCGGGGGATTAGGACACGGACGTCTTCGGGGCAGAGGGAGCGTGGTGCAGCCTCCTACGCTGATCATCCACGAAGGTCAGACTTTTTGCGTAAAAGATGCCTGCCCCACCTCTGGCCCCATGTGCCCTTTCCAGGAAGAAAGATAAAGAAGAAGGAAGCAGCAGCACCTCTATTAGCAAAGGAAAACCTTTCCCACAGATCCTTAGCAGGTTTCCACCTGGGTCTCACTGACCATTGGAATTGAATTTTGTCAACGCTTTTCCTGCACCAGTCGAGCATGTGATTCTCCCTCCTTCATTCTATTAACGTGGTGTGTTACGTCTTTGATTTTCATCTGCTGAACTGTCCTTGCATTCCAGGAATACATCCCACATGGCCATGATGTATAATCCTTTCGATATGCTGCCGAGTTCGGTTTGTGAGGATTTTTGCATCAATGTTCGTAGGGGATATTGGTGTGTAGTTCTCTTCTCTTGTGTGTCTTTGCCTGGTTGTGCTATCAGGGTAATGCTGGTCTCATGGAATGAGTTAGAAAGTGTTCCCTCCTCTTTAATATTTTGGAAGAGTTTGAGAAGGACTGGTATTACTACTTTAAATGTTTGATAGAATTCACCAGTGAAGCCATCTGGTCCAGGATCCTTCTTCGTTGGGAGACTTTTGGTTTCTGATTCAGTCTCCTTACTAGTTAGTTAAAGGTTTTATGGTGCCAGAATTTGAACCCAGGCTTATTTCCATCACAGTCTCTGGTACCCACTATAAGAGGGTTTAGGAGTATGTTTACTCTGTGGGCGTGTGTGTGCGTGTGCGGCCACAGATAATAAGATGACGGGGAGGTGTTTTCTGCTTTGGACAAAACTCCATTAGACTGTACATGACTTGAGGGTAGAGACTGTCTTATTCATTGTTTCACTCCCAGTAATTGACACTCAATAACTATTTGCCAGTAAAGAAAGCCAGTTTTCCCAGCACCTTAATCTAAATTATACATCCCTCTTCCTGGAGTATTTGTGGGATATGTCTTAGTTCAGGTTCCACCAAAAGCAGCATCAAGGCCCTGGGGGCAAGTAGTCCATTTGAAAGAAAGAAGGGGATCCTGAGGAGGGAACAGGACGTGAGCCCAGCCAGCAATGGCTGGTGCTGATGAGTGGGGAAGAGCTGTGAGGAACCGGGGTGCAACCCTGCTGACAACTGCTTCTCTGCCCAGTGGGGGGCTGGGACACTGACTCACCAACTCCTAATTCCTAATGGTGGGGCTGCCCCCGGGGGCATCGACTGCCCACCCTGCACTCCCGCTAGGAGCTGCTCTCTTGCCTGGATTGTTGGGATTTTTTTTTTTTCTCTTTATGGAACAATTTATATTCAGCAGACTCTAAATAGAGCTCATTAAGATGGGATTTGGTTTAAGCCGCCGTCCTGAGTTTAATGGGCTGGAGTGGGGGTGGCGGGGGCTCTGTGCTTATTGCCTCTCAGGCCCCTTTAAGTCCACTTTGTGCCCAGGGCCATTATCTCTGCAGCCATCCGTGGCTGGTTTCTCCTGGCCTGACCACTTGCCCCCGCCTTAATCTGGAAGATAAGCGGCTCTGAGCTCAGGGGGCCGGAGACCTTCCTGGAGATCCTGTCCCTACCTGTTCCTGCAGGCCTCTCTCAGGCCACAGCACTTCCCAGGGGAGCTGCTGGCTTCCTGGAAGGCAGAAGGGACATAATGAAAAGGGAGGTGCCCAGGGGGCTGGGAGGGAGAACACAGGTGGGAAGATGGAGTCTTCTGTGTAAATGAGTAAAAACCAGGTTTTGGGGTAAAGACCCACTCGTTCATGCAGCCCCTGTGAGCACTTTAGGAAAGACACCTCTTTCTCCCAAGTGCAGCTTGGTGGAAAGAGCACAGGCTGATTTCAGCTCCCTGTGTTCCGTGGGCCAGGCGAGTTTTGCAGTGCACAACCTGAGCAACTGCACAAGGGGGGCTTGTGGGCACCCCTGCCTCTCTTCCTGGCACCACGACAGTACGGCACACAGGCAACTGGGGATCATGACTCATCAAGTGCTCTTGTCGACCGTGTGCTGGGGATGCAGCTGAGAAAAGCCTGTGCATTTCAGATCAGTCTGTTGCCAGAAATAGACAAGGAAATCATCACTTGAGAAACAAGAAGACAGTGTGACCTCAGAGGGAAGTAACATGAGCAGAAACAAGGCAAGCCAAGGGCATGATCACCGTTTCACCTTCAGCATCCTAGGATGTAGAAACAGTTTGCCGAGGGCTCCAAGGAGCCCTCCTGACAAAGCCCCTATTTACAATGTTTCTCAGAGCCGTGGGGAAACGGAGAGGCCCCCAAAGGGCAGCCACAGTGGCAGCTGCTGCCACCCCTAAGGCTGCCCTTCGGTGACACTCATGGCCCGAGGCGAGGAGGGGGCCAGGAAGAGACCCTCAGCTGCCCCCTCCCTCCCCCCTCCCCCCTCCCTTGCTCTCTGACAGCACCTCCCACGGAAGACAGAGGCCCTGGAAAAGCAGCCAGGTGGGTCTGTGTCCAGGACCACGGCAGAGCGGACGTGGAGGAGGCTGAATCCGGCGGGGCAAACATTGTTAACCTTATTTTGAAAATGAACAAACAAAGACACTAAAGCCCAGAGAGATCCGGTAACCTGCCCGAGGTCACACAGCTTGCAAGTGAGGAAGACAAGAGCCCCAGAAGCACAGGAGGTTTTAAAGGCAGGGAGAGATGACCCCTGGGAGGAAAGGCCAAAGTGATTTCCCCAGAAGCTGAGAGCTGAAGGCAAAGTAGGTGTGGGAGGGGAAAGGGTGGAATCTCGCTCCAGATAGGAGAAAGCGCACCTGCACGAGGCAAGGGGAAGGAGGGGCAGGGCTGGCACTGGCTTCCCCGCCAAGCCCACAAGCTGGGTGGACAGGCCCTGGGGTTTCAGCAGGGGCAGTCTGACCCCGGTCACATTTCAGGAAGTTCACTCGGGGTCTGCGTGGAAAACTCGGGAAGGGTCTAGAGGTGAGGGGGCTGGTGGCCTGGCTTGAAGCCTGGCCATGGGGTGGAGAGCTGTTTAGGAAGTATAGTGATGGGTGAGACCTGGACGGGACAAAGGGAGAGGGGAGGCCAGGACGCTGTTGGACTCAGGCTGTTGCCCTTCACTGAAGTGGGGGTGGGGTTAGGGAGGTTCTCAGCTGCAAACACTGGGCTCCCAGCCGGACAGTTTAGGCACAGGAGAGAGTTATTAAAGGATAGAGCCGATCCTGGGCCCTTCAGGGAGGCTAGAGCTCTCTCCAATCACAGCCCAAGGGAACAGGGCCTGGGGCTGGATGCTGCCCTGCACTGGACGTGACCGCTGGTAACTCTGGACCGTGGCGGCCACGCCCACCAGCTCCTGCAGCATCTCATGCGGGTCGTGTGCCTGGCCGAGGCCAGTCCAGGCGTGGGAGCCTGGCTGCCAGGGGCTCAGGAAGCACGTTTCTGTCTTACTTGTGGGAAAGTCCCCTGACCTGGGCAGGATGCTGGGAAGTGCCAGTCAGCCAAGGAGTGACTGGCGTCAGCCCCACGGAGAGAGCTGGGGGCTGTCTGGGCCACGCTGAGGGAGCAGATGAGGAACCTAGGCTTAGTGAGAGGAAGCCTCCTGCCCGGGATCCACGGCTGTAGGTCTGGAGCCTGCCTCCCCTCCACCACTGCAGGGGAACTTCTTGAATCACCCAAGGCGAACGAGAATCAACTCGTCCAAACTTCTTTTTCACAGGGTGGAAACCGAGGCACAGGAGGGGAAGGGGCTTGGCAGGGACCCACAGGGGGTGAGGGGTAAAGCGGGGCCTGAGCGGGCTCTCCTGAGCCCCTGGGCCCTCGGGCTGGGGCTGGGGGGCAGGGGATAGGATGCCACTCAGTGAGACAGAACGCAGGTGTGATCCTGCTTTCCGAACAAAACAGCTGGTATCTGGCTTTTACATTTTTAAATTTTTGTGTCTTTTTAAATGTTTTTGTCAGCCATCCCCACGGCTGTAAAAATAGAGCTGCACAGATGCAGGCAGAGCTAAGCTGGGGGCCGGCCTGAATATTCAGCTGAAGGGTGCAGACCTTGGGTAAGCAGTGAAGCCTGATGAATTAACCAGTGTCCCTGAGCTGGGCCCGCTGCGCTTTACCACTTCCTGTGGCTCCTTCCCAGGCCTGGGGCCAGGGGAGGGGAGCCCCTGCTGGAAGGGGAATAGGCTGGGTCTCTGGGTTCCAGGGGGAGTGCGCTTGCCTCTTCCAGGAAGCCCTCCAAGTTTTCAAGAAGTTGCTTCACCTCCTAGGAGAACCGTGGAGACCAATTTTCTCTTTGTCAGTGTCTGGCTCCTTAAAGTACACCCCTTGCCATCTGGAAGCCCCCCGCCCCAGGGGGGCTGCCCTACCCCTCCCAGGGTTCAGGATTAAAGCAGGAACACAGGTCCCTTGGCCTCACCTAATCCTGGTTTTTGTCTCTCTGCGGGGTTGGTTGGTTGATCCAAACACCTATTTATTTATCCGCCCTGCAGATGCTCACCGGGCACCGACCAGGCCCTGTGTTGGGTGCACGTGAGGCCTAGCAAGGCAGCCGCTGACCTGGGAGACGTGTATGGTCACCCAGGGGAGCAGGGTGCGGGAGGGTCACTGTCACAAGAGGCTGGTGGCCCGAGGACCATAACAAGCTGAGGTTGGGGCAGGTGGAGGCTGTGTCCACCTGTGTCCCTGCCCCACCCGCTCCCAACCCTGTCTACACTTGCAGCCACCCGGGCCTTCTTTCAGCCCTCTTGCCCAGGGTCTTCACGTGTTATCTCTCCCCGCCGACCCCACCGACCTCCTCTGGTCCCAGTTTGAATGTCCACCTTCTCCCTTGCTTGTATGGCCCGTGCTTAGGAAGGCAGGGACGGGACCTGGCCTCCCCAGCACGATCCTGCACCCAGAACAGGCCTGGGCACACTGATGACCCCTTCTGCCTTCTGCCCTCAGAGATCACCCCAACCTGAGTGAAGCCTGGGCTGTGGAGGCCCCGGAGGCCTGGCAGCTCTAACGAGACAGAGTTAGCGTCTGTGTCACGGGCTTGCTCTGAGGATTGAACAGGATGAAGTGTGTAGTTAGACCACAGCGCACCGTAGGTGTACCACACTTGCCCTCGTGACCTCGGCCCAGGGGCCACCCTGAGGCCAGGACTCATCCATCACCTGGGACCCAGGGGCGCTGAGCAGAGGGTGTGTCAGTGTCAGAGGGAGGTGGGGCACGGGTGGAGCCGACCTGGGAAAGAGACGATGCCCTGGGAGGCCAGGGTCATGTGGACGTGGGCAGTGGGTCTGGAACCCAGGGGAGAGCCCGGGTGGCTGCAGCCCAGGGGACGCGCCGCCTGCCGAGAGGAAGGGCCAGCGAGACCTACCCTGCTGTGGAAATCGGCCTAGAGTCACCACGTTACCCGACAGTCTCACTCCTGGGTTTACACTGAAAAGAAGCAAGAGCAGGTGCTCCACCGAAAACTTGTACCCAGCGCTCAGAGCAGCTCTGTTCCCAGCAGCCTAAAGCTGGAAACAGCCCAGGTGTCTCACCAGGATGGTGGGTAAAGTGTGGCATATCCCTGCGGTGGAATGTTATTTGGTCATAAAAAGGGGTGAAGTTCTGACACCTGCTGCGGCGTGGATGAACCCAGGTGAAACAAGACAGGCTCCGAAGGCCTGGTTCTGCTCCTGTGCAACGTCCAGAACAGGCAAATCCACGGAGATGGAAAGCAGCTGGGTGGTTTCCCGGGGCTGGCGGAGGGGAGAATGGATTTGGGATGATGGAAAGGTTCTGGAACTAGAGAGTGGTGCTGGTCCGATGTACCTAATGCCATGGAATTGTGCGTTTTTACTTGGTTAAAATGGTAAATGTTACATGTATTTTACCACTATTAAAAAGAAAACAACCCAAGGGACACCATCTGGCCCCAGGCTGATGTCTTGGGGTCACTTTGTTGCCTTGAAGGCTGCTGGGTGGCACTGGGCTCCACCTTCTGCCCTGGAGTCATGTCACGGGGAGGAGAGGCCGGACCATCGAGGTCAGGGCAGCCACCCACTGGCTGAAGGACCATGGGTGACTCAGAGGCCTTATTTGTGAAATGACAGGGTTGGACTAGAGACACAGTCTCTGGAGAGTCTGCCTCTTTGCTCTGAATGTCCTGTCCTGACCCACAGGAGCGTCAGAAGGGCCAGGGCAGTCAATCCAGGACCTCTCACCCAGGCTCCAGGGCCCAAGGGGAGTCTGCGCCCCTTTTCCCCCATGCCTGGCTCTCGGAGTCCCTTGTTTCCAATTCTGGAAAGTGTCCCAACACATGAGTCAGGGATTCTTCATGTTTTCTAGATCATAAACTTCTTACAGGATCAAATAAAACCGCTAGACCCTCTCCCCAGAGGGGACCCAGAGCAGCGCTGAGAGCACCGCTTACGGTGATTCATGAGCTCCGTGTGGCTGAGCGATGCATAGCTGTGTTGGCACCGGATGGGCCCAAGTCCTAACCCCGGCCCTGCTGTGACCCACTGGACCTGTGTGCACCTCAGGCTTCCCATCCTCGCAGTGGATGTTAAGAGTGACTCATGTAAACTGCTCGGGAGGTACACAGTGGAGGTTGGCAAGTCCAGACTCACCGGCGCTGCACCCTTCCCACACCGAGACCGCCAGCCCCAGCTCTCACCTGCTCAGAGGGAAGACGCCCCCCTCTGCCGTCTGGGTCCCCTCTCCCAGCCCGGCTCCCCTGCCTTCCCAGTGTCACCTCTTCCCGGTCCCTCTGCCGGGAGCAGTGGTTCCCGCACCTGACACTGCAATCCAACAACCCCGCTGAGCTCAGCCACTGATTCTTTCTCCTTTTTCTAAGGAGACGGTTGTATTGTCTACAAAATAACTGGCTTTATCTCTCCTTTTTCAATATTTCAATTTTATGACCAGTCCATCTGTGTGTATTTGAAAATAATGCAATGTCTTTTTGAACTGTTTGTATATATATAGTCCTTATGTTGCCTCTCTGATCTGTCAGTTGCTAAGGAAAATGAATTAAAGCCTCCCTCTCTGTGAAATGGACCATTTCTCTTTACAGTTCTACCAGTTTTTGTTTTAAACATATTGAAACTATGTTGTTAGGGGCACAACTTTCCATAACCTTTATTTTGCTGGCAGGTTGCCTCTTTCAGCAGCATGAATCCAGTTTTGTCCCTTTTAAAATATTCTTCCTTTGATTTCTGTTCTGATCCTCATGCACATTCACCGATTTCCTTTTGTTAGGACTTCTTTTAGGATGTCTTTTCCCTTCTGCTATGAAACTGTCCTGGGTCGCTATCACTTATTCATGTCTCTTGAAGATGAGATTTTGGCTTTTATCTGTGAAGATTTTTTTCCTGAATAGGCAAATTTAACACATTCACATTTATTGCAACTACAGAAATGTTTGATCTTACTCCTGGTGTCACTTTTGTTTTCTATTTCCTATGCTTTGTTTTTCACTCTGTCCTAGTAATTACTGGATTGATTCCATTTTTTCCATTTCAGTTTTTCCTTCTAATAGTTTACAAGTTATATATTCTATTTCTATTTTATGGAGATTTCCCTTGACATTTCACACACATAGTGAATTTTATTCTACCAGTGCTAGACTTATTCTGAACCTACGTCGAGTGAGAGCTTTAGCACACTGCCCTCTGCTCCACAGACCCCAACCTCATTTGTTGCTAACATCTACGAGTTTAGTTCCAGATTGTTACTAATTCTTAAGCAGTCCACACTTCCTTAGATTTAGCAAGTTTTGTTCGTTCCTGGCTCATCATTGTTTCTTTTTTTAAAATTTTAAAATTTATTTTTGGCTGTGTTGGGTCTTCTTTGCTGTGCACGGGCTTTCTCTAGTTGCAGACAGCGGGGGCTACTCTTCGCCGCGGAGCATGAGCTTCTCATTGCGGTGGCTTCTCTTGTTGCGGGGCATGGGCTCTAGGCGCGCAGGCTTCAGTAGTTGTGGCACACAGGCTCAGTAGTTGTGGCTCACGGGCTCTAGAGTACAGGCTCAGTAGTTGCGGCACACACGCCCTAGAGCGCGTGGGCTTCAGTAGTTGTGGCGCATGGGCTTAGTTGCTCCACGGCATGTGGGATCTTCCCGACCAGGGTTCGAACCTGTGTCCCCTGCATTGGCAGGGGGATTCTTAACCCCTGCACTACCAGGGAAGTCCCCTTATCAATTGTTTCTTGTATTCCATTTCCTGGATTGCTTTTTCTTCTTGCTAGAGCACATCAATTGGTAATATTTTCAAAAAGGAATTGTTATCAATGCCAGACCATCTGAGGCCTCACATATCTTCAGAAGGGTTTTTATTCTTACATTTGGCTGGGTATAGAATTCTGAGCATGAAATTATTTTCCCTCAGAATTTGAAGACAATTACTACATTTTCTTCTTGCTTCTAGTATTTGTTACATTCTCTTGCAAGCTGTCTGGTTTTTGTCTGTAAATATTTAGAATGTAGTCAAACTTCAACCCCCTGTTCCAACCCAGTGGTGGCCCTGGTGGCCTCTTTGAGTCAGAGTTCTGGACATTTTCATTCTCAGCTCTGGGAAGTTTCCTCCTGCATTTTTGTCTCCTTTGGACTAGAAATGAACTGTGTTCTCCATATCTGCTTTTATTTTGCACCTTCCGTCCCTTTGTCCTTTTGTGCTGCAACCTCAGGTTCACCTTCTGGCTTGTCTATTTGCTCTTCAGCTGCATCCACTAAGCCCATTTTTTTTTTTCAAGTGACCAGATTTTAATTTTCCAAATACTCTAGTTGGCCTTTCTGAGGATCCGGTGTCCTATCAACTCTGTCTAAGGATATCAGTTATGCCTGTTCTAAGTTCTTGTTCTCATCACATTAACCCATTTCCTTGGTATCGGTTCACTTGTTCAGGTGTCTGATGCCTGTTGTTTGTACCTGAGGTTCACCCCAGCCGCACAGCCTGCCCCCAGCACGTGTGAGAGCAGAGTCACCCCTAGACAATGCCCGATGTTCTGTGCTGGGGGCCCCCCCAATCCCCCGGGTGTCCCGGCCTTCGGGGCCCCTGCCCATCCCTTCAGCTTGGCTCTCACGCTCCCTCCCCCCAACCCCAGGTGCCTGTACTCTATGCTTGGCCCAGGTGTGTGTGTCTGTGTGTGTGGGGGGGTGATGGGGAAGAGGGTTCAACTCACCTGGTGCCTCCCACTGAGGTGCCCTAAACCACCATCCTGCAGGGGGCCGGGCCCCCTCGAGCCCCAGACACACCGTCCAGGGTCTCTGGCTCCACTCACGTTTGGCAGCAGCCCCCATCCGTCAGGCTCCCTCCTTCCGTCAGGCCCAGCTGCCCCCACCTTTAAGGTGTTCCGCACAGTCGCAGGTTCACCTCCTGGAGGGGGCGGCTGTTCAGCGTGCTGGGGACCTGGGACCACGGGGGGCTTCGCTGCGAGTCGCCCACCACTGGGGCCTCCTTTCTCATGCGCCTCTGGGTTTCCCGTCCCTGCCCTGAGCAGCGGCTGTGGACAGTGGGAAGGGCACGGCCTTTGGCATTTGGACCAAACCCAGGCTCCGCTCTCTCAGCTTCAGTTTTCACAAAATTAAAACGAACTCGGGCTTCCCTGGTGGCGCAGTGGTTGAGAATCTGCCTGCCAATGCAGGGGACACGGGTTCAAGCCCTGGTCTGGGAGGATCCCACATGCCGCGGAGCAACTAGGCCCGTGAGCCACAATTACTGAGCCTGCGCGTCTGGAGCCTGTGGTCCGCAACAGGAGAGGCCGCGATAGTGAGAGGCCCGCGCACCGCGATGAAGAGTGGCCCCCACTTGCCGCAACTGGAGAAAGCCCTCGCACAGAAACTAAGACTCAACACAGCCAAAAATAAAAATAAATAAATAAATAAATAAGCAAATATGGTTAAGAAAAATATATTAAAAAAACGAACTCATCTTACCTGGCCTCGTGGTCATGTGGGAAGATGGACGGCGTGGTTCATGTCCAGCAGATGCTCCAGGAATGTGGGGCCCTTCCTCCTGCTCTCGACTCTCTTTCCACTCACTTAGTGGGTACCCCCCAACCCAGGGTCAGAGTTCAGCCAGTTAGTGCCAAGGAGGTCGGAGGAGGATGGGGCCGCGGCAGGCAGCCCTTGTTTAGGTCAGAGGTCAGGGGCTCGGATGCCACCAGGGTCCAGGAGGCCTGGGTCGTGGTGGGGGGATGAACCCTCAGCTCGCACAGGGGTGAGAGCTGGAGCCCAACCAGAGTGGCCGCCCCCCCCTGCCCCCCCGACCCTGGCCTGGGGCCAGACCCCTGGGCACCTGACCCCTGAAAGAATATGTTAGCCTGTAAACACGTCTGAGGGCTCCCATCTGCACCTCTGGTTTGTATGGGGTCCCATGAAGGCAGGGAGACAGGAGGCGAGGCTGGGCCGCCACAGAGGAGTCTCCAGGAGTACAGGGACCCTCTAGGTCTCCCAGCACCCGGTCGTCCCCAGCTGGGCCCACCTGGACCGCAGTCTCCCGCCCTGGTCTGTCCCCGGGACCCGAACTGCCACGAGGCCTCTGCTTTCAGGTACCGTCCACTCAGCTGTCAGCAGCTGGGGTCCCCTCTGTGCACAGCCCAGGCCCTGCCCACAGGAGTTTCCAGAACCAGGATGTTGAGTCCAGGACCCAGGGCAGGGGTGGTCTGGGTGCTCAGCTCCTTCCGGCCCCGCCCCGGCCCCGGAAGGTGAGAGCAGCCAGAGCTGGTTCTCTGGTGCCATCCGGTGTCCATCTGTGTGAACTGCAGCTCCCGTACAGGCCGGCGCCACCTGCTACCTGTACTCCTCCGCCCACACCTCTCCTGGCTTCTACGTGATAAATTCCTCGATCATTTCCGGCCTCCTTAGGCCCCAGCCTGTGGGTCCAAGCCAGCTGTGCAAAATCGAATCAATAATTTTTCTTTTAAAGTTTCATCCAAATTGCCAACAGGGTCGAGGTGTTGGCTGGGCAGGTGATTGGCTCCTATTTCTGTGCTTTTCTATCCTTAAGAGTCATTTGTCGCAGCTGTGGCCTAGTCTTCGCGGGAAGCAGCTTTGTGAGCCTGCAGGCCTGCCCCTCTCCCCTGTGAGGCCCAGCCCCCTGGACAGGGCAGCGGTGGCACAGACCTGCCCTTGTTCCCTCGGACTGCACAGGGCTGGGGAGATGGTGGCCTGACTCCCCACAAGGAGGCTGGGGGTCGGCTGGGTGCAGAAAACCCTCCGAATGGAAAATGCAAGCAAGACACAGGAGAGATGCGCCCCAGGAACTGGGAGGGGTGGGGGGCGTCTGGGGGATGGTCAGGCACAGGCCGAGGCCGCCTGGACCTCCTCACATTCCTGACTCAGAAGCAGGACGACGTCTCAGCCACTTGGAGGTCGTGAGAGTGGCAGGTGTTCTGCTGGCCAGGCAGGCTGGACACGGTCCTCAGCCCAGCTGACACGCAGGGTCCAACCTTGTCCACAGTGGCCTGGGAGAAAGGGCAGGAGATGCTGGTCCAGGGGCCTGGGAGGGAGTTTAGGGGACCTGTCCTTCCTTCTGCTTCCTTCCCCACAGTTGCCTCAGGACGGGTGCCCCTGGTCCCTGTCAGAGCTTCCAGAGCCCCCGGCTCTGGCCACTGGGGCTCCGGCCACCAGGCCCCACCTTGTTTCACAGAGCAAATCCACTTCCTCCACCTAGCAGCCGCGCTGTGGAATAAATGTCCCTATTTCCTGCAACCCTTTCTCGCAGAAGCTGACCAACCTTGGAAATGGCTCAGAGACTTGGCTTTGCCCAGGTCACAGCAAGTCAGGGGTAAACCAGGCACCAGCCTCCGGGCTCCCAGCCCCTAGCCCCTCCTGCTGCCTCTCCCCTCCGGGTTCTGGGGGCTGAGCTCGGCCCCAGCCCTCTGTGCTGGGTGGCCCGGGCTCACCTGTGACCCTCTCTGAGCCCTGGCCTCCTGGGCTGGGTGTGGGCAGGTCCAAATGTAAATACACTAAAACTCAGACCTGCAGGTACATGTTCATTATTCACTATAACTGATCACTTTTAATCAACAGCTAAAACGAACTCAGTCTCTTTCCACCTAAAATGGCTTCTTTGGCCTCTAACTCAGGTTCTTCCCAGGAGCATGCCCCCACTCCCTGGGGGGGCCGATGCCCCCTCTTCAGAGGGTCTCCGTGCTCATCCCTGCCTAGGGAACATCCGGACCAGGCACTGGGTCTGCTGGGGCCTGGTCATCCACCCTCCCACGTGACCACGGGGTCAGGTAAGATGCGCTCGTTTTAATTCTTTAAAAATTGAAACTGAGAAAGTAAAGCCTGCGTTTGATCCAAATGCCTGCAGCAGGGGGGTGAGGCGCCCTCGGCCCAGCCAGACTCGGCCCCAGGGTCACTCAGCCCCTCCTTGGTGGTCGCCTGATGAGCCCCCAGCCTACGGCCTCATCCATCCTCAGCACCACCTCCACAGGCACCCAGGGACCCTGAGTCCTTTCCTTCCTGTGCCAGAGTGGGGGGACCTTGGGAGCACGACCTCGGCCTTGCTGTGTGGGACCAGCCTCCTCAGCTGGCTGGAGTCTCTGCTGGAATGTCCATCCTCTTTCTCACACTTTGGAGGGGGCAGGGCACCCCCAGGGGCCTGGCCCTCCCTCACTCCAGCTGAGGCCCCTCATCCCCTTTCCCTCTAGAGGGGACCCACCCGGCCAGCTCCTGCATCCTCATCCCATGGGCTCCTGCCCTACCTTCCCTTGGGGCCACAGGACTCATGGCTTCCCCTGGATGGAGAAGGGGGGTGACGGGAGTGTCCCTCCTCCCCCCTCCCCACATCTCTGCCTCGGCCTGGCGACTGAGGGCCGTGTCAGCCTGCTGCCCACCGCCACCCTCCGGCTTCCAGGACTTGTCTTCGGTTTCTGCCACAGGCCGAGTGCCTGAGTCTCATCTCCAGATGGAGGCCCAGCCCCTGAGCCCAGACTCTGCTTTGTCCTGGACAGCTGAGCCGTAGGGGGTTCTGGAGCGGGGGACAGTGTTGTGTGGAGGCCCAGAGCACGGCTGCACCACCTGGCACGCCCTTGGCCCCCCGGGGAAGGGGAAGCAGCCGCGGGAGGCGGTTACGTGGCCACGTAAAGCGCTCGTCAGCTCCCGGGACACGGTGGGTGCTGAGGACACCGTCGTTACTGGGGTTGTGACGCTGGGATGGGTCCCAGCTGGGGAAACCATGACCCAGAACAGGGAAGAAACCATCCTGAGTCTCTCTGCTCCAAACCTGGCCACTGCTCCTCCCAGGGGCTCTGGGCCTCGAGGCCAGAATATTTACAATATTTTCAAAGGGGTCAGTCTCCGCTCTCGACAGAGCTGAGGCATTTTGAGGCCAGTGGAGAAGGCGAGGGACCCAGCTGACGCGTCACCCATGGGAGGGGGCCTTCCTTTTCTGCAGGTCATTAAGGGTCCAGAAGCAAAACTTGTGCTTCTCAAGTTTGAAGAAACTCACCTTCATTTAAATGAAGCAGGTGTATCCTGCTTGACAAAAAGGGAATCATAGAGCCCTGCGGTCCTGCCTGTGTCCCCAGCTGCCTCACAAGGAGGGTGGTACCGGCCCATGGCCCAGCCATCACAGCCACCACCTCCGATTTCCCCCCTCTGCTCCAGGTTCCAGGCCTGTCCGGCCATCTCCTGCACGCCTAGCTCCCTCACTGGCAGCCCCAGGGCCTCTGCAGTGCCTCCCCCACCCCCGCCAGGGCCAGGAGGGCTCTCCCCTCCTCCACCCAGACCTCCATCAATGTCACCTGGTGGGAGGGGCCCCCCTGCTCCCTGGCACCTGGACCCCTGCAGCCCTCCTCACAATCAGGGAAGTAACCAGACACCGTGGCCCCTGCAATGATTTTTTTCTCCTTGAACTGATTAGGCAGCTGCAGTGGCTGCTACCTCGGGGTGAGTGATTCCAGCTGAGCTAAACTGGCCTTTAAAACCCAGGGCAACCATCAGCTGGAAGAGCCCAGATGCGAAGGAGGGGCTCTGGCTGGGCCTCACCCCACCCCTGCTCACACCCTGCACTGCACCAGAGGCCCGGAGCGCAGGCAGGGGGTCTCAGCATCCCCCACGGAGATGTCTCCCTGTGGCTGAGAGGTCTGCCCACCAGACATGGGGCCCCAGAGCCGACCTCAGGGCACAGGCTATGCCAGCGGTGCCAACGACACTGCCCGGGGATGGGGAGGGATGGCCCTCCCCAGGACACCTCTGCAGGAAGGAAGCACCTCCCCCCCCAGCCCCTCCCCAGCCCCCGCTTGAGAAACCGACAGAGCCCAAGACAGCCGTGAAGAAGATGGCCACGTCCAGGGGAGGGCACGGTTCCCATCAGGCAGAGGCTGCGGTCCCGGACCGTCCAGAGCTGGGGCATCCGGACTTGATCATTCTAAGCAGGGAGGCCTTCGGAGGGCGGGTGCAGAGGACCCGGTGGGCAGGCCGCTGCTGGCGGCCGGCGGGAGCAGGCAGAGTAAAGAGCCCAGCAAGAAGGTGACACACCCCGTGGCGCGTGTGACCTGCTCTCCTGTGCCCCCAGAGTCCCGGGGTCTCGCTTCCTTCCCGGGCCACAGGCCAGGGCGGCCAGGGCTCCTCTGGACACTACCCTGCTCGGGCCAGGGAACTCCAGCCCACGTGATGCAGCCCCGATACCCTCCAGTCGGGACCCACCGGCCGCTTTCCTCACCCTTCCTCCTGCCCGACCCACCCCCGGGGCCCAAGGGACAACCAGGGGGTTCCAGGAGGGCAGCCGTGGGGAGCACAGCGGGGGCAGGAGCAGGCAAGAAAGCGCGGGCCGTGGGTGGCTGGTTACGGGGCCACTTCCCGCCCGGGGACACCGCAGCCGCTAGCGCTGCCACCTGCGCCACCGTCAGGGCCCGTCCCTCCCGGCCCCATGCGGCCCCGTGGCGAGGCAGACCCACCAAGCTGCGCCCCCAACCCAGGCTCTCAGCAGTGCAGGGGGACAGCTGGGCGCCCAGGGGCCAGATGCCAGAGGACCTTGGGGCGGGGGCTAGAGAATAGCATTTATTGTTCACGCCTTCAGCGAACATCCAAGACTTCGGCCCCCCGGGGGGGGGGTAGCGGGGGGTGGGGGGCAGAGCCCTCTAGCCGGTCAGAGGCGGGGCCCAGGGAGGACCCCTGGCATAGAGCCTGGCATGGCCCAGAGCTCGCACCGTGTTTGCTGGATCCGGGGCAGGTCCATGGGGGAGACCCCACTGGGCGCCGGGCAGCAGGGGCTGTGGTTCAGGGCAGGGCGGTTGTCCCCACCTGCTCCTACGTCACCCTCAGACCAGGCGGCTGCTGGCCGGGGAGGGGGCTTCCCTGAGGGAGGGGAGGACTGTCCCCTCTGAACAACGCCCCGGGCTCCTCCCTGACCGGAGGCCTGAGGTCGGCCTGAGGTCGGCCTGGCTGCCCGTGTCCTGTCCAGGGCCCTGGGCCAGCCTTGCCCCGAGGTGCATGTAAGGCCAGGCTGGGCAACGTGCGGGGCCGGGGCTCAGCCAGCTCAGCGGGGCCGCTTGCTGTCCAGGACGGCCCTCCAGTCGTCTGCCCATGAGTGCAACCTGCGGCCGGGGGGCTGCAGCCGCATATGCCGGTTGTGACAGGCCGTGAAGAGCACGTGCTCCCAGCGGGGGTTCGGCTCGGCCCCTGGGGGGAAAGCAGCACCTCAGTCCCACGTCGGGGCCCCAGGTGATCGCACCAGCCCTGTCTCACGGGGGTTGGACGCGGGCCCCCTCGCAGCCCCAGAGCCCACAGCGGGTGCTCGGCAAACAGTGACCAGGCGCTCCATACGGCCGCGGCCTCTGCTGGAGGCTGAGCCTCAAGATGCCCGCCCTCCCCGCCCCTGTGCCCAGCCATCCTGCGCTGCCCAGACCAGCTCCATCACCAGCTGTTGACCGCGGGCCCCACAAGCCCTGCAGGCTTCAGTCCCTTGGGTCCACACTGACGCCGCCAGTGGTGACCTGCCCTTTGGGTACGGCCTCTCCCCTGCCCCTCATAGAAGCTGAGTGGGTCCCTGGGCCCCTCGAAGTCATGGCCTCCCCCACCCCTGCACTGTGCCCTGACTGTCCTAGGGAAACCGTGCGGTCTGGGAGTCAGTGGCGGGCACACCTGTGGATTCTACCTTCTGGACACTGACCGGGGTAGAGATAGGCATGTTTCCCAAGCCAGCTCCAAAAATCATCAGGGAAGGAATATTTCAAATTTTCCCACTGAGGTGTCCAAAAGAATAATTTAACCCTGAAACTAGTGATGGCTACCAGGAGGGGAGCGTCTGCCAGAGTATGCAGGCACAGCGAGGACAGCAGAACCAGGAGATAATGAAACCAAATTCTGACGGAGGTTGTTTGAGCTCCTAGATTCAGCCGTGCCTGAAGCCCTCCTACCCCAGATTTTCAGTTTGATGAACCAATAAGTTTCCCCTCTCCTTTCTAAGCAAATCCAAGGTTTGTTTATTTTTTGGGAAGGGGTCACCCATAAGCAAAAGGGACAAACACAGCTCCCAAACCACCTTCAACTAGAGAGATTAGGCTTTGCTTTTCTGCTTTAACACATGAGGTTCAGTCCAAATTACTTCTGGAAAAAAAAAGGGGGGGTTCTGTTGCTAAAAACAAACGTTTGGAAGCCAGAGTCCAGCCCTCATTTTGTACGAGGGCAAGGCTTCAAGGTGTAAAGGGACTCACTCAAGGTCACTCAGCGAGTTACCCCAGAGCCAGGACCCACTCTTCCTGACTCCCAGTGGGGCCCCTTCCAAGGCCGGACGCGGAGAAGAATCTCGTCTCGCTCCACGCGCGGCTTAAGGCTGGATGTGACGCCTAACACGTATCTGGTGAGTGAGGGGAGGGGGGCCGCTCAGGTCAGGGGCCGTGAGGCCTGGCCACCACACTCGCCCCTCCCCTGCTGCAGGCCACTTGCCTGTGATGTCCACCCGGTCATCTATGAGGAGGTCGGCGGAGACCACGGTCTTGTCTCTGGTCAGCACGATCTGCTCCAGAAAGTCAGGGCCGAAGTGCTTCTCCACCCAGGCGTACTGGAACGACAGCAGGCGGGGGGAGGTGGAGCCGTGAGGGGGCACAGCCGGCTCTCCTGCAAGAGGGGCCCCCCCAGGGAGACTGCCACGCTTAGGGGACAACAGGACCGTCCCGGCCCCTTGGCTACAGAGCAGTAGAATCGTGGCTCCGAGCAGACGCCCCGGCCCCTGTGGCGAGGCTCTAGGGCAAGGAAAGGGGGACGGAGCTCCAAGGCGCGTCGAAACAACCCCTTACAGACTGGCCGTCCTCCTGTCCTATCCGGTGAATCTTTGTCCAGAGGCCACGTGAGAACTGGACCCGTGACGGGAGTGGGAGAGGATCTCAAGCAGATGGTGGGTGTGCGGTGCCAGTGCCGGGGGCGCGGGCGTGTCCGGGGGCTCTCCCGACGCCCTGCTCCTGAGCGACCTTACCCAACAGATGGAGGACCCCATGCAAATGACCACACTGGCCACCTTCTCAGGAAGACCCCCCGTCACAAGATAACAGGGGGCCGTCAGGTTCACAAAACAGCTTCGCGAGGCTAAGTCTCCACACCGAGCTGGACTGACAGCAGACGAGTTGACCCCTGGGCTGTCCACCGGGCCAGGGCGCGGACACCCCAGGCCTCCGGCTGGGAGGAGAGGCCCTGACGGCAGCACGGCAGCCCCCGCGTGGCCAGGGGAGGTGGGGCGGCCGGGGCTCCGGTTCCGGCTCAGCTGCTCCGAGGGCCCCATCGCACCCCGCACTGAAGCCTCACAACAGCCGCGCACCCCGAATGCTCTGAGGCGGTAAAACAAGGGGGTGACAGAGGGTGGGGGGCAGGGCACACCCCACGGAGGGCGCGGACGTCCCGCAGGAATGCGTTCCAGGCCCACGGGGAGCCATCGGAGCTGCGTCTCCAGGCCCACGGGGAGGAGGGCAGGCAGGCTCTGCTTCCTCTCTGCTCTTCAGTTTGGAGGGTGTCCACTGAGATACCCTGAAGCTCAGAGATTCTCTCCTCAGCCGCATCCCGTCTACTCAGAACTTGTCCTCCCAGGGCTTTGCCTTCTCGTTTCCATGACTCCACCCAATTCTTACTTTCCCCAGGAGCCTGCCCTGGCCTCCTCCCTGGGTGACCACAGAGCCTGTGACAGAGTGATGACTGTCTCTCTTCCTGCCACACTGTCCTCAGCTCCCGAGAGCAAAGAGACGGCTTTTTTAAGCCCCAGATGCCTAGCGTTGCAGCAGGTGCCCGGTAAATGTTTGCAGAATGACTGCCAACCAAAAAAGCATTTACTTTTTTATTGCAAAAGTAATGGTTAATCAAAGAAAATTTGGGAAATCAAGGAAAGTTAGAGAAACATCTATAGTTGGCAGAATTTCCTTCCTTCCTTTTTTTAAAAAATATTTACCACGTTTCAAAATGTAGTTTTTAATTAAACTGTATAGGCAACTTTGCACCTAACTTATTTTTCCAGGATCCAAGAATGCAGAAAAAATAATCAACCGTGAAACTGCCCAGGCTTTCTGGTTTGAGAAAAGTGCACTGAGGTTCTTTCTTTCGTGCTGGGTGGGGGTCTTTGGGGCCAGAGAGAAGACACAGGGGGTGATGTTTACTGCTAGCAAGGTGGTAAATGCCGCCTTCTGCATCCTTCCTACAACCCAAGGAGGCATCAGCACAACTGCACTGGTTATGACACGGAGGCCCTGAGAGGCTGGGTGGGGGGTCTGAGACCCAGAGCTCTCCACTGACTCCCGGGCTCGGCCAGGGTGGGGGCCAGGGTCTGAGGGCACCGCTGGGCGGGCTGGGCTGGGCAGGGAAGGTGGCTCGTTTTCCACCCAATTGTAACTCTGGTCCCTGAAGACACTTGGGCAGGAAACAGTTCGGCCTGGTGAACACAGAGCCATCCGAGGTAAAGTGGTGGTGTTATTCCCGAACCAGAATCTGTCAAGACGACCCAAACCGAATCCGAACCACATGCAGCAAAAGAGTTACTAGACGGAATTTCGAGGGAGGAGGTCTTTCCACGGCCTCAGGGAAGCGTGGCATTTGGTGACACAGCTGCTGCAGAGACAACTAAAGGCTTTAAAGTAGGGCCAGCGGGACATGTCCCGCACCCCCGGGGGTGTGCGTGTGGAGCTGAAATGCGCGGGCAGCTGCGGAGGCTATGTCAGCATTTCTCCCCAGATGGCCACGGAGACAGAGGTGTGCTTGAGAAACAGCCTCAGCAGGAAGCAGGCTTGCTGAGGTACAGAGGAGTAAGAAGGGTGGTGCTTCCAGCCTCGGAGGGAGGGGCGGACGTGGGATAGGGACGTCGGCACCCCGGGGACAGACACGGCAGGTCGGAGCCATCTGGAGCTCAGAGGGGAGTGCTGGGCTGAGGCTGCACGGGCGGGATGGTCGGCACAGAGATGATACTTGAACCCTGGGGGAGGGATGAGGACCACGAGGGCCGGACAGCCAGCCCCGCCTCCACCACAGCCCTGGCTGAAACAGCTGCCCCAGCCCAGCGGTTCTCAAACACGGCGCACCTGGGGGCTTGTGGAAACACACCGGCTACTCCCAGAGTTTCTGCCGGGGGTCTCGCGAGGGGCCGGACAATGCCCACTTCTAGCCAGCGTGCAGGGGACACTGAGCCTCCAGTTCACTGCTCTGCTGGGGACTGGACATGCCTCCAGGCCCAAGCCCACCCCCGCTGACCAAGCCGAGTCACTCGCCCCCGAGGTGAGCTGCACTCACGGTCTTGGCGGGTCGAGGGGCGTCCTGAGGACGAGGCACACAGTGGAGGCCAGCGCCCGCGACACCCCGATGAGGGCGCATCCCTTCCGTGTGAAGCGCAGGAGGCGCCGAACGTTGGCTGACCGTGTGTGTTAGCTTCTCACGTGGAGCCGGGCGAGGAGAGGTCCCGAGAGGACACGCTGGACCCCTGCCGAGGTCGGCCCCCGAGCAGGGGCTCTGGGCCCCGAGCCCCACCTTCCCAGACTTGGGAAGCTCCTCGGCTTCCTCGGGGCAGGAGCAGCCCTGGGCCCACCTCTGGTGTGAACCCACCCCCGGGGAACAGACCATCCCTCTGGGTTTGGCAACCCTGCAAGTTCCCAATCTCCAGAGAAGTCTCAGTTTTATGTAATTCTACCTATTTTCAATAAAGATGACAAAGTGAGTATGTAGCAAAGTGCAGTTTCACTGTGTCACCTTTGTGAGGCTTTTCGTGCCCAAATACTTGGTTTGGGTGGCCTCCAGCCCCTCCCCAACCCACATCTTCTCCTCGTCCCATCCTTCACGTCGATGCTGCCCCAACGGGGACGGTCACCTTCCCACAGAACCTGGCGCCTCGCCAGGTCCACCCAGAGGGCGCAGCAGAATTTCAGACTCTGCTGGGAGGAGGCCCTGGCCCAGACCCGGGAGGCTGGACGGGAGGAGGGGCAGCCCTGGCAGGCGGCAGCCATGGGTGTGGGTCCAAGCGCTTCCCTGGGACACGGGGCAAAGCGAGAAGAGGCCCAACCCCAGGCGTCTTACCTTCTCGAAGGGACAGTACTTGTACATCTTGATGGGGCTGGTGCAGATGAAGACATCAGTGCTGGGGGAGAGGAACAGGGTGAGGCTGGGCGCCGGCGTCCCCCTGCCCGAGCCCAGCCCCCGATGGCCCGCGATGCCCTGTCCCCCCCGGCCCCGGCTGCCACGTGTGACCCCAGCCCTGGCCCGACACCAGCTCAGGGCCGGGCAAACCACAGGGCAGCCCCGTGCAGCCGGCCATGCAGGTTGGCTGAGCTGAGGAGCGGCCGTCCCTGGGACGTGACAGGAAATGCCGAGAAACGGCGAGTACCAGCCAGCGAGGAAGGCATTACAGGACCAGAGCCAGCTACTCAAGGGACGCGTACGTCAGGGCTCACACGGCGCAGAGGCAGGAAACCTACGAGCCGAGCCGGAGTCTCTAGGTCAAAGGTGCGGCCGGGCGGCTGGGGCTTCGCGCACTCCTGTGGACCCTGGTGGGCCCTCGCGGTCTGTGCCGCACCAGCCCCTCCCGTGGCCCCGGGCCCGGCGCCCGCCAACAGTGCCAGCTGGTCCCCAGTCCTCATCGAGCTGGCACCTGCCCCCAGAGCGGCACCCACTGTCTCATGGGGCCAAGCCCACGGGAGACGGGATCCCTGGAAAGCAGTCCCGAGAGGCCTACGTCAGACTGAGGCCCCGGGCAGAGGGCGTGGCGCCCCGGGCAGCCTGGGTCTCCGCCTGCCTCCTGTCTCCGTGGATTTGCCTGTTCTGGACATCTCATGTTAACGGAACCCCACAGTACATGGTCTCTGTGACTGGCTTCTTTCATTTAGGGTCATGTTTTCAAGGGCACTGGAACTGTGGGCCTTTTGACTGCCCAGTAATGTCCCTTGTACAGATACTCCACGTTCTGTCTACACGCTACCGCGGATGGACAGTGGGGCCGCTTCCACCCAGGAACTGTGGCGCTGGGGACGCCCGTGCGCAGGGTCCGTGTGGCCCTGTGTCTTCGTTTCTCTCGGGTGCGACTGCTGGGTTACAGGCGGCTCTGTATCCAACAGCCTGAGGATGCGGTTTCCAAGGCAGCTGCACCGGTTACAATCCCACCAGCAGCGATAAGGACTCCAAGCTCCCTCCATCCTTGGCTACACCCACGATCGTCCATCTTTTTTACGACAGTCATTCTAGTGGTGCAGAGCGGCTTTTAACTGTGGTTCTGACTTATTTCCCTAAGGACGAATGATGCTGAGGCAAACTTTCACGCACTGAATTGCCATCTGTAGCTCTTCTTTGGAGAAATGCCGAGGAAATGCCAAACTCAGCGCCCGAGCCCATGTTTTTAAAATCTAAGTTAGATGACACCCTTCTCTCTTCAAACTCTTCCTCCACATCCCACCTGCCCCACGCTCACTGAAACCTCAGTGAGGAAACCTCCTGGTCTCCTTTGCTACCCAAGTCAGCAAACCCCTTCCCCTCCCACGGCCTGTACCCTTGCTCCCCACTGCCCTTCACTATTCATTCCGATCCTGCAGGTCTGACGTCAGATATCACCCCCTTGGAGAAGCATCTGCACTTGAAGTAGCCCCTCCCCGGTCACCTCTAACACGTCACCTTGCTTATTTCCTGCATAAAGCACAAGACACAGAGCAATCCACTTGATTAGCCATCCACTAGACCCCTCTCTCAGTCCAAACTCTGGGCATGGACTGACCGTCAGAATCGTCCACCCAGCTAAGAGCCAAAGTGGAAGTAAAGGACCAGTGGTGTGGTCTCAACCTGGACATCTCAGACTGGAATTTCTGCAAACGTGTTAATAGGGCAGCTGTGAAAAAGTGTTCTGGGCCAGAACCCACGAGAAGAAAGCTGCCTCCTTGGGACTTCGCTGGTGGTGCAGTGGTTAGGAATCCACCTGCCAATGCAGGGGACACGGGTTCGAGCCCTGATCTGGGAAGATCCCACATGCTGCGGAGCAACTAAGTCCGTGAGCCACAACTACTGAGCCCATGCGCCACAACTACTGAAGCCCACGCGTCTAGAGCCTGTGCTCCCCAAAAGCTACCGCAATGAGAAGCCCGCGCACTGCAACAAAGAGTAGCCCCCACTCGCCGCAACTAGAGAAAGCCCGCGCACAGCAACAAAGACCCAATGCAGCCAAAAATAAAAACAAATTAAAAAATAAAAAATAAAGAAAGCTGCCTCCTCTGTCGCCCCCTGAAGAATCTCAATGCACGTCCACAAACTAAAAGCTCTGAGAAGTCCCACAGGAAAGACACCTCTCATCGATGTTTCCCATGCTGCTTTGGTCAAAGAACACTCTTCTTGGGACTTCCCTGGTGGTCCAGTGGTTAAGACTCCACACTCCCAATGCAGGGGGCCTGGGTTCGATCCCTGGTCAGGGAACTAAGATCCCACATGCTGCAACTAAGACCCGGTGCAGCCAAAATAAATAAATAAATAATAAATAAATAAATAAATAAATATTAAAAAAAAAGAGAACACCCTTCTGTTGCACCCCTATTAAGTCCTGCAGAATAGTAACAGCGGCAGCTAACATTTACACTGCACACATTTTACAGATGAAGAAACTGAAAGTTTAGAAACTTGCTGAGGGTTCGATTCTGGAGAAGTGGTCTAACTCCGGTTCAGACTGAGACTTAACCACCGTGCAATCCAGCTCCCCAGAATACAGTTGGTGAATGTGGTCCAGGAAATGTGGATCCAGACAAGAACAGAGCTTTTAAAAGCTTCGGTGCAAAAATACATATTCTTTGCCTCGCCAGGCTCTTGCTACAGGTGGAAGAAGTTATAGTACATTATTCTGGTGTAAATCAGGTTCAAATCATAGACCAGAGTAGAATACACTACTCTGCAGGGCCTGGACTCAAGTCTAAAGATAAATTACCAACCAAACCAGCCTACAGGTCAACCCAAACTCTAAGTATTTTGTGTTTCTCTGATGTCTATTTATCATGTTAAAACTTTGAAAGCGGACAATGTGTGAAGGCAGTTACATGGCACAGTGAAAGCCAAATCATACCTTATGTTTGATTTGTCATCGTGGTTGCTAAATTCAAGCAAAATTGTGAGCAATAAAAGTTATACAAGCCTAGAAGGAAATCCTAACATCTGTGGCCAATTAACTTTTAACAAGGAAGCCAAGACCATTCAACGGAGGAAGGAAGAGTCTTTTCAACAAATGGTTCTGGGACAATTGGATTTTCCACATGACGAAGAAGGAAGTGGGACCCCCCTCCTCACACCATATGCAAAAATTAACTTAAAATGGATCAAAGACCTAAATATAAGAGCTTAAACTATAAAACTCTTAGAAGAAAACATAGGAGCAAATCTTTGTGACCTTGGATTAGGCAAAGGATCCTTAGATACGGCACCGAAAACACAAACGACAAAAGAAAAAAAATAAATAAATTGAACTATATCAAAATAAAAACTTCGGGTTTCAAAGGACACCACCCAGAAACTAAAACAATAATCCACAGAATGAGAGAACATATCTGCAAGTCATGTATCTCCCAAGGCACTTGTTATCCAGAATCTATAAAGCAGTCTTATGAGTTAACAATAACAAAAAAAGACAAATAAATTGAAAAAAAATTAGCAAAGGATTTGAATAACCATTTATCCAAAAAAGATATACAAATAGCTAATATGCACGCCAAAAGATGCTCAACATCATTGTCTTCAGAGAAATGCAAATTAAAACCACAATGAGATACCACTTCACACCCACTAGGATGGCTGAAATCAAAAAGACCATACATAGCAAGTGCTGGGGAGGAGAAGTTGGGTCCCTCAGACATTGCTACTGGGAATGTAAAATGGTGCAGCTGCTTTGAAAGTAGTTTGGATTCAGCATATGACCCCGCAGTTCCACTCCTTGGTACACATCTAAGAGAAATGAAAACATGTGACCACAAAAAACCTTGTACATGAATGTTCACAGCAGTGTTATTCTTCATATCTAAAAAGAAGAAACACCCAAGATCTATCAGCTAAGGAACGGATGGACAGAACATAGCATATCCACACAACGGAGAATCACTCAGCAGTGAAAAGGGATGAAGTGCTGATTCACTTTGCGATACACGTGAACCCGGAAACACCATACTGAGTGAGAGACGCCAGTCCCAGAAGGCAAGGTATTGTAAGAAACGTATATGAAACGTCCAGAATGGGCAAATCCAGAGACAGCAAGCCAACTGCAGCTGCCGAGGGCTGAGGGCAGAGGGCCGGAATGGGCAGTGATTGTTAATGTGCTGAAGTTGACGATGGTGATGTTTGGACATCTCTGTGAACCGCTAAAAACCACGTGGGTGTAGGGTATGTGAATTGTACCTCAATCAGGCTATTGTTTTTTAAGGTCCTCAGGGGAGCACGGTAAGCGCCACCGGATTTCGATGGGTGGTGGGCACTGTTTCCGGGGTGGGGTCCTCAGCTCACAGGGCCAGGCAGACGTCTCCCTCATCCTCTTGCTGCCGCTTCCCCCATCTCATCTCCCAGGTCTCCCCATCGTACCCCTCCACACACCTGGCTCTCTGTGTTCAGCACTGATCCCAGTTCGTGGTTGTCTTCCCGGGTGGGATGCTCTATTTAACACCCGCTCTCTGGCTGGACGGTGAGCTCCGGGAGAGCAGGGAATGCGCTTTGTTCGCCTGTGACCCGCTGGTGCCCAGAGGCGTCTAACAGTCAGTTCTCAGATATTTGCTGAATAAGTGAACCCTGAACACCCAGTGAACCCCGTCAAATTAGACTCGACATTCTCCCAAGTTGCTGGATGGAAGCATCTTAACAGCCTACAGACTTGCCCCATGAGGATGGACCGTGCAGGCCCGTGCAGGGTGACGAACGAGGAGCAGAGGTGACGTGACACGGGAAGGTGCGCGGACCCTGGGCCGAAACAAACTCACCTCTCCAGGTTGGCCATCTGCTTCACAGCCTCCACAGCGCCTGGCAGAGGCTCGAGGTCAAAGAAGAAATTCTCCGACTCCCAGATGCTGATGACCTTCTCCTGAGAAGGGGAGAAGAACAGGTGACGCCCGGGGTCCTCAGCACCCTGCCTGCCCACACCCTGAGGACGCAGCTCCTGGGGGAGGATGGGTGGGAGCTGGCACCGGCGTGTGTTCCAGCCCCTTTGCAGGAGGGATCCAGCTTCTGCGAGGATCCAACAGGGACCAGCTACGGTGCTGGGGCTGTGGATTCTGAAGCCAGCGCTGCTGCAGGCCCTGCTGGAGTTGGCGGGGACAGAAGGCCGGCCCCCAGGAACCACACGTTTGCCTGATTCTAAAGGCCAGAGGCCCCCTGGAGGCAGCGAGGGTGGGCTGGGTCCTGCCACGGCGCTGGAATCTCACTTTCAACAGCTGGAGGAGCTCAGGCCCTTCAGAGCACCGCCAGCACCGCCGTGCCACGAGGGATGGGGGCGCGGGCAGGAGGCCGACCGGGCAGAGCTCCAGGCTCCGCACCACACCAGCAGAACAGCTCTTTATCTGAGCTACGCATTGGGATGCCAATAAAATACTTCGTTAAAACACACACACACACACACACACACACACACACACACACACAACTATTCTGCTGCTTTTAAAGTTTAAAAGCCCCCAATCCAGACCCTCATTTCACATGTGAGAAAACCGAGGCTCAGAATGGAGAAGGGATTGACTTAACGTCACACAGCAAAACGGTGGCTCCCAACCACCCGGCTAGGAGTGTCCGTCTTATGCTGCTGGCCAAATTCAAGTCTGCAGTATGTCACCCCCTTCCAGGGCCAGGACAAGGGGAAAGTGACAACCCCCAGCCTCTGAGAAGCAGGAAACCATGTCCCATGTGTGCAATGCAGGAAGCGCCCCCCACCCGCCGTCAGAAGCCCCACTGCCCAGAACAAATGCCACCACGGCGACATACGGGGAGTACACGGAGGTCACACGGGCAATACTGTTGTCAACTACATGAGCTTAAGCAAATCAGTGCTTATTGCTAATATATGCCCTCTCTTGTCTGAGCCTCACATCCCACAAGCGGCAAGAGCTGCCATCCCCAATTTACAAATGAGGAAACTGGGCTTCACTGAAGCTTTTTTTCAAGGCCACTTCAGGGTGATACTGTCAGAACTTGAACTTGGGGCTCCTGACTCAAAGGGAAGCAGTGTGAGTGGTGGAAAGCAGGCTGTGGCCCAGGGCTAACCATTTCCCCTCAGCACCCCAGCTTACCTCCCTCCCCCTCAGCTTTCCTTGAAACCCTGGTCAAGGGACTTCCTTTCTCTGAGGCCCGTTCAACTGCCCTAACAGTGTAAGATTCTAAGTCAGTGAAAATGAGCTATGCCTTCCCCTCTGCCCTGCTCACCCTTCGGCAAGCGAGGCTCAAAGGAAACACAGAAAGAGTCACATTTTGTAAAGCAGGGATGCCTCCGTGTGTAAGCCGGGTGCTTGACAGGGAGGTTTTAACGCAGTTGCTGGGCCAGCTCCGCCAAGGGGAGACCAGGGAGGTCCTGCTGTGAGCTGGGCCCGGGGATAAAGGTCACGTGTGCGTCTATTAAAGCCCCATTGCCTGCAATGTTCCCAGGAGAAGCAGTGCACGGTGAGCTCTCAGAGCACCCCTCCTTGGTGCCCGAGGAGTTCTGCTCCCAGGCCTTGTTCTTGGAAGACAGTGACGCATTCCCTTAGACGCGGAGTCTGCACACTGGCACAACGGACTAGAAGAGCCACTGTCCTTGGAGAGCCGGGGGGTGGGCGACCTAATGGCAGTGGCAGTCTGCGGAACCTGGACCTGAGGGAGCCGCCAGCTGAGACCTGCCTCTTCAGCCAGGCCTGGGCACTGGAGGACTCAGACCTGGTGCTGGACGAACGCTCCGGGGAAGGGTAACCGGCCCCCGCAGAGACCCCCTCCTCTTAGCCAGGACCTGGACCTTCGAGGGTGAAAATTGTGCCATAAGACCTTGCCCTTTCTTGTCAGAACAGAGAATAACATTTGCTCGGTGGAGATTTACAGGAACATCATTACCTGACCATGACCTGACCTCAAGAACAAAGGATCTAACACCAAGAAGTTTGCACCAACTAACCACGCCCCTCCCTCACCTTTCCTAGAAAAGGGCTTTGCTGAAAGCTTTTGGGAAGTTTGGGGTTTTTAAGGCATGAGCCATCCATCTCCTTGCATGGCCCTGCAGTAGACCTTTCTCTGTTCCAAACTCTGACGTTTTGGTATCGTTTGGCCTCACTGTGCATCGGGCACACGGACTTCCATTTCAGTAACAGGCTTAGTGGCATCACAGTAACACGGTCCTGGGAGGAAAGGAAGAACCCGGACGGCAACGCTGAGTGCCGTCTATGAATGAACACACACACAGGGCACGGGAGAACATTACTGGGCCTGCAAAAATTACTAGGGCATTTTCTCCGGTTTAAAGTTTTTAATTAGGTAGCGGGAGTGGGAGAGGTCAGCACCCCAGCCTCAGGGGAAAGTTGCCTTCTGAAGCTCCTGGTGTTAATAAAAAGAAATGGCGCTTGATTTCCTTTTTAACACCCACCGCTCCACAAACCAAATTACTGTCGAGATGCCTTTTGTAAATCAAAGAACTGGCACTTGTTAGAGGAGGACAGAGGACAGGACTGAATGACCTTGGCAAGCAGACAGACAGCTCAGATCCAGGCTGACCCTTCTTGGCTGTGACATGGGACAGGTTTCCTCACCTCACAAGGGAGAAAATAATGTCTGCCTCACAGAGGAGGGAATGCAGGCAACCTGGGGTTACAAAATAGGTTCTAAAATCATCATCAACTCCCCCTGGCAGCCGCCTTAGGTGGCCAGTTGAGGGACAGCAGAAAACATTGGGTCTCTAAGTTGGTCCATGGCAAGATCCCGTTCCTTTCACCGAGTAGTTTAAATGGACAAACCAAGCGATCTAAGAACGTTCCTGGTGTCGGAGCTCAGGTGCTCAGCTGGGTGGGCTGGGGCAGGGGATAAGCCAAGGAGTAGATCCGGACCCACCGTGACTCCCTGTGTGCCGTCCAGGAAGACTCGCAACCTCAATGCTACTGGGAACCACGCTTTGGTGGAAAAGGGAAAAAAAGAATGGATGGTAAAGATGCTCATCAAATTCAGGTAGAGGAAGAAACGGGAATGTGACTTGAGGCCAAAATTAAAAAGTCAGTTGAAGATGCGGAGTTAGGTATATTACGCTTTATGTGCTCCTGAATTTTGAGAAGCCCTCGATGACAGCCAAGAGCTATCGAACGCAGAGGCCCCTAGGACCCGGTGCTACGGGTGGCGACTCCCAGGGCCACGCGCGCCCGGGGCGGGGATGCTCACGCTCAGCCCGGGCTGCAGGCGGTCGTACTGCTCCGACACCCAGAAGCCGCGCCGGTCCTCCAGCGCGATGAAGGGCTGGTCGGGGAAGCGCGCGCGGAACTTCCTGAGGAAGCCGCCCTCGAAGTCGGCCAGCACGCCGTCCATGTCCACCAGTACCCGCAGGGCGCGGCCGGCAGGCCCGCCCGACGCGCAGCGCAGCCCAGCGGGCCCCGCAGGCACCGCTGCGCCGCGGGGCCTCCGCGCGCACCAGCCGCGCAGCCGGATCATGGCCCCTGGCGGGCGCTCGCCGCGAACACCGGGGCCATGTCCGCGGGAGGAGACACTGCGGACAGGGGAGCGGACGTCGGGGACGCGGGATGCGGGGGACGCGCGCGGGGCCGGGAACGCGCGGGATGCGTGGGGCGCGCGGGACTCGGGGCGCGTGGGGCGCGCGGGGCGCGCGGGGCACGAGCGCGCAGGCTCAAGCCCCAGAGCGAGGCTGCGGCCTCGCCGCCCTTAAAGGGACCCGCGCTGGCGGAGGCGGGCCCGAGGGGCGTGGCCTGGAGGACAGCCCTGGGCGCTGGGCTGTCCCCGGGGCGTCCGCAGTCCCCGGATCTCCACTGGCACTTTCTCCCGGGATCCTGCGCCTGGGCTCCCTCCTCCCAGTGCCGCAGCGAGGATGGAGCAGGCCTGTGTCGCGGAGTCGTTTACTGAGCCCCTAGAGCGTCGCGCGGTGGACCACGTGGACGAGGTCCTGCTACCCTGGAACTCACATCTTAGAAGGGGAGAGGGACACAAAGCAAATAAGTCAACAAAATAGGCAGAAGAACTTCAGGGAGTGACAGTAGTAGGAAGGAACCAAAACAGTGTGATGTGCCCCCTGCTTTACAGTGACTGGCTGGGGAGAGGCTGTTAGAAGAGCAATTAACACCGTGCAAATATCACGAAGCCTTAATAAAACCGGTGACTTTCAAATGAATCTAAAATAAATATTGTTATGTACCCCGTTATAGGTGGCTTTTTTTTTTCTTCTGGCTTTAAAATCTTTTATTGTCAATTTGAATGAATAAAATAGATAGCTAGTGGGAAGCAGCCGCATAGCATAGGGAGATCAGCTTGGTGCTTTGTGACCACCTAGAGGGGTGGGATAGGGAGGGTGGGAGGGAGGGAGACGCAAGAGGGAAGAGATATGGGAACATATGTATATGTATAACTGATTCACTTTGTTATAAAGCAGAAACTAACACACCATTGTAAAGCAATTATACTCCAATAAAGATGTTTAAAAAAAAAAAAAAAGAGACTATTACTGTTGTTATAGGCAAGCAGTATCCAACAGAGACACACCAGGACCCTCCTCACCCACTATACTCTAAGACACACTAGCATTTTGTCTTTTCCAGAAACACACCAAGGTTATTTGGGTCTTAAGGTCTTGGCATACGTTTGTTCCTCTCCCTGAAACTCTCCGCTCCCAGATCCCTTTTCATTGGCTCCTTCTCACCCTTCACATCTTGGAAGCATTTCCTGACCTTCCTCTACCCCATTACCATGTCTCATTTTCTTCATAACAGGTACTGACTCTCTGAAAGTATTTTATTTGCTTGCTTTGTGTGTAACTCCTACAGCCAGAGCTTCATTGCCGCAAGAACTTTGTCTTGATGACAGATATACACCTGGCATCTGGCACAGGGCTGGACACATATCAGAGACAAAGTAAATGTGTATTCAAAGAATGAAAAACAGATAGTTAAATGTGGTATCTCCACTCACTGCTGTGGCTGTTTGTTGTAAGGTGTGTCTCAAGTAATTGCTGAGGACTTCGCTGGTGGCGCAGTGGTTAAAAATCCACCTGCCAATGCTGGGGACATGGGTTCGAGCTCTGGGCCAGGAAGATCCCACATCTAAGATCCCACAACTAAGCCCGTGCGCCACAGCTACTGAGCCTGTGCTCTAGAGCCCCCGAGCCACAACTACTGAGCCCGCGTGCCTAGAGCCCCTGCTCCGCACCAAGAGAAGCCACCACAATGAGAAGCCCACGCAACGCAACAAAGAGTAGCCCCCGCTCACCACAACTAGAGAAAGCCTGCACGCAGCAACAAAGACCCAATACAGCCAAAAATAAATAAATAAATAGATTTATAAATAAAATAAATAAATAGATTTATAAAAATATAGTTAAAAAATAAACTTAATTGCTGGATTTTACACATGACTAGCTTAAAAAAAAGTTAGAATATATCCAAGGTTATCCCTCTAACCACATCTCCTTCAGTCATTTCACTCTTGAGAGGAAGAGGGAAGGGTGGGATGCCTCTTAGCAGTTTTGAAATGAGTGTGATTTGATTCCTGGCTCCTCTTTGCCACAATCCAGGTGTTCTCAAACTTTAGTGTGCATCAAGGTTACCTTCAGGGCTTGTTAAACTCAGACTGCAGGGCACCACCCTCAGAGTTTGTAGTAAGTCTAAAGTGGAGTCCAAGAATTTGCATTTCTTGGTGACGCTGATGCTGCGGGCTGAGGAACCACACTTTGAGAACAGATGCCACTATCTAAATAGGCAACAAAATTTAAAGTATGACTAGTAGCTGTGGCTATTTTGAATTATTGTAGTGCTTAACTTCTCACAACATTTTTAGTTTTTATTAAAATCCATGTACATCCATGGAAATGTGTCCTATAATTCAAAATATCTGTCTTCTGTTTGAGGACCAAATGTTGCCATACAGCATTCAGGGACAGCTCCATCCTAGAGTACAAGTGTTAAAGTCATTCATCTTTACTTGTCCCAAATACATCAATTTATTTCCATTTCTATTTCAAGGTACAATTTTTACTATTATATTTCATATCGACTGACTACTGCAATGGCTTCCTAAATGATTCTCTGAGGTTATCCATGTAAAGCCAGACAGTCCTTTCTAAGTGCAAGTCTGATCATGCCACTCTCTTGCATCAAACTCTCCGTGGCGTCCCAATCTTTCCGGGAAAAGTCCAGTATCTTTAACACAGCTTACTTGACGTGGTCCCTGTCTATCCTGCAGCCGCACCTCACACCACTCCCCTCCAACCATAAGTATTTTACGTGGTTTATCGTGAGAATTGTACAGATGGGGAAACAAGGCAGAGGACAGCCAAGGAACTTGCCCAGAGTCACAGAGCTACTAAGTGGTAGACAAGGGATTTGACCGCATGCTGCCTGCCTGGCCGGACTACTACCTCGCAGGAAAAGCCTCAGGGAAGAGGTGGCAGTTAAGCCGGGCTTGGAGGATTTGGCAAGGTGTTAAACGGGACAGCCATTCCCAACAAAATCCGGAAAGGATGTGCCTAACTAGGAGCTCAGTTCCTTCCTTTGCCCACCATCCCCGTTAAATCCAGGGAGCGCTTTCGCGTGTGCACAGAACGAAGACGGAAGGGAAAGAAAGCTGCCTTCCGCCGCGGCATCCCTAGAGCGGATTTCATGGAAACAGTAGCCGGGTCCCAGGTAGGTGAGATCTCGCGGTGCTTGAGCGGCGGAAGTGACGTCATCGCCCTCGAGGCCCTCCAGTGGGTCGCCGGTCCTCGTCCCGCGCGCGCCGCCTCCGCCGCCGGGCCGCCGGGAACATGGCGTCCGCCCTGGAGCAGTTCGTCAACAGCGTCCGTCAGCTCTCGGCCCAAGGTGAGGCGGTGGGCGCAGGCCGCGAGCCTTCGTCCGGGCTGGGCCGGGGCTGACGAGCGCGCGAGCTGGGGGGCCCCTCTGCCCGGGTCCCGGCCCCCGGCCTCCGCCCCCCCGCTGTCGGTGCCGCCTCGGTCTCGGCTCCCGGCGGCCCCTCCCGACCTGGCCGCGCGGCGGGGCCCCTAGTGGCTTGGCGCGCACGTCCCCCGGGGGCCCTGGCTCCAGGCTCTCCTCTTGCGGGCGGAGTTGTGACCGTTGTTAATTTTCTTCCTAATTTTCATGCCGTTGGTTCGTTCGTTTCATCACCTGCGTATCGAGCCCTGGGCCCAGAATTAAAGTAGTTGGCCGCTGCTGTAAGGCCCCTTTCCCCACCCTGTTTGTTCATCTGTGGAATAGAAATGGCCCTACTCCGCCGAGTTGTCAGGACTGAGAGGGAGGAACCGTTAAAGTTGCAGGAGCTGCGTGACCTTGGGCAGGCACGCTTCTCTCCTGAGTGCCGTCTCCTTGTGTAAGAAGGGCGGGCGCTGCCCCGAGGTTGCTCAGGTGTGGGGCGCGGCGCAGCGCTGCGGTTCTGTCTCGTTTCTCTCGTTACTGATAGGAGTTGGCTTCACAGGTGAGCCATATTCTCTAGGCGTGAAGAAGCCATCCATGCGTTCGTTCGTGCCACGGACTTAAGTTTCTCCTTCCCGAGGTGCCGTGTGCCTAGAAGCTTTGGGCTGGAGTCCTGTCTCGGTCGCTTGGTGTGCCAGCCGCCTAATTTCCCCGGGCCAGTCTTCTTATTTACAAGACAGAACTAGGGCTGTGGTCGTGAGCATCAAGCAGGATCTCTTATCTGAAAGCTTTGCACACACGCTCTGTGCAAGTCGCTGCTTTAGGAGCAGTGTGCCGGACAGAGAGGCACAGGACGCTTGCCCTGCCCCTGTGCCTCGTGCTCCCCGAATAGCAAACGTTAATGAGTTTGTTTCCTCAGCTCTTATTCAGAATTTTCTCACATGAACCTTAAGTGAAGGGAATGGCATAATGTCCCAGCTTTCTCTGATTAGAGGACGTTTCGTTGGCCCCCATCTGGTTGGGTTCATTTCACACGCACCCTGTGGCCCTTAGGTGGGTCTCCCCTTGGCCTGTATGAGGTGACTGCCTTATGATTTAAGGGTGACCCAGCATTTCTCTTAGGTCTCATCTCAGGATTGGTTATTTAATTGGGGGAAAATCATGGACTGAAATGCTTAGTTGTGGGTGATTCAAATCACGGCAAAGAAGCTATTTCATACCTGCCAGTGAGATCTCAACAACATGATGATGAGTTGGTATTGATATTTCCCAGTTCAACTAGTATTATTACCTTGAAAGGTGATACCTAATGATATCATGGACTTTCTTTGTTATTGTTTTGCAGTGAGTGTGATAATAATGGAATGTTTCCTTTATTTTTGGTAAAAATTCAAAAGTATAGTGAGAAGCTCTAGAAATTATCAAAGTTCCTGGCTACAGTCACTTGGATTTTAAACATTATACCATTTGAGTGTTTTTTAAATTTTTTTATTTTATTTTTTAGTAAATATTTATTTATTTATTTATTTATTTATGGCTGCGTTGGGTCTTCGTTGCTGCACGTGGGCTTTCTCTAGTTGTGGCAAGCGGGGGCTACTCTCATTGCGATGGCTTCTCTTGTTGTGGACTCTAGGTGCAAGGGCTTCAGTAGTTGTGGCACGTGGGCTCAATAGTTGTGGCTCACGGGCTATAGAGCGCAGGCTCAGTATTTGTGGTGCATGGGCTTAGTTGCTCCGTGGCATGTGGGATCTTCGCAGACCAGGGCTCGAACCCGTGTCTCCTGCATTGGCAGGTGGATTCTTAACCACTGCACCACCAGGGAAGCCCCTAAGTGTTTTTTAATAGGAAAAATCACTCAGTTACTAAATAGAAATAGCTGGTATGGGTAGCTTGAAGTTCAAAATGTGAAAGAGAACTGTTGAGGAGGAAACTTGAGAGGTTAATGCCTGTGGACTTATGTGTACCCTCCACCGTCACCAGAAAACAGGTGGTGGGATGTGGGAGTATAGAGTGTGGCCGTGGTGTCTGTCATCAGAATAACCCATTAAAATCGGTGAGTCTACACCGTCGATAATCATCAGGGAAATGCAAATCAGAACCACAATGAGATACCACCTCACACCTGTCAGAGTGGCTATCATAAAAAAGTCTACAAATAACACATGTTGGCGAGGATGTGGAGAAAAGGAAATCGTCGTGCACTGTTGGTGGGAATGTAAATTGGTGCAGTCACTGTGGAAAATAGTATGGAGGTTCCTCAAAAAACTAAAAACAGAACTGCCATACAATCCAGCAATTCCACTCCTGGGTATATATCCAAAGGAAATGAAAATACTAATTTGGAAAGATACATGCACCCCAGTGCTCATAGCAGCACTGTTTACAATTGCCAAGATACGGAAGCGCCTAAGTGTCCATCAACAGATGAATAGATACAGAAAATATGGTACATATATATATACAGTGGAATACTACTCAGCCATAAAAAAGAATGAAATTTTGCTGTTTGCAACAACATGGATGGACCTTGGGGGTATTATGTTTAGTGAAGTAAGTCAGAGAGAGAAAGACATATACTGCATGTTATCACCTACACGTGGAATCTAAAAAATACAGCAAACTAATGAATATAACAAAAAAGAAACAGACTGACATATAGAGAGCAAACTAGTGGTTACCAGTGGGGTGAGGGAAGGGGAGGGGGCAAGATAGGGGTAGGGGATTGAGAGGTACAAACTACTATGTATAGAATAAGCTGTAAGGATATAGTGTACAGCACAGGGAATATAGCCAATGTTTTAGAATAACTATAAATGGAGTATAACCTTTAGGAATTGTGAGTCAGTATCTTGTACACCTGAAACTTACATAATATTGTAAATCAACTATATCTCAGTTAAAAAAGAAAAGTCCTTGGGGGGAAGTCGGTGAGTTCAATTCTGGCCTAATTAGATTCTGTACCTTAGTTGTTAAGACATGATATTGTGGTATTGGGGAAAGATTGGTGGATCAGTTAGATTAATTCAACAAGCTGCTTGTTGATTGATTGGGTGCTAGGCAAGCACTGCATTCTGAAGCTGGGGAAGAGACGGCTCTCCGCCTGAGTTCATGTGAACGACCTAACACCAGGATCCCGGGGACGCAGAGAGCACAGAGGACAAAGAGCCATGGGAGGGGGAGGCCCAGGCTGACTGTTGACGTGAGTGAGTCGGGTCGTGGGGGTCGTGGAAGAGTGGCGAGGGAGCACTCAGCTTGGAGAGCAGCTGTGCAGAGACCTAAGGCAAGAGCGGGGACGTTGGTGTGTGAGGGGGGGCTCAGCAGGCCAGACGGGGCTGAGGGGGGCGTTTGGAGGAGTGTGATGGGAGTTGCACTTCAGAAAGATCAGACAGGTGCCAGCGTGGGCTGTGGGCTGGAGGGGAGAGATGGAAGGAGGCAGACCACTCGGAAGACGGTGGAGTCCAGACAGGAAATGGTGGGGATCTGAGGGAAGGCGGAGGAGAGAGGAAGGAGTGGACCGAGAGGCTTAGCCGTAAGATGAAGTCATGGTCCTGGAGGTGTGGTGGTGCTGATGGCAGTGTGAACGCTGCTGGCTTGGGGCACTGGAAGTGGGAGTGGAGAAAAGGGGAGACCTTCAGGGGCCCGAGGAAAGTGGCAGGTTTAGTGCTGAGGCTGCAGGCAAGATGTCTTTGGCCCTTCTGGGTCCTCGTCTGAAACGAAGGAGAAGAAATCACCTTCCGGCACCTGCAGGTCTGAGGTGTGAAGTCTGGGATTTGACTTCCTTTGGTTTGGTTAATGCTATAATTGAATGATAGTGTTATTCCTGTTTTCCAGGGCAAATGACTCAGCTTTGTGAACTGATCAACAAGAGTGGGGAACTCCTTGCGAAGAACTTATCCCATCTGGACACCGTGCTCGGGGCTCTGGATGTCCAGGAGCACTCCTTGGGAGTCCTTGCTGTTTTGTAAGGGCATTTTCCTTTATGATTTTGTGCACGCTTAACCTCAACGCTGCACTTTCTGGCTTTGGGGTTTTTTGGTGTATGCAGTAAGCCCTGTAAATGACAGTGAGCTCTTTTGCACAACTAAAGTCACGTTGTAGTAGTTACCTTTAACTCGATGCGGCTAATCATTGCTTTTATTTTTATTTATTTTACTTTTTAAAATTAATTTCTATTGGAGTATAGTTGCTTTACAATGTCGTGTTAGTTTCTGCTCTACAGCAAAGTGAATCAACTATACATATATTCCCTCTTTTTTAGATTTCCTTCCCATTTAGGTCACCACAGAGCATTGAGTAGAGTTCCTTGTGCTATACAGTAGGTGCTTTTAAATTTTGTTCTGTTTTATCATCTTTTAAAACTCTTATGTTTATACACATTTTGAAATGTATTTTAAAAAATGAATGGCCATCTCAGTTGAGGGCACTGTAGTTTGCATTTATCTGAATACTTCTATTTATGTAGTCCATTGGATTCTCCCCATTTTCTAACTTAGAAAGAAAAGAGGGAAGAGTGACAGAACAGGGCACGGGGGCTATACTGAGTGAAGTTACCAATGATCCAGAGCAGCCTTGCTTCCAATTCCCTTCAGACAAGTTTAAGCTGTTTATTTTTTTCCCCCTTTTTAAAAAAACTGTAGTTGCTGTACAAGTTTAAGCTGTTTTAAGACCAGATTAAATAGACGTTATTTCAATTGGTCTATTCAACTCTTGTGACTCTGTGTCTGTGACAGTTGAATTCTTTTCTCTTGATGTTGTAGGGTTATAAATTGGGATTTTGTGGTTGTTATGAAAGTTGAGGTAATGTAAATAAACCGAGAAGAAATTGACCTAAAGTGAGGGTCTGGCTCCACTTGCACTGAGGTTCTGAGACAGGTGTGCGTCAGGAGGAAGGTGCCGTCGGAACACGGGCGGCCAGTAGCTCATGTGCCTGTTTGGATGTAAATCTTTACGGATGAGTGAAGTGAAAGATTCAGTTCCTCACTTGCACTTGCCACACCTCAAGGGCTCAGGAGCTGCCCGTAGCCACTGTTTCAGACCGTGCGGATGTGGAGCAGGGCCTCTGCTGCAGGAGGTTCTGCGGGTTGGGATGGCTGGTGAAGATTTCTGCCGCCTGTGGTTTCCGATTAAAAGAACAGACAGCATGATTTGTACACACGTCAGCCTGTGCGGATGTGCACGTCAAGTGAGGTGATGTGTGTGGAAGCTGTTTGAAGCTAGAAGGTGTTTTACGTTGTATATCAGTTAAAGGAAACCTGGGAAGAACCCCGACCTTGTTTCCAGGTCCCCTGGGTTTGAATCTGTGTTCTGCTGATTACGAGGTTTGAGGCCCTGAGCTTCATATTTTTATTTATAAAATGGAAATCACAGTGCCTTGCTGACCTATTGTGAAGCCCAAATGAGATTGTTTGGACACATTTTGATACTTGGAAAGTGTAATTACAGATGTAAGGTGGCATTGTTAAGGAATACTGTATAGATGGAAGCACAAGTTGAAAGATGGAGAAATTGTCATTAGGCAATAATACCCATTTGATTTTTCTTGAAATGAGTTTAAACCATTCAGTTTTTTGTTTTTTTTTTTTAAGGAAGAGCTTGCAGTTTACTTGTAAGCAATGTCTAAGTGGTGGTAGCTTATGTGATTTCTCCCCCGAAACCTCTCCGACCCCCTCTTGGTGTTCACCATGGCACTTGGTGGCACCATCTGCCAGGTGGCTCGGGATGGGCCACCTGCCTGAGTCGTCCCTGTTCTCGCCGCTCCACTCCTTCTGGTCCTGCCCTGCAGCTAGTTTTTCTCCCAGGTCACCCAGCATCCCCTGGGTCCTAGGGCAGCACGGTGACCATGAGCCGCTGCCGCGGCCTCCAGCCAGCCCGTAGCTTCAGTGTGTTCTGCTCAGGCAGGAAAAGCCCACGGCGGGTTTCTAGGTGAATAAAGCAGTACTGAGCACGTTGGACCGCAAAAGAAAAGTATTAAAAAAAATTTTTGGTTATGAGTTTATATTCAGTTACTTCACGAGTATTAGGACAACCTGATATTTGGCCTCATTTGACGGAGTTTGCTTTTTTGAAAGTTCTTTTTTGGTTGCGTTTTATTTCTTGCCTAACTGCTCTGGTTTAAAGTTGTTCTTTTTTAAGCATATTTTTCTTAACCTCTATTTGTGTCCATGTTCTGTGTCTTGACTGTGCAGAGAACCAGGCCGGGAGAATCTCACAGATTCCAGTTCTTCATTTTTAAAAGTACTGTGACTCCTTTAACTTCACAGAGCATTGGAGGCAGGACGGACGGACTTCTGCGTTTCCCTGTGAGACGCCAGGACAAGTTGCTTCTTTTCTGTGTGTTGTAGGTTTGTGAAGTTTTCTATGCCCAGCGTTCCTGACTTCGAGACGCTGTTCTCACAGGTTCAGCTCTTCATCAGCACTTGTAACGGGGAGCACATTCGCTATGCAACAGACACCTGTAAGGGGAACAGCTTTTTCTTCTTTTCCACGGAATGTATTCTGCCCTGTAGTCATTTATATTTTCAATATTTTATCATTGTTGTGTCTAGTTGCTGGGCTTTGCCATCAGCTAACAAATGCACTTGTGGAAAGAAAACAGGTAAGAATGTTATTTGAGTATTTATAGTTCTGTTTCGCACGCCTCAAACCTGCACAATGCGCTGAGTGTAAGGGTTCCAGCCTGGTGTTGAGACCCTAATGCTCGGATGTATGTGGTCGCTGCGGAGAGCTCAGAGCGTCCGCTGTGGGACTCTGACCACAGAAGTGGTGCCTCAAGGGGGAGGCTGCTGCTTGTGTCTGGAACTGCCATTCTAGCACCGCTTGTGCTGTAAAATGCCGCTGTTTTGTTTGTTAAACCTTTTAACTTGCAATTATGACATAATTTTAGCTTTACAAAAAAGTCGTTAGGTTAGTATAATTAATTGCCATGAATGCCTTTCACCCAGAGTCCCCGGGTGTTAGTGTCTTACCGTACTTACTCATTCTTTCCTCTTTTTCCTGAGCCACGGGAAGGAAAGTTGCAGATGTGATGCCCCTTACCCTGAGTGCTTCAGCGGGTGTTTCTTAAACATTAGGACAAATTAAGACGTTCTTTTACATAACTGCAGCCCAGTGATAACATCAGGAGATGAGCATTGATCGACTCCTTTAACAAATCTGACCTGATTCCGATTTTCCCAGTTGTTTCACTAATATCTTTTGTAACAGAAGAAAATCTCAGATCACAGGTTGAATTACATTGTTGTGTGTCTTTAGTCTCCTTTAATCTGGTAAACTCTTTATGTTTTGTGATATTGACACAAGTTGTAATTTGTAAGTTTCTTTTTGATTTGAAATTCAACTTCAAGACTAGTGTAAAAGAGGCTGAAAACAAAGAACCAGTTGGTATTTTGTAGGAGCACTACATAATTATCGTTTGAGGGAGATGGTTAAACCCGACAAGTCTGTACTGAAAAAACATGTTAAGTTCCTCAGCTATTTTATGGTCACACCTTCTCTCCAGAAGCTGACTGCACCTCGTGTGGTTCTTGGTCTTGTTATTCATGGTCAGGGCAGGAAAACGGTTCGTTTGTGCTTGGAACTGCCATTCTAGCGCCCCTTGTGCTGTAAAAGGGGTTTGTGGTATCACTCTCAACGGTAATTTACCACCAGGTAAGAGATGTTGCTGGAGAGAATTTACAGGTGACACCTAGACTGCCCTGCGGGACAATGCCAACGTCCTTATCCACAATTCGGTCTCCTAAGCATAGGTCTCATCTGTTGTAAATAATTTGTAAAATTTTTGTTTAGCTGAAAGTATAATGAACTGTTGAGAATGTAATGTTGCTTTTGATTATTGATCTCCAATAATTAGAAAAAGCTTTATGATTTAAAAAGTTGTGCTGTGAATTACTCTACATATCACAATAAACAGCTTAAGACAACATTTTCTGACTGAATAGGGACAGAAGTTTCGTGAGAGGCTGTGGGACCCTCCTCTTGTGGTTTAGAAGAGCCCATCAGTATGTTACTTTCGTTTCTAAGTGACAACCTAGGACCCAGCGTGCTGACAGGTGTCCTTTCCGACAGCCCCTGCGCGGAATCGGCGTCCTTAAGCAGGCCATTGACAAGATGCAGATGAACACAAACCAGCTGACCTCCGTCCATGCTGACCTTTGCCAGGTGAGCAGCTAGGGGTTGCCCCAAGTCACGGTTGGACTTGGTGAAGATGGCGCTGTGTTCTAAGCCTCGGAATGTGTAGGTGCCCCTGTTGCTGGGAAGGGAATCTTGGGGCTACTGAACGCAAGCCATCGGCTGAGGCACAGCTAGTCAGCTCGTGATGTGGGGACGGGTGGGGTGAGTAGCGCTTGTGACCGTAACAATCCCAGTAACGAGCTCTGGAACCTGACGGCGAACCAGGTGACTTCTGACACTCTAAAGTGTTGTTCATGTATTTATTTTATTTTGTGTGACTCCAAACCCAGGTGGCAAAGGGGGGGGGGTTATATAACGAAGCCCGTCTCCCACCTGCTGACTGGCCACCCATCCCTTCTCTCCAAAGGAAACTGGAATTAGTAGTTTCTTAGGCATCCTTCCAAAGATGGTTTATGCACGTATAAGCAGATATGTTTATATTTGTTCTCTCTAGTTTTTTAAACACAAATACTAATCTATACAATGTCTTATGTACCTTGCTTTTTTCTTACTGTGTCTTGGAGATGATTCTATGTCAGTGCTTTACAGCTGCGGAGAATTCCATAACATGGGTTTAGCCAGTCCCTGTGGGGTATCTAGATTGTTTCCTTAATGAATAATATGGTATGTGGATTATTTCAACCACATGTTCTAACTTCACATGGAGACATGCTTTCTTTTCTCTTTATTTCTTTTTTTTTTTTAATTTTAGTTTTTGGCTGCGTTGGGTCTTCGTTGCAGTGCGCAGGCTTCTCATTGTGGTGGCTTCTCTTGTTGTGGAACACAGGCTGTAGGCGCGCGGGCTCTAGTGCACAGGCTCAGTAGTTGTGGTGCGCAGGCTTGGTTGCTCCGTGGCATGTGGGATCTTCCCGGACCAGGGCTCGAAGCCGTGTCCCCTGCATTGGCAGGCGGATTCTTAACCACTGCGCCACCAGGGAAGTCCCCTCTTTATTTCTTCTAAAAAACTTTTGTGATGGAGGTGTGACGTACATACAGTAAAGTTTGCAGATCTCAGGTGTACAGTGAGTTTGTGCCTGTGCGTGCCCTGTGCCGCATCACCCAGACACAGAACTTTGCTGGATCTTGCGTTCTTGAGCTGCACATTCCCTACACTTACCTGAGGGGTTCAGACATGGAAAAGGAGTGATTGGAGAGAAACTGTTCTTACTTCACCAGGGCAGTGAGGAGAAAAGGTCACACTTATCGTGCATCTGTAAATAGATGGGCTTTGCTTCATTTGTGGAGCCCTTTATGTCATAGCTGGTTAGTCTTTTCTAAAGAAATGCTATTGTATTCTGAATGCCTAAGAAAATGGAATAACGTGCCGACATTTAGATCATTTTAGTCAATAAAATGTAAAACCAATTATTTTCTAGAACTTTCCGGAATCTGCGAATTTGCTCCTTCTGCCAAAGGCGAAGTGCACCTAGAATGATGGCTTCGTGTAAATTTTTCCACAGCTGTGTTTGCTGGCGAAGTGCTTTAAGCCCGCCCTCCCGTACCTGGACGTGGACATGGTGGACATCTGCAAAGAGAATGGGGCTTACGAGGCCAAGCACTTCCTCTGCTACTATTACTACGGCGGGATGGTCTACACCGGGCTGAAGAACTTCGAGCGAGCTCTCTACTTCTACGAGCAGGTAGTCGGCGCTCCCCCGGGGGCGTATGAACTTGCAGGCTCGGGCTGGAGCTGCAGGGGAGGGTCCTTTCAGAGGCTCTTTCCCTGTGGCCTGGGGCGCAGGGCAGGGGAGGGATGGGCACTGTGGGGCGGGGCTGACCAGGCTTTGCCACGACCCCCGTCTGGTTTGGGTTGAGTTGTGTGCGTCTCTTGACTTTGTAGCTTCCTTTGCCTGTGGGGAAGGGATGGAACCGAGTGACCTTTGATGCATCTTCTTGTTCTGAAACCAGATGTGACGTTTGGTTAAGTTTTTCTTTCTTTCATTGTTTTTTTTGGCTGCACCGTGTGGCCTGTGGGATCTTAGCTCCCCAACCAGGGATTGAACCCAGGGCCACAGCAGTGAAAGCGCTGAGCCCTAACCACTGGACTGTCAGGGAACTTCCGAGTTTTTCTTACTTTAATAAATAAAACGTTCTTCTGGTCTGTAATTCAAAGGGTGTGAAGGAGTACACAGTGAATAGTGCCTCCCACCTTTGTGTCTGTGTGATGAGACATGTTGCGCAGCTCTGCAGCTTCACTCAGGGTCTAACAGAGATAGACAGTACTGGCTAAAACCAGTGTTTTAAGGTAAATTTGCCAGACGTTCGTAAGTTGTTTTATTCAGAGCACATGTTTGGATAATAAAAGACATTCCAAGCCTCGGAGGAGCTCGTGGTGTATTTGAGATGCTGTAGAAGCCCCCGCGCAGACCTGTGAGTGGGCATCGCCTCAGTGAGCGGGGGCTGACCAGCATTGCTGGGGGCCTAGGGCAGGGTGACCACAAGTGCTATCGGCAGGGACGGTATCTTTCAAGGACGTGACTGGTCAGGTAGGACCTTCCAGGGGACTACGTTGACCGTACGGTCACAATTTCAGTTCCTCAGAAAACTGCGAGCACACACCCGCAGCGACTGAATGCGCGGTGGCTCTGCAGCCCAGCGGAGGTGGGATGAGCCCGCCGATGGTCTAGGGACGCCGAGACACAGGCGCGCGGCAGGAAGGTGCGCGGTTCTGTCACAGAGAGTTGAAATGTCAAAGACACAGCATGTTTATGTTTACAGCTAGAAGACTTTTACCTGATAATCCACATATTCCCTCTTTTGCCCAAGTGCCAGTCTACTTCATGGCGCTGTGTCTTCATGACGTACATCAGTTCCAGGTAGTATTAGTACCTTAATTTCAGGAGGTGACACAGATTTTGTTTTACTGCCTTTTTAAAATCCAAAAGAAGGATGTACTTAGTGAAAAACATTCAGATCACACAGCATTATATAAAGTAAAGAGTGAAAGTAGCCTCCTCCTCTCATCCCGTGCCACATGTGGACCTGGCAGTTTACTAGCCCCCGACTGGTGGTACTCTAAGCAGATTTGGTGCTTCACTGTTAAAGCAGTGTTGCGTGTGGATTGTTGTTCTTGTGTTCTTATGCACTTGCATGAGTGTTTCTGTTGAATAATTCTCAGAAGTGCCTTATAGGCTCAGTGGCTTGGATTTTGATTTGGAACATTTGGGCTGATTTGGGTGTGATAGTTTTGAATTCTTAACCCTCATGAATCCAGGTGAAAAAAGGTGGAAAGGCAGCCTCAGAATGGGAGGAAATATTGGCAGATCACATTTCTGATAAGAGACTTACATCCAGAACATACAAAGATCTTAAAACTGAACAATAAAATTTTAAAAATGGGCAATGGGTTTGAATAGACATTGCTCTAAAGAAGATAGGCAAATGGCTAAAAGCACTAGTCATCAGGGAAATGCAAATCAAAACCACAGTGTGATATCAAGTCACACTAGGATGGCTGAAGTTAAAAAGAGAGCCAGTATGTGTTGATGAGGATGTGGAGAATTCAGAACCCTCATAACTGCCAGTGGGGATGTACAGTGGTGTGGCCGCTTTGGAAATAGTTTGGCGGTTCCTCAAAAGGTTAAACCTAAAACTTCCATATGACCCGGCACTTCACTCCCAGGATTACACCCAAGAGAAGTGAAGACAAATGTCCAAATACATACATGAATGTTCATAGCAGCATGATGATTCATGTGGCCAGATGCCCACCAGCTGAGGATCTGAGTACACAAAAGGTGGAGCACTGTTTGCCCATAACACAGAATGAGGTCCTGACACAGGCCACTACAGGGGTGTGCCCTGAAAGTGTCACGTCGAAGCTGCTCACAAAAGACTACATGAAGCCATTTATGGGACTTCCCTGGCGGTCCAGTGGTTAGGACTCCGTGCTCTCACTGCCCAGGGCCTGGGTTCAATCCCTGGTTGGGGAACTGGGATCCCATAAGCCATGCAGCAAGGCCACACACACACACAAAAGCCATTTATGTGCCCTGTCCAGAGTAGCCAAGTCCATTGAGATGTGAAGTAGAGGAGTGGTTGCCTGGGGTTGGGGGGTGGGCGGTGACCACTGACGGCCTGGGGTTTCTTTTTCGGGGGTGAAAATGTTCTGAAATTCGGTAGTGGTGATAGTCGCACAGCTTGGTGAAGACACCAAAGCCCAGTGAGTTGGATGTGTTCAAAGGGTAAATTCTAGAGTCATTAAAAGGTAGTGATTTAGTATAAGTGCTCTTTTCCTAATTCAAGCTCCCCTGCTGTCTTCACTCCTGCTTAGGCCATCGCCACTCCTGCTATGGCTGTCAGTCACATCATGCTGGAGGCATATAAAAAGTATATTCTCGTTTCTTTGATACTGCTTGGCAAAGTGCAACAGCTGCCGAAATATACGTCTCAAATTGTGGGTAGATTCATTAAGGTGAGTTTTTAAAACAGAAGGATTTCTTAGGTGACATGTTCTGTTCATAGGAAATTGTGGTGATGCGTAGCTCTGTAGTCTAATCCTACGGGCCTAGCTCTCCCAGCATGTTAAATTAGCAGATGCTCACTTGCCGGCTGCTGGGCGTCTGGCAGAGCCGGAATCCTCCCAGTCCGTGCACGCCGATCGCCTGACGGACCGCGATGTTCCTAGGAATCTATTTGCACACTTGGCTCTGGGTGATCATAGCTGTAGATGTTTAAGGTCCTAGAAAAGCAGTGCTGACTCTGTCGGACTCTCACTTTGACCAAGTGCTGGGGAATCTTATTAGACCCCAAGCGCTGCTCACAGAGCTGCTCTCGTTTCCCTGAGGACTCAGCCCTGGGACCACGTGAAGAAATGACCTACTTTTTTTTTTTTTTTTTTTAAATAATACATGCTCACGGGGTTTTGTTTTTGTTTTTTTTAAACTGAAGTCACTATCATTCTGATAACAATTTTATGCTGACCCTTCTTGTACAAAATTCAGAATTTCATGAGATCAGTGTGAAAGTCTTCCTGATGAGAAGATTTCTGTGCGGCCTTGTTGAGGGTGGCCCATGTCCTTCTCTAAGAGCCCGTCGTGCTTCTTGGGCTCCAGGCTGCTAGTCACAGACGGGGGCCTGGGGGTGGGTAGAAGGACGTGTAGGTTTGGGGAGCTCCCGGGGTGATTCAGGTGGCCCTAGGAGGAGGGCCTTTGTAAGGTGAGGTCCCCATGACTCAGCCTCCTTCCCCACAATTGTGGTTTGTTGGCGGTGATAGCAGAGTGGTGAAGAGGGCACAGGCTTCAGGGTGGGGATGCAGGTTTGAATCCGTGTCTCCTCAGGACCGCGGACCTACTCGTGGGCCTGGGTCCGGTTTCTGACGTATAAGAGAGAGGGGAACGCATGCGCACGTATAAGATAGAGGGCAACGTATGCTCACGTAATGAGAGAGGGCAACGCATGCGCACGTAATAAGGGGGGGGGGGGAATGCATGCGATGGTGAAAGCAGCACAGCTCTGAGTGCGCCCTCAGCCCTGTTGTCTCTGGTTCCCCCGGACGTAGCGAGTTGTCCCGTTGCGCCCGGTGAGGTGTGTGGGAGAGGGAGAAGGAACTGAGAAGCGTGGGAATTTTCCTTTTTTCCTCCCAAAGTGGTTTATCAAGAGAAAAATCAAGAGCCACCGATGGAGATAAAAAACCTGTGTGCCTTTACTAACTGTGTACTGTACTTGCTGTGCAGCAGTTTGTTCTGTACTTCAAAGTGGGTGGTTTTTTTGTTTGACAGTAAAGTACTCCATGGTGAATTTCTATCCTTGGTCTTGAAAACTAGGTATTTGCTTTGGGTAAATTATAGTTTGTTAGGTAACAGTAAAGGATGTTGAATGTATTTGCTCCAAATTTAGTGCCATGTTTTCTTTTGCGTCTTACACAGGCTCCGTTCCTCTAACTCTCGAATCTGGTTTCTTCCCGCCTGCACACCTTTAGCCTCTTAGCAACGCGTACCACGAATTAGCGCAAGTTTATTCCACCAACAACCCCTCGGAGCTCCGCAACCTGGTGACCAAGCACAGCGAGACCTTCACTCGCGACAACAACATGGGACTGGTGAAGCAGTGCCTGTCCTCGCTGTACAAGAAGAACATCCAGAGGCTCACCAAGGTGAGGCCCTGCCCGGGCCCCTCCTGACCCTGGGCTCCTTTTCTCCCCTCGTCCCCCTCAGCGCCGAGGCAGCAGCACAGGGTCTTGTCCTGAGGAAGAGCTCTCCCAGCTGACTCCCTAGGGCACTTTGATGGGTGCTTTTGGTCTTTCCAGTGCTGGGGCAGGGTATTTGAGAAGGAGGACAGGTGAAGAGCAAGAGGTAGGAGATATGGCCACTCTGGGAGGCACAGACAGGGAGCCCGAGGGCGTGGCCGTGCTGCCCAGGACCCCGCGGCGGGCTGACCCACGCTGGGGCACAGGGCCAGCACACTGGAGCCGGGGGAGGTGAGCCGATCGTGTATTTTCTATTTTCAAGATGAAAATAAACCTAATGGCTTTTGTTGACGGAAAATACACTTATTATCAAGTGTTAAAACTGCCCAGGAAAGTGTAAAAAGAAAAACGAAGCTCCCCATGAGCCAGGAAGGCGTTTGCTGCAGGTAGTAAACCAACAAAGAGCAGCGGCGACCGTGACGGTGCGGCTCTTCTCCCAGGGCTTAAGGACGGGGCGGTCGGGCTCCAGGCGGAGGAGGGGAGAGGATGCTGCTCAGTTGATGCGAGGGCCAGGGAGGCTGGAGGGGACCAGGGGGAGGAGGGGCAGCCGGGGAGGCTGCCACTGCGCGGGGAGAATCGCTCCTCAAGGAGGAGGAGGAGGAGGAGAGGGGAGGGTCATTGCACACAAGAAGGAGGCCCCTTCCAGACACTCCAGACATCAATCTGTAAGAGGAAGACAGAGAACACGAAAGAGAGAGTGACTCAAAGAAGATGAAAAACAAATGTCCTGTCAGAGAAAAACGAGCTGGACCCATAGGCTAAAAAAGAGCGGACCTAAGAGATTCAAGGTGACCAGCAGCTGAATTCTCCCCACAGTGTTTTCCATTTGGTCCAGGTGCCAACACAGCTGCTCTAAGTACAATAAATTTCTATCTCACCATCGAGAGGAGCTGCTGGGAAACAGCTGCACCTGTAGGTGACCGGTACTGGGAGTTTAGATGGAAAACCAAAATGTGAACAAGGAGAGAAGACAGTGCACGTTCAAAAAAATGTTAAGTTACAAAATGGCGAATGAAAGTTAAATGAAGAATTAGAACTTAGGGAATCTAATAAGTAGGTATCACTGCGCAAATCATCAGTTAAACTCTCTTGTGAAACAGTCAACCCCAGTTCGTCACTTTGGAATCAGTTGATAGCTTATACTGAGAAGTTGGTATGCTTTATATGGAAAGTGCAGTTTTCCGTTTTGGATCGGATAAATACGGATCCAGAGTGTGACCAAACAAACATGAAGGGCCTTAGGTGGCCAGTCCAGGGCGGGGCAGTGGCTTCACAGTCACCAGCGTCCTGGTCCTGCTGTGCTGACTTACCATTGATTTGAGTCTGCTGGGCTGATAAGCCCTTCCCGGCGGCCTTGGTGGGGCACCACAGCTGCTGATGGGCAGGGGCGCCGCCATAGAGGATGCGTGGCATCATGTCCTGGTGCCAGAACAGTAGATGGGGCATCAGAGGATTTTCCAGTCAGGTTAGTAGTCTGTTATTCAAAGGGCAAAAAAATCAAAGGCTTTTTAAGAAGTCTCAGCAGGTGTACTGTATGTGGGTGTCGGGACGAGAGGCCGGCTGCAGGGCAACCAGGGAGATGGGGTTACCACGTGAGGCTCAGATCTGCTCCACATTCATGTGTTGTGGGCGTTTCTCTAAATCTCTCTGCTCTGTGTGTAGACACTCCCATTAACTGTAGTTGGGATCATATTGTGTGTGCTGTTCTGTACTCTGCTTTTTTCACTGTCTTCACCTTGTTTCCGTGGCAACGCAAGCCTGCATCACAATGACTGTACATCGTACTTTGTTGTACCGATGGTCACAACTTACTCAACCAGTCCTCTTCTGGTAGACATTCAAGTGGAAGTTTCTCCTTATTTTGAAATAGGAAAAATGACAGTTCCGGATATTTAGAAATGTTCACTTTTGAGTCCTCGTTGGCGCTAAACTACTTAGATAGTTCTTTGAATTAACAGTAGTTTCGTTTGGAGAGGGCGTGCTACTCTTTGAACTAAAGTATATGTATCAGTAGAATTTTCGGTCATTGGCTTATCAAGAATTTTCAACATCACAGTCTTAACATGGCCTGCTCTGAAAATGCCATCATTGTAAATATTGCCAGCTGCCCTAAAAAAAAGAGTTCTTTTAATTTGTTCCTGAAAGGGGGCATTTTCATCAAGTCCCAGGCAAACCAATGATAAACACTGGTTTCCTTTTAACCCCCTATTTGTTTACACATTCTACCTTTGAATTTTGAAGGATGAATGTGATTTTTTTTCAATTTTATATTATTTACAAGGTAATACGTTTATAACACGAAATTCAAAGACACAAAAATCTCCATCCAGTTCCTATACCCCAGCCGGCCTTTTCTTTCCCCAGAGGCAGCCCGGTGTCACCCGTTTCTCAGATATCCTTCCAGAGATCATCTGTGCACATACAAGCACATGCATTCATACGTGTGTGTGTTGTCACACGTATGCACTCTTTCCTTATACACAGATGTGAGCGTGCTGTAGACCCTGTTTTGCATCCTTTTTTATATTTAACGATGCACATGTCTTGGATTCTTTTCCGGCTCATAAAAAGTATCCACACTCAGTAAGTTTTTTACAACTGTGTAGGAGTCCATTCGTGTAATTGCGCTGCACTCAGCCAGTCCTCTGCTGATGGACTTCTAGGTGGATCCGATCTTTGCCGTTGCAGGCGGTGCTGAAATGGCGGTGCACACGTCATTTCAGACGTATAGGACACACGTGTGGGATACTGTTTAAAAGTCATTAGTCCTCTAGAAAACTGATGCGAAAACCTTAGTTCACCTGTTGCATGTCACCTTCACAACAAAAAGTTATCTGGTACAGTATTGGAAAGCACATTTTCAGAGACTCAGTAGAACTCTGTACACATTTAATAGAATTTCTTTCCTCAGCGTTTCTAGTTGTGATTAATTAACTTCTGAATTTCAGACCTTTTTAACGCTGTCATTACAAGACATGGCAAGTCGTGTGCAGTTATCTGGACCTCAGGAGGCAGAAAAGTATGTCTTGCACATGGTGAGTGTGTGGCTATTCTTTTAAAGAGTGATCACTGGGGTTTCGTCCTCGTAAAGGTAACGGGTGTTCACGATAGAAAATATAAAGGAGGACGAAAGGGGCCCATCCAGTGTCAACCAGTGTGGACATTTTCGTTGATTTCCTTACAATCTTTGGGGTCTTCCCGTGACATGTACTCATGTGTTATACACAGTGGTGTCTTAGCAGTGCTCCTTATTTATATTTTCATCGTCACAGTTCTTGTGAATATCATTTAAAACACTCATGAAACATTTTAGATAATACAAAGAGACACAGGCAGTGCTGCTCTGCCTGCTAGTCTGTGATGAGCCCACGGACGAGCCATATGTGGGGCAGGGCCCTGCTGCCCTGAGGAAGTCCTGTGCAGCGAGGTAGGGGCCTGGTGGCCTCATGGGTGGCAGTCTGACTCACCCCGCTCCTGGGCCGTGTCACCCCGAGACCACACTCAGAGGAGATACCCACGTGCTCAGCTCCAGCTGCAGATGGCAAATGTCACAGGACACCTGAGACCCATTTACTTCCCAGTTGTGACTCCCCACTCCCCACTCCCCAAATTTAGATGCGCATTTATTTATTTGTTTTTTAAAGGTTGGCTTTTTAATTAATTAATTAATTAATTAATTTACTTTGGCAGGGCTGCATTGGGTCTTCATTGCGGTGTGCGGGCTTCTCATTGCGGTGGCTTCTCTTGTTGCCGAGCATGGCTCTAGGCATGCGGGCTCAGTAGTTGTGGCACACGGGCTTATTTGCTCCGCGGCATGTGGGATCTTCCCGGACCAGGGCTCGAACCCGTGTCTCTTGCTCTGGCAGGTGGATTCTTAACCACTGCGCCACCAGGGACGTCCCTGGATAAGCATTTAAATGACTATGTGGTAACCCACCAAGTTGAAATAGCATCATTTACTTTTTCTGTTATACAAACGTGTGTCTCCGATCCGATCCACCAGGAGCAACCCTCTGTCCTCAGCCCGGGTCCGGCGCGGCTTCTACGCGGGAAGTCAGCATTCTGCGTTTTCAGCTCGTGATCTCCCCTGTGATTTCAGCAGTGGTGCCCGGTCAGGATTAGGATCATGGAACTGTTTTCAGTTGTGATGATGGAGTATTTTCTTTCCGTAGTTCAATTTACAAATGTTTGGAGGTTTTTTTCCTTCAACGTAATCCTCCAAACACAGAGACACACATCCCAAACAAATAAAACCTGTCCCACCTCCCCAGCCTTGGAGCACCTGCTGAGAGCACCTTGCTGCCCACAGGGTTTCGTCCCGTGGGTCAGCCGCACACCTCCCCGGACTTGCTCATCAGCGGTGGGGACCAGTACGTGAGTGGTGCGGACACAGCTAGCGAAGTGCTTGCCCAGCCCAGACGGACCCTGACAGGCTCCAGACCAGCCGGCGATGTTTTATCTGCCAGAGACATGTGGCATTTGCCAGGGCAAATGTCTGAGGACGTTTCTCGTTGTCACGGCTGGGGGTGCTACTCACATCTAGTGGGTAGAGCCAGGGACGCTGCTCAAGCTCCCACAATGCAGAGGACAGCGCCCACCACAAAGAATTACCTGGCTCAAAATGTCAATTATGCCACACCTGAAATTTCCTGCCCTACTGTGTAAAATTTATGAAGGCAGGGATTGTTCTTTAAATAAGACTCAATTTTTTTAGAGCAGTTTGAGGTTCATAGCACAATTGAGGGGAAAGTGCAGGGTTCCCCGCCCCACACGTGCACAGCCTCCTCTTATCAGTACTCCTACCAGATGGGACAGTTCTTAGCAACTGACAACCCTACACGGATGTGTCATCATCCAAAGGCCTTAGTGTACATTAGGGTTCATTCATGGCGTTGGACGTTCTGTGGGTTTGCACAGGTGTATAAGGACATGGATGCATCATTATAGTACCGCATGGAGTGTGTTCATGGCCCTGCAAACCCTCTGTGCTCCGTCTATTTGCCCCTCTCCCCCCTCCCCCGCCCCCACCCCCACCCCCACTGATCTTTTTATTTTCTTTACAGTTTTGCCTTTTCCAGAATGTCATATAGTTGGAATCATACAGTGTGTAGCCTTCTCAAACCTGCTTCCAGCCCTACCTCTGCCTAGAAAGGTTATTATTATCCTGATTTCTAACGTCCTATTTTTGAGTTTTATATAAAAGGAAACGTACAGCATATGTACTTTGGGATCTGGCTTTTTTTGCTCAACACCATGAGATTCGTGCACAGTGTTGCGTGTCATTGTAGTTGGTTCATTTGCAGGGCTGCAGCGTTCCACTGTACGAGGCTGCCTTTCCGTTCCCATCAGGGGACGCTTGCGTTGTTTCCAGTTGTGGTTATTACAGAGAGTGCCACTGTGGTGAGCCCGGCGTGCGTGTCCTTCCCCTTTGTGAAGAGGCAGCTCTCTCTGCTCACGGGGTCAGAGAGTTACGCCTTCTGTTGAGCGTGCGTTGGGCTGTTGGTGCTGCACTAACTGGGGCCCGTCCCTTCCAGGTGGAAAGGAGCAGACCGGCCCAGGCAGCTCGGTTCCGCTGTGACAGACCACTGGCACCTGGGGAGCAATCTGTTAGAATGACAACACCTGTTTGGGATTTTATTGGCTTCTCGCTTTTTACTTCATGGACAGGAGTTGGCGATGAGGCTCAAACAAAGAAATCCCCAGTTGTGGATGCAAAGAACATAGACCTTGAAACCGCCTTGGAATCAACATTGGCAGAAAAGCTTTCTTAAAGGACCAGAAGATAATTTCTACTGGGGTGAAACAAAAACGTGTTAGGGTTTCACTTTTTAAAATGCAACGGCAGCGTCAGTTCTATCTCACAGAAATTTTCTAAAGATGTAAGGGCACTTCCGAAACGTTATGCCAGAGAAGACACGGAGACCACATATTGTCTGACTCCATTTATATGAAACATCCAGAACAGGCAAATCCATAGGGCAGAAAGTAGATTAGTGGTTGCAGGGGGCTTGGAAGGAGGGGAAATGGGCAGTGACTGCTTAAATGGGGTGGGGTTCCCCGTGGGGGCAGTGAAATCTTTTGAAACAGGGTAGGGTTGGTGGCTGCACATCACAAGTGCAGTTGAATCCTCTGAATTGTTCACTTTAAAATGGTTAATTTGGGACTTCCCTGGTGGTCCAGTGGTTATGACTCTGCGCTCCCAGTGCAGGGGGCACGGGTTCGGTCCCTGGTTGGGGAACTAAGATCCTACATGCCGCATGGCCAAAAAAATAAATAAATAAAGTGGTTAATGTACCTTATGTGGATTTTACCCCTTCACATCTATCTTGGTGCTGTGCACATGATAGGTATTTAATAGATATCTTTGAATAAGCAGGTGGTGCTTAAAAATACACATACAGATTGATTGATTTATTGTTTTCTGTGGTATCTCCTGATTGTATTGAAACACTGCATATTCACATAGTTTTTGGGTCTAAACTGCTTTCCTGATTTCTCTTTTATAGATAGAAGATGGTGAAATTTTTGCAAGTATTAATCAGAAGGATGGGATGGTCAGTTTCCACGATAACCCTGAAAAATATAATAACCCCGCCATGCTTCATAACATCGATCAGGAGGTAAATATGAATGCCAGGTGTTTTGGGCTGACGTTTATGATGTTATACCTGAATTACTGACTGTATGTTCCAGGATAATTTTAGCTCTAAATACGCGTAGTTCCCAACTAGTTTCTAAGAACATCTTATTTCCTAGCAAGTTAATTTCAAGGTGGACTCTCCCAGGTTGTACGGTTATAAGTAGATGGTGGGTTAGCTTCTTTGTCTAGCTCACCAAAGCCTCCTTCAACTCCTAAAACACTTGAAGGGTCTTAGAATCGGTACAGTTTTATCCATACCCAGCGGCCACCTATACTGTAGAGCCTTCAGTAACGTGAATCTGGAGCCCCAGCTCGGAAAGTCAGGAATCCCCTGTCTCTGCTGGGGGAGAGCAGGCAGCTGGAGGAGACGAGCCGTCCGCGGTTCCGCCTGGGCAGCAGCGGGGGCCACGGAGCGCATCCTGCTCTAAGCGCTTGCCGGGATCTGGGCGTGAGCCAGGATTGTGTGGGTGGTCTGGTTTCTTACCTCTGATTAGGCAAACAGATTGAACTGAACAGCTCCAGAATCTTCAAGGCAGTATGTCTCCACAGTCTGTTTTTGGCAATTCCAAGTTTTCTTTAAGAAACCCTGAAAACTGGAAGGTTTTTTTGGTAACTCATTTGATGGCAAATGAATATTTTTAGGTTTCACTGCAAAAGATGTCAGCGTGTTTGATGACGGGGTGCTACCCCAGGTCCTGCTGTACTGTGTTGCTGGCGGAATCCAAAACTTCTGACTCCAGAATTCATCTGGCCCCAGGGTTGTGACCCTGTAGCACCCACAGTACTAGTCTAGGCTAAAAAGGTGAAGTTGCCCTAAACCCGCTCACTCAGCGCGTCCACACCTGTCTGCCACGCAGATGCTGAGGTGCATAGAGCTGGACGAACGGCTGAGGGCCATGGACCAGGAGATCACAGTGAACCCCCAGTTCGTGCAGAAGGTGACTGAGGCCCCCTCATTCACGGAGTGGGCCGGGCGGGGCAGGGTGGCATCCTCCGTCGGGAGTGTGAGCTTGTGCCCAGAAACCATATCGGGGAGGTTCACAGAGACATACTCGTTGGGGACGTTTCCAGACTCCAGGCTGGAAGTGTGTTTAGGGATGAGGGTGGGGGTCCTGGACCTGCCTCCCCCGTACACGGGGTGGCGGCGTCGGGGGGTAGGTGTCCGGGGCTGGCGGGAAACCCTTGGCCAGGGCAGACAAGCGCACTGCCTCTCTCCCTCCCTTCCAGAGCATGGGGTCACAGGAGGACGATTCGGGAAACAAGCCATCCAGTTACTCCTGAAGCCGGTGCTCATCCTGAGTTTCAGAGAAGCCTTCGCCATGGCCGGGGCAGGTGTCGGGAGGGTGGCAGGGAGGACCAGGCCCGTCTCACCTGGGCGTTAAGACAGTGTGTTTTGTTTTGACGTCTTCGGTCCTGTGTGCTTTCAGAAAACCAATCTCTCTGCAAAGAAAGGAAAACGTTTTCAAACTTTAAAGCCTGTTGTGGATTTATTTATCCTCAGATTAATGTGGTTATTGCATTAAATCTACCTTTTTGTTTTAAATTATTTGAACATTGGCGTGTCTTCTGTATCACTTTTTTCCTCTGAAAAGCTTTTAAAGAACATATTCATTGTGAACAGATATAGATTTTAGGAATTATTGGAAGATTTGAATCTAAAGTTGATATCAGGGGACTTCCCTGGTGGCGCAGGGAAGAATCCACCTGCCAATGCAGGGGACACGGGTTTGAGCCCTGGCCCGGGAAGATCCCACATGCTGCAGAGCAACTAAGCCTGTGCGCCACAACTACTGAGCCTGCGCTCTAGAGCCCGCGAGCCACAACTGCTGAGCCCGCGAGCCACAACTACTGAAGCCCATGTGCCTAGAGCCTGTGCTCCGCAACAAGAGAAGCCACCGCAATGAGAAGCCCTCGCACCACAACGAAGACCCAACGCAGCCATAAATAAATAAATAAATAAATAAATAAATTTATAAAAATAAAGTTGATATCAGTTGCCTTAAAAAAAAAAAAAAGCTGGGAGAGTCCATCAAGCCGAAGATAATGTTTTGTAATTAGAACTCACATGCACGTGAGTGACAGGGTGGCTTGTGAATTGAGCAGATACGGCTGTGCTCATGGGGACCTTCGGTGTGGGGGATGCCCTTTTGGAATCTCAGGGGCTTTTTTGTGAGACGAACACCAGACTTTGCCACTTTTTCTTCAGAAGCATTTTTTGTTCATCTGCACAGTTGCATTTTGATTGTGTTTAGGGTCCCTCCTCTTCAGAACCCTGGAATGCGTCTGACTCGGGTCCCCTGATTTAGCCCCAGGATGGTGTGGAGCCTCTGTAAGGTGTGCTCAGATTAAACTGGAATTTGGTCCTTAACCTCTTGCTAGTAACATTCGCTGTTTAAAATGTGTCTAGTTGTGTAGTCAGTCACATTTTCATTATTTACAAAAAGAAACTGTGAAACCTTATGCCTAAAAAGTTTCTCTAATAGAGAGGCTTTGGGGTCATGTGGTCTATCGTGACGACCTATCGTGGCTGCAGGAAAGCAGCCATGGAGCATCTGATCCGTAAATGAGTGGGTGAGGCCGGATTCAGTAACGCTGACGTAAAAAGAGGCGAGGGCTGGATGTGACCCCTCATCCATGCTCTCAGTTCTCCAGCTCAGATGAGGTATGTCATTTTCATGTATACTTCCATGTGCCTGTACTTAGGAAAGAGGAAATATTTAATGGAAATTTTCCGGGTTTCCCTGGTGGCGCAGTGGTTAAGAATTCGCCTGCCAGTGCAGGGGACGCGGGTTCGAGCCCTGGTCCGGGAAGATCGCACATGCCGCAGAGCAACTAAGCCCGTGCGCCACAATTACTGAGCCTGTGCTCTAGAGCCCGCGAGCCACAACTGCTGAAGCCCACGCGCCTAGAGCCCGTGCTCCGCAACAAGAGAAGCCACTGCAGTGAGAAGCCTGCGCACCGCAACGAAGACCCAAAGCGGCCAAAAATAAATTTATATAAAAAAATTTTCCTATCAGTGTGGCAAGTTACACAGTTTTGTTTTTTTAAAAACAATTGGACAACTTCTGATTTACCTGGATCTGAATTAAAATCACCTCAAATGTGTTCGAGAATTCTAGTAGTTGCCAGTCATGACTATTTAAGGAAAAAGTAACTCTCCTGTGGGCTCCTGATGCGGACACTATTAGATTTTTCCCCGAATAGTGATTCATTGAAACACCGCATTATTTTGAAACTTTGATTTCCAGAGGGCCCGGTGTTTAGGGCCTGGTCCCGCGTTCGCAGGGCACTCACGTGAACCCCTCCTGTCGTGTTGGGGAGGAGGGCCCTCACTCCCGGCCCTCACACCTGCCCTCGTGTGTTCTCTTGGTTCCGGGGCTAGAGCTCTGCAAACCTAGGGAGGGAAGGAGCAGGCCCCCCTGCAGTCGGCTCTGGACCTTGGCAGGGTGCTGGGGATCTGCCTCACTGCAGCCCCCGTGTCCACATGGCAATACAGCCCAGGAGGCAGGCCTCCCCCTCCACACAGTTGGGGACCCAGTTCCACTGGGCAACTCCTCCAGCCACCTACATTCTATGAATCCCTTGGGAGACTATTTTCCCTTTTCTAATGTGTGGTTAATGGCTCTACTACATTGTTTCTATTAAACTGGCCAGCGGTTTCTCTCGACAGCAGTTGCTTTTGAAAATCTTGGGTCAAGGAGATGAGTGGCCTCGTTTGTTACTAGAAGTGAACATGAGACCCCACATGCTGAGCAGACGTTGCCTGGCACTGCCTGTGTCTCGTTTTTGAATAGTTACCAGAATCTGTTTGCGTGAATAGTTAAGATAGCCTTAGCCATTCCCTGGAGTTAATTCTCGGCAGCAGCTCACTTTGTGAACACGTTCACTTATGAATACCTGTAGCATTTTGATGGTGCCAGAAGATGGTGAGCTTGCACCTAGGCAATTAGGGCAGTTTCTGAGGTCCAGGGATGTAGCCTGGGGTTGGTGTTCATTAGTGGACCTACTCTTTCTCTGTGGACTCTTGAAGTGTGTACTTCATGTTTTCATGGTACTCTCAGATGTTAATAAGTACTCCAGATTAACGAGAATAACTGATCACCCTCAGAATTCAGTACTTGCATTATATGTGTTTCTATTTGTATCGGTGCCCAGTGGAACCCTGCCTCCCCTCAAAGGGACAGTATTCAGCTTTTAGTCTAGACTTTCTTAGGTGAGTATGCTTGGTCTGCGAGGTCTCCAGTTTGAGATATACCGGTATAAGGTATTCTTTAAAGAAATATCTGGTTGCATGTTTTTGAAATGACAGTAGATGTTTTCTGAGCCAAAGAATGGTACTAAATGGGCAATAATGGAATTTTTCCGGCCTGCATGGGAGGCACCTTTTTTACTTTGTTTAGTACATCGGAATCCCAAACAAAGCTGGATAATAGAACATTCCTGGGAAGAATCCTAACTAGCCTTAGTAACAGGATATAATAATGCCTGTGTCATCTAACCAGGGACAAATGCTTTACTCTTCCAGCACATAATTTAGCAGAGGGTCTTATAAAGCTCTCTTAGCTTTTTAAGCGTGGCATTCACAGGTGGACCATCCTTGTTCACATTCCCTCCTCTCTCTATGCCAATGGTCAACTTGTGTTGTAATTCTCTCCTATTACTTGCTTTTCAAAGATGCAGTTTTGGATTTGTAAATTCTAAGTTTCTGGGTTGCAACTTGAAACAGTAGCCAATTTGTAGAAGAAAACTGTTATTTGCGTGTAAGCCTGAGCAGTTTTGCAAAGGGCCCAGAGAAAATAAATGACACGGTAAATCAGATACTTGTGAATGGGGAAATATGATGGCTACTCTTTTTAGGCAGTTAAATTACTTAACGGTGGTGCACAAAGACAAAATCCTATCTGTATCCTGTCCTAAAATCAAAAGCTGAAACCAGAGAACTTTTGCTAATTGTAAAAGGCATTTAATAAGCCTGTATCCATAATGGACTATTAAAGTTTATTATTAGACTAAAAAGTAGCTTGGGGTTTAAGAAGCAGCTAGTATTAGATTAAAACACAAGCAAGCTATCAGTTAAATTCTAATTGGGGAGGAGAATTAATTTTTTTAAAGTTTTCTGAAAGTGCTGTGATAAAAAATGCAAAATAAACACTGGGTTTTTTTTTTTTTTAAAGTGGGATGAATATCAGGAGTCACACTTTTTTTAAAAAAATTAATTAATTTATGGCTGTGTTGGGTCTTCGTTTCTGTGCGAGGGCTTTCTCTAGTTGTGGCAAGTGGAGGCCACCCTTCATCGCGGTGCGTGGGCCTCTCACTATCGCGGCCTCTCTTGTTGTGGAGCACAGGCTCCAGACGCGCAGGCTCAGTAATTGTGGCTCACGGGCCCAGCTGCTCTGCGGCATGTGGGATCTTCCCAGACCAGGGCTCGAACCCGTGTCCCCTGCATTAGCAGGCAGATTCTCAACCACTGCACCACCAGGGAAGCCCAACACTAGGGGTTTTTTTGTTTTGTTTTTTTAAGAGATAATATTGGACGACTAGTAATTCTTGCCTTGCAACTGGCCAGACACCTTATACGTAGAGTTGACTGTCTAATAACCCAAAACCTCAACGTGATATACAAGTCCTGCACGAGTTCTCCTTCTGAAATATTACCCATTACTTGCTTGCTGCCGTTCAGCAGCTTGTCAGACTCCCAAACTGTTACACATATCTAAAAACCCAGGAAATGTTGTCTTGGTTGCTGCAAGAAATGAAAGCTGGGATTATTATTTATTCTTATAACAGGGAACCTATTATAGTACCCTTAAAATAATGACATGATTAAAAGTGTTAGATCCAATTTGCCTACAAATAGAACATACCTCTTCTTTCTGAAACTGAAAACTAATTCAGGGACATGGTGGTTTTGACTCAAAGATAAAAGCCCAGCTGTATTCTATAGCTACACAAGGGCATATGTTAGGGAGAGTGCACCTGAAAACCTCAAAGGACATTTTCACAGTGAGACTTACTTTTCTCTCTTCACTTGGCTCTGTGGTCTTGGCAACCGGCATCCGTGAAGCAACCCCCTCAGTCTGGATGCTCAGCTGTCAATACATCCCCAGTAAAGCCCCTTCGTTTGGCAGTAGGAAGGCAGAAAAGCATCAAGAAATCTTTAATTCTGATTGAGCCCGTTTCAGTGATGGAAAAACATGTTCTGGACTGTAAATGCCAGGCAAGAGTACATCCAGCACTTTTGGTAACATTTCTTAAGATTCCTGTTATGGGATAGAAGCTCTGAGTTTAGCATGGTATTTCATTTAGTTGAGGATTATTGGGGATTATTGCCAGCTATACTTTGTGAACACTGCTGCTGAGTTTTGATCGCCTTTCCCACTGATAAGGTGGGTTACATTTTCTGACCTCTGAGATGTCTCTTTTGTTGAATGTCCCTAAAAGTTTATCCTCTTTGAGTCAGTTTAACCGTTGGTACAATTCACTAATTCAAGGAATTGGCATGTAGTTGTTACTTTTAAACAGATTTATAGATTTATTTGAGAAAGCACCTCCAAACGTGGTGCTGGGAAAGATATTAATGGCATAAATGGGGTCGAGCTGCCGTCGAATGCGCGTTGAGTTTTATTGAAAATGGCAGTGGTTGAATAAACCTTCTTTCACTTGGGACCTCCATTAGCCTGTCATCATGGAAATAAGGATAATCTGAGCAAGATGGTGTCCTCCAGTGACAAACTGAGGAAGTTAATTCCTGGAATTAAAGTTCCAAAATGAAAAAGCAATTTTTTTTCTTGGCTTAAAACCTGACTAACCAATGTTTCGAGAACACCTACCACTAAGAGAAAATGGGAAATAACAAGATTACAGTTGTTGGAAATGTTTTCTTTTACAAATTGGAAAGGCACAGACATACTAGGAGGCTGCAAACATTTCTGGAACCTTTCCACTAAGGCTTTCAAAGAGCATTTGGCAAACTCAGTAAAATTCAAGTATGTGAATTGTTGATAAGAAAAGTAAACCTAGAACTCAGGATACCGCTGTGGATCCCGTGGCCAGAGGACAGACTTTTCGAGGCCACGCCTAGCCTCGTAATCCCACTCCCACACTTCTTCACCTTTTACCACAAGGTAAAAGGAGGCAGAAAACAACGCGTCGTCCGTCCTTTCCTCGCGTCCCCGCTCCGGCACCTCGAAAGCCAGAGAGAAGCGGCCCCGCAAGTCAACCACCGGCCCTCAGCCTCGCCCTCGGCCACGTCACATCACGACCTGAGGGCTTTCGGACTGATCTCTAAGTACACAGGCTGAATAAAAGGCGTCCAGGTTCAAGAAGATTATCACTCGATAACTATGTTTTTTTAGAAAACTTGACGCGCCCCTGGGTAGGGAAGAGAGGGAGCCAATCGCGCATGCGCACCCCGCCCCGCCTCCCCCCCCGGCGTCGCGCAGTTCGTGCGTCACCGGGCGACCGCGTCCCGCCCCTCCCCCTGCCCGCACGCTCCACCGAAGACTGGTTCCATCGGAAATTTAATGAAAACTAACGGTGAAACCAAAAGGAATTACAGCGTCCTTTATAACGTCGCGACGTTCTCCTTTCTTTCTTCCTTCGGTGTGGACTGGGAGCTCTAGGACAGATATATTTTTCCTCAAATCTCTTTAAAAAATGTTTTTTTAATTAAAGCATCCTCCCCCCCTCCTGGAATGGTTTCCTCCGCCGCCCCCGCCCGCGCGGGCGGAACCACTCCGGGCTTCTCGGTGGGGGCACGGGCTGGTGCGGCGCAGGGGGTCGGGCAGCCGCTCCAGCGTCCCGCCTGACTTTGGAGCTGCTGGGCTCGTGCTGTCTTCCCGGGCTGCGAGTCTGGCGGGGATCCGCGCGCCTCGCGGGGTGGGGGCGTCGGACCGCCCACTCCCCCTCCACGGCCCGGGCGTGGTACCGCCCGGCCGAGTCACGCGCGCCGAGGCGGGCGCGGCGGATTTGTGAGGGTACACGGTGAGGGGAGCCACTCCGCGAACCCGGAGGGAGGCCGAGGGTGTGGGGAGCGGGGTGGGCCGGAAACCCAGCAGGGGGGCGCGGCGCGACGCGACGCGACCTGGAGCTTGGAGCCAGGGCGGCTCCCTGGCCTGTCCGGTCAGTCGGGCCGCGCGGTCCAGGGCGAGGGGGGGGCCGAGCCCGCCGGCCGGGGAGGCCGGGCTGAGGGGCGGGGTCCGGCGACCCTGGAGCTGAGGGGGCGACCAGTATGGCGGGTGCGGTCGGGCGCGGCCTGGTTGCGGAAGGGGTGGGTCGCGGCGGCCGGAGGCACTGGGTCCCCAGCGCGGGGATACTTGGCAGCCCTGCGGGGGCCCTCGGAGTGGCCGGGGGACCCGGGTCTCCGAGAGGACATGCTGAGGCGCCAGGTTACCAGTGGTTGAGTGACAGTGGCGCGACGCCGCGGTGCCTTCGGGTGTCACACGCCTGCCCCCCGTGCAGGAGGCCGGGCCGCCGTCGGGGAGCTGCAGCGTGTCTGATGCGGGTCGAGAGCTGCCGTGCTCAGCGCCTCCTTAACCCTCCGTGGTCCTCGGGCGGACCGCAGTGGGGTAGAGGGACCCGGGCCAGGGTGCACCGCGGGAGAGGGTCGTGCCCACGTCACTGTCGCGGTGGGAGGGGGCGTGGACAGGACCCTACCCTTCAAGGTATAATGTTGAGTTTGTCGGGCGGGGGAGGGTTTCTGCCTCTTGGTTTCTGGAAGGCTGGTTGGAAAGGAAGGACTGCTGGGCATCCGGTAGAGATTGGAATCGGAGAGTGAGTGGAGACCCGGCTTCATGCTGCCCGAGTTCGGGTGCCACGGGCCGTAGTTCCCTCCCAGGCCTGTGGGGCTCAGCCTAAGGCTGGTGCCGAGAGAGGTATTTGGACCTGTTGGAGGTCACCTGGCTGGTCTGGGCTGGAGACGGACGTTCTTCCGCGTGCGTAGGTCTGGAGAGCTAAGTTTTATCTAGGCTGTGGCACCCCTGATCCCAATAGTCAGAACTTTTGTCAGACGGGAGTGCTTCTCATTTAAAACAAAGTAAGAGTAGCCCGTCCCACTTTGATCGTGGATGCTGGGAAGTAGCTTAGCAACATCACCTCTGCTCTCTCCTTCCCATGTAAGGGTGGGCCTGTGGTCGGAAGGGTTAAATGGGCATGAGGTGGGTGCTGCCCCCTAATAACCAAGAGCAGGAAGGGTGAGGACTTTATATTGTTAAATATCTTATGTTTTATATAGACGTTTAAGTATAAGTACCTGTGTCACAAGGGCTCCTTTATGAAACATTGCTGTAGACTTTGACCACAACATCAGCTTTCTGTCGCCTGCTGCTTACCAGGCAGGTGGCCTGCTGAATCATTCAGAACCACTTCTTCTGTGTGATGTTCTCATTTGAGGTTGGCTGTAAGCTGCTTGAATTTTTTTTTTTTTTTCCCCATGCCCACTGCTCTTAGAATTGGCTCTGATTTTTTTTCCTTACCTAGAAAGCGTCAGGCCTTAGAGCTGAGGTATTGACTGCCGTTGCACTGCCTGACTCGTTTGGAAATGGCCTTGCTGGCTGTCACCTGGGCGGGGTGGTGGCTGTGTGGTCCTGTTGAGTATAGAGGTTTGTGTTGACATCATCCACGAGCGTTCCCCTTTCTGTGGCAACAACTGTCCTCTCTCCAGGCAGCTCCTAATTCACTTATTTGTCTACCAGCCGTCAGCGTGGTGCCCACTGTGTGTCGGGAACTGAGAGAGTGATGGCTGGGCGTGAGCACTGCTGAGGGCCCTCCCCGAGCAGGGGGCATGGCGGGAGAGGCCGCGCGGTGAGGAAGAGTGAGCCGTTGGAGGTCTGGGGCGGCGTTCTGGGCCTTTCTCACCGGCCCTGCCCTCTTGGTCCTCTGCTGTTCGGAATCTCCATGGAACTCAGGGTCTTCCAGCTGAACGTCCTCCTGTCTTAAACTGTCTTCTGCCCCACTGCTCCCCTCCCTCCGGGAGCCCTCCGTGCCCTGGCTCTCCATGCCTTCCAGCTGCCCCTCCTCTCCCCTGTCTGATCCCCAGATGTCTCTTTTGGGTTGGCTCCTACTGACCCTCGCGCTCTAGCCTGTGCCGGGCAGGTGCGGTGGCCCCCGTCACCTGAGTGGTTGACCGCAGACATCGGGTGGTGGCAGAGCAAGCAGGCGGGTAGAGGAGTGGCTCCGAGTGCGGCCGCCAGCGGGAGGCCTCTCGAGGGCCCGTGGCGGGACCCGCCGGGCCCGGTGGTCGAGGGTGCCGCTCCCCGGGACCCGCTCCGCGGACTCCCCGCCCCCGCCGTGCGTATTCACACTGCCTGCTGCCCTGCCTCCGTCCTCCGGGTTCAGCGTCCCAAGCAGGTGCCTCTGACTGGCCAGGCCATGCTCAGGCCTGCGCCTGCCGACCAGGGGCTGAGCACAGAGCATGTCTGACCTTTGATTCTGTAATGGGGGGTGGCGTTCTCCAGAGAGAAGAGGGTTTGGATCCTGCCGGTGCCCACTACTCAGTCAGACGTTGGTAACTGAAATTGTCCTTCACTGTTTTGAGCCCGGCTGTCCAAGAGAACTTTCTGTGGTGATAGAAATGTCCCTCCCACTTTCTGTGCTGTCCTTTTAAAATGGTGGCCGTGAGCCACATGTGGCTGGTGAGACAGGAAGGGGGCTCTTCATCGTCATTAATTCAGATCTGAGCTGCCACACGTGGCTCCCAGCTACTGTCTAGGATGCTGTGGTCTGGAGAAGACGTGTTCCCACTTTAGCCTGACTCCCAGGCCCTGCTGTGTCACACGTGTCATGTCGTCTGGGCTGTCACTGTCCCGCCTCTGTTTCTCCACTACCTGCTGGAGCCCAGTGGACAGGCGCCCCACCTTAAGGTTTCCCCCGCAGAGGGCACGTGCGCCTGCGTCCCCGCCACGCCCTCCCCGCCCTCTGCTGCCCTCCTCCAGGGCGATTTTGCTCCAGTGGTCTCCGGAGTGATAACGGACTTTGCCTCACTGCCTGTCCTCTTTTGTCACCTTGACCAGCTCTTCCTCCCTCGCACGTCTGAGCTCTGGGGCCCAGGTCCCCCAGCCCTGACTGCCCCACTCCCATTTCCCATGGCCTGTCCTCATCATCTCCACTGGAGGCTTAGTAGGCGCTGCTCTCGGCCGCCTTCTTCCGTCTCCCACGTACCCTGCTTCCCTCTCTGTGCTCCACAGTCCGCCCGTGAGCAGCGTCTGCGTATCTCTTTGGGACACAGTCACGCTCTGACGGTCCTCAGCGCCTTCCCCCGCCCGCCTTGGCCCGGGCCAGCTGGCTTCCCTGCGTCCACCCTGGCTCCTGCACAGTGGCCAGAACGATCTTTTAAAATAACATTCTAATTTATTGTGTTTCTCATCAGAACCCACCGAAGGTTCTCTAATCTCTGAAGAAAAGTTCAGGGTCTTACCATGGCCTAGAAGGGTCCCTAAAATCCACCTCCTACTTGTCTTCTGCCCTCGCCCCCCAGCTCTGCAGACATTCAGACCCCGTCACGGCCCCTCCTCAGCCCCCGTGGCGCCCTCTGTTCCTTCGGCTGTCACCTGGGAGCCCTGTCGTCGGAAACTACATCCCACCTCCTCCGGTGCTTCTCTGCCCTGGACCCCTGTCCTTGTGTCCCTAACGCGGTCACCGCACGAGAGGAAGCGGTGTGCCACGCGTCCCTGCCCGCCTGGAAGGTAAGCTCCGTGAGGCAGCATCACATCACCTGAAACGTCGCCCGGCACACGGGAGCCGCTCCGCTGCTGTCCATGGAACAGATGCCCCCAGGGCGTCGTCGCGTGTGTGTGTGCGTGTGTGTGTGTGTGTGTGTCCCCATCTGCCCACCTCGTGGCCCTGCCGGCACGGTCCTGACTGAAGGGTTTCTGTGTGATCCCGCGTTATGTTTCCCCTCCTCTTTGTCCTAACTCCTTGTGGGCAGGGACGGTGTCTGCTTTGTGTCCCCTGCAGCCGATGCAGTGCTGGCCCAGAGTGGGTGCTGGGCAGTGCTGCCTGGCTGGGTGACCGGCCTCTGCTGGACACAAGCCCGTTGAGGACAGCAGAGGTCGCTGGGCTCCGGAGCTGGCAGGCTCTGGGGCCAGCTCATGGCATTTCCCTCCTCTCCCCAGCAGGCCTGGCCCAGTCTCCAGGGCACCATGAATGCCATCGTTGCGCTCTGTCACTTCTGCGAGCTCCACGGCCCCCGCACGCTCTTCTGCACAGAGGTCCTGCACGCCCCGCTCCCGCAAGGGGCGGGGAGTGGGGACGGCCTTGGCCAGGGTGAGCAGGCTGAGGAAGAGGAGGGCGGCATCCAGATGAGCAGCCGCGTCCGCGCCCACAGCCCGGCCGAAGGGGCCAGCGCAGAGTCCAGCAGCCCGGGGCCCAAGAAGTCGGACATGTGCGAGGCCAGTGTCTCCTGGGGCGTTGGGGCTCGGGCTTGACCTCCTGGGGGTGGGCAGGAGGCCGCACGCTGTGGCTGTGGCCTCACGGGCGTGGGCCATGTGGTGTGCGCTTGCTGCTTTCCTTCCCTCTGGTCCTTTCCCTTCATCCCAGCTTTAGCTTTTTCAAACCACTCTGGGCCAGCAGACACTGGCCACCACCATTGGGTCTGCCTTTCCGGCCTCCCCTCACTCACTCATGTCCGTGTGCTGCCTCCTCGGCTCCCGTCCCCTCAGTCTGGCGTCCTCCTCGTGGGCACCCTGCCCGCTTTGTGAGCTCTGGGGGATGAAGGTTAGGTCTCCACACCAGGCCGCTTCTTCATGTGGAGTCCTGGGTCGGGACTGGAAGTCAGGGTGGCGTTGGGCCTGTCACTGCAGGGTGGACAGAAATCCAGCCGTGTTAACTTGGTTCCACTGAGAAGCGGTCGGTGAGCTCGAGCTTGACTGATTGATTGTGAGGGATCGAGGGCGGGGAGCAGAGGTGGGGAGGGCCCTCCGCTGTGATCGGCCGCTCCCTGTGATGGAGAGGCAGGCAGGAAGGAGGCCTGGGCGGCGGGGGGCCTTGGGGGCGTGTCCTTGAGCTGGAACGGCCTTGGGAGGCGTCCTGCATCGCCCAGGGAGGGGCTGGCTCCGGGGCCTCTGTGCGCAGTCCCAGGTTGGGGGCTGCTGCTGGGGCGCACAGCCTTGGCGCCAACGTGACGGTGGCTTCAGAGGGGCAGCAGCCAGGGCCGCCGGTCCGGTCCCTTCCCCATGGCAGGGGGTCTGAGCGTGTGTTCTCAGGCGGCCACGCCAGTGCCAGAGTGTGGCAGCCTCCCTTGGCACGAGGTCCCTGCCAAGTGGTCGTGCCCAGATCGAGGACGGAGGCTCCGAGCCTCAGTTTTGCCGCCTGTGAGGTGGGGATTCTCCCGGTAACTCTCACAGGTTTGCTCCTTGGATTAGGTGAGGTGATGGGTACAGAGCTCTTCGGGATCCCTGCTGCGTAAGTGCCAGTAGATTAGGTCCGGTGACCTCCGTGCTCAGTAGATTCGATGCCCTCTGACGACCTTTGTGATGTGTGCATCCTGACTTTCCTACTCGGGAGACACGGAAATCCTCAGTCAAGTATAACTCTAGGAGCCGGTTGTTTTTATGCGAAAACAGATTGAATTTTCTGCTTGAGATTTGCATAAGAGTCAGCGAGCGTGTTGCTGGCTAACTGGTTTTCTTTTCTTTCTTGTGGGCAGGGCTGCCGGTCACTTGCTGCAGGGCATCCCGGGTACATCAGCCATGACAAGGAGACCTCGATCAAGTACGTCAGTCACCAGCACCCCAACCACCCCCAGCTCTTCAGCATTGTCCGCCAGGCCTGTGTGCGGAGCCTGAGCTGTGAGGTGAGCACCCGTGACCTGGCGCCTCTGCGAGAGTTGCTCACGTGCACGCCAGCACGCCCTGAGCAAGCTCGGTGTCGGTTATGGGAAGGAAGGCAGACGGCAGCCCGGAGACGGCCGGGCAGGTCCTGGAGATGGCAGGGCTGGTCTCCGGAGTGAGTCACGTTGCACCCCGGTTCGTTGCTAACTTACCGTTTTAAGCACCAGGTTTTCATTATTCGTTCTTCGTGGACGTGTTGCTAAGGTGTGAAGTGTTTGTAGGTGTGTGGCTCCCATCACATGTCACCTTCTTATCGTCTCTGTCACGTCACAGCCTCAGTGCTCATCATGTGCTCTCTGAGCTGACCGAGGCATGAGTCTGTGTTTCTCAGACACGTGGCTGCCGTTGTCGAGTTGTCTTAGCTTCTGTGTCTTTGTCACAGAGAGTTCACAGTCTAGTCGCTCACACTTCCTGTCACTGCCCCACTTGATCGTCCTCACTCACTGCTGCCATGTGCCCGCCTGGCTGTGTCCCTGCTGGTGGGCAGCTGATGGTGTCTGGTGGGGTTGCGTGTAAGAGTGGGTGTGGTGTGAGGGAGACCCAGGTTCTCTCCTACACATAACATATGCAGATTTTTTATTACGTGGACTCTGCAGTGGCTGTTTGGATTTGCCAGTTCTTTGGTATATTCCAGATGAGTGATGTTGGCAAATCTGAGCCTGGGGTAGATATAATACTTGTATATGAGTTATTTATGACTCAAGGTAAGAAAAATTAACGAACCTACTGGTCCTTGGGTTTCATGGTAACAAACGTTCTCTTTAGGAAGTTCCATCACAGGAGAGATGAAAGCAGAGTTTTCCTTTCTCATCCCTGCCCTTTCCACTCTCCCTGTAACTGATGCTGATTAATTATGGCAGAAAGAAAAGTCTGAGCGGGAGGGTTTGACTGCTGCAGCGTGCAGAGGGCGGTGTCCTGGAGCGGCTGTCCTTGTGTCCCAGGTGTGCCCCGGCCGCGAGGGCCCCATCTTTTTTGGGGACGAGCAGCATGGCTTTGTGTTCAGCCACACGTTCTTCATCAAGGACAGCCTGGCCCGGGGCTTCCAGCGCTGGTACAGCATCATCGCCATCATGATGGACCGCATCTACCTCATCAACTCCTGGCCCTTCCTGCTGGGCAAGATCCGTGGGATCATCGACGAGCTCCAGGGCAAGGCGCTCAAGGTGGCCCCGAGGCAGGGCAGTGGGTGGCGGGGAGGGAGGGCTCTGTGCGAGGGGCCAGGAGCAGGGCGGCGTTCCTGCCTGGGGGTCCCCTGGCCGCCGCGGAGTCGGAGTCGCGACGATAAGCCCGGGGTCAGCCGGTCCTGCTGGCTTCAGTGGTCTCTCTCAAGTCTGTCACTGTCCTGTTTCTCATTTGGCTCTGGCTTTGCTGCAGTCAGATGCCTAGTTTGATCCCCACTGTCTCTGCTTCCTCTGACCGTCATTTCAGCAGCCTGTCCACTAACGGTGTGGCAGACCCGCACCTACCGTGCATCTCCAGCGACGGCCCTGCACCTCCGGGGCCGCCCAGGATAGGCCGGTGGTGCTCTGGTAACAAGCAGTGCTTAAACCCCAGCGGCTTGTTTCTGTTCTGTGTCCATCGCAGGCAAGCAGGGGTCTGCTCGCTGTGGTCAGGCTGGGGTGGCGTTGCTGCTCAGCTGCCTGCTGGGGTGCGCAGGTGGGGCTGGAGGCCTGGCTCCTCTCCCCTCCTCGCAGGAAGTGGTCACGTGTCCCGCCCACACAGGGTCTGAGCAGTGGACGCCCCCCGTGCCTGGGAACGGGGGTGCCTGGAAAGCGCGGACGCCCCCTGAGCCCCGTCAGGTGCCGACTCGTCGGCGTCGGGGAGGCTGCAGGAGAGACTCCTAACTGAGCCTCTTCTCAGGCGGCTCCTGATCCAGCTGGGGGACAGAGCTGTTCTCTCTGGGATGAGACCGGGGGCCCTGCTTTGCTCTTGGTCCAGAGAGCAGACTGGGGCCTGGGCTGCCAGCTGGTCTTGTTGTTAAGGGTCTTTCCCCTTCCCCTTGTGTGTCAGGTGTTTGAGGCGGAGCAGTTTGGGTGCCCGCAGCGTGCCCAGAGGATGAACACTGCTTTCACACCGTTCCTGCACCAAAGGAACGGCAACGCTGCCCGCTCGCTGACGTCCTTGACGAACGATGACAGCTTGTGGGCGTGCCTGCACACCTCCTTCGCCTGGTAACCAGACTCGGTCTTCTCGTGGCTGCTGGGGTGTTGGCCGGACTGTGCCTAGATTGGAGGGGGACAGTTGCTGACAGGCCTGTGCTGTGACGCATGAGTCCTGAACTGGGTTCGGTCCTCCTCGCCCCTGAGTGCATGGAAGTCGCGTTTAGGCGGAGCTCACTTCCCAGCGATACTTTTAAGGTGAAGTTCCTAGACCAAGACTAGTGGTCTCCCTTTTTGTGAGCAGCAGTGAATGCTTGTCTTGCACAGCGCTTGTGAGTCAGGACTCGGAGCTGGGCTGAGCTGGGCCGTTCTGGCCCTGGTTCTCAGGCGGAGCTGCTGTCGTCTGAAGGCTGGGCTCCCTCGGGGCCGGCAGGTTGGTCTGGCCGTGGGCGGGAGGCCTCTGCTCCTCGCCGTGGTCGTGCGGGTGATGGCGGGGAGAGTGAGGTGGGCTCTGCTGGCTCTCGCGACCCAGCCCCAGCGCACACAGGCCTTGCCTGCACCTGCTCTTGTTAGAAGTAGCTCAGCCTAGGCGGGAGGGGAGGACCGGTCTCCGCCTTTGGAAGGGAGGAGTATCGACAGATTTGTGGACACACTTAGAAACCACCACAGTCTGTCCTCCGGCCACAGATTGTTTCTGTTCCTCTCACTGCAGGATATGTTCCTTCCAAAGACCCCCCAGATTCTCATTCCTGTGCAGCATCACCTAAATCAGGTCCTGGTGTGGGTGACGTTCCTCTGTTCCTCACATGTAAATCCTTGAGTGCAGCTCCTGAGAACCTGCAAACTAAAGAGAAAAATATTTGTCTCCCCCACCCGACATACAGTTCCTCTTGTCTTTTAGAAATTATTTTAATTTGGGAAATTTTCAGACAGACCCAAAGTATAATACTACAGCGAACTTCACACCCTCCTACTTTAGCAGTTAGCGACATTTTACTGCTTTTTTATCTGTCCTTCACTTTTTTTTTTCTGGAATGTTTTTTAAAGCAAATCTTAGTTGTATCACTTCAACCATAAACCCATTATCACATCCAACAAAATGGACTCATTGCTTAGCATCATCCAGCCCAATCCACATTCACTTTTCCTGCTTTGCCTCAGAGTTGACTCTGGCATTGGGACCAGTGCACCACCACACAGGGCGCAGATCGTGCCAGGCCTCTTAGTCTAGAGCAGTGCCTCGTGCGCCTCTGCCCCAGCCTCCCTGCCTTCTGTTGGAGGCCTGGGCTGTGTGTCCTGTAGGAGCCCCTCTGGCTGGTAGAATCCTCGTGGTGGTCCTCAGCTCGTTCTTTTATGCCCATGTTTTCTGTTAACCAGTTGTTAGCTCAAGAGGGTTGATTGGCTTCGGGTCTAGTTTTCCTTTGGGCGAGAACACTGCATAGGTGGCACTTTGTCCCCAGGCTCCTGAAGGCGTGCGGCAGCCGGCTGACCGAGAAGCTCCTGGAAGGCGCGCCCACTGAGGACACCTTGGTCCAGATGGAGCAGCTTGCGGGTGAGCTGGGAGGTGCTCGTGCTGGCAGCCTCTGCCGGCGGTGGCCTGGGGTCGTTCGTGCTCAGCTCCCCTCTCCTCCATCCCAGCAGAGAGGAGAGCTGACGGAGGGGACCCCAGAAGCAGCGTCCACAAAAGCTGGCCCGTTGCTCTTCGTGGTTTTATTGTGATTTCCTGCCTCATCTTCCTTGACAGTCACGTGTAAGCGTCTGTCCGGGCAAGTTGGGAAAGACCACCCCCGGGGCTGTCGCTCTGGAGAGGTGGGTTGAGTGAGGCTTTTCTGTCGCTATTGTACAAGAAGCACTTACTCGGCCTGTCTGGATGGGGACCTGCTCTCTGCTCTTCAACAGTAAAATGTTGTGCTTTATTCAGTTGGACCCGAGGTTTTCATCAGGGCGGTGGTTCCCAAGCCTCCTGGTAAACTGGGCCTCCCTCCCCAGGTTTGCAATCAGATCTCCACATCTGGGTGTTCTAAGTAACTGCCCAGGGGAGTCTGGGAGTCTGCTTTTCTTCTGGAGATGATTGGGTTTTCAGTGACGTAGGTCCAGGACCTCAAACGTGGGGCGGGGTGAACGAGGCTCACGATGCCTCTTGTGTGTCCTGTGTTACAACGTGCTGCTTTTTGCAAGTGATTGGCCTTAACAAGCTGGAGCTGTTGCGAGCTGGTCCCTGCCGTCCGGTGACTCGCGTCCGAGCAGGCTGCCCTGCGAAGGGGAGGGCGGGCTGGCTCGTCAAGGGCAGGGCTCGCTCAGAGGAGACAGAAGCGCGGCCCGCTTTCACGCCCTCACGGTACGGTCGGCCCGGAACCGTTTATCGTAGCGATTACACGTTTCTAGGTTAGTGAAGGTGGCGAGGGCAGTCTGCTGGTGAGATTTATTTGCACGGAGAGCCGAGTGTGTCGGGAGAGAGAGAAGCGCAGGCGTGCAGTGCTCACTGTCACGTCTTGGATTGTATTTTGGTCGCAAGGTGAGCGTGGGGGTTCAGAGCACACGCTGCAGCTGTACAGACTTGCCTTCCGCTCCAGGCTCCAGGATGTGTGTGTGCTGTGTGCACAGCAGGACCCCTTCCCTCGAGCCGTGCAGTGAGGATGCTGCAGTCCTGGGGTTGTCCTGACGATGAATTGAGGTAGCAGGTATTCCCTTCTGTAAGACGGGGAGAACAGTACTGACCCAGGGCAGGCGAGAGGATTCAAGGACAGAATGTGTGGACATCTTCAGGGTAGCGCCCACACGCTGTACCGTCCTTATCGTTGACTTGACTTTTCCCGCCGGCAGTGGACACAACATAGCAGACTGAACGCCCTGGCCCACCCCAGGACTCCAGTGGCAGCAGGTAGTGTAGACAGCTGGTCCGAACCAGAAATCAGTAGCCTTCTGGCCAGTTTAACCACGGGATGCCTTGGACTGAAGTGGTCGTGTGCAAAGACTTGCATCCAGAGAACGAAGGAATCTAGGGCCGCACGTTTTGTAACTGAATGTGTTGTCTGTCTTGCAGACTTGGAAGAGGAATCAGAAAGCTGGGGCAACTCTGAGGCTGAAGAGGAGGAGAAAGCCCCTGTCTTGCCCGAGGGGGCCGAGGGGCGGGAGCTGACCAAGTGCCCAGCGGATTCGTCCTTGCTCTCAGACTGTGGAAACTGGCAGCCCCGAAAGCTCTCTGTCTTTAAATCCCTTCGGCACATGAGGCAGGTAGGTGGTAGAGGGGTAGAGCCCGGATCAGAAACTCAGGACAAAGCCCCGTCCTCTCCTTCCGGCTCATCTCCATCCAGCACACCTTGTCCTTTGGGTCTGTTGTGTTCAGGGGTGACCAAGAACCTTCTTGGTGGGTGGCTGAAGATGACAGGGGGCATCTGGGGTGTCTTAGCCCCAGGCTCGGTGAGGATGGAGGGGGTTTCTCTAAAGGCCCAACGGTTGGCTTCTCATAGTTCTAATCTTGTCATTCTGGATCCTTCTAAAGGAATTGAACAGCATTGTTGGTTTGCACACAGCATAGATGCTTTGCAAATTGTAAACAGTGGCCTTTCTTACAAAGAATTGGAAACAACCTGAATGTACGACCCTAGGAATTGCATCCGAACAATGGCCCATTGTTCGGTAGGAGCAGGAGCCTGCCCTGCAGTGTGTGTGTGTGTGTGGGGCGGGGGCGCGGGTGTGACCGTCGGGGATGCTCGCCGACGCCACGGGTCTCACCACACGGGAGGGCAGGGGGGAGTGACCGCTAGATCACAAAGCAGGCTGTCCTTCCTTAGACTCTCTCTCTGTTTACTTTTACATTGAGCATGAATTCTATCAGAAAACAGTTATTTCTATTTTGGAAAATGAAGTAAAGCCTGATTTACCGGCAGGTGTTCTGTGGGGCTTTGGGGTGAAAACCATTCATTGAGATCGTCCTTGATTTGGCTGCAGTCCTGTTGATTACAGTGGGTTACAGCTAATGGATTGCAGTGGGAGGGGATCTTGAGTTCCACCGGAGGGGGAGTCCCTGGGGGCTGGTGGGCTTTGCTGAAAGGCAGTGTTACAGCCTCCTCTCTTTTTCTGGCCATGTTCACAAGCCCTAAGACAACAGGCTGAGCTCTTCTAGAATGTCAGTGCCGTGGAGTTAATTAGAGTTGATTAAAGCAGGATAAAAACAGGACAGATGAGGAAGTCACAGCCCCTAGACTGAGAGACTCACAGCCCCAGAGGACGTGGTTAGAGGCTGGGGCTCCGGACGTGGATCTGCTCAGCGGGGCAGCCCTGGGCTGCCGGCATCGAGACCGAGCTCTTCCTCGGTGCTGAAGACTCACAACCCTGGCTCTCTTTCGAGTGGTTAGGCCAAAGTTAAGGGTGTAGAGAGAGAAGGTACATGTTGCAAAGAGCTAATACTTTGCTTCCAGTCTTTAAAAATAGAATTGGGGAAAAGATCTTGAAGTGTACAAGAGCTCTGGGGTCGGACCTTCAGGTGTGAGTACAGGGCCATCCCTCCTCCTGGTTTCGGGCAAGTCACCCAGCCTCCCCGAGAAGATAGGTGACTTCCTTTCTCCTGCCCGTCTTCCTTCACTCTACAGAGAAAGTTTCTAGACGAACACACAAATAACTTCCTCTGGACAGAAAGTAGTGCACCGTGTTTTTCAGGTCCTGGGTGCCCCATCTTTCCGCACACTGGCCTGGCACGTCCTCATGGGGAACCAGGTGATCTGGAAAAGTAGAGACGCAGACCTTGTCCATTCAGCCTTTGAAGTTCTTCGGGTGAGAGGATCTTCTTTCCTTTGTGTTTTGTGGCAGGACGGTATTGGCCTAGTGGGTTTTTAAAAAATCTGTTAAGATGTGTCAGAGACTCATTGCAGACGTTCATGCCTCAATCTAAGATCTGTGTTTTTCTCCAGTGTTAAAAATGGTATTCATCTGTGCTTTCACTGCCGAGGGCCCAAGTTCTATGCCTGGTCAGGGAACTAAGATCCCACAGGCTGCGCAGCGCGGCCAAAAAAAAATGAAAGAAAAAAAAAGGTAGTCATTTTTGGCTTTGATTTCGAGCAAGGAGTCTGTGCTGTTCTCGTAGACTGACCGCTCTCCCATCCGCCCTTCCCCAAGCCCTGCGTCCCTTTGAGAAGCCACCTGTGCCACAGAGGCGGGCCTGGGTCCCCGCGTGGTCCTCTGCACAGAGCCTGATGGATGGGCCGGCCGGAGTTCACGTGTGGCGTGCTGTCTCCGTCCCACAGGTGTAGGGGGTGCCAAGGCCCAGGTCCGGCTCTGAGCGTGTGTGCGTGCCAGCCCTCTGCCTGGGCCCGTGAAGGCACAAGACGAAACAATCTCTCAGACAGCTTAGAATCCCTTTGGCGGGTGAGGGAAGAGACAAACATCTGAGAAGTCGGAGAATGATGGAAGAGTTAACCCTGCAGAGTGGGCTGGGATGAGAGGGACCGGGTGGGTGACGCCTTCTGGGAGGAGAGGGCTCTGGACCGAGCTGCAGGGGGCTCGTGGGGTGTGGGTGAGGGACTCGGGCGGGGCAGCGCTCAGTTCTGGGTGGTTCTGTCCTTCAGACCATGCTGCCCGTGGGCTGTGTGCGCGTCATCCCTTACAGCAGCCAGTACGAGGAGGCCTACCGCTGCAACTTCCTGGGGCTCGGCCCCCACGTGCAGATCCCTCCCCACGTGCTGGCCTCAGGTGCGTGCCGCGTCGGTCTGGGCTGAGCCCCTGCACGTCAGGGCTCAGAAGTGAAACCACGTGACTGGACCTCAGCTGCGGGTTTGAGGGCGATGCCTGCTGGCCTCAGGCGGGAAGACCCACGTTGCAGGACCAGCTTTCCCCATGACATTGGCTTCTAGTGTCTGTCTTGAAGATGGGTGGGGGTGGGGCTGGGCAGCTCACGGGTCCCAGTCCTGGGGCCCTGAGGGGGGTTCAGGAGGCCCGCTGGACTGAGCCCCCCGCCTCGTGGTCTTCCTTCCTCTTCCTGTTCTCCTGTTTCTATCTGCCTTAAGTCCGTCCCTGGTGCTCTTCAGCTCGGTGGCCCTTGCTCTGCTCCCCTCCGCCCTCAGGACTGGCGAGCTTACTGCTCTAGACAGAGAGCCAGGGAGCTGATCGGCATCCCTCATTCTTGGTTTGGGGGTCAGGAGTCAGCACATCCCTTTGTGGGTGCACATCCCTGCATCTGGCACGTCTAGGCCTCCTCCAGGCACATCCGTGAGCGTGGTGGGAAGGTTGGTCACAGAGCTGTCACTCTCTCAGCAACCAGGCTGGGCCGTGAGTCCAAGAGGCAGCGTTCAGAACACAGGCTCTAGTCTCAGAGATGGGCTTGATATTGTTACCACCACTAGCCGTGTGACCTTGTGCAAGTCACTTAGCTTCTCTGAGTCTGTTTCCCCGTCTGCAAAATGGGTTATGTTGTAGCGGGACCACTCTCCCAGGGCTGTTTAGTATTAGGCCAATGGAGGTATACGCAGTAATTTGTAGTAATATAATACAGTGCATTATTAGCTTAACTGAGTCAAAAGTGAACCCTTAACTCTATTCACAAGCTACGAAAGATTTTAAGTGCCAGAGTGTGCAGCTCAGGAGGCTGGAGTTTTCCCCAGATGATCCGAGATGATTGGGAGGCGCACAATGAGGGGCTGTGTCCCGGGGTGAAGAGCACTTGACGGGCAGCGTGTGTTGTGTCGCCGCAGAGTTTGCTGTGGTGGTGGAAGTGCACACGGCCGCTCGCCCCAGCCTGCACCCGGCCGGGTGTGAGGACGAGCAGCCCCTCAGCAAGCACGAGTTCGTGGTGACCAGTGGGAGTGCTGTAGCCGCAGACCGAGGTGGGTGCCGCTGAGCAGGGCTGCTCTCTCCCCGGCGAGCGGGCTCGGGGGAGGGCTGAGGCCGCCGCTGCCCGCCCCGTGCTGACCCCCCAGCTGTGCCCCGCTTGTCCCCAGCTGGCCCCACCATCCTGAGTAAAGTGGAAGCGGCTTTGACCAACCAGAATCTGTCGGTGGACGTGGTCGACCAGTGCCTCGTCTGCCTCAAGGAGGAGTGGATGAAGTAAGCAGGTGCCGCCTCGGCCCCTAGAGGCTGTGCTTTCGGGGAGGGCTGGGCTGCCGGCAGCAGGAGAAGCGGGAGCCGTTTCCAGAGGCAGAGGTGAGGCCGTGGCCACTGCGGGAGGGGGTGCGGAGGAGAGGTGCAGGGCTCCGCCACTTGCTGAACTGGCTGGGTGACCTTGAGCAGGTGAGCCCGCTCCCCTGAGCCTCAAGCTGCTCTGTGCTCTCCAAGGGAAGCAGTTATTTTTGATGCTTAGTTAACTTAAGAATTGGAAGGTCGGGTAGCAGATGTTCCCTCCTTATTAAGCAAGTTACTGTATTTCCTCCCGCCTTCTTAGTAATTTTCTGTCAAATTTAATTAGTCAAACATTGTTCTGATTTCAGACAGTACAATGGAGCTTAGGAGCCACCTGTCCCTTTTATGAATGGGAGGAACATTTGTCTTTTTAATCTCCCTGTTTGGCTGCACCGGCGTTAGCACCGGTGGGGAAATGGGAGACCCTGGGTGCAGGCGCGAGCTGCCACTATGCTGTGCTGTCTCTCCTGTTTCAGTTCCCGCTCTGCCTGTTGAGCCGTTGCTGGTCTTGAAGCCGTTTAGGCCTCAGGACCAGAACTCTGCTGACGGTTCTGCGGTCGCTGAGTGTTTGGTTTTGGTTTTCTACAGCAAAGTGAAGGTCCTCTTTAAATTCACCAAGGTGGATAGTCGGCCCAAAGAGGACACACAGAAGCTCCTGAGTATCCTCGGAGCGTCTGAGGAGGACAATGTCAAGCTGCTCAAGTTTTGGATGACAGGCCTGAGTAAGACCTACAAGTCACACCTCATGTCCACGGTCCGCAGCCCCATGGCCTCAGAACCTCGCAGTTGACCCCATCCTGGGACTCTGTGTCTGGGTAGGCCTCCTGGGATGTGGTGACGTCCATCCTTGCCGTGGAGCTCAGACACAGGTCTCTGATGGCATTCTCAGGCTGTCCTCCCGTTTCCAAACTGCTGGCATGAAGCTGTTTCCTAGTAAGGAATGGAAAATGTTGGGGCTGAACTTTGCCCTCTGTGTGGGATGTGGGCCTGGTGTTGTTCTTGGCACCATCCCACAAGCTATTTGAATTGCTCCAGCCCTGAAGAGGGCAGTGGGAGACTTGTGACAGTTAGTCCCCTGCATTCGCGCACCCCTGGGAGAGAAGAACGTGAGGAAGGTGTGCATCTCATGCCTCTCATGGATGCTGATCTCAAAATTTACAGGGAAACATGTCAGGCCAGCTCCGCCTTGGGTATCTTAGCCGCAATGTCATACCCTCTCTTGTGGTTGAACCTTTCTATTCTGAAGTTCAGCAAGGGTTTTCCAGGTAGTGCATGCATATGTGAGTTTTGTGAATTTTCAGGTTATGTTCTGATCCGTAGTTATTGTTAGTAATCTGGTTTTAAGTTAGGGCTCTGGGAATGCCTTTTGGGGTGGAGTGGATGTTTTCCTCATCTTTGAATCATCTGGAATTCGTGTTCTGAAGTTATCTGACGACCAAGTCTTCTGGCCATGCTCTTCTTTGGTTGCTTTGAAATTACCCTGTAGCTTGAGGACAAACCCTGATCTTTTTTACACAAAGAGGATACTTTGCTGAAATGTCAGATGGAGTCGTTTGACTGGCCTGGCTCACTGTATGTGGAGTTGAGAAACCCATCATAGTTTTATCCCATATCACTTTGCCCTCTATTGCTTCTTTAAACGTTTACATTTGGCTGCAGTTAAGTTTCAGAGTATGGTAGTTTAAGACAGGTTCATCGTCCCTGTGTACATTTTTAATAAGGATTCATGGTTTGGAAGGATTTTCCGGTAATTTTGCTGATTTGTTTATAGTTTTTTGTGTTTAATTTATATTTAACAGAAAGACCATGTTTATATGACTAGGTATCTGTATCATGCAAGAACATTGAAATAATAAAGATATATTTTTATAAACTGTTGACTACATGGTTTTATTGGTTTGATACCTCAGATTTTCTTGGGATCAGTCATAGAAAATAATATGGTTAAAGTAACACCAGTGATATAACTATTTTGGAACTCTGTACTCTACTGAAGGCTTACAATTTCCAGGGGAAGACTTAGTAAACTGTGGTTAATTTTCAGTCAGTTTTAGCTCATAGTACAGTTGCAGCTTCCTATCTCCCACCCCCAGCCACATGGCAGGGCCGTACACGTGTTCTTGGAGCAGCTTGCAGGAACGAGGGTGGGTAAAAAGGATCCTATCCTCTGAACATCAGGGCTCTGTGCCTGATCGCTGATGGCTGCTTCTGATTAGAGTACAGACGAAGAGGGGGCAGCCACTGTCGCTGCGCCTCCCCCTCTGGGTGGCAGCCTCTTCCTGCTTCATTTTTGCCTTCCACCTCTCAGGAGCCAGACATTAAAGAGTAGGGCACTCAAAAACAATTGCATGTATGAGAAAATTTAACAGTGACTGTGCACATCCAGGGAAGGGCTCAGGAAAGACCTGAGAAAAACTGAAGTTTACACCTCCAGCTGATCCCTGGCAAAGAGCCTACAACAGTAAAAATAAATAAACAAACCAGTAAACCCTGGGGAAGGGGGAGAATCTGATTTCCAGAGTTATGCCGTTATTAGATTTCAATGCCCAGTGTTCAGCAAAAACAACAACAAAATCACAAGGCATACAAAGAAACAGGAATGTCTGTTGAAAGGAAAAAAAGAATTCAGAATCTGTCCATGAAAAAGACTTAATGGCAGACATATTAGCCAAAGACTTTAAAACAACTGTTAAAGATGCTCAAAGAACTAAAGGAAAATGTGGAGAAAGTCGAGAAAATGATGTGTGAACAAAATAGAAATTTCAAAGACAAAACCAAAAAAAGAATCAAAAAATATTCTGGAGCCGAAAACTGCAGTAACTGAAGTGAAAAATTGACTAGAAGGCTTTAAAGACAATTTGAGCAGGCAGAAGAAAGAATCAGTGAACTTAAAGATAGGACAGTGGAAATTATTGAGGCTAAGGAACAGAGCCTAAGAGATCCACGGGACACCATTGAAAGGACCAACATATGCATCGTGGGAGCCTGAGAAGAAGAAAGAGAAAGAGGCAGAATATGTGAATAAATAATGGCTGAAAATTTTCCAAATTTCCTGAGACACATGAATATAAACATATAGGCATACCTTAGAGATTGTGAGTTTGGTTCCAGACCACTGCAATAAAGCAAATATTGCAATTAAGTGAGTCCACACGAATTTTTGGTTTTCCATTGCATGTGGAAGTTATGTTCACACTATACTGTGGGTTTTTTTTTTTTAATAAATTTTATTATTTTTTGGCTGCGTTGAGTCTTTGTTGCTGTGTGCGGGCTTTCTCTAGTTGCAGCGAGCGGGGGGCTACTCTTCATTGTGGTGCATGGGCCTCTCCTTGCGGTGGCTTCACTTGTGGAGCATGGGCTCCAGGCGTGCAGGCCTCAGCATTTGTGGCACGTAGGCTCAGCAGCTGTGGCTCGCGGGCTCTAGAGCACAGGCTCAGTAGTTGTGGTGCACGGGCTTAGTTGCTCCGCAGCATGTGGGATCCTCCCGGACCAGGGCTCGAACCCGTGTCCCCTGCAATGGCAGGCAGATTCCCAACCTCTGCGCCACCAGGGAAGTCCCTGTACTGTGGTCTATTAAGTGTGCAATAGCATTGGCTAAAAAAAAAACCAACAAAGTACATACTTTAATTTAAAAATACTGTCAAAAAAATCCTAACCATCATCCAGCCTTCACTGAGCTGTAGTGGTAACATCAAATATCACTGATCACAGATCACCAATTCAAATATGATAATAATGAAAAAGTTTGAAATATTGCAAGAAACACCAAAATGTGACAGAGACATGAAGTGAGCAAATGCTGTTGGAATGATGGTGCCAGTAGACTTGCTTGATGCAGGGTTGCCACAAACCTTCAGTCTGTAAAAAAAAAAAAAAAAAGCAGCACAGTATCTGCAAAGCACAATAAAATGAAGAATGGCCTGTACAAGAAGCTAAACAAATTCCAAGTAAGATGAACTCCAAAAGATCACAAGACATGCAGCCAAACTTTGAAAAGACAGAGGGCAGACAGCAGAAGCAAGAAGAACTACAGTTCTGCAGCCTGTGGAAGGAAAACCACATTCACAGAAAGACAAAATGAAAAGGCAGAGGACTTGGTACGAGGTGAAGGAACAAGATAAAACACCAGAAAAACAACTAAGTGAAGAGATAGGCAACCTTCCAGAAAAAGAATTCAGAATAATGATAGTGAAGATGATCCAGGACCTTGGAAGAAGAATGGAGGCAAAGATCGAGAAGATGCAAGAAATCTTTAACAAAGACCTAGAAGAATTAAAGAACAAACAAACAGATGAACAATACAATAACTGAAATGAAAAATACACTAGAAGGAATCAATAGCAGAATAACTAAGGCAGAGGAGCGGATAAGTGACCTGGAAGACACAATGATGGAATTCACTGCCGTGGAACAGGATAAAGAAAAAGAATGGAAAGAAATGAAGACAACCTAAGAGACCTCTGGGACAACATTAAACGCAACAATATTCGCATTATAGGGGTCCCAGAAGGAGAAGAGAGAGAGAAAGGACCTGAGAAAATATTTGAGGAGATTATAGTCGAAAACTTCCCTAACATGGGAAAGGAAACAGCCACCCAAGTCCAGGAAGCGCAGAGTCCCAGGCAGGATAAACCCAAGGAGAAACACGCTGAGACACATAGTAATCAAATGGACAAAAATTAAAGACAAAGAAAAATTATTGAAAGCAACAAGGGAAAAAACGACAAATAACATACAAGGGAACTCCCATAAGGTTAACAGCTGATTTCTCAGCAGAAACTCTACAAGCCAGAGGGGAGTGACATGATATATTTAAAGTGATGAAAGGGAAGAACCTACAACCAAGATTACTCTACCCGGCAGGGATCTCATTCAGATTCGACGGAGAAATCAAAAGCTTTACAGACAAGCAAAAGCTAAGAGAATTCAGCACCACCAAACCACCTCTATAACAAATGCTAAAGGAACTTCTCTAAGTGGGAAACGCAAGAGAAGAAAAGGACCTAGAAAAACAAACCCATAACAATTAAGAAAATGGTAATAGGAACATACATATCAATAATTACCTTAAACGTGAATGGATTAAATGCTCCAACCAAAAGACAGAGGCTCGCTGAATGGATACAAAAACAAGACCCATATATATGCTGCCTGCAAGAGACCCACTTTAGACCTAGGGACACATACAGACTGAAAGTGAGGGGATGGAAAAAGATATTCCATGCAAACGGAAATCAAAAGAAAGCTGTGTAGCAGCACTCATATCAGAAAAAATAGACTTTAAAATAAAGAATGTTACAAGAGACAAGGAAGGACACTACATAATGATCAAGGGATCAATCCAAGAAGAAGATATAACAATTATAAATATAAATGCACCCAACATAGGAGCACCTCAATACATAAGGCAACTGCTAACAGCTATAAAAGAGGAAATCAACAGTAACACAATAATAGTGGGGGACTTTAACACCTCACTTACACCAATGGACAGATCATCCAGACAGAAAATTAATAAGGAAACACAAGATTTAAATGACCAATAGACCAGAGAGATTTAATTGATATTTATAGGACATTCCATCCAAAAAGAGCAGTTTACACTTTCTTCTCATGTGTACATGGAACATTCTCCAGGATAGATCACAGCTTGGGTCACAAATCAAGCCTTGGTAAATTTAAGAAAATTGAAATCATATCAAGCATCTTTTCCGACCACAACACTATGAGATTAGAAATCAATTACAGGGGGCTTCCCTGGTGGTGCAGTGGTTAAGAATCCGCCTGCCAATGCAGGGGACACTGGTTTGAGCCCTGGTCTGGGAAGATCCCACATGCCGCAGAGCAGCTAAGCCTGTGCACCACAACTGCTGAGCTTTTACTCTAGAGCCCGCAAGCCACAGCTGCTGAGCCCACGTGCCACAACTACTGAAGCCCGTATGCCTAGAGCCTGTGCTCCACAACAAGGGAAGCCACTGCAATGAGAAGCCTGTGCACCACAGCAAAGAGTAGCCCCCGCTCCCCACAACTAGAGAAAGCCCACGTGCAGCAACAAAGACCCAACGCAGCCAAAAATAAATAAATTAATTAATTAAAAAAAAAAGAAATTACAGGGGAAAAAAACCATAAAAAACACAAAACACATGGAGGCTAAACAATACATTACTAAATCACCAAGAGATCACTGAAGAAATCAAAGAGGAAATCCGAAAATACCTAGAGACAAATTACAATGAAAACACGATCATCCAAAACCTATGGGATGCAGCAAAAGCTGTTCTAAGAGGGAAGTTTATAGCAATACAAGCCTACCTCAAGAAACAAGAAAAATCTCAAATAAACAATCTAACCGTACACCTAAATAAACTAGAGAAAGAAGAACAAACAAAACCCAAAGTTAGTAGACGGAAAGAAATCATAAAGACCAGAGCAGAAATAAATGAAATAGAAACAAGGAAAACAGTAGCAAAGATCAGTAAAACTAAAAGCTGGTTCTTTGAGGATGAAATTGAATCTGTGATTAAAAATCTTCCAACAAACAAAAGTCCAGGACCAGAAGGCTTCACAGGTGAATTCTATCAAACATTTAGCGAAGAGCTAACACCCATCCTTCTCAAACTCTTCCAAAAAATTGCAGAGGAAGGAACACTCCCAAACTCATTCTATGAGGCCACCATCACCCTGATACCAAAACCAGGCAAAGATACTACAAAAAAAGAAAATTACAGACCAATATCACTGATGAATATAGATGCAGAAATCCTCAACAAAATACTAGCAAACAGAATCCAACAACACATTAAAAGGAACGTACACTATGATCAAGTGGGGTTTATCCCAGGGATGGAAGGATTTTTCAGTGTATGCAAATCAATCAGTGTGATACACCATATTAACAAATTGAAGAATAAAAACCATATGATCATCTCAATAGATGCAGAGAAAGCTTTTGACAAAATTCAACACCCATTTATGATAAAAACTCTCCAGAAAGTGGGCATAGAGGGGACGTACCTCAACATAATAAAGGCCATATACGACAAACCCACAGCAAACATCATTCTCAGTGGTGAAAAACTGAAAGCATTTCCTCTAAGATCAGGAACAAGACAAGGATGTCCACTCTCATCACTATTATTCAACATAGTTTTGGAAGTCCTAGCCACAGCAATCAGAGAAGAAAAAGAAATACAAATTGGAAAAGAAGTAAAACTGTCACTGTTTGCAGATGACATGATACTATACATAGAGAATCCTAAAAATGCCACCAGAAAACTACTAGAGCCAATCAATGAATCTGGTAAAGTTGCAGTACACAAAATTAATGCACAGAAATATCTTGCATTACTATATACTAACAACGAAAGATCAGAAAGAGAAATTAAGGAAACAATCCCATTCACCATTGCAACAAACAGAATAAAATACCTAGGAATAAACCTACCTAAGGAGACAAAAGACCTGTATACAGAAAACTATAAGACACTGATGAAAGAAATCAAAGATGACACAAACAGATGGAGAGATATACCATGTTCTTGGATTGAAAGAATCAATATTGTGAAAATGAGTATACTACCCAAAGCAATCTACAGATTCAGTGCAATCCCTATCAAATTACCAGTGGCATTTTTTACAGAACTAGAACAAAAAGTCTTAAAATTTGTATGGAGACACAAAAGACCCCGAATAGCCAAAGCAGGCTTGAGGGAAAAAAAATGGAGCTGGAAGGATCAGACTCCCTGACTTCAGACTATACTACAAAGCTACAGTAATCAAGACAGTATGGTGCTGGCACAAAAACAAATATAGATCAATGGAACAGGATAGAAAGCCCAGAGATAAACCCACGCACCTATGGTCAACTAATCTATGACAAAGGAGGCAAGGATATACAGTGGAGAAAAGACAGCCTCTTCAATAAGTGGTGCTGGGAAAACTGGAGAGCTACATGTAAAAGAATGAAATTAGAACACTCCCTAACACCATACACAAAAATAAACTCAAAATGGATTAGAGACCTAAATGTAAGATTGGACACTATAAAACTCTTAGAGGAAAACATAGGAAGAACACTCTTTGACATAAATCACAGCAAGATCTTTTTTGATCCACCTCCTAGAGTAATGGAAATAAAACCAAAAATAAACAAATGGGACCTAATGAAACTTAAAAGCTTTTGCAAAGCAAAGGAAACTACAATCAAGACGAAAAGGCAACCCTCAGAATGGGTGAAAATATTTGCAAACGAATCAACGGACAAAAGATTAATCTCCAAAATATATAAACAGCTCATGCAGCTCAATATTAAAAAAACAACCCAATCAAAAAATGGGCAGAAGACCTAAATAGACATTTCTCCAAAGAAGACATACAGATGGCCAAGAAGGACATGAAAAGCTGCTCAACATCACTAGTTATTAGAGAAATGCAAATCAAAACTACAATGAGGTATCACCTCACACCAGTTAGAATGGGCATCATCAGGAAATCTACAAACAACAAATGCTGGAGAGGGTGTGGAGAAAAGGGAACCCTCTTGCACTGTTGGTGGGAATGTAAATTGATACAGCCACTATGGAGAACAGTATGGAGGTGCCTTAAAAAACTAAAAATAGAATTACCATATGACCCAGCAATCCCACTACTGGGCATATACCCAGAGAAAACCAGAATTGAAAAAGACACATGCACCCCAGTATTCACTGCAGCACTATTTACAATAGCCAGGTCATGGAAGCAAGCTAAATGCCCATTGACAGACGAATGGATAAAGAAGATGTGGTACATATATACAATAGAATATTACTCAGCCATAAAAAGGAACGAAATTGGTTCATTTGTAGAAATGTGGATGGATCTAGAGACTGTCATACAGAGTGAAGTAAGTCAGAGAAGAACAAATATTGTATATTAACGCATATTCGTGGAACCTAGAAAAATGGTACAGATGAACCGGTTTGCAGGGCAGAAATAGAGACACAGATGTAGAGAACAAACGTACGGACACCAACGGGGGAAAGTGGCGGGGGGGTTGGTGGTGGTGGGATGAACTGGGAGATTGAGATTGACATATATACACTAATATGTAAAAAATAGATAACTAATAAGAACCTACTGTATAAAAAAATAAAATAAAATTCAAAAGACAATTAAAAAAAAACTTTCAAAAGACAAAGAGCAAATCTTGAAAACAGCAAGAGAGAAGTGAATCCTCAGTAAGAATATCTGCAGAATTCTCATCGGACATTTTGGAGGCCAGAAGACAAGGGGGTTGATATATTAAAAGTCTAAAACAGAAAAGTCAACCGAGAATCCTCTATCCAGCAAATCTGTCCTTCAAAAGTGAGGGAAAAATCAAGACATTACCAGATAAAAGCTGAGAGGTTTGTTATCATTAGACCTGTCCTGCAAGAAATGCTCAGGGGAGTCCTATAGGATGACATGAAAGGACACTGGATAGTACCTCAAAGCCCTATGGAGAAATAGAGATCTCAATAAAGATAAATACATGGGCAATTATAAAAACTAGAATTACTGTAACAATGGTTTGTAACCATACTTTTTGTTTTCTATAACCAAGAAACATACCTTTAAAGAAAAAAATATTAATGTGAAAGCTTGTGTTACTGTAACTTTGGTTTGTAACTCCAAATTGTGTTTTCTACACAGTTTAGGAATACATTTAGAAGAATTATTAGTTTATGTTTTGTGGCACATGACGTATAAAGATGTAACAACCAAAAGGATGGGACAGAGCTGTAAAGGAGGAGGATTTTTGTTATTGAAGTTAAGCTGCTATAAATTCAAATTAGAATGTTATAACTTTAGGATGTTAAATGGAATCCTTATGGTAACCAAAAGGAAAATGGCTACAGAATATACAGAAGAAGAAATTAAGAAGGAGTCTAAACAACTCACTGCAAAAAAAAAAAAAAAAAGAAAAAAAGCAAAGGAGACAGGAATGCAAGAAATGAGGAACCAAAAAGCTATAGGGCATACAGAAACATAGGCTTTAAGTCAAAAACGTTTACAAGAGACAAAGGACATTATATATTAACAAAAGGCTTCTGTATAATAAAGTACAGCAAGAAGATATAACAATTATAAACACATAACTAATGATCAACCATCAAAATATATGAAACAGAAACTGAGAGAATTGAAGGGAGAAATAGTTCTACAATAATAGTTCTACCCCACGCACAATAATGGATTAAAAAAACAGAAGATAAATAAGGAAACACCTAAACACCACAATAAACCAACTATATCTAACAGACATTTACAGAGCGCTCCACACAACAGCAGCAGCATACACAGTCTTCTCAAGTGCACTTGGGACATTTTCCAGGATAGACCATAGGTTAGACCACAAATTAAATCTCAATAGATCTTAACATATAGATATCATACAAAGTATCTTCTCTGACCACAAGATGATGTTCGAAATCAATAACATAAAACTGGAAAAGTTACAAAACTGTGTAAATTAAACACTTTTTTTTGAGTATAGTTGATATACAATGTTGTGTCAGTGTCAGGTGTACAGCCCAGTGATTCAATTGTACATGGATATATATTCATTCTTTTTCAGATTTTCCTATATAGGTTATCACAGAATATTGAGTAGAGTTCCCTGTGCTATGCAGTAGGTTCTTGTTGATTACCTATCTTATATACAGTAGTGTGTGTGTGTTCATCCCAAGCTCCTGATTTATCCCTCCCCTCACGTTTCCCCTTTGGTAACCATAAGTTTGTTTCTGTTTCGTAGATACGTTCATTTGTGTTATATTTTAGATTCCACATATAAGTGATATCATATGGTATTTGTCTTTCTCTTTCTGACTTACTTTGAGTACTATGATAATCTCTAGGTCCATCCATGTTGCTGCACATGGCATTATTTTGTTATTTTTTATGGCTGAGAAATATTCCATTGTGTATATATACCACATCTTCTTTATCCATTCCTCTGTCGATGGACGTTTAGGTTGTTTCCATGTCCTGGCTATTGTAAATAGTGCTGCAATGAACATTGGGGTGCATGTATCTTTTCAGATTATGTTTTTCTCAGGATATATGCCCAGGAGTGGGATTGCAGGATTATATGGTGATTCCATTTTAGTTTTTTAAGGAACCTCCATACTGTTCTCCATAGTGGCTGTACCAATTTACATTCCCACCAGGAGTGTAGGAGGATTCCCCTTTCTCCACACCCTCTCCAGCATTTATTGTTTGTAGACCTTTTGATGATGGCCATTCTGACCGGTGTGGTGGTACCTCATTGTAGTTTTGTTTTGCATTTTTCTGATAATTACTGATGTTGAGCATCTTTTCATGTGGTTTTTGGCCATCTTTATGTCTTCTTTGGAGAAATGTCTGTTTAGATCTTCTGCCCATTTTTTGATTGGGTTGTTTGTTTTTTTTGACATAGAGCTACATAAGCTGTTTGTATATTTTGGAGATTAATCTCTTGTTGGTTGCTTTGTAAACAATACACTTTTATTTATTTTTTTTAATTTATTTTATTTATTTATTATTTTTGGCTGCGTTGGGTCTTCGTTGCTGTGCGCAGGCTTTCTCTAGTTGCGGCAAGCGGGGGCTTCTCATTGTGGTGGCTTCTCTTATTGTGGAGCACGGGTTCTAGGCACGCAGGCTTCAGTAGTTGCAGCACGCGGGCTCAGTAGTTGTGGCTCGCGGGCTCTAGAGCGCAGGCTCAGTAGCCGTGGCTCACGGCCTTAGTTGCTCTGTGGCATGTGGGATCTTCCCGGACCAGGGCTCGAACCCGTGTCCCCTGCATTGGCAGGCGTGTTCTTAACCACTGCACCACCAGGGAAGTCCAACAATACACTTTTAAACAACCAATGGATCAAGAAGAAATTACAAGGGAAATTAGAACGAATGAAAATGAAAACACAACATAACAAAATTTATGGGATGCAGTGAAAGCAGTGCTGAGGGGGAAATTTACAGCTACAAATGCTTATATTAAAAAAAAAGAAAGATCTGAGATCAATAACCTAACTTTACAACTTAAGGAACTAGAAAACAACAAACTAAACCCAAAGCTAGCAGAAGGAAGGAAATGATAAAGATTAGAATAGATTGGAAATGTTAGTATTTTTTGTTGAAAAAAACCTCCTGTTTCTTTGCATGTCTAGTAGGCTTTGGTTGACAACTGGACATTTTTGATAATAGAGTGTAGCAACTCTGGACTTTATTTTTCTGAGGTGGTTGTCCTTTGGAAACTTACCTGGACTTAAACTTCAGCATCTCTTCCCCTGCACTGTGCAGCCACTGGTGTGTCTGCTCGTTTTTTTAAAATTATTTTTATTTATTCGTAGGGGTCACCCCTGAGTCTTTCTAATGTGGTAGTCAGCAGTGATTTTGGTTTAACCCAAATACTTTGAGCCTGTAGGCCTCATACCCTCTGCTGATCAATCTGGGTTGGGGAATGCTTTCAAGCCCCCCTTGGCTTTCACTTTTCCCCATGCTCTCCTGGGTCTCTTCCACTCATACGTTGCTCCCCAGTTAGCCAGGGATGTGTGGAGAACATAACTCAGCCCTTTTATGGTTTTCTCACTTCCAGGATGTCTGTCACATTTTTGACTGATCTGCTGCTTGCCCTAACTTGGCCTGCAAGCTTGGGCTGGTAAGGCTGCGTGTTTTGATCATGCATTCACAACTGAATCCACCATTTTTGGCCAGCAAAACTGTAGGTTCTTGCAGCCAATCCCACATTGGTGAGACTACTACTTTTTCCAGGCAAGGCTGAGGGCTGGGTTCTGAAGGGATGGGAGCCTCAGTCCACAAGGCCGCAGACTCCTCCGGCTCCTATCCTAAGTGCCACCAGGTTTTAAAAGCTAACACTTCTCATTTTGTTGTCTGCCTTTGCAGTACTTCCAGTGCCCTGAAGTTGTTGTTCTCGAGCATTCTCTCCAGTTTTATGGGGTTTTTTTGGTTTTTGTTCTTTGCTGCACTGCGAGACTTGTGGGATCTTAGTTCCCTGACCAGGGATCGAACCCGGGCCCTCAGCACTGAGAGCTCGGAGTCCTAACCACTGGACTGCCAGGGAATTCCCAATTTATGTTTGTTCTTTGCAAGGGGGAATTGAGCACCTCTTTATACTGCCATCACAGGAAGCCCCTCTTCTCATTCTTTATTATCCTTTCAAATGAAGAAAGTGAGGCTCAAAGAGATGAAGCCACTTGCCTGAGGTCCTGCAGTTAGGAAGTAGGGGAGCCAGAATTAAACTCAGGAACTCTATTAAAAAAGTTTTATTGAAGTATAATTGACATATAAGGAATTATACTTATTTAAGCCACGTAATTTGACAAGTTTTACATATGAATATGCCCGTGAAACCATCACGACCACCAAGATAATAAACATATCTACCACATGTCTCTTTCTAATCCCTCCTGCCCTTCCCTCACCTCTAGGCAACCAGAGATCTGCTTTCTGTCACTATAGTTTGCATTTCCTAGAATCTTATATAAATGGAATCGTAAGTCTATACTCTTTTTTTCTGGCTTTTTACACTCAGCATAATTGAAATCCATCCATGTTGTAGTATATATCAATAATTTATTTCTTTTTATTGCTAAATATTATTCTGTTGCAATAATATGCAAAAGTTTATCTGTTGATGGACATTAATGTTGTTTCTAGATTTGAGTTATTACAAATAAACCTGCTCTGAACATTTGTGTACAAGTCTTTGTGTGGGATATGCTTTCATTTCTCTTTGGTCATACCTAGGAGTGGGACAGCTGGACCATATGGAAGGTGTGTGTTTAACATTTTAAATAAACTTTTAATTCAGAATAATTTTAGATTTACCAAGAAGTTTCAAAGATAGCACAGAGAGTTCCATATACCCCTCACCCGGTTTCCCTCATCCGTTAGCATCTTCCATTACTGTAATTCATTTGCTAACGTGAAGAAACTGACATTGGTACATTACTATTAATTAAACTCCAGACTTTATTTGGATTTCACCAGTTTTGTCAGTAATGTCAGCTTTCTGTCCCAGGACCCAATGCATGTAGTTGTCAGGTCTCCCCAGTCTGCTGTGGTCTGTGACAATGTCCCAGCTGGTCCTTTCTTTCGTGACCTTGGCAGACGTGAACAGTACTGGCCAGGTGTCCTGTGGAAAGTGACAGCATGTCCTCCAACCTCGGCTTCTGATGGGTTTTACCTCAGGACTGAACTGGGGCTACGGGCTTCGGGCACGGAGATCACAAAGCGAGGGGCCTCTCATCACACCCTCTCAGCGCGGGTGATGTCAGCGTCACCTGCTCAGGGCGGTGTTGGCCAGCTCTCTGCGGGCAGAGTTTTCTTTCCTCTTTCCCGGTGGCAGTCGCTCAGCTGGGCTCACCCTCAAAGGGGTAGATTTCGTTGCAGCTCCTTTGGGAGGGAGCGTCTGCATTTAAATATTACTTGGAATTCTTCTGTACAGCAGATTGTATCTTCTCTCTCATTTCTTTCACTTTTTTTTTTTGAAACTTGAAAAAAATCTAAATACATTTATTAATACCAATAAAAGTTCATTTTTAAAGGGAAAATTAAAAGAAAACAATAAAATGTAACATTAAAAACATGGTAAAGATGAAACTCTAGAAAGTGAGTTGCTTGTTATGATCTGGCTATATCAATTTTATCTTGGGACTTGGTTTTCTCTTTTTTTTGAATTTTATTTTATTTTCTTTTTATACAGCAGGTTCTTGTTAGTCATCAATTTTATACACATCAGTGTAAACATGTCACTCCCAATCGCCCAATTCATCACACCACCCCCCCAACCCTCCATCTCTCATTTCTTTACTCATTTACTTCACTATAGAAATAGTGTATATTTATACTTGGGTTATAATCCAATTCTGCATTATTCATGCTGTTCCTCAAGTTGTTCCAGTTTTGGTCACTATGGGTCTTCTCTGCTTGCCTCCTGGGTTCTTTGGGCGTCGGGCGCGCAGGCGCACTGTGGGTGGGCGCACGTAGGCGTCAGGCGGATGCGCAGGCGCAGTGGGCAATGGGCGCCCAGTGCGCCGGAGCAAGTGCCCCGGGGTGGAGGGCGCACGTGGCCCGTGGACGGCGGGCGCACAGGCGCAGTGGGCGATGGGCGCTGAATGCGCAGGCGCAGGCGGGCGGTGGGTGCACGTGGCAGGTGGGGCCTCAGCCGCCGCGGGCGAAATGCGGCCGTTACGCTGGCAGGTGGTGGCTGCTGTCGCCGCGGGCCTCGCGCTGGCCCTGGAGGCGCTGCCCGCCGTGCTACGCTGGCTGTGGGCCGGGCGGCGGCGGCGGCGGCGGCGGCCGCGGCGCGAGGTGCTGTTCTTCCCGTCTCAGGTGACGTGCACCGAGGCCCTGCTGCGGGTCCCGGGCGCCGCGCCCTCGGGCTGCCCGTGCAGCCTGCCCCACGGCGAGAGCTCGCTGAGCCGCCTGTTGCGCGCCCTGCTGGCAGCCCGCGCCAGCCTCGAGCTCTGCCTGTTCGCCTTCTCCAGCCCGCAGCTGGGCCGCGCAGTGCAGCTGCTGCACCAGCGCGGGGTGCGCGTCCGCGTGGTCACCGACTGCGACTACATGGCCCTCAATGGCTCTCAGATCGGGCTGCTCCGCAAGGCAGGTAGGCTGGGCGCGGGGCCGGGGGAGGCGGGAGGCAGAACCCGGATGGTGGGGGTGTTTGGGGAGGGGGCCTGAGGACCGGGGAGACCCGTTCGCGTCCCCTGGCGGCCTTGCAAGGTCTGGGGAAACTCCAGGGCCTCCCGAGGAGCTTCTGTGCAGAGCGTCTGAGCCCGAAACCTGGGCGACAGCCCCGGGAGGGACCGAGGCTGGAAGCAGGTCGGCCAGCAGAAGCTGGTCAGGGCGCAGGTGCGCAGAGAGGCTGCGTCTGCTTAAGGACCAAAGGGAGGAAAAGGCCTTTCCCCTTAAATTCGTTAGTGAATTTCATTTTGGAGCTTCTGAAATGAATTTTTTTTAATTTATTTATTTTATTATTTTATTTTTTGGCTGCGTTGGGTCTTCGTTGCTGCGAGTGGGCTTTTCTCTGGTTGCGGCGAGCGGGGGCTACTCTTCGTTGCGGTGTGCGGGCTTCTCATTGCGGTGGCTTCTCGTTGCGGAGCACGGGCTCTAGGCGCGCAGGTTTCAGTAGTTGTGGCTCTCGGGCTCTACAGCGCAGGCTCAGTAGTTGTGGCCCGCGGGCTCTAGAGCGCAGGCTCAGTAGCTGTGGTGCACGGGCTTAGTTGCTCCGCGGCATGTGGGATCTTCCCAGACCAGGGCTTGAACCTGCGTCCCCTGCATTGGCAGGCAGATTCTTATCCACTGCGCCACCAGGGAAGCCCTGAAATGAATTTTAAAAATACACTACAACGTGGAGCTGAAATGTTTAGTTGGTGGCAGTTAATTTGTTTCTCCAGCTGAAAAATGTCAGGGAAGTCAGGTCTTTGGCCGGCCTGCCTCTCTCACTGGGGTGGGGACAGGTGAACCCGGATGTATGAATAATTTTGAAGACGTTCTAAATTCACAGCTTGCCTTACCTGTGAATTCTGTTTTCTCCTGTCTCAGTGTGACGTTGTGTCCTGTGTGAGCTGTTCGTAGTCTGAACCTCGTGCCCTTCTCTCGATCACTGAGGCACCCAGGAAGGACATTCCTGCATCAGCATCTGTTTGACCTGTCAATTCTGGTGGCCGCTGTGGCCGAAAGACGCGTGGGGCCTTTAAGAACTGTCCTGGCTGCTCTCAGCCCAGCTTGCACGGGCCTCTTGCCCGCTCTCCTGATGGGAACACGCTTCAGTCTTTTGCTGCTTTTCCGTCTGCTTCCGTGTGGGCAGGGTTGGAAACCTAGTGTAAATGTTGAGGACCGTTGACTTCTGCTCTTCCTGGTAGCTATGTGTTGTCCTGATCTGTTGGTTCTTTTGATGGGGAAACTTGGCAATGTTTCGGCATAGCGGTTTTATTTTGTTTAGGTTTTTAGAGAACCGTAGAACCTCGGGTTTGGGAAGAACCTTAAAGGGCCCCGCGACCAGACTCCGTCTAAACCTTGATAGCCCTCTGAGGGCATCCAGACCGTCATTTGTCACTCACTGTTGAACCGGTCTCTCTGCGAGTCTGTATTTGCCTGGACCGGTTCTGGCCTCTGGGGACACAGTGCTGAACAGCACAGTCCCAGTGGGAGGCTGACTGGAGCAGGAGTCCTGGAGGTGCCCAGAAGGGTCAGGAGATGTCATAGGACAGGTACGGCTGTGCAGAGGGCGGGACATCTGCCCCGCGGCGTGACATGCATGAGGGCCCATGCTGTAGTGTGAGGAGTGGCAGGCGATCCTGGGGTCGAAGGTGGGAGTCACGAGGAGGGGCTGCCGGGCGCACCTAGGCCTCCGTGAGCTACAACAGGCAGAGAGGCTGTGTGAGCAGGGTGGTCACAGGGCCAAAGCCGCGGCTTCAGGTCCAGGGCCTGGTGTCTCCTGCGCTGTTCCCCCTGCCAGGCTTGTACCCCTTACAAGGTGCTGACTGCAGGGGGATCTGCTTCTGGGCCTGAGTGAGACCTTAGGGGCAAGTGAACCCAAGCAGATGGGTTTTGCACCAGTCGCCACTGGATCGTCCTGGAACCAGTAACTGAAGGATGATGCGGGTCGTATGCCCTGGAGGGGGTGGGGAGCCTGCCCCGGATCAGGGGCTGGGAGCAGGGCATGTTTCCAGAGGAACTGAGTCACACGTCCCTGCTGCCACCCGGCCCTCGGCTCTGTCGTCCTCCCCGTCCCGATGCCTCTGTGTCCTCCACGCCTCCTCCTGGGGCTGGTGGGGGCGGGCCCCTGCCTGACTCAGCCGCTGTCACCATCCGGACGCGGTGGTGCCCGCGAACCCGGACACGAGCAGGATCAGTCACGTGAACACATGCGTGCTGCAGAAGGAGCCTGAACCCTAGCGATGGGCGGTGGGGGGGGGCTGGGGGGAGGGAGCGAGGGGCTCCAGCGTGGGGGTGATGAGGTGGAGCGCCCAGCTGGGGCGACAGGCAGCAGTGGCGTCTCACTCCTTGCAGGGATCCAGGTCCGGCACGACCAGGACCTGGGCTACATGCACCACAAGTTCGCGATCGTGGACGGGAAGGTGCTGATCACTGGCTCGCTGAACTGGACCACCCAGGCCATTCAGAACAACCGGGAGAACGTGCTCATCACGGAGGACGAGGAGTACGTGCGGCTCTTCCGGGAGGAGTTTGAGCGCATCTGGGAGGAGTTTAACCCCGCCAAGTACACCTTTTTCCCTCAGAACAGGAGACGTCGCTGAGACGCCTGCACGTGGGGAGGTGGGGCCGGCGTCCCTCGAGCTGGAGCGCCCCCCGGGGGCCACGGCGACATTCCTGCTAGGAGCCGCGCGCTTCCGGGGCCGGAGTCCACGTTCTGTGCGAGGAAAGCCAGTCCCGTTAAATTCTCCTTTGTTAAACGGCACAGTTCACTAGAGAGTGTTGGGGTTTACGAGGAAGAGGCCATGCTGCAGCGGAAGGGCCGGGTTTTGGACCAAACGCGGGGTGCCTCCGTCAGGGTTGCGCGTGCAGGGAGGGCCACCGCCTCATCACGGAGGCCGATCCGAGCCCCTTTCCTGGTTCTGGGGCCTCCCCGGCTTCCCCTGACCCGTCGGTCCAGCCCTCGGGCCCCTCAGTGCTCCCTCAGCCCCCATCCGGCTGGCGGAACCTGGATGGCCAGAGGGTGACGGTCCCTCCCTCCCTGCTGTCTCCAGCTCCTGGGGGGAGGGGCGGGGGATGGCACGGCGAGGAGGAGTGGCCGTCATCCTTGGGAATCACTCAGTAGAAGGGACGAGCACTGAGAGCTTGGTGCTTGGCAGCCCCTGGTGTATGTGAGGTGAAGTGAGCAATCGTAACACGTGGAAACAGGAGTGTCCAGAAGCTGCTCCTGTTTCCACGTGTTAGGATTTTAACTTTTAGCATTCTCACATTCAGAGAAATTTGGTTGTGCATTTAGAATTGACCTTCACCGTGACACACGTGGCTTTGCTCAGTATCACGGAGGCAGGACCCAGGGGTGGCCTCACTGGGCTGTCCTGGTTCCCGGAGCAGGGATGTGACATGTTTGAACTGTCCCGGAGGCAGCTCCGAAGACATCTGGATGGCAGTTGCCCTCTCCTGTCGCTCAGACCCAGTGGGCACCCCTGGGTCTCCTCCCTCATCTCCCAGCCCCTGGGGACCCTTCCCCCACATGGCGTGTTCCTCTCGATTTAAAGTTACCTCTGACTTAGAGTGTCAGATAGGTAAACCCAAAACTTAGCTTTTTTACTCATCCAAGGTGTACTCTCAGATTGGAAGTCACAGACATGGCTTCACAGTGACCGTGTTTCTCCCCTGAGCTGGGCCTGCCGCCTCGAATAAACGTGCTCTCCCCTAGCCGACTAGCGTTGTGTGTTTCTGCCTTTTGTTCATTCAAATAGTGGCTACTTATTAAACAACTTCTTTTGGTGGGGGGGGGGGCATCTAGCTATTTAGAAACCGTTGGCCAAGGCAGGAGCCTCTCGAGGAGTGAAGACTTGGGGGTGTTGCTTGGGGGACCCCCAGTGTCCTCCAAGTGTCCGCCCGGCGCGCGCGGGGCCTGCGCCTTCGTTCCGGAAGCGGGCGGTGTCCGCCGTCCCAGCACTGCGCGCACCGGACCATCCAGCCCCACCATCGAGGTTGATGTTGCAGAAGTTGTGAAGTGAGCTCATCTCACATAGTTTTTTACTTAGTGTAATTTTATTTATATTGTTTTAGTTACTGTCATCTTAGCGGTGGGAATTTGATCTAATCAAGTTCCAGATTAACAGCCTTTCTGAAAGGAAAACAACACTTTCTCTGAGGGCCTGGGTGCTGACGAGGCTACAGCACTAAGATCGGCCTCCACTTTGGAGGCTGTTCTGTCCCCTTGAGGGAGGGTGACCATACGAGGTGACCAGAGCCCCGCTCTGACAGGAGAGGCGTGAGGAGGGGCAGCTGGGCTGGGGGCAGGGCATAGGCCGACCCCGGCGTGTCCGGGTCTCCAGGAGAGCCAGAGGGGTTCGCGGCCGAGGCTGCGTGGTTCCCAGGTCTCCGGGTCATGAAAGCAGGTGGGCTGAACCATCGGTATTTTCTTGATTCGGAAGGTAGTGCAGACCGAGTCAGTGGCTTGTGCTGAGCGGCAGTTGTCTGGGGGGCTCATCCAGTGATGGGCAGGCACACTGAGGAGACCCCCAGAAGTGTGGCTGACATCCCGCGGGCAGGGGACACCGGGCAGTGACCTGAGCACGGAGGGGAAGAGGCTGGGAGAGGACTTGTGTGGCGTGTCGTCCGAAGCTGCACGCTTTGTCCGCAAGATTCTGTCACGAACGGAACCATTACAGGAGAGAATCCATCCCCAGGAGGCTTGGCAGTTGCTCCCTAAGAGGCATCGAGGTCGGCTCCCCTCTTACTGCCCCCCGCCCCTGCCCCACAGGCTCCTGGCCAGCCTCGTGTTTCAGGTTCAAAGTCGTCATTTTAACTACAGGGCAGTGATGCAGCTTAACAAACCTGACAGGCAAAGTTAATTAAACATTGGCACAGTTAACATGTAAAATATTTTAAACTCATGTAACCCTTGTGGTAAAAAAAAAAATGTCCTGGTAGTAGTTTGTCCCGTAGCTGTCAAATACACGAGCATGTTGGGTTCAAACAGTGCAGTTCCATTGTATTTAAAGCACTGTATTGGTTGTACTGAATTGGTTTTTAAAGCAACTGACTAGTTTAAAAAAAACACTTCACTCGGATTCACATACCATAAAACTCACCCTTTTAAAATATGCAATTCCGTGTAGTAACAGTATATTAACAGAATATTAGTTATTAGTATATTAACAGAGTTGTTATTTACTATATTAACAGAGTTGTGCAGCCATCACTGCTGTCTGATTTCAGAGTGTTTTCTTCGCTCCAGAAAGAAACCCTGTTTCTGTGGATTTACCTGGTGTGGATGTGTTACGTAAATGGAATCCACAACATGCGGTCTCTGGTATCTGCCTCCTTTCCCTGAGTGTAGTGCTTTTGAGGGCTATCCATGTTGTAGCAGGTGTCAGTATTTTACTTTTTATAGCTGAATAATAATGCATTGTATGGACAGAACACATTTTGTTTACCTGTTCGTCAATTGATGGACATTGGGGTTGTTTCCACCTTTTGTCTGTTACAGATACGATGCTGTGAACATTCACATACAAGTGTTCGTGTGGACATGTTTTCGTCTCTCTTGAGTATATACCTAGGAGTGGAATTGTTGGGTCGTAGCACTCTGTTTAACCATTTCAGAAACTGCCAGACGGTTTTCCAAAGCGATCGAATCATTTTACATTCCCACCAACAGTGTATCAGGGTTCCTTTTTCTCCACATCCTCACGAACAGAAAGCTATTATTTGACTTTTTTAAAAATTAGTTTTAAAAATGGAGGTGTAATTGAGGTACAATATTATGTAAGTTTCAGGTGTGCGACAGTGACTCACAGTATTTAAGGGTTATATTCCATTTGCAGTTATTATAAAATATTGGCTATATTTCCTGTGTTGTACTAAATATCCTTGTAACTTATTTTGTACATTGAAGTTTGTACCTCTTAATCCTCTACTCTTATCTTGCCCCTCCCCCTCCCATCTTCCCACTGGTAACCACTAGTTCTCTAGATCTGTCTCTTCCTTTTTTGTTATGTTAACTAGTGTATTTTATTTTTTAGATTCCACATATAAGTGATATCATACAGTATTTGTCTTTCTCTGTGTGACTTATTTCACTGAGCATAATATTCTCCAAGTCCATGCATGTTGTCACAGATGGCATTATTTCATTCTTTTTTATGGCTGAGTAGTATTCCATTGCATATATGTACCACATCTTCTTTAGTCATTTATCTATTGATGGACACTTAGGTTGCTTCCATATCTTGGCTGTTTTAAATAGTGCTGCTATGAACATTGGGGTGCATGTATCTTTTCCAATTAGTGTGTTCATTTCCTTTGGATATATACCCAGGAGTGGAACTGCTGGGTCACATGGTAGCTCTATTTTTACTTTTTTTAGAAACTGCCATACTGTTTTCCATAGTGGCTGCACCAATTTGCATTCCCACCAACAGTGTACGAGGGTTCTCTTTATTTCACATCCTCACCAAAGTGTGTTATTTGTGATCTTTTTGATGATGGCCATTCTGACTGGTGTGAAGTGGTATCTCATTGTGGGTTGTTTTTTTTTTTTAAATTTATGTATGTATTTATTTTTGGCTGCATTGGGTCTTTGTTGCTGCACACGGGCTTTCTCTGTGGAGAGTGGGGACTGCTCTTCGTTGCGGTGTGCGGGTTTTTCATTGCGGTGGCTTTGCTTGTTGCGGAGTACAGGCTTTATGCGCGCGGGCTTCAGTAGTTGCAGCACCCGGGCTCGATAGTTGTGGCTCGCGGGCTCTAGAGCACAGGCTCAGTAGTTGTGGCACATGGGCTTAGTTGCTCTGCAGCACGTGGGATCTTCCCAGACCCGGGCTCAAACCCATGTCCCCTGCGTTGGCAGGTGGATTCTTAACCACTGAGCCACCAGGGAAGTCCCATCTCATTGTGGTTTCAGTTTGCATTTCCCTGATGATTGACAGTGTTGAGCATCTGCTCATGTGCCGGTTAACCATCTGTGTTTTTTATTTGTAAAAAACTTCTGTTCAGGTCTTCTCCCCATTTTTTAATTGGGTTGTTTGCTTTTTTGATGTTGAGTTGTATAAACTGTTTATATTGATTATATTTTGCATACTAACCCCTCATCAGTCATATCATTTGCAAATATTTTCTCCCATTCAGTAGCTTGTCTTTTTGTTTCGTTGACGGTTTCCTTTGCTGTGCAGTTTTTAAGCTTAATTAGGTTTCATTTGTTTATTTATTTAAGTTTATTTATTTATTTTTTGGGGCTGCCTTGGGTCTCTGTTGCTGCGTGTGGGCTTTCTTTAGTTGCGGCGATCGTTGCGGTGCACGGGCTTCTCATTGTGGTGGCTTCTCGTTGTGGAGCACAGGCTCTAGGCACATGGGCTTCAGTAGTTGCAGCGCACGAGCTCAGTCATTGTGGCTCGCGGGCTTAGGTGCTCTGCAGCATGTGGGATCCTCCCAGACCAGGGATCGAACCCGTGTCCCCTGCATTGGCAGGTGGATTCTTAACCGCTGCGCCACCAGGGAAGTCCCTGTCCTTTAATACTGAGGACGCTCACTTCTGTGCCTAGCTTGTTGAGTGTCTTTTATCACTTTCCCAAATGCCTACTGGTTTTTAAAATTGCACGTACACAGGGCTTCCCTGGTGGCGCAGTGGTTGAGAATCTGCCTGCCAATGCAGGGGACACGGGTTCGAGCCCTGGTCTGGGAAGATCCCACATGCCGCGGAGCGACTGGGCCTGTGAGCCACGGCTGCTGAGCTTGCGCGTCTGGAGCCTGTGCTCCGCAACAGGAGAGGCCGCGATAGTGAGAGGCCCGCGCACCGTGATGAAGAGTGGCCCCCACTTGCCACAACTAGAGAAAGCCCTAGCACAGAAACGAAGACCCAACATAGCAATCAATCAATAAAATAAATCTTTAAAAAAAAAAAAAATTGCACGTACACAGCTTTAATAGTGTTAAAGCTGTTAAAACACCACCATATTAGACCAGTGTCCTGAAACTATGCTTGACAAGAATAATTTTTTAAAATGGGTGAAAAACAACTGAAACATCTTTGAACAATTGGAATAGTACTGAAAATGTTTCTTTTATGTGTCTGTACTCGTTTATTTTTGTTAAGTTTTACAGATGCCACGAGTTGATTTCTAATAGGTAGAGTCAGACTTGAATTTGTTTGTGTTTATCTGAGTAAAAGTTTGGATTCTGCAGTCATTTTCACATGTTTTACTCCAAAGGTTGTGACAATATTGGGGGAAAAAAAAGTTTCTTATTCTAAATTTTTTTAGTGGGTCACAACCAGAATTTTAAAAAATGAAATGGGATAGAGACGTCAGTGTGTGTCCTAGGAAGGGTGCATTATTTTGTGAAATTTTGGATTGTGGCTGGGGTGTATGTATGTGCGTACTGGGTCATGATGAAAAATGCATTTTCTTTTTTAAACAAAAAGTAAAAATACTGTAACTCTCCGAATGAAGGGGCAGGTATGGGGGAGTTATAGTTCTTTTTCTTGTCTTACTGTCTTTTTGGCCCCCTGAAAGTTTCTGTAACAGCCAATGTACCTTAATTAGATTATGGATGTAAAATATTTCTAACTCTTCGTTGTGTGTGAACATGTGAAATCTCCTGATTTTAAAATGTTGACAACTAATCCAAAAACTTGAAAAGCAGATTTTATAAAAGTAAAAACAAACCAAAGATCCATTATAAGTCTGTAGGTTCCTGACCAGCCTTCTGACTTTTGACCTAAATGCCTATTTTGCATCATGTCCTTCTGTTAAACAAAACCTCGTTCACAGCATGCCAAGGGTGATGCAAAAATAGTTTATTATGATATTGTTTATGTAAAGTTAGGTAATATTTACAGTAGAAATGATCAGCTACATCCATGGGAATCTAGCATGTCACATAAAGGAATAAATATTTTGACAAAGTAACACTTCAGTTGTAGTGAGCAGCTGATCAGAAATTTTGTTTTTAAAAAAGAGCCTCAAACTAAACCGTAAAAGTCTTGAATTGTCAGAGAGCAGCGAGCTGACCAGGCTCTTCTCTTCAAGAGGCCCTGAAGTCCCATGGGAGATGGGCCCCTCCCGGGGGCCGCCAGGGGTGGGGGTGGGGCACACGGTGGGTCTCCATGCCACTTCAGCCTGGCGAACATTATTGTTCAGCGTTAGTACAGAAATTAAACACCAGTTAAAATTATACAAGCTTATTCTTTGAACATGTACCACCTGTGAAAAATTAGCTGTGGCAGAAGTGATTGTTGCTGTGAATTATTCCCGAACTTGTCACAGTAGAAGAAACTACCTACGCTTTCCCACTTTGTTCGTATGCTGCCCCCGCCCCGCCAGCAGCTAGGCATAGTATGCTTTTGTCTCAAGTAGCTGGATTGAGACATTCACCTGATAGAAGAGCATATTTGTGAGAAAGGTCACCGAGGGTTCTAATTGTTGAGGAGCCACTTAGAAACTTTACGTTTTATAAATATTACTTAGGAAAAGTCTTAATCACTTAACTGGTTTTGAATCCTAACAGTAAGTCAGTAGATACGTTGTTAATACTAAAGGTAAGTCCTAAAATCCATTTTAATTGGTTTTGTGATACAAGCATAACACAAGAATGAATTTAGTGTTCTTTGTAATCTATTCCTAGCTTTCTATAAAATAAAACTGAAACAGGTGACATAGCTAGCTGTAAAGGGGAGAGGGCGGATGGCTGGAAACGTGATGGGCAGCAGGCGCCCGTGGGTCTGAAGGCTGCTCTGCGTGAGCTCAGACTGCCCTCCCGGCTCGTCCCACAGGCCTGGACGGCCCAGTTCTCAAGTATGCTTACCAACCTGACGGGCACACATCGTAGAAGAACAGCGTTACGAGTCTTGCGGCGTCCATGCCGTCACACACAACCACCCAGCGCTTGGCTGGACTCCCACGCAGCCCCCAGCAGGTGGCCACGGGTCACTGACTTAGACCCCAAGGCGTTGGGTCTCCTGCAGGTCCTAAGTCACTGTGTGCAGGATCTGCGCAAGAGCAACTCCTGTGTTCCTCCTCCTCCTGATTTTTCTCAACACTTTGAATGGCTCTGCCAAGAAGGAGGAACAAGTACAACCGAGATCTTTCAGGGAAAAACAAAACCACCTGTTAAATGGCCAGAGCTTTATGAAAGGTAACACAGGTCATTAAAAACACTTCCCTGTAATGTTGTACCCAGAGCTGTTCTTCCTATCTTAGAAAGCGATGCTTGTATGAGGAAAAAAGAACCCCCCCCACAGCCTTCGTCACAGAAATGCACGCGGTAACTGCTGAGTAATATTTACACTGCTTGCTCTGCATAATGTCCCGGTTTTTCTAGATTCAGAGGAACTGGGAGCTGCACGGGGTGTGCGGGGTCCCCTGGGCCCTGGAAGGAATGGACACAGTGTGTCTGAGTTGCTGTCGGGGACACAGGTTGGGCCTGCTCTGCTGAGGGTCTTCTGTTGACAGACCTCAGGGAGGGGAGACCGCTTCCCTTTACAGAGAAACAGGAGGAAACTCACTGTTCTCAAAAGGGCAGAAGAACGAGACCGGTCTTTTCCAGCAGACAAAACTTGAGAGACTGACAGAGTTCATCTCCATACTGGGTTTCTGTCCTGTCTTCCTATCAAAGAACCCAAAACACGTGGTTTCTGAGACCTCACTTAAGGCTGCTGCTTATTTAAGTTTTCAGCTGTGGAAAGTACGGCCTTGCGAAAGTGTACACACGTGAAAATACACAAAACTAAAGTGCAACCCCGCCTCCCGAGAGCAGGCTGAGGAGGGCCGGGCTGGGCCTGCTGCGGCGGGAGTGTCCCCAGCGTCTTGCGCTTGGTGCCGAGAGCAGGGGCGGGCGCTACGTTTCACCTGACCTCTGGTGAGGAAGACCTTTCCCAGACTTGGGAGTCTGACACCTGCGCTCATGCCTCTCGGCGCCCTGGCGGCTCCTCCGAGTCTCTGGAGCCGTCCAGGATCCCGTCTCAGAATGGCAGGATGAAGGAGCACCCACGATCACAGGTGGAGAAGATGGGTGTGCAGATGCCTGCAGTGACACCTCTGGAAGAAGTCGGTTCTCAGCAGCACCTCCCAAGTCCTCTCCTAAGGGTGGGGCTGCAGCACCAGGGTGCCGGGACCTCGTTAGTTTCGGCTGAGTGGAGGAAATGCTAGGGCAAGAGGTAAAATCTGTTCATAAAGCAAATTCCTAGTCAACATGAAACACCAAGAGCTCAACTGTCCAGGACTTTGGGGTGTGAGACATTCCAAATGACTGCAGTTTCCAGAGGAGAGAAGCTTCCAGTTAAGGTGCCAGATCTTTTTTCCTTCTAGTATTTCATTCTTTTTGAGTATCATACTACACACTTCCCAGTCCTTTGTAAAACTCTGGCAACACTTCAGTCTCCTCCCCTTTCTAGGTGATAAAGGGCTAGTGTCTAGTATTTTGTTTTATGAAATCGCGTCTTGAAAGTAAGCTTCTTGAGAACAGTGATGAGCAAATTTCTTGTCGGGAAAGAGAACTGCTGGCGTGCTGTGTTCATTTTACTCTCTAATGGAGAACAGCTTTGAGTCCCTGGAGAAGACCGTGTCACGGGCGAGCGGCGGGGGAAGCCTGGCTCATGGTGCTCCGGGGGGACGCCGTGGCCTCTGGGGGGAGCGGGAGCCAGTACCTTCGCGAGGAGAACGCGCACACCTGTCTGCCTGCCCCTCCCAGCGGGGGACACCCCAGGGGCGCCCGCACAGGTCTCACCGGCTAGAGCTGGGGGACCCCGGCACCTGGCACCGGCTGCAGAGGGGGTTCCAGGGGAGCGCTCACCCTCCAGGCCCCTCGGAGGGGGCAGGCGCTGTGCCGCCCCACCCAGAGGATGTGGAGGGGGCCGCCAGGCGCAGTGATGAAAAGATGGTGTTTCTTTCGCAGAGAAACGGCACTGAATAGACGTCGCTGTGAGTGCTGACACCGTAGGTCTTGTCTCGTGGCCTCATCTGTCAGAACTGCTCTCAGGCAGTTCCCTCTCTTCCTGAGCCTGGCGTCCACGAGGCCTCGGTGCCCAGCTGTTGGGTCAGTGAGCCGCTGCCTGCGTCTGGACACCGTGAATGACAGGCTGCCCGTGACTGGCCAGAGGCTGGGCCTTCCCTCGTCCTCGGTCTCCGCTGGTCACCCCAGCACAGCCATCGCTTCGTCCTAGAAAGCCACGCTGGCTCTCACGCGCCATGGCACAAGCCCGCGAAGCACGCTGCAGCCAGCACGGGCACCTGGAACACTGGCCTTCAGAGCTGCTCAGGCCCCGGCAGCACGTCGGAGCGGAGGAGGCCGCGAGCCCGGCGCCCTTGCACTGCAGTGATGCAGGTGTTCACAGAGCCGTCAGGTGGCGTGAGCCTGTCCAGCCGTCCCGCTGGTCTGTGGGGCTCGGCTTCGCTGCAGGTGCTCGCAGGTCCCAAATGAAGGAGAAACGTTCACAGGAAAATGTCACCACTGTGAAGAGCCGACCCAGGGGAACCTTTCCCTCCTTGGGGACGCGGGGATGCCCCCCGTGCTGCGGGAGTGCCAGGAGCAGCCTGGGCTCGCGGTCACCTGCGCCTCCCTGTCCGCAGCCCCCCAAGGGCCTGTTCTCGGCCAGCGCAGACACCAGCTCAACCTCTGCACACGGGTTCTTCGTTCCTTCTGGAGTTCGGCAGCTCAACTGCTGCCTGGGAGCTTGGGGGCTCGCAGGCAGAGTCCGGAGGACGCTGCGTGGCGGGGGCTGAGGTGGGACAGTGAGATGCAGAGCAGAGACCCTCGCCGTCCTGTCCTGCCTGCTCCCACCAGCCCGAAGCTCAGACCTGGTTCCGAACCAGACGGCGGCTGTCACCACGTGCTGATGCCCAGCACGGCCGGGGGTCGTTGCTCGGCTGGTTGAGCTTTCGCAGCGCATTTCCTGGCCACCTCTGCCTGCAAGCCCCGGATGCTGCTGCCGACACCTGTTACCCAGGATTCCTGAGGTCAGACCTCAAAAGATAACTGATGAAGACACGTGAATAAAATGCTCTTTTGACCTAATCAGGAGCACTGCACAATCCAAACGCTCACGTCTACGGGCAGACGAAACCCAACTCTGTGCGCGGACCCTGCCCTTCTGGGAGGGCCGGAGATCCCCCAGGGGCAGCAGGGGCAGCACAGGGCAAACCCGGCCTGACGAGGTGCATGCTCGGAGAAGGGACACGAAGCCACAGTCACGGCACCCGAACAGCCGCCCGAGCCTGGGAGAGGCCTGCCCAGCAGATCCCCAGGGCACCTGTCACGCGGCCCTCGATGACACGCTCACAGACCACTCTGGAGACAGCGCCAGTCTACACGGCGGGGGTGTCTGATGAGCAGAATGAAAGGAGCTGATATTCTCTGCTTTTAAAAACATGGAAGGATAGCGGCAAACGAGTGACTGGTGTGGTGCGAGACTCTGAACAGCTCGTGAGCAGGGAAGGCCCACTGCAGCCAGGAGCTCTGAGACCATCCAGTGCGAAGACGGCACGGGAGCTGCACTTCTCGCAGGTCCCAAATGAAGGCCTCTGTCCTGCCCTTCCAGGACTTTCTCCAAATGACCTCGTGCGTTCACTTAATCTAAAAACTGAGCAAGATGATTTCTACGTTTTCACGCCCAAAGCACCCACGTACCCGAGACTGTGGTGCTCACCCAAGCAGTGAGCAGAGTGGAAGTGCGCTGGCAGGCGGCAGGGTGCCGACAGCTGCCATGAGGCCAGGAGGCCTTGCCCCCCAGCGCCCGGGCGTCTGGGCTGGCTCCCACCTGGTGGGCTTTCTCATGCTCCCCGTCCTAACAGGATGAGGAGTTTTCATGGGGCCATCATAGAAACCCCAATTTCAGAGGTTTTCAACAAGTGCTGTGGAGTGGCTGGTGGCGGTTAAAAAGTTGTTACTCAGACCACTAAGGAAGCAGAGCTGTCGGTCCGGGCCCGGCGCAGGCGCCCCCAGTGCCGCACGGCCTCAGACCTCAGGTGAACTGAAGGAGACTTAGCACGTCACGATGGCCAGTTCTCATCTGGTTCCAACATCTGCTCTAACCTTCTCGACTTAACACAGAGTCTCCTGTCAACCGTATTCTCTGAGGGAAAACTCTCTTCATTATTTGTGGTCACAGTCTGAAGCCACAGGCTGCAGGTCAGCATCTACCGAGTATGAAAGGACCAGGGTTCCTGGTGACCAAGAAAGAAGCGAGCGTAGGAAGGAATGAGAGGGGCCTGGTTTTGTGCAAGATTTAATAAAAAACAAACAAAAATAGGAATGGCTGCTTTCAACATTTTCCAGGTTGTGAAAGGTTTACCACGAGTATCTGGGGTGTGGTTCTAAGCGGCATTAGTGGAACAAATACAAAATGCTGTTCTCCTCTGAAGCCCAAAGGTGGTACATCCAAGGTTCTAGGCCACACTCCCCCGCCGCAGGCTACCAGCTGTCAGCGCTGGGACCGCAGCACACGCCTCCACGCCTCATGGCCGGTTCTCTCCCAGGGACCCGCCCGGGCCCTGACCCCACCGCGCACTGGGCGAGACAGAGCTAGCTTATCACAGGCTGCTGGGCCTTAATACTGACGTGAGCACGGGGGCGACGGGGGAGAGCCGCGTGCGCTCGGGCGCTCGGCCCCTCGGCTGGGCTGGTCATAGACAACCATGGGGAAAAGCTTCGATAAACACAACAGGGAGTGATGTGAGCAGCCCACAGACCAGTCTCTCACGCATCCATACCGCAGTTACTGAGGACGATAACAACGATAACGGTAACAGAAATCGAAGGTGCAGGCGAGGGCGGCGGCCGCGGGCCAGGGAGGCTGCGTCTCAGCTGCAGGGGAGCAGCTAGTCGCGCTCCAGGTCCCTGGACTCAAAGAGCTTCAGGCGATCTTGCACCGTCAGGCCTTCCTTCAGACTCTGGTGGAGAAACAGACAGGCCGTTAGCCGGCGGCCCCGCTTGGCATGGGCGGCAATCCGGCGAGAGGCGCGGCTCGGGGCTCCCGGAGGGTTAGTGGGCGTGCTAGAAGGGCCACGACCCCCAAGGTGGTGGTGTTACTAGATGAGAAGGAAAAAGAAACAAGACCAATACTGAGCTTAGGGCTCTCTCTCGACAAGCAGGGATCAGACCAGTGGAGCCAGGAGAGGAGACCCTGCCAAGAACATGAAGATGCCCGCTACGTCCGCATCCACGTCTGGTCTCTTCGCGGCCGCACGCTGGCAGCACCTGCTGCACCGATCACAAACCCTGTTGGACTCTCTCACTGCCCCGGGGATTTGGGAACGTGGCGGTGGGAACATGTCGGTTTGTTTACTGAGACTCTGAGAACGGAAACCCATCCTTGTTCATGTAGGACCTCGGCGAAGGTGGGGGACAGAGGATTTCCTGCTTTACTCTGGGAGGCTCTTCACAGAGACTTAATTTCTGGATGAGAAAAGGAGCATCACCTCAGAGCACGACTGAGAAGGAGGTGCCTCGCTGCCATCGGATCTGCGTGGCAAGTCCAGGCTTCACCGAGGCTGCGGAACCGGGGCCGGCCCACAATCAGCAGGTGAGACCGAGCCCAGCCTCCACCTCAGAGCAGACCCGCTTCCCCTGGGGCCCCAGCTTCACCCAGGACAGCTCTGCTTGCCTGTATTTTTTAATTTAGATGCCACTGGTCAGAGGAAGAGGACAAATCCACGTCCCATGCTGACATCCATTAACGCCCACGACTGCCTCACGTGCTCTCGGGACTCTGGTCCCAAGTGCGCCTGCTTCAGGTCAGGGCCGCCATCTACACGGCCGCCAGTCTCATCCAGGGGCTGGGCCCCGTCTCCTGCCACACTGCACTGCTCTCGCTGGGGACTTCCCCTGGGCGGCAGCACAGCGCCGCTGCTGAGTCCTGAGGGACAGATTTTCCCGCCGCGCACGGTCGCCACACACACTTGGGGGCCACCCCTGCTGTGCAGCCGCTCACCACAGCTGGGAGGGCAGAGCCTGAGCAGACCCCGCGCTGCCCCGCGCACCCGGCATCTCCGTGACTCCACGCCCAAGACGACCAGGCGGGGGCCTCCATCCCAGAAAATACGATCAGGAAAAAGGGCAACACAGAGCCGTGCAACTGTCTGTTGACAGCACGTTACAGGCACAGCATCATGGCTGGTGTCCTTGAGGGTGAACCGTAAGGGCCCCAGCTTCCTCCTTGGGCCAGCAGGGCTGTCCCCACACACCGAGAGCACTGCTCTTACGTCGCAAACAAACACAACTCTGGGAAACCCCGCTCCTGGGCTTCTCCCCACACTCATCTGGGTCCTGGCCTTGCAGAGAGCCACAGGCAGACCCTCGTGGGTGTGCCTGACAGTTTCCTCCCTCATCCCTGGCCTCTGCTTTAGCGAGCTCCTGGCCAGCGTAGAAGCTGCCATCCACACGGCAGCACATGTGTGCCAGCACATCTCAAGAGGTCTTTCCACTGATCTTCTGGCCCTTTGTCCAAAGCCCAAAGTACTGTGTGGCTTTTGGGATCTTAGTTCCCCGACCAAGGATCGAACCCAGGCCCCAGCAGTGAGAGCGCCAAGTAAGTCCTAACCACTGGACCACCAGGGGATTCCTGCAAAGCACTTTTATTTCCCTCCCCCGACACATGGTCCGCCTGACGGGGCGGGCTTGCTGGAGCAAGGCTTCCCTGGAAGGGCCCTAAGCAGAAGTGTTTGTCATATGTCATTTACAGGCAAAAGGCCCAAAGCACTCACGGTGAACTTGCAGCAGCTACAGTTCAGCCTCAAATAGAAGTAAAAATCATCAACAAGAAAACCATAAACCAAGAACACGTTTCCCTTCTGCTAAACAGAACGTTTTTCATGTTTAAAGAAAAAAGCCCAAACTAAGTTTTGAACAGGCCTTAAACCATTTCTGGCGATAAGTAAGCCAGGACTGTAGGGAAATAAATATACTAAGCGCAAACTACTTGGATTTCCTTCTGTAAACTCTCCCTAAACCAAACCCCTCAGCCCGCAAGTGAGCCGGGCACACCTGCCAGCGTCCCCTGTTCTGAGCCCTTCCTGCTGCCCTCAACTTCCTTATCAGAGAATCAACGAGATCAGGTCAGCAGAGCTGATGAACCCACTAGGGAATGAGTGACTGTGTGCCCCGGATGCCTGGGCCTCGTGGGAGTCGGGAGCGTCCAGGCTGGGTCGGGGTCAGACAGCCTGATGTTTCTGAGCCAGCGCTCAGCCCCTGCTCCCTGTCTTTGAAGGCACCCGAGGTCCTCGGGGCTGGGAAACGCTCAGCCCCAAGCGCTCGCAGTTATCTTGCTCTACTGAGTGGTTTCCGGAGCTGCACGTGCGAGGTATCAGCTCCCTGGCTTGCTGGGCTCGGGCCTCCTGGGCCTGTTAACAGGGCAGAGGGCGGAGGGCGGGGGCGCGGGGCGGGGGTACTTCAGCAGTGGGCGGCTCTGTCAACTCTGCTTCCCGACGGAGGGCAGCGGTGCCCCCAAAGAACGTGAGCGCACAAACCATTCGACATGCACGTGACGGGGCCGAGATGCCGGCCCCACGGGCAGCGCACCAAGCTGCGGGGACTCCCCTCGGTTAGGAGGTTACAGTGTAGTTAACTCCCCAGGACAGGTTAAGGCACGTCACGTGGCTCGTGTACGTGCCGGCTGGAGCAGGAGGAATGAAAGTAACCAGAAAACGAGGAGCTCGCTATGGAGGTGTGAGCAGTGCATGCAGGTAGCACCCTCTCGAGGGCGGCGGGCGGGCGGGCGGGTGGTGGTGAGAGTGGTTTACCTACACGACAAGGGGCCGGGAAGCGGGTCGTTTCAGTTATCCCATGAGACCTGCTCAATTACGGACTGTCGGGGGAAAGAGCAGAAAACAGAAGACACACACACAATAAATCCTAAATGCAACATGCTGGGCAACCCATCCTCCAACCCACCTTCCCACAGAGGGGCACGCGGGGGCGGAGGGCACACACTGGGGCGAAGGGGCTGCGGGCAGCTTTGTCTCTCGAAGGCAGCCGGCGTCGGCATGAACTAGGGACGTGCAAGGAGCAGTCCAGATGGGGCAGGACCGACCCAGCAGGGTGCCGGTCTGAGGGGATTCACCCGCGCCCTGCTTGCTGTGGGCCTGGCCCTCTGCTGTCGCTGGCAGGAGATGGTCCCACTGCTGGGCGAGGGACACACTCAGTGCGAAGCCCCCGGAACTGGCCCAGCAGGGTAAGCGCGTGGGGCCGGTGAGTTCTGGGACCCTGGGGACCCTCTGCTGCGGCCCTAGGTGGGCTCTACATACCCAGGGGCTGGACCCCAGACTCACCTTGGACCTGATGCTTCTGAGCTGTCGGCTGACACAGGATCTGTCTTTCTTCAAGAAGTCAGGGTTGCTTTTAGACTTCATTATATCTGAGAAGACAAGCAGACCCAGTGCCTGTTTTGTAAACCCCCTGGGAACAGACTTGGGTTTGAAGGCTTCCAAGGCTTATCATCATCACCCATACGTGAGACGTTTCCTTCAGCAACCCAAGAGAATCCCAAACAAAGAACTGTAAAACACGAGATCCTTGGAACAGCTCCGGGCGCTGGGAGACCTGGAGGAGGCACGCGAGGCCCCGGGCCAGGCTCCTTCCCGTTGGCCGGCCGCAGCACCCGCTGCCCCTGGGCCGCTGGGCACACCTGCCGCCCTCCTCCTTCTCAGAGCCCCGGGCTGCTCAGGGTTTTTAGCTTCCCATACTTCTGGCGCTCTCCCTCACTTGCTGAGAGCTGTGCAGTGACCTCACGGCTCAGCCCCCACCGTGGCGGCAGAGCCAGTTCTGTGCTCTTGTGCGTTCAGAAGGGTCACAGGCTGCACGTGCTCACTCCTAACCCTAAATCTGCTGGCCCCCAGGCTCCTCCTCGGAAGCAGCCAGTGTCACCATCCCGTCCCCGGTCTGGTTTGAGCTTCGCTGCACATGGCCTGCCTGCCTTCAGGAAGACCTGTAACGTGCCCGCCCAGCAGCTATGCAAACTGGCGAGGAGGGACCCTTGCCGGCCAAGAGGAAGCGGGTAGTGAGCTAGGGCATCTCTTCAGTAGGCAGCATCCCCCCATCCACTCCCCCCATGGCCTTTTGCAGATTTTATGGTAAAACCCCAGGATCAAGAACCAGCGAGAGCTGCTTACAGAATGAGTGAATTGTTCAGGAAAATGGGAATCACAGCCGGCTGTCACTGTGAACACACACACCAAGGTATGACTGTCCCTCAGGGCAACCAGTGCAGCGTCGGAGGAGAAGGGCTTCCCAACCAGGAGGGCCCGAGAGCCGGGTGCCTGCCACCCCCCAGCTGTTCCCTACCAGGAAGTGAGTCTGACACAGAAAAGGACTCCTCTGCTTGAATCAAGCGCCAGCAGCTCCACGACTAAATCACCGCGAGTTACTGAGTCAGAATCCAGAGCTGGAGGACTCACCGTATCCGGACACGGGGGTGTTTTCCGGTGACTTTTCACCCAGTGCTTCGGTCGCGGCTTTCAGCTGCTCCTTCAGCCTGCTGATGTCACAGTCGGCCTTCGCCCTCACGATGCTGAGCTCTGTGTAGATGTCCTTGTACTTGTCACTAGCGTACTTCTTGTCCTTGGGGACAGAAGGGCAGAGCAAAGAACAGTTACAGCCAGGCTGGGTGGCCCGTCCTCCTGGGGCCAGAGCGCTTCAGGGGTGACTGGGGACGGGCCCGGCAGCAGAGAAGGCAGGTCGACCCCCGCCTTCCAGAGGCAGAAACTGGACACAGAGTGAAACAGGCATGGCAGGGCCCCGGGCTATAGCCAGGCTGGTGCCGCCTTGAGCCCCGAGGACCTCCGTGTGGCTTCAGGGTGGAAAACCCCTGTGTCTTGGATCCCCTAAGTGACTTGGCCTCCAGGAGCGCCCGCAGGAGACAATAGTGTGCTTGGGTCTTGGGTCCCTGCCCCAGCACATGGTGGGCACGGGGACGGCCCCTTGTTCCTGCCGCGCCCGCCTGCAGGCTGCCATTCTTCCCGTGGAAGTGAAATCTACTCCAGAGCTGCTACATGTGACTCTGGACACGTGTGGCCCCGCCCCACCCAGAGCCCGTCCCCCAGGTCCACTGGTGGGGACACGCGTTACCCGCAGCGCCGTCTGTAGCTCATCCTTGAGGGAGCTGATCTCCTGTTTCAGGTACTGAATTTCTGATTCCTTGACCCGCAGTAAGACCTAGAAAGAGAAATCAGAGACTCCCGCTTAGGAGCAGAGGGGCTGCCAGGGCCTCGAGAGCGAAGACTGAGCCGCACGGAGGGCTCCCCTCCACACGCCAGTGGGCAGGCAGCTTTCTCCCTGTCCTTGTCAGGGAGAAATGGCCGTGACCCCTCCTGACCCGAGAGCCTCGTCCTCAGCCTGGGAGCTCCTGGCACAGAGCCCAGGAGGGAGTCCTGCAGAGACCTCAGGTCAGCCTCTCCCATCATCTAGGAAGAGATGCTTTCATGAAATTTTAATTGAACGGGGAAAAATCTAAGTGCTTTCATAAAAGAACACCTTATACATAAAAAGCAATCATTCTGACTTAAAATGAACCTTCCTGATCTTGAGTAATACAGCCTTAAGAATCTCAAGCAGCTGCAGGGTTCACATAGTTACTCAATGTTTCATTTTAGTTGGTCAGTGTTTGTGACGTGGTAGAACAGAAGGGCGGAGGGCAGGTGAGTGAGGATGGGTTAAAGGTCCCTGTGGCCTCGTGAGGGGTCCCACGCTGCCTGGCAGCTAACTCTTCTCTTTTGCGTCCTGGCATGACTCAGGTCTTTCCAGGTTCTCCCCCTCTTGCTGTCCACAAGCTAGAGGCCACCCCCCAGTCCCCAGGTGGGGCTTGTATGGTGTGAGCTGGTAAAGAGGGACCTGGCTCTGAGCCGTACCTCTAACTCATAGGCGTCCTTGCCCTGCGTGAGAGGTGACCCAGCGGCCTCGCCACCAGCGTCCCCGGTCAGCAGCGTCCGTAGCCGTGAGATTTCGGCAGCCAGGCGGTTGTTCAGCTCCTGGGGGACAGCAACACAACCAAACAGGGTGCTCTACAGAGCTGTTTGGCCGCGAACCCAGGGCGCGCGGCCAGGGTAGCGTGCAGCACGGGAGGCCTGCAGCGGTGCCTGTGCACGGTGGCATCTCAGAGTCAGTGTGGACACCCTGGCCAAAGCCATTTACACGGCCTAATGCTTCTGTGGAACTGCAGCTGCAGAATCCATGCTCCTCAGCCCCGTTCTGTCACCGTGACTAGTGTTAATCAGTTCCAGGGTTTGTGCCCCTGAGTTTCGGCAGGATCAGGACCTCCCGCCACCCTCACCACTCACTTTCTGTACCTTCTTTCCAGCTAGCAGGTGGTCGTCTTAGGCCACCGCAGTGACCAAGCAGAACCAGTCCTGCCGGAGCGTCCCCCCCATACGGGCAGCTGTGGGCCCACAGAGGCCTCGAGCCTGGGCCAGGCCAACGTGGCTGTCTCCTCAGTGCCGGGGGAGGACGAGTGGTCTTGTACCCACAGAGAAGCTTTTTTCAAACTAGACCTACCTTGAGCTGTTCCATTAGCCAGGATTTTAAATGTACCCCAGTTTTCTAAGGAGCAGGCACATTTTAAGAGAATCTGACAGAAGCAAATGTGAGCAGCGTATGGTCTCGACTGGGAGGCGTTTAAACACGGTGCCAGCCGTGGGGACGGGAGACCTGGACCCGTGCCGCCCAGCAACAAGGGAGGAGGCACAGACATCGCGGAGCCGCCAGACCCCGAGGCCGGCAGCCGGCTGCGGAGCGGGGGGGCTCAGCGCCAGCAGCTGCAGGGTGACGCCAGCCGTCGGGAGACGCCCGCAGCTTGGGGCCCCAGGGCGGCGCACCTGGTTGTGGGCGTTGAGCTCCTGGTTCTCGCGCTGGCACTGCCGCAGGGCCTGCCGCTCGGCCTCCAGCGCCTGGGCCAGGTGGGCGTTCTCCAGGCACTTCTGCGAGTACTGCTCGGAGAGGACCTCCAGCTCGCGCTGCACAGACTGCAGCTCCTCCCTGGGGAGACGGCACCGCTCACTGCCCTGCCCTGCCCTCGCCCCGGGGCCTGGGCCGCTAAGCAGCCCGGCGTCGCCTTCGCGAAGCCTGAGGGACGCCGAGACCCACACCGCGGAGCGACCGCGAGCAGAGCCCTGCACCTCGTGGTCTCGGGTGGCCGTGCAGCTCGGCGGCCCCGTCCCTGTCCTCTTACCAGCAGTCCAACAGCCCCCACTGGCGGAACTCCTCTCCCCGGGTCCGGAGAGGCCTCACCCACGCACCCCAAAACACGCTGTATCAGAGAGAGGTCAGACCTGGGACCGTTTCTAGCACTAACTGTCTGTGCCAACTCGATCCACGTTCAGAAAACCAAAGCCTCGTGTCGTCGTTCTCGGCCACCCTGGACTTGAGAAGGGCTGATGTGGAACCGACACCCCCTCCAGCCGAGGTGAGCTGCTCCCGGCCGCCTGCCCACCCACCTGCGCCCTGACTGCACTGCACGGGAGCCCGGGAGAGGGGAGACCCTGATGCTGTGCGCTGCGGAGCCCCGTGAAGGCTGGCTCTGCACGGCCCCCGCAGCAGCCAGTCGAGGGGCTCCCAGTGGTGCGAGTTCCACTGAGGGCAAAACTGAAGAGTGGCCGTGCTGGTGAATGCTCCCCATTCCCTTGCCTCTGCAAAGAGAACCGGCGCACGCACTTTTTAAAAATGTAGGGGTCGTGGCCACTTCTGCCACGCACAGCCACAGAGCATCTGTGTCACGCGCTACACCGTGTCCCCTCCCCACAAACTCCTGAAGCAGCAGCAGCTGAGGGACAGAAGGAATCTGGGGTAGCCTCTGAGGTCGGCCCTGAAGATCCAACAGTATTTATAAAATCTCCTCTGCCGCGTCTTATTCTTTACATTTTAGTAACTGGTTTCCGTCTGACTCCGTAACAGGAGCCCACTTGGGCCATGAGAGCAGCGGCTCGCTGACCCCCAGGATGGTGCTGGGCCCCTCAGGAAGGAGGCTCTGAGCAGCCTCAGCGCCCACGGGCCTCCACCCGCACCACCCTGGGGACCCGAGTCTCTGTGGCTCTTACAGGGAAGGTGCCGCCCCGCCCCCAAAGGACCTCCCTCCGGCCCGGCCCCCAAGGGCCACCTCCGCTGACTCACAGGTACTGCCGCCGCAGGGCCTCGATGTCCGCGTTGACACTGCTGATCTGGGACCGCTGGCTCTTCTCCAGCTCCCGTTCCATCTCCTCACGGTGGGCATTCTTCATGGCTTCGATGGCTGTGGACAGGACGTGGCCCTCAGTACCCACGGGCTTGGGAGGTGAGACCAACAGGAAGGCGGGACGTCCCCCACTGCTAATGCCAGCCCATTGGCAGTTGGGCCGGGAGGATTCCCGGGGAACTCCCCCACAAAAGGGATGCAGGTGTGTTTTTTTCTTGATGTTAACAGAAGACCAAACTGATTCAATAAATGTCAATGTTAAATCCAAGTATGAGTTTGTAGGACAAGCAGGCTTTCAGGGTGGCCTGTTTCCTTAGTGCCAAAATCAAAAGCACCGCAGGATAGTTACATGAACGGAGGGGACACAAGCCAATGGCCCAGGGCTCAGTCCGGACGCTCTGGGCTCTGACGGACCAAGGGCCGCCAGAGAAGTGCCAGCAGACGGGCTGATGAGACCAGGGCAGCCCCTCACGAGCACCAGGTGTGCCGGCGGCCACGCAAAGCAGGAGTGCTGGCGCGGGGCTCTCGAGCTCTCAAAGGGCTCCTCAAACCAGCCTTTCCCCCAAGGGAATTGTCAAAGAACTCTCGTGGGTAACGAGGCTTCAATCTCAGCCCAAAGGCAGTGAGAAGGCCAGTCACTGCTCAGAGCTGTGCGTTCAGCTCAGGGACAGCCCGCTGCCCGTCCCCGGGGTTCGCGGCTCCCACCTGAGATGGTGGCCGCGGTCTCCTCAGCCAGGAGGCGGTCTTTCTCCTCCCGCAGTTTCTCCAGTTCCCGCTGGTGCTGCCTCTGCAGGTCTTCGATCTTCTTCTGGTGTGTTTCTTCCATGGCTGCAAACCCTCGCTCGCACGTGGCCTGCAAGGTGCACAAGAGGCTTTACTGACTTTTCTTCTGCTATTTACTGAACAGACCTCAGCCCTGCCCTCCAGGCTCCTGGCACAGAGGAGGTGCTCTCTCGAGCTGAGCCCCGTGCCAGCTGTCTGGAGACTCACTCTGCTCCGGTGTGTTTTATGCTCCCAGAGCATTTAGAAAAGGGTGCCTGATTTCTGTGGTTGTTGTGAATCCCATTTCTCTGTAGAAAGAGTTGGTATCGTGGGCAGGAAAAGGCCGCAGTGGAATTTAAAATAGCCAATCCTGGACCTTTATGGACCGACAGGAGGGGGGAGGACAGAGTAAACGGGCAGAGGCTGGCCGCGTCTGGTCTGAGTTTCACAGCCAGACGCGCTCAGCACCGTCACACACTGGGCATCAAGCACAGTCATGAACAGTAATGTCTTTGTCAGCTGCAGGGAGCCAAGGCCATCCTGTGAGTGACGGGTAGTGGGTAGCCCAATGCACGGAGCCAGGGGGCCCAGCCCTGCCACTGCCCAGCTGGCCGCCCTCACCGGGTCACTGAACCTCTCAGGCGTCCACTGAGGAAATTAGGTTAGGGTGTACGACTTTTCCTTTTCCTTTGGAAGGAGTACAAAGAGGGGGCACTAATTAACGAGTGCCTCTGCTAACTGTACCGAGACCCACGACGGAAGAGCCGCTCTCCAAACCTGTCTGTGCCTTGCTGCAGCCTGGCGTGGTGTTTGGCCTAGACATGGGTGTGGGGAAGGACACAGGCATGACCTAAGAAGGGCTCAGACCATCCCACACACCCTCACTGTGTAGTAACCCAGGCCTGGCTTATCAGAGTTGGTCTCGTCGATGGGGTGGGTATGAGGGGTGGTCTGTGCAGCTGTTTTGTGCGTGGAGGCACATTTCTTGTCTAAATCCCTTGCAACATGTTTCAAAGCAGGAATCGCGCCTTTCACTGATCCTTAAAAACTGGAAGAATGTGGCCATGTTAATTCCAAATCCAAGTATGGGTGGGATCCCCCTCCCAATCCTGTATTTGCACATGGATCAAGAAAGGGTACCAAGAAATCCAGCCGCCGTGTGCGGGCACCTCTGTCTCAGCCCCCACGGTGACTGAGAGGCCCTTCTGAGACTCTCCAGTCAGTATTTTTCAAACTCACGGTCAGAGTCTGGACTTCCCTGCGACAGATTTGCTTCACTGGGGAAGTGGTCTTAAGTGCTATCCGCCACTCACTGGGCGTTTCTTCTTGCAGGGGCTGCACCTGGAAGCTGCTGTCTCCTCTCACTGCCCTCACACCCCGGGACACTGGAGGGTCCTAGCGCTGCCCTTTCGCACGCTGTGGTTCAACATGGACTCTTGGTTAACACATAGCTGCGAGGTCTTAGTTTGATTTGAGGGCTTTAGAATAAAGATAAGGGTCAAAATTCTTCCTACAGAAACACTAAGGTGTCTTTAAAGACTGGCTGCTTCCTTGGAGAGTATATGTGTTTAAAAAACGATTAATCTAATTTTTAAGCCAGTAATCCCTGGGATCAATCAAAGTTCCTCGGCAACCACTGTGCAGAGTCATGAGAAAAAGCACCAGCCTTCAGCTGTCAGAAGAGGGGCCCTCAGGCCAAGACCCCAGTCTCCCTGACCTGGGCAAAAATCTGCACAAGTAACAGCTGTCAGCCGGGCCCCAAGAGAGCGGTTTGGTTGTAATTTCTGCGTGTCTCTCAGGGCCCAACAAGAATAGGCACAGGACAGAGGATGCCGCCCACAGCAGGCAGCATCCAAGCCCCAGCCTGCATCACCGCTGGGGCAGAGCCTGCCCCCAGTGTCGGCACAGGGCTTTCCTCCCTCCCGGGTTCGTGCCGATGGGCGTTGAGAGCCAGTCTGGGCCTTGTCTAAGTTGCCTGCTGCGCAGACGCGCTGGGTGTTGTGGGAAGCGGCCAGGAAGTTACTTTCAACGTGGCACCGGCATGCGCTGGCCGCACGGGGACCGTGCGGCACTTTCCAACAGCCCTTGAAGCTTCCTTGGGATCCAGAATAGCCTTCAAAAGGTTTGGACTGACTTGGGAAAAGAGCAGTGGAAACGGCCTGGCAGGTACTAATGGCCCGCCTGCTTGTCGCAGCAGCGCCGGGCCGCCCTCAGTACTGGACGCAGTGCCGGCTCACAGCTGGAGGACGGGGCTGGGGACGGAGGGCACGGGAGGAGCCTGGCGTCTACTGGATGCAGCTCAAGGGGTGGCGAGAAGCCCGAGAGGACGAGGCCCAGAGCCCAGGCTGCCTTGATGGCTCCACACAGCCCAACGCCCCAGGGCCCGAAACGTCACCTTGATGCGCCAGGGCCTGGGAATCCTGTCTACCAAGGTGGGTGTGAAACGGGGTGGGGGTGTGGTGGGAAGGTCACTTCTCAAAACCCCTGGAGCAAATAAGGCTGTGCTCCCTGTAAAAGCAGCCGTTCCCACGCAGGGTTCCCACCAGACGTCTGTCCCCACAGAACTGGGGCGGGAGTGGCCCTCAACACCCCACTGCAAACATTCTAGCCTTTGTTTGGGAAGCCCCCCTCTGCTCTCCGGGGACAGCTGGAAGGCGAGGACCCTCCCCAGGTCCAGGTCTGCACAGCTGGAGGTGGGGGCAGGGGGAGCTTCCCCACCACCCTGCCTCGCCGGGCCCTGCTGGGACCCCACCGCCGCCAGTGGGAGGTCAGCGGGGAGCAGCCCATCAGCTCCTGCTGCTGTTCGCTGACTTGGAGCCAAGAACTGCGTCCCAGCTCCGCCTGCACTGGACGCCCCGCGACCGCTCTGCTTCGAAACCTTGAGGCTCTCCAAGGCCCTCTGGCGCTCTTCCCGCAGTGAGGCCGCGCCACCCGCCAGGCCCTGGTGCTCCAGCGCTTCCCGCAGGACGTCCACCTGGGCCTCCAACTCCTGGACGCGCTCCTTCAGCCCCATCACGGAGTCGGCCCCCGCCTCAGCTGGCCGGCTGGGGGACGGGGGGCCGTGGGCTGCTGGGGCGGCAGGGGGCCGCCCCTGGTAGCGGTGCAGGGTCTCCTGCAGGCACCGCAGCGTCTGGGAGTAGTGCTGCTGCAGGGCCCGCAGCTCCTCCTCGTGGATGGCCTGTAGCTCCCGGATCTTCAGCTGGAACTTGTCCTCCAGGGTCTGCACCTGGCCCACAGGCTGCCTCTCCAGCTCCTGCCTGTCCCCGGCCAAGGCATCCAGCCGGCTCAGGACCCGGCCGCGCACAGCCTGCGGCGCACCCTCCGCCCGGCTCGGCCGCTCCCCTGTGTAGCTGACCTTCCACTCCTCAGACCACCCTCGTGGGGCAGCCAGGCTCTCGCCGCGCTCACGCTGCCCCTCTTCCAGACGCCTCTGCTGCTGGTCGAGCTGGGCGACCTTGGTCTTGAGCTCCGCGTTCTCCCGTTCAATGGCGGCGATCACCTCCAGGTACTCGCTCTTCTGCTTGCGGAGAAGCTCCTCGTACTCCTCCCTCAGGGCCCCCACTGCTTGCTCCTGCCCCTGACAGGAGGCCCCCCTGCCCGACCAGGACTCCCTGTAGCCCCGGAGCTCCTTTTCATACTCCAGCCGGATCCTGCAGGCTGTGTAACACACCTGAGCCTGAATAATCGCATCTTGAACTAATAAGGAAGAATACTGGCCGAGGCCTCCCAGGCAAGCGCTACGGGAGAGATGCCGGGATGCCTGGAGAAGCTTCTGACAGTCTCGCACTGCCTCCACAGAGAGAAGTGAGGTTAAAGTGGCAGAGATCTCTCCCAACAGACTGGCCTTATCTTTAAGCTGCAGGGCGAGCTCTTCCTGAATAGCAACCAAGGCCCCAGAGCTCTGGCTGGACAAGGGACAGAGAGCCGGCGAGCCAGCTGGGTCCTGATGACTCGGTACTTCTTCCGGCGGGCTCCCAGTCCAGGACACCTGGACACCATCTCCGGCACCTGCTGGAAGCTGGAGGGTTTCCGAGACCTGCAGCATCACTCTCTCGAAGTCGGGTGTCTGGTAGGCCCCTAGGATATCCCCCAGCATGCGCTTGTGCTGCTGCAGGGCTGCCTGTGTGCCCTGGAGGGTCTCCTGGATGCTCTGCAGCCTGTGGTGGAGGGACCCCCTCATCGAATGCACGGCAAGGCTGAGCTCCGCCCTGACCCACGTGGCGTCGGCCAGGGCGGGGACCGGGGCTGGCGGGGCGCTCGGCCGCCCACCTCCCGAGGCGCTGGCTGCCTCTCCGCCCAGCGTCTCCAGGTGCCGGCTCAGGGACTCGACCTGGCTCCAGAATTCTCCATCCACCAGCACCTTCTTGGCCCAGGCATCCACTGGGGCCCCAGGACAGGCCACGGCACTTTCGGACTCCAGCGGCCACTTTCCGGACTGAGAGACCTCGAGGAGCACGTGCGAGACATCCGAGCTTGTGTTCCTCAGTGAGTCTGCTATCTGGCCTATCAGCGTGGCCTCCAGGGCTATCTGATCAGAAAGGAGCTGGAGCTGTTCCTGCTCGCTCGGCTCCGGCAGGTGTGCTGGCTGCCGTGAGGCCGCTTTCTCTTCCTCCAAGAAGCCCGCCTCCCCTGGGGGAGCCGGCTGGTGACACAGGGCCTGGATGGCGCCGACCAGCAAGCTCTCCAGGCCGGCCAGGAGCCCCGCCCCTGCGTCACCCGGCAGAGACCGCAGCTGTTCTCGGCAGCTTTCCAGGCAAGCCAGGGCCTGGCTGTTTTTCACCTGGAAGTCACCGAGCTCCTCGACGTGGTTCTCAACCACCTCCGCCCTCGCCTGTCTCTCCTGCTCCAGCTGGGAGGCCAGCGCGGCAACCTGGAGCAGGCTGGCACGGAGCTGCTCGCGCAGCCGCGCCTCGGTGCCAGCCCACTGCTGGTGCAGAGCCAGCAGGGCCTCCTGGCTCTGGCCCTGCTGGCTCTCCAGCTTCACCGTCACGTCTTTGAGCTTCTCCTCGGTGACGTAGAGCTTGGTCTCCAGGGAGTGGATGATGGAAAGGTAGGTGTCCGAGTCGCTGGTCGCTGGGAGCGAGCCGGGGGTGGCCTCCGACGACATGCTTTCCTCCGAGGGGGAGCGGTCCTGACTGGTGTCAGAGGACGTGCTGCTGGCCCAGGTCCTCTCAGACCCGTCAGGGTGGGTGTACTTTTGGCACTGGATTGTGGAGAACCGGATTCTTTGCCTCTTAAGGCCGGGTGCTCCCTGGTCGGGTTTTGAGGTGCTCTGCAGGTGCCCCTCCCTGTCGGACGCTTCTGACCTTGGGGGCACTGGGCTCTCTTCTCTCCTGGGGCTGCTGTCCCCGTGCCCCTCCCCCAGGGCAGCCCCCGGAGGTGCGCCGGCAGCCTGGAGCTGTGGGCCCGAACGTGCGACGCCGTCCTCCTCCTCGGCTTCTTCCAAGGAGCTCCGTGGCTCCTCGGCGTCCTCTGAGGACTCCCTGGCCAACTGCCTTACGATCTCTTCCTTGGCCTGGGGCTTCACTTCTGTTTCCTCTAAGCTGCTCCCCAAGACAGCCATCTTAACCAGCACATCCTGGAGACCCCGCTCTTTCCTCTCGAGCGCCTGCTCGTGCGCGTCCTGGATGCGCCTCAGCTCCTCCTCCTTCTCCTGGAGCCGCGTGTGCGCGCCCTGGAGCTGGCTGGCCACCCTCCTGTAGGAGTGCTCCAGGCTTTGGTAGTCAGCCTCCCTCCCCTTCAGCTTCTCCTGAAGCGCAGCCACGTCCCCGTCGGACGAGGTGACGCGGCCCATCAGCTCTTGGAAGCGCTGCCGGATCAGGTCCCGCTCGTCTCGGAGGCTCTGGACGTGCTCGGCCAGCTTCTGGATGCTGGCCTCCTTCCTCTCCAGCTGCTCCTCCAGCCGGCGCACCGCCTCGCTGCCCTCGGACTGGGCGCTCAGCTTCTCCTTCTGCAGGACCTCCACCTGCTGCTCGTGGTCCTGGAGCCGGTCCTCGAAGGCGCTGGCCCTGTCCTCCGCCTCCTTCAGGCTCTGCAGAAGCTCCCGCTTCTCCCGCTCACAGCTCCCCAGCAGCAGCTCGTAGTTCCGCTGCAGCTTCTCCTCCATCAGCCTCTGGGCCCGCTCGCTGGCGCTGAGCTGCTGGCTGAGGTCGGCGACGCGCTCCTGCAGCCGCTGCACTTCCTTCTGCCGGTCCCGCTGCAGCGCCTGCTGCCTCTGCAGGTCCCGCAGCTCCTGCGTCCTGCCCAGCAGCAGGGCCTCCGCGCTCTGGAGCTCCCGCTCGCTGGCGCGCAGCTGGGCGTTGAGCGCGGCCTCGCTGTGCTGCCGCTCCTCCAGCTGCGCGCGGGCCTTGTCCTTCTCCAGCTTCAGCTCGCCCTGGAGCTTGGCCAGCGCCTGCTCCTTGATGGTGAGCTCGGCGGCGGCATTGCCAAGCCGCGCCTGGAGGCTCCGGATCTCGGCCTCGTGGTGCCGGATCGCGTCCTTGGCCTCCCCGTAGCTGCGCTTCAGGGCCTGGATCTGCCGCGTGATGAGCTCCTGGCGCTGGCACTGGGCCTCCAGCTCGCCGTGCAGATCCTGGTTGACTCTGTGGAGCCTCTGCCAGGCGCCGGACGGGGAGGCGGCCACTTCAGTCTTAAAAAAACCGATGAAATACGGGTTAGTAACACTCGGCCTCCCAGTTCTGAGTGTCACACCTCTGGCCAGGGTCAACCACAGAAAGGCTCCTTGGTGGGTCTGCCTTTTATCCTCTGCACAATTTTTTTTCATTTAAAAAAGAGAAAAACAACTAACAAATCGTCTCATTTTTTTTTTTTGGTAAGTAGTTGCTTCCAGGTAAACAGAAAACATGGACATTCACATCAAAACAGCTCTAACCGAACAGCTTCTAGGAGAAATAAACCAAACAAAACTGAATAATGGAGCACACTGATAAGCAAAATGAAGACTGAGGAGGGACAAGAGACTCCAGCAAGAGGGACGGGCAGGAGCAGAGCAAAGCGTCCGTTTGTTTGTTTGTTTTGCAAAACAAAAGGCACACAGCTCCAGACCACAAACCCCACCAAAGCGCAGGACCGGTGACGATGCCACTTCCTTCTGGGACAGGGGAGAAGGAAGGGAGGCACCGCTGGCGGATGTCAGCGAGGTGACATCCGAAACATTTTCCTGTGGGAGGCGGAGCCCGTCCTCTACAGTAACAGGAAGAACTAATCTCTACCTGCAAGAAGACAAAACGAAGGGGAAAACGCAAACCATGGAGTAAAATATGAGAGTTAACAAAACAAACAAACCTTTGTGGCATTCAAAATAAGAAAGTGAAGCATGCAGAAAATAAAACACAATTGAAAGAAAACTCCCCAAACTAGAAGGCATGCAGAGTAGACAGAACTAATTAACGCAGGAAAAAACAAGAACGTGAAAGGAGTGAGAATAGCTCAGCCTAAGCACTGGCCTGCCTGTGGCTCCCTCCAGGTGTGCTGGTGGGGAAGCCACAGATGTGACACTCAGTTACGTAAGTCAGACACTCCACGTCCACGCCCTGCCAGCTCCTCCTCCCGGCCGTCAGCGCGGAGCCCACCCCCAGCTGCTGACCCTTCTCACCCTTAACCCCAAAGCCCCTTGCTCATTCAGACTTTCGATTATAAGAATTTCCAAAGCACATAGGGAGGTTAAAAGTAAACTGTCCTTTGACCTGGCGGGGAGGTGTTTTAACGTGTCAGCTGACGGACGGGCTTCAGTGCGGGCTCATGCAATCGTCCGGGTTAGACACGGGACAGGGTAGCAATGTTCAAACTCTGCTGCCAGGATCTTTACCACCTGGTGTGAAATGAGTGCGTGTAGGATGGCGGCCCAACCAGGGTTTAAAAAGATGCTTCCCAAACGTGCGGGGTCTGCACAAATGACTCAGAAAGCCCAAGAGTGAGACATGCAGGAAAGAAGGGTGCCCCCCCATCACCAGGTTCCGGTACCTCAGAGTCTGAACTGGGCATGGCGACAACTATGGTTGAAGGGCTAAGGAAGAGGGTCCAGGGGACACGGGGTGCCCAGGGTCATGGCCAAAGCTGGGGGGGAAAGGAAGGCAGAAGAAACGTGCCACAAAAAGGGCATGGAGAGAGGCAGGAGGGCAGACTCTGCCCAGAAGATCCACTTGGACCAAGGAAGCCAGTGTGCTGCAGTCTGGAAATGCTGATGCAAAAACTTATCACAGAGATTCTGGGTCCTTGAGAGTCGGAAGAGCCCTCGGGGACGAAGTCTAGGTCTACACAGGCAAGGAGGCTGATGCAGCAGGGGAGGGGGCACCGGGTTCTGGTCAGTGCAGGACCCTGACTTGAATGCTGTGCCTTCAGCCTTGGCCAAGAGCTCGAGTTCTCCGTCCCATCGCCCTGTCTTGCTTTCCCCTGGCACTCATCTGTCAATCACCTCTCCCCACTGCACACTGGCTGAGGGGGCAGGAGAGTGTTGTTTTATACCCCAGAACTAGAGCAGGGCCTGAAACGCTGCAGAAGAGTTGGCTCACACCGGCCTGCTCCATCCAGGTGACCTCCTGCCTGGCAAGATGCCTGTGGCATGCCCGCTGCTGCCTGGGGGGCGGCACTCTGGCACAGAGGCCTCTGCAGGAAGACGCTAGGTTTGGACTCTCAGCTCAGCACTCAGACTGCTGCCCTCCCTCCCCTCCACGCCACTGGGCAGGTTGGCTCAGGGCTGGGTGGCCATGTTTCCCCCTCAAACTTCAACCTAGGCAGGAAGTAAGAAGTGGGGCCACTAGGCTAGTGGTGACAGTCCCAGGCTGCCCTGTAGGTGTGGTACAGACACGGTCAGGGGCAGGGAAGCAGTTCCAGCTCTGCCATGCGCTTGGTCGTAAGGAGGCATGTGGCTGTTACTCAAGTTCTTAAATTTGTAAAATGGGACTAATGCTGCCATTGTGAAAAAAGTTAGAAACAACGTGCAAACATGTGATATTGATAAATATATATTGGACTCTTTGGGAGCCAAAGAGAAAGACTACTATTGAAAACATCTAAAAAACCCTTCGACGTAGAGGGCTCAGGCAGATCCTCCAACTTGTTGCACAAGGAGGAGACCCAGGCAGCCCACTGCCCAGGGAGCCCGCTCCAGTGGCACAGGAGTCCAGAGGCCTGGCGCTCGGTTTTGCACGTTCCTAGCCTGCCTGGGTCCTGCACACTGAAGCCTGAGGGCGCCTGGAGGGCCGTGGCGGCCCCTCAGCCCTACCTGCAGCACATAGCCCTCCCGGGCGCTCTGCTCCCGGCCCAGAGCCACCCTCAGCTGGTCCTGCAGCAGCCGGTTCTGCTCTAGAAGGTCTGAGGCCTCCTTCTGGCTCTGCTCCAACTGTTGGCAAAAAGACACACGTTTTTAAGCAAAATGGCGGTACAGGAGCAGCAGCGCAGCACAGGCGCCCGGTGCTGTGCCCGATTCCAGCTGGGCTGGAGCTCAGGGCCGCCTCCGAGGGCCTTGCCGGCGGCCACACCTGGGTGGATGTGCTCGTCGGGTCTTCACCCAAGGTTCCAGCTCAAGCTGTGAATCGACCTGGGCACCCACATAAGCGCCACACCTGCTTGAGGATCCACCAGGTGTAGACCCCACCAGGAAATGAGGACTTTGTGCCCCTGTCAGAGGGAAGACTGCCCACTGGGTCCTTTGGGTGTCCTCAGCGTGGCCAAACACGCCCGTGCTGCCCCAGGGCGGTCCTCGCGCCAGGCTCTACCTTGGCTTCTGGGGAAACCCTGTTTGACCAGTTGGCTACGATGGATTTCATATAAAATTCTGTTTGTGAGAAGGGCTCCTCAAGAATTGAGCTGCTTCACACTCTTGCTGTCAATGGCTGTGAATCCAGCCGTCACCCATCTGCCCCTTTCCGGAACGTTACCTACGTGCCCCCAGCTGCTGGGCCGTGGTAAGCAGGGAGAGCTGGGTGTGCAGCAGACTGCTGACCGGCAATGGGGACCTTGGTTTTCAGACCTTGCTGTCTGAAACAAACTCAGGGTCCAGTGTGTGGCCTGCTGACTTGCAGACCCGTTTTGGCTGTTTAGAGCAACGTGAGTTTGAACTGTTACTTTCCTCCATCTTGCCTCTATTACTGTATTAATAGGCGTAGAAAATGGAAAAAAATCCAAGTGTTGATGCTAGTGATAAACGTCAGCCTCGTGAATCTAATCAAGTAAGAAGAAGATGAGAAGTGAAGGCAGGCCAAAGTGGCCAGTCTGTGATTTAGTTAGCCACTGAAGTCAAGCGCACACGTGAATCGCATCCTTGAGAACTCCTGAAAGGCAGGTGTAACTCCACCTCCTTGGCCGTGGAACCTCTGTTCAGACTTACAAATCCACGGCCCAGCGTTTGCAGATTTGATTTCTGGGTACTTTCCTCATGAAGGAAAATGTCATGTTACAAATGCAGGGACTGGCTCACCCACCTCTGTATCTGGAGGAGGCTCGTGCCAGGCTCACCAGCCAGGCCCGCCCCGCCCCCCAGTACCTAGAATGAGCTCCGCCTCCTGCTGCCTGCCCTGCACCCGTCAGGTCTCCCTGAGGGTCGCAGGGCCGCCTAGTGCAGACGGAAAGCTAACTCTGTTCATGTGCCTCTTCCGCCCCAAGCCTCTAGTGCGCGGCTGAAGCAGGGCAGACGAGGCCCCACCTGGCCTGCAGCCCACCGGCCTCATCTCTGGCACCTCTGGCTCTCAATGTCAGCGCCACTCCTCTGGTCTCCGGAAGGGCCCGGTGCCCTCCGTGCCACCCCCCACCCCAGCATGCCTCAGGCCTGCACTGCACTCGGCGGGGAGGGGGGAGGAGGGGCTGTCGCGTGTCTGTCTGCCTGAGGGCCTGCAAGCCCCTGGGGCGGGTCCGGCACAGCGGGTGCCGGGGAAGGTGGCTGCACGGAGCTGCCCTGCCTGCGCCGCCCGACCATTACCTCCTTCTCCAGCACAGAGGTCAGCTCGGGAGTGGACAATCGGTCGCTTCCATCCTCGGAGGAGGACAAGTGCAGGGGGGCGATGGGCACTTGCTTCTCCTCCCGGAGAGGGGTGGTCTCCACCTGATGCCACCGCTGCTCGATCTCCACGTGCACGTTCTGGGTCCTGAGGTCGGCGGTTGCGGGCGGCCCCGGGCCCCGGTCGACCTCCATGCGCAGGGCCGTGTCATCGATGCTGGGCCCGTCGGCCGCGTCCACCGCCCCAAAGCGCTTGCGCCGTTCCTCCCGCCTCCGCGCACGCTCCCTCTCCAGCTCGCCGGGCTCCGCCTCGGGCCGGGGGGTGGCAGGCCCCGGGGCGCCGGCTCTCTCCTGGGCCAGGGCCTGCTGGATGGGGCGGAACTCGGCCCAGTCGAAGGTCTTGGAGCGGCCCTCCCGCCTGCGCTCACGGGCCCGGCTCCGCTTCTGCTCGGGGTCTGGCTCCCCGGGCTCCCCGTCCTGCTTCTCCCGCAGCCTCATCTCCGAGGGGGAGCTGTTCCGGTCTTTGCCCTGCGGCAGCGAGCTGGGGCGGGGGAGACAGCTGGTCAGGCGGGGCTCCCGGCGGCAGGGCCCAGCTCCCTGCTGTCACCACACGCCTTTTTCTACGCGGCTGTGGCTCCCGCAGGGAAGGGGGAGACTCTGCCTTCACCCACTGACACATCTGTGGAGGGAACCCCAAGTGGCACCGAGTGGTGACGGCAGAAAAGTAGCCGCAGACAACGGCCCAGAGGTTTCCCGCAGGATGATACTGGGGGGCCGAGAGCCCCGTCAGGCTGCGCCGGGCACGGCCACACGCACACAAGGCCACGTGGGAGGCAGACCCCACGGCACGCAGGCACTGGGCCGGCGGTGACGGAACAAGCGAGACCAACAACCGCTTCCCTCGAAAGGCTCATGGGTTTTTAATAAGCAGATAAGTGACACGGTCAAGTCTGTGTTTTAAAAAACCACTCTGGGTGGCTGGCATGACAGACGGATCAGAGTGATGGCCCTGGGACCACCTGTGGGCCCGTGAGCTCGATGGCCCAGGTGACGCCCACGAGCCGGCACCAGGCAGGGGCTCACTGGACAGGACTTCAGAGGACTTGGCGGCCCACCCGGGGCAGAGGTGAGCAGGAAGCAGGACACTCGAGGGCACCTCCGCCTGCCCAGCAGCCGGATGCGCCTCCCCGCACCTGCCCCACAGTGGAGGTCCCCGGGCAGGGTGCTGTAGGGCACTGGTCGTGGCTGTCCGAGGCAGAGGTCTCCAGGCTCCAAGGGCAAGAGCCTGCAACCCTGGCCCAAGCCCTCAGCACAGGGTGGGAAGCCCCCCCAGCACAGCGAGGGCTGGGCCTTGGGGGCTCCAGGGAGCACCTGTGTTTAAATGGTGGCCAAAGAGAAGGGAGCCTGCAGAAGAGGCATCCTCCCTGTCCCGGGAGGCGGCCCTGGGAGCTTCCCAGTCAAGACCACACGCTTGCACAGTTTCTCCAGAACGGACCTTTTCAACAACGCCACTGAACTGAGAGCTGGCCCAGGCCTCCGACTGCATAAGCCATTAGGATGACATAACAAGCCGGACCCGCCACTATCCCCAGGAAAGGACGCCCCTGCGACTCCCCACCAGACTTGGGGGGGCCGCGGCGTGCAGCTCGAACCCACACTTCTGACGTCTGTACCCGTTTCCAATAACTTTCCTGGGACGTGGCCTTGTTGCACTAAAAAAATCCATCTTTTCCTCCAAGTATAAAAGCCCACACAGAACAAACTGGGTGAGGCAAGCACCCCGGCTGTGAGGCGGCTGACCCTGGAGTACACTGCTCATCAGGAGGACGCACGCTGTCCCTGTGGGCTGCGGCCCCAACAAGGAGGGCAGGTGCCTCTCCCAAGCCATGTGTTGCCTGAGCGCGTCCTTCCTGCCCTTTCTGAGGCCAGAGCCACACACCTGCGACACCCCAAGGCTGACGAACCCCAGCCGGGCCCCGACCCACCGCACGCGGCCTCCTCAAAGTGCCCGGAAAGAGCTTTGGTCTCTGCTCCTGGTCATAGAGACTCAGGAACAACCAAGTATTCTGTTCGTGCAACAAATGAAGGAATGAACAAACAATCGAACAGACAACACAGGACGGAAGGACTAGAGAGACGAGTCCTCCACTTAGGGTCCCTTCCTGCCTTCTTGTTCAAAGAGGTGCAGGTCACTAGCAAGGAGGCCAGGACCTGACCAAGGTGTGAGGCCGCCCTAGGCCAAGGAGTGCTCCGTGGGCACCAGGGTCGCCCCCTGGGCGCAGCCTCCAACACAAGAGAGTCACTCAAGAAACATTTAAACGACCGGACCGAAAACTGCAAGCAAGAGGTTCTCAGAACCGGCGAAGGCGCCGAAGCCATGAGGGTCAGGGCGGCAGAGTTCTCGACGTCACAGCACCAGCCACACACAGGGAGCTTCTCTGCTTTTTGTAAAATGAAAACTTCGGGTTTCTAACCATCAGGGCAGGAGGAGGAAGGCGTGGGGCGAATCACGAGGTTTATGAAGCATGGATGTTGACACGGGGGACAGTTTCCCAACTTGGCCTCCAGCACCAAGAGTTGCAAAGAGAGCTTTGTCACAGCTGCACAGAAATCCAACAGATTCAGGAGTGGGGCAGAAGGATCAAGAAAAGGCAACGCTAAGGTGGCCTGTGAATGCGGCATCCGGAGCGGCCCTCACCCAGCCGTGGCTCAGTGCCCGGGCCCTGGGGAGCTTCTCCCGCTGGCCAGGCCTGAGGGGGAAGGGTAACCTGAGGCAGAAAACCCAGGAGGCCAAGTGGAGAGTGAGTGGGCAGCGGACTGAAGGACGGGGGGAAGGCTCTGCTGGGCCCCCTCGGGCACCCTACCGGCTCACCTTGTCACGTCTGGGGCAGAGATCGGGTGGACGTGCTTCATGATGGTCTGGATCCAATTCCGCCGGATTCCAGACGTCATAGCGGAGAGGGTGAAGGCGCCCTCCTTTGTCTACACAGAAGACGAGGAGTTAGCAGTGACCGGCACCTCCCCACCCCTGAAGAAGGCCCCGCAGGGAGGCCGGCGGCCAGGTGGCCGTCCCAGGAGTGTGGTATGTGCCCCACTCGGGATGAACACAGCTGGAGGGCAAAGGAGAGAGCAAAGCCGCGAACACTGTCATGGCAGTGGCTAACCCGGGCCAGTTTTTCCCCAACTGCAGCTGATGCGTGCTCCCAACTAATGCCTTCTCTAACATAATGTGGGCACCAGGGTGAGGCCTTCAAGCCAGAAAGGGCTGAGGGAGCAAGAGGGCCAGGGCCAGCCTGAGGGAACATGTACATTATTAAAGGTTTTCAAAGATGGAAAATGTAAAAAAAAAAAAAAAAAGGGCACCCAGCAGGCCTTTACTGACACTCCCTGCTCTTTAAGGAGCTCGCAGACTGGAAGGAAGGAGAACGTGCATGCGGGGGGCAGCGGGAAGGGGCCAGGGCATGGGGGGGCTAGGGAGGGTGGGCAGGTGGACGGGGAAGGGGTGCGTGACCCAGGTGGAGAGAGTGGGCCTGGGGCGTGCAACCACGCACAACAGGCTCACAGGGTGACCGGGGACAGCCGTGGCAGGCACGAGGCTCAGCAGTGGCTGGGGCCCGATGGGGGCCGTGTCTGTTGGGCTGAGGAGGGGCAGGGAGACCTGCTGGGTGGCCAGGCTGGTCATTCAGGTGATGAGAGGGGGGCTTTGGAGAGGTGGAGGAGGTGGCATGCACAGTGCAGCACTGACAGGCTTGGGGGGGGGGCACCTCAAGGACAATCCCTGGACCACCCCCCCCCCAACTTGGGTGAGTTGGTGGGATGCCAGTCAAGACGAAGGACATCACAGGAGGGGGCGGCACGGGCAGCGGGTAACGAGTGGCCTGGAGATGCAGCCCCTGTGGCCCTGAGCGGCCCACCCGGCTCCAGCAGAGCTGAGGAGGGGTGGGGATGCGGGTGGTGGCTGCACAGAGTCCACTCCCCTGCCTCTGAGCCCATGGGCTCCTGTCTTACAGAAGTGAGGGGATCAGAACTCTTCAAGCTGCTCAGGCTACTCATAAACGGACCCACGAGATGTCAGCAAAACAGCTGATGGGAAGACACCATTAGCAAGACGAGTTTGGGACGGGAGCTGGCACGGCCAGGGGCCAAAACCAAGAGAGCATCAGGGCGCTGCAGAGCACAGCACAGCACGGGGTGACCTCGGCCCACCCCAGACCCCGCCTGACGCCCCATCTAGACGACAGCCCACCACCCACGTCTCCACTCCTCTCCCCCTCCGGTTCCCCCCAGCGCAGGCCGATGGTGGGGCCGTGGCCTCTGGGCTCCCTGAGGTGCTGGCCCCGCGGCCGCCTCCTGCTCCTGGTGTGCCGTTTATGGAGTGTGACCTCGGTCACCTTCTCCCACAACCTCAGCTCTCACCTGCCACGAGCTCTCTCCCGGCCCCAGGCCCACACGCTGGCTGCTTGTCTACCGGTCTCAGAGGGCCCATCTCGGCCTCAAATGCACCACGGGCCAGGACCCTGCAGGCTCCACCAACTCCCGCACACGGCTCGCCGCGCTCTGGGTCTCCAGCCCTCGACCCTGCCCCTCCCTCCCCCGGGCGCCCCGCACTTGCCAGACACCTGGCCTCCCGCCCCTGCTGCCCCACCAGATGCGTCTCACAGACGCTCAGCTGCCTCCACGTTCCGGCGCTTTCCACAACTCAGGGCAAGGCTGACTCTCCACTCAGCACTCAGGGCTCCCCCATACCACCCCGCCGGCTTCTACACTCAGCCCCCTGGTAGGTGCCACCAGGTCTGGTGGCCAGGTCAGGGACAGCTTTGCCCCTCGAGATCCTAAAGCTCCCTAGTGACCCAGGCCGAGTCCCTCCAGGAAGCCAGCCTCCCGTGCTGGGCTCCATCTCTCCCGACTTAGAACTCCCAGTCCACGGGGCTCATGAGAAAGCCCCAGAACTCATAAGCTCATTGCCCCCCACCCAGGGTAAAGTGACAAGGGGTCAGGCTGGTGGACGACATCAGCCAGGGAGCACAGGTGACCCAGAAACGCCCCATCTGTGACCAGGAGAGTCCCGGGTCACGGCCTCACTGCACAGAAAGTGACCCTAGAACATGATGATGTAACCTGCTCAGTGATGGGAGTGGACTCATAGCCCCAGGATGCCCTGCACAGAGAAGCCTGCCCTTCAAGATGGGGAGGTGAGGGGCTTCCCTGGTGGCACAGTGGTTAGAAATCCGCCTGCCAATGCAGGGAACACGGGTTCAAGCTCTGGTCCAGCAAGATCCCACATGCCACGGAGCAACTAAGCCCGTGCGCCACAACTACTGAGCCTGCGCTCTAGAGCCCGCGAGCCACAACTACTGAAGCCCGCGCGCCTAGAGCCCGTGCTCCGCAACAAGAAAAGCCACTGCCATGAGAAGCCCGCTTACCGCAACTAGAGAAAGTCCACGCACAGCAATGCAACCAAAAATAAATTAAAAAAAAAAAAAGATGGGGAGGTGGGGGGGGGGAGCTCAGCGTGTGGCCCACAATGCCAGAACTTGGCACCATCCCCAAATCTGTCCGCAGAGAGGAGGCTAGAGGTCTAGCTCACTAAGCATGTCTTTTCCTCCTAAAGGGATGAGGGGCAGAAGGGCATCACAGTGGGGCAGCACGGGCCATCAGATCGGCGCCACCTTCAGCTATGACTTGGTGCCCCTACAGATGCCCTGCAGCCTGGTGGACTGGGGGCTGGATTTTTCCTTTTAATCAATTCATTGGCCTTCAGATCTGAACTCACTCCTCTGAGTTTGGTTAACATTAGTCATTGCCACATGCTGCATCTAGGCTGAATCCAGAGATAAAGCTGAGTCTCTGGGCCCAAACGTCAGAAGGCGACACTGCAGGAGTCCCAGCCGGGGAGCCCCAGTGTGACAGCTGTCAGGCCACTTGGTTCCTACCGCACGCCTAAGGCTCTCATGGGGGAAGAATTAGCTTTCCCCAAAGAGAGGTCTGGGCTTTGCCCTGCGCCCTTGTGATGCACAGTGGGGCTGGCCAGACCAGAAAGACCAGCCATGGAGTGAAGGGCTGGGGCTCTGGCCATGTGACATCAGCCAGGCTCTGGGGGAGAGGGGGCTGGCACTTGCATTTGACCATGTGGACAACAGTTCAGTTGATCAGTTATGAAGCCTCTGTAAAAGCTCTGGACACAGAGGCTTGGGCCTGGCACCAGGCCTGAAGCTTGGGCAAGCTTCCCATGTTGGAAGCTCTGTGTGTCATCACACGTCAGCGCCAAGAGGGGAACACGTCCCCAAGGACACGAGAGCTTCGTTTAGGGTCCTCCTGTTCGGTCCAATTCGCCACGCGTTGCTTCCTTGGGCTGGTACCAGTCTGTATCCCTCTGCTAAAATAAATCTACAATCCTAAGTACGGTGTTTTCCTGTGTTCTGTGAGTCCTTCTGGCAAATTATCAAATGTGAGGGTGGTCTGGGGCACCTTACAGGTGGCATCAGAGTGAGGGCAGACACGGTAGCCAGGGGCCGGTGCCCTCACCATGAGCCCGGCTACCTCTGAGCAGCCCTTGAACCCCGAGCTTTGATGAAATGGCCAGTGAGGACTGTTTCATCTGTCCAATCAGATTATTTTTTTGAGGACGGGGAATGCCTTGCTCGTTGGAGTCCTTCACAAGATTGTGGGGAGAAAGGACTCCAGTGAGTGGGTAAGTGGATGAATGAAGGACAGAGCAAGTACATAAAAACCCAGCACCTTGAGAGTTAAGAACTCAACACTTTCACTCTAACCTCCCACATCCCACATCCTTCCAACTGGCCCGAACTCCAGCGTTTAAAAAATGGGAGAAAAAGAAAGAACCTTCGGTAAAGAAAGGCTTTTAGACAGCCTTGAGAGAAAGATGCTAATGTCTTCATTTTTGCTGAGACCACAGATTGGGGGTGGGGTGAGGAGCTCCAGGACAGAGGAAGGGACAGGATGAGGCGCCAGCCGGTCAGGCCCACGGCCCCACCCTCGCACTCAGCCTGCCTGCAAACCCCACCCAGCTCACATGGATCTGGAAGCCATAGTTTCTCTGCACTTGGTACTCCGTGACATTGTAACATGTAGACAAGTCGATCTCCCCATCCAAGTCTGCCGCCTGCAGAGAAAATGAGACATTCAGAAAGTAAAGGCCAGTGCCCCGTGAGCCGTACATACGCTCACAGGCAGGGCGCTGCCTACCCCACACCACCTAGAAGCATCCACACCACCATTTTCCACACATCCTGCCAAAGACATCCCATGCCCGTGGTTCTCAAACCTCCTTTACACTCTTAAAAACTGAGGGTGCCAAAGAGCTTTTGTTTATGTGGGTTGTATCTACTGATGATATTTGCCATATTAGAAATTAGAAAAAAAATTGAAAAAAAAATTTATGCATTAAAGTACACAAACCCATTTCATTTTTTAATAAAAAGTATCATTTTAAAAAACCAGCAAGAGGTTTTTGCAACTCTCTTTAATGCTTAACTTCCGAGGACAGCTGGGTTCTCACACCCGTCTCTGCACTCAAGTCTGTTTGTTGACATGTTTTTGGTTGAAGCATATGAAGACGGTCTGGCTTCACACAGATACGGGGTTGGAAAAGGGAAGTGAATTTTAACAGTCTTTTCAAAAAGACAGTTGTGGCTGTCCTCCTACAAGTGGTAGTTTCTTGAAGGTGAACTGCGAAGGGGATGCTTTCTGTCCTCTGCTGCATTAGAACCCATGGTTCCACCCTGCTCCTTGAGGGGGTCTTTCACCCGCACATGATCTGGTGACACTTGTCTCGTCCTCTGGAAGAGCCCCCAGATACTGACGTTTCCTTGTACAGGAGCAAACACTGCATTTGTTATTATCACCACCCGTTCAGTCAGGAGAGTCTGTACGCTTGGGGGAGACTGTCAAGTTAGTGATGGTGAACACAAGTTTTCCAAAGTTCCAGTTTTGCTTGGAAGCTCAAACTGAATCACTGGTAACAATTCTGTCAGTCGTTTTCCTTGAAGGAAGAGGCTCATTTGGTTCATTTTTAAGAAAACGTCTGCCCAACACCCAAACCGAGTGAGCATTTGTGCGTCGTACATTCACGCAGAGACGGTGGGCCACGAGGAGAGGCGGCCGGCGGGGCAGGCAGTGCAGACAGCAGGCGAGGGCTCCCCACGGGACGGCCGTCACACCTGGGCAAGCAGCAGAAGCGACCTCTGCCAACCTCCCGTTTCACGTCACAGGATATCACCGAAGTGGGTATTCAAGGTTTGGGACTTAATAAAATCAGTACCTTTCCTGTTCTGTTAAGGCCCTTTCTGTAACGTCACAGTGTGTGGCAGTGAAGGATGCATGGTGGCCAGCCACCTGCTCCTGCAGCCTGACCAGGCTGAGGCACCCATCAGTGCAAAGGCCAACACAACAGAAAAAGTAAATGGCATCATAGTTTTATGACACTATTTTTGTTAGAGAAGAATCCCTGAACGGGTCTCCAGGGGTCCACACACCACACTCTGAGAACAGCCAAACACCCATGCTCCTGTGGTCCCTGGCTCCAGGCTCCCCCAGAGACCCACCACCCACACTGCTCTACATCAGCCCTTGTGGCACTAACGTCTTTCCACTGCAGTCCAGACAGAACTTAGTGTCACGGTACATAACCAGCCCCTAGTGTTAGACATTTAGGTTCTTTCAGATCTCCTGCTGTTATAGAAGTGCAGGAACCACTAACACGGAACACATCTCTTTCTTCACATGTGGGAGTACATCTGAAGGATTCCTGGAGTGGAATGCAAGGGAAAAGGTGCAGAAATAGACTGCCAAATTGCTCAAAATAGATGATTTTTTTGTAGGTGAAGAAAAAAAGAGCCCCTTCTGTGTGGTGTTCGACCGTGGAATCAGGACTCTCAACCAGGCTGGCCAAGTTCACCTGCCACCATCCCGTCCTTGTCCAGAAAACGAGGGACAAGATTTAGTTCAGTTCTTTAAAGACTCAATTCACCACAAAATCTCCGTCTAGAAAGCACAAAACCGCTCATCCTGAGTTTTCAAACAAGACGTCTTTCAGTGTTCTTCAAAGAACAGAGACAAGAGAAGCCACTGAAACCCCCGTACCCGGGTGCCGAAAGCAGGGCCCGGAGAGCCCACTCTCCAGCAGGAACCGGCCCCGGGAACATCAGACTCCTCTGCAGATCTGGACTGGGCCACCCGTCCACCCGAAGGGCACTTGGGCCCAGAAACAGCAGTGCCACCTGGACCTCCCCTATCCCTACAGAGGAACGGAGCTGAGACACTCACCTCCTCAGCCACCGAGTCCCTGTAGAACCTCAGGCTTTGATCAGCAAGGACAAACCAGTGTTTCTTCCACTGAAAGAGAAGGGAAAACCAAGACTCAACTCGCACACTTCCCGCTCTGAGGCACCCCACAGCCAGGGTCCTGGGGCACCTCAATGGGCACAGGTAACGCAGAGGGCAGGCGGCCCCTCCCGCTGGGGGCAGACACACACAGGACTCCGCTCGGGCCACGGGCAGCCACGCGCGCACAACCTCTCCCCGGCGACAAGGCGGTGCGGACAGCTGCGGTGGGCCACGGGCTGCGTGTGCTCCGCCCGCAGAGGCGTGGCTGCTGAGCGGGGCTGCAGCTCCAGAGGCTGCAGATGGCGGCTGGGCCCCCAGAGCCAAAAGGAGGCCACCTGCAAGCCACGGCCACCCCCTGGCTAACCAGAGGGGCGCCCACCCGCTGCCGGCAGGAGCAACCCAACCAGCCGGACCCCCAGATCGTCACTGTGAGGAGCAGGAGGGCTCGAGTCTCCAGGCAGGGCCGCGGGGATGGATGTGGGAGAGAGAGAAGAGGAGGGCGTTCGGGCACGGTCGCTCAGGAAGCAGGGAGGGGAATCTACGGGCTTCTCGGTGGGACCCGCAGCCTCCTCTGCCTGCCTCCTGGGAGGCCTGGCCTCCACCCCAGCAGCCACGAATGGCTCGATCTTCCTGCTCAAGTCCACTGCTCCCCGCAGGGCTGCGGCTGCGCCCCGGCTACTGGCCGCCACCCCACAACCGGAAGGCCCTTCTGTCCTGGGGAAGCCTGGGCTCTCAGGAAACTTCTGGGAGAGGTCACCAGGTGGGGAGCCAGTGCTGTAGCATGTCCCCAGGCCTGATGCTGAGACCCCGTCGGGAGCAGGAGAACAGTCCCTGCGCTGGCAGCAGGCAGGCTGGCGACCCCCACACCCCACTGCACCCCCAGTTGTGAGGAGACGGGGTCTCGGCCACGACCCTGGTCCCCAAGACGAGGGGGTGTGCTGGAGGCGGGGGACAGGGCCGGCGCTCACACACCCGCAGGGACAAGGCCAGCTGAACCTCATGCCTGCTCCCCGGCGCCTCAGGGACCACAGCAGCTCTGGCCACTCACCTGGCCATCCTCATACTGCCTGGTCAGCCAGCCTTTCTTGAAGTTCAGCAGGTCGGGCTAAGGAAGGAACAAAAAAGAACAGCTGAGAGGAAAGCAGCGGTGTCCCGGTTCTGGGTAAAGGGTGACCGAGAAGGCAGGTGTCTCTCCCCCGATGAGGGGGCCCCGGAAAGGGGCTTATCCACCTGCCAGAGGAGCCCCCGTGGCCCCTCGCCCTGGCAGGGGCTGGCAGGGGCTGCCAGAGCTGCTCCCCGGACGCGTGTCTTCGAGGAGGCCGAGGCCGGGCACGGGGAGCAGGCGCGGCCCCCTCACCCCGTGAGCAGCACAGTGGAGCCGCCCGGGAGGCAGAGAAGAATGGCCCAGACAGAGTCACCCGGCATTTCGCGTGGAGGGAAGATGTGCAGCGATGGCTGAAAGGAGAGCGGACAAGTTCTCACAGAGGCCACAGAAAGACCGAGAGCAGAGGCCACGCCCGGTGTGAAGCAAGACGCAGCAGCAAGCCTGCCAAGACCCTCAGGCCACTGACCTGCCAAGACGAGTCTGAGTCTCCGTTTCCCTACAAGCAGCAGAACCAGGACCGCAGGCACTGAACAGGGCGCTGTCCCTGCGGTCCCCTCTGGCCCCTGTATGCCAGAGCCTGAGGAGCAGCCTGAGGGCACCTTGAGGGCCGCAGGCGGGCAGCCCCCTGGGCCTGGCTTGTGTCACACATCGGGGCGCAGGCAGGCCAGTGTGAAAAGAGACGTGGCCCGCTGCCCCCCTCAGCCCACGTGCTCTTCTACAGCCGTCACGACCAGAACGGGGCTGTGACGTCTTGTTCTATTCCAAGGACCCAAGAAGGGTTCAAGAGAACACATGCCACGTAGCGGGACACCCATGAGCCACACGTGTCCTGGAGCCTCTGCTCCAAACCAGCTAGCAAAACCCAGACTCCAGGCAAGAAAGCCTCCGCCCTGGCCCCACGGCTCCAAGTCAGGTTGCCGCTGGAGGCCCCAGGCCTGGGAGGCGCGGCATCAGCCCCAGGCTCCTCGGAAGGCTGGGGACAAAGCAGAGAAGGGCCCACACGAGCAGCTGTCCTCACTCCTGGGACGCTGGCCTGCCACTCGGGGCTCTCCGAGGGAGCGACGGTCCCACTCGACCCGCCTGACCACTCCCTACCTGCACCCGATGGCCACGGCTCCCATGCCCTGGAGCAAAGGCTGGGCTCCCTCCGTGGTGACCCCACGAACAAGACAAGTGCCCAGCAAGAGGGGGTGGTCCCGACTCCAAAATGTCACAGAAACAAACACCCAAAACAAGAAGAACGGAGGTTCGTCCTGTGGCCCTGATTCCCCGGAGCCAGAATTCCACTGCTCCGGCCGGATGGTCTCCTCCGCTGGGGACCTCAGAGCTCAGGATGCCCACGCAGCCCAGAGAAGGGGCAGAAACACGGCACCTGCTTCCCACGCACGGCCGTGAGGGCCCGTGCACAGAAGGGACGCCAGCGCGGAGGCACAGGCAGCAGCAGCGAAGAGCCCAGGGGGCAGAAGCAGCAGGAAGGGCATCCGCAGGCCTCGGAGCGCGGGCGCCCGGGCTCACCGTCAGGGAGGGCTCCGTGGACCTCCTGTCCAGTGACTTGGCTCTTCGGTGTGGAGACAGGGGGGAGGCCGAGGCGTCCGGGAGAGGAGCTTCGCTGGGGAGGTCCTGTGGCAGAGAGCAGCCCCGTCAGCACCAGCCAGCCCCTGGGCAGCCGGAGCCGCGGGAGGGCCGGGCTGCGGGGCCACGTTCCGGACGAGGAGCGGGCGCTCTGCCGTCCGGGCTCCCTCAGCACCTCTGCCCGTGCGGACAGGACCTGCGCCCAGACTCCTAGTCCCACGCCTCCAGCTGCCCGCGGCTGGGGCCGAGCCGCCCTGGTGGGAGAGCAGCCTTTTCTTGCAGATGCACCAGCCACGTGGCTCTCCTGGCCCCCGTCCTCCCCCGGCCTCGTGGGGTCACAGAGGGAAGACGCTGGGCTCTGCGCAGTGAGCACTAGGGCCCCTCTGAGCCCAGAGAGAACAGGAGGAAGACGGAGGGCAGACTCAGGGGGCCCACGAGAGGCGGGTGGCCCAGGAGAGGTGGGTTTCAGAAGCGGAATCCACCTTGGGGACTGAGCGGAGAGAAACTGGGGCTGTGGCCACCGCCCGAAAGAGAGAGGAAGGAAAGTATTCAGCCTCGCGGCCCGACTGCCTCAGAGAGGAAGAGACTGGCTCTGGTTACGACCTGGGACCAAAAAAAAGCTCACGAGAGCAGCTTTCAGCAGAGACGGACGGAGCTCCGAGAGAAAGACGCAGAAGACAGGCCTCACCCTCAAGACGTCCACTCAATGGGGAAGGAGATGAGAGACCCGAGAGACAACCAGGAGATGCGAGCGGGAGGCCAGGCAGAAGAGCGTCCAGGTGTGAGTGGGGCCTCGGGGTGTGTGGGGGCCGTGTGCTGACCTTGCCCCCGCCGCCCCGCTCGGCCTCGCTGCCGCCCCGGAGCCCGAACGCTCACCCGCTTCCGGGGGAAGGCCCTCTTCTCGCTCCGGCCCTGGCGAGTGTCGCTTGACAGCGAGGGCCCGGCTGACACGTTGGTCTCCATGTGCTCTGCCTTCTCGATGTCCAATGCCTCAAATTTCTCTATTACCTGGGACCTCCTGCAAGAGAGAGCATGAGGCGGCTGAGGGGGAGACAGGGTCCCCCAGAGCCCGAGGGGATGTGGTCCGGAGTCTCAGAGGGGCTCCCGCAGCCAACACCCCACGCCTGGCTCACCCCAGCTTCCGGGCTGCCCTCGCGCAGGGCCCCCCGGCAGTGCACACCGCTCGCTCAGCCAGCTCGCCTCGGACACCCCTGCTCCCTCTCCCACCTCCGCTGAGGGGGGCTGTGCGGGGGCTGGCAGCAGCTCACGGGCAAGGCCCATCCCTTCCGCCAGACGCTTCCTTGCCCTCTGCCTCCCAGCCCCCACACTGGAGTCCCCGCACGCTCTGCCGTGCTGACAAACTCGGCAGTCACACGCTCAGCGCTCGGCACCCTCTCCTGAGCCAGCCGGATCAGAAGGCAGCCAGCACCTCGGGGGGCACGCCCCGTCCTCATCACATTCCTCAGCAGATCTGATGCGGCCCCCACCCCAGGGCATCCAAAATTTAGCAAGAAAAAGACCCACGAATTAACATTGTTTCTGCCAACAGTAAAAAGAATCAAAACCCAAATTAAAAACAAAGCAAGTTGATTTCGTGTGAAAGGGTGGGCGGCATCGTCAGGCCATCTACGGCTGGAGACGGAGCTGAGATGGGAGCGAAGCAGGCGGAGGAGGGGCGAGTAACGTCACACAGCGACACAGCAGGAGGAGGTGGAGAGGGGCAAGACCTGAAAGAAAATAAGGCTGGAGAATGAATAAACAGAAAAGGACTGCTTGTAAAAATCAAATCATGGTAAATCAAAATTATCCAAAGAATTAAAGAAGCAAAAACCCGAGGTGATCACTGAGGAGCGCGACCAGTGAGGAGTCGTGAGCGGCCGCATGGAGGACACGCCCTCGGGGGCTGCCCGCGTGTCTCCGGCCAGAGGCCTGTCCTCCCAGAGATGCCCAGGCAGGCGCCCCGAGATCGCCTCACACGGAGGGCTGTCCTTGCATCGGGACGAGCAGCAGAGTCGAGGGCAGCTAGTGAAGGGCCGCTGGGCCCAGAAGCCTGAAGTCTAACTCCATGAGGAAGGGGGGGAACCGGCCCCCATCCTGAGGCCCTGGAGGCCAGCTTGCCCTCGGGAGGCGCACAGTACAGGTGGCTCTCAGGGCTTCTTCCTCAGGAGGGCAGAACTCCCGGGGACCCAGCTCCCTGTGAAGCCAGGGCCTGCGGCACTCTCAGCTCCCGCGGAGTCTCCTCCAGGGACAGAGCTGTCCCCAGGCAGCCTGCGGGGTCAGCAGCGGTGCGGCCGAGGGGGCAGCAGGGGAGCGAGCGAGCGAGCGCGCGCGGGAAGCCGGGGCGGCGGGAGGGCCTGGGAACCACGGGGAGCTCTTGCGGGTGCTCGGGCTGGCCGGGCGGCTGAGGTGGCCTGTCCCCAACCGACCTGCCGGGTTTAGAGGACACTCCAGGCCCGCTCACAGGCCTCGGTGCCGCCACATGCAGAACGAGAGCTCTTCCAACTGACCCCGGGACCAGGAAGCCCCAGGGAGGCCTTGAGGAGCAGCGCCTGGCGAGTCACAGGCGAATCGCATGCTGCGAGCCGGCCATGGCTGCGAGGGGGTCAGAGGAGCGGAGAGGGCGGCAGCACCTGCCAGGGAGTCAGCCATGGTTGACTCTGCCAAGTGGGGCCTTTGAAACTTGGGTCCATTGAAGCCCTGCAGGTGTGACAGCAAAGGCCTCCCAGGTGGGCCGGTGACGGGACAGAACCCGACCTCTCCAGGCTCCCAGCTAAGGCGCAGGCAGGACAGCGGGCAGCTGGTTCTGGGGTCAGTCACCAGCAGTTCAACCAGGGCCATGGCCCCCCACACTCAGTCGGCAGCAGCTCGCCATCCAAGAAGGATTACTTCCGGGCCAGGGCTTGTCAGGAAACCCACCCCTGAGGTCCCCCAGTCGGGCTCCCGGGCAGCTGCCACTCTGGGTAGCTGTGGCCGGCGTCCTGCCAACATGGGGCTCTGTTCTACACCACCAGAGACAGGAATCCAATCCAGCACTGGGAGGGGCGGCTACTCAGGACCAGAGAGCAGGCCTCGGAGAATGACAGCAGCCAGTCAGATGTCATGAGGGTCAGTAAGAAAGTGACGTGACAGTGTTAGGATGCAGCGCAGAGGGGCCCCAGGGCAGCCTGCACCAGGTGAAAGCACATCCTCCATGGTAGCAAAGAGCAGGCGGAAGCAAAGCCCCAGAGATGCCGTGTAGCCTGGGCCGCTAGCTGAGAGGGAACTCCAAGCCAAGCAGGTGCGCTGAATGTTAATTCTTTGGTCCCCGCCAAACCAGGGTGTGGCTGCCCGCTCAGGGGCCTCCAGGATGCAGCAAGAAGCCCCCCCCTGCCCGGCCCACTGGCCGCCTACATCTGGCAAGTCCGTTCGCTTATACTTCTGGCAAGTCCATTCACTTATACTTAAGAGCGCTAAGGACAGCCTCGGCCCTGTCCCGGGTCCATCCTGGGAGCAGGGCCCTCCCGTTCCCAGGTCCGGCCTGGGGTTTCTGTCGCGGCTCTGCTGTCCCAGGCAGTTCCCGTGAGGAGTCGCCCTGCTTCTGCGCCCCCGTCTCTGCCCCTGCACACCAGGGTGGTCACACACCTCTCCAGGGTACTAATGAACCAGGCGGACAGACACTGGAGGGCGCCCCCCAGGACAGGTCAGCTTCCCCCTCCCCAGCACCGAGGCACCTTCTGTTTCCTTCACTCTCTTCCTAGTGCTGGAGGGGACATTTGGGAGAGCAGGTGGGTGGTGAGAAGCAAGGGAGCAGGAGAGCAAAGCAACCTGCTCCCAGCCAACCCCTCGAGGGGGAGCCCAGGGCCACCCCGTCTGTCCGCATAGCTCGCCCCAACTCTGAGCTGGGCTTGGACGGGGGGAGGGCGGCAGCAGGACACTCCACAGACACTTGTGGAACTTGGGTCTGAACCTCTTTCTTAGATAGCAACTTCTTTGGAAATGTAATGAAAACTATGGATTTTCTTTTCCCAGAACATGAATCGTTTCGAGAGGTTCACATCCCGCCAGCAGCCCACGCAGCTGGGTGAGAGCCCTGTCCCTGGGCAGACGCTCCATTTACAGACTCAGGGGTGGAAGCTACTACTGGAAGGGGCACTGGGGCGCTCTGGTCCGGGCCTGGGCCTGGAGGCCTCCGAGACGGAGCCATGCAAGATCTTGCCCCCCCCTCTCCGGGGGAACGAGGGAAGGGCCCTCCTACCCTCAGACCACAGTCAAGTCCCACACCTCCACCAGCCCTGGCCCAGGCCCATCTCCAAACCCTGTCTCTCCCCAGGCACTCGTGTGTGTGTGTGTGTCTGTGTGTGTGTGTGTGTGTGCGCGCGCGCGTGTGTGTGTGTGTCCGGGGAGGAAACGTGTAACAAAGTGTGTGAGAGGGTGTACGAGAATGTGACAGAATGCACGAGTATGTGAGGGTGCACAGGTGGGTGTGTGTCTAAGACAAGGTGAGTGTGCACGGCAGGGGCTGCAAGGGTGCGAGAGTGTGTGCACCCATGTTTGTGAGCACACGGCCCTCCAGTCGCCCCCCCACCGCCCTTACCTCCGCTCGTTGCCAAACAGACGGGCCACCTCTTCCCTCCCAGGGCTTCGGGCCCGGGTCCTACGCTCCAGCCGCCTTCTCTCCACCTGGAAAGCTTCTCGGTGGCTGATCCTGATGGCCTTAGGGACGTCGGCCAGGGTGGCATACTGCCTGCTGGCTTTAAAGGCAGAGGCGTGCCCCGGTCTCTCTGCACCCCGCCCCCCAGCGCTGCCAGAGTCCACGTGGGCAGGGGGCCGGCGGGCTGTGTCCAGGGAGCTGAAGGAGCCGCTGCAGACGGTTCGGCCAGAGGGCTGAGGACCTGGGGGAGGAAGGGGGCGGCCAAGCTCCCGGGAGGGCGGGCCGAAGCCACTGTACCTGTTGGGGGGAGTGCCGGGGCTGGGCGGGGAGAGCGGCGGCGGCAGCTGCTCCTCGGCCTTCACGTCCTGCTTGGTCTTCTCCAGCGAGAAGTAGCCGCTCTCCACCCGGACTTTGCGGCCACAGTCCGCACGCTCGCTGCCTGTGGTGCCCTCCTCTGCAAGAGGGGACAGGAGACACGCTGGGCCGGCTGCCCCCTCTGGTTGGGGACTTTTCAAGAAGGCACGCGGATCCCAACAGGCCACCTCTCTACCTCCCACCTCCAGAGGCTGGCGTGGCCACCCCAGGGCAGAGCCCCAGGAGAGGAACTTATCCTTATCTGCCTCTCCCTACCGGGCTGCCCCGACAGACTGTCAGGGGGTCCCTGAGCTTCTAGTCTGCGGGCTCCGCTGGGAGAGCACGATTCTCCCAGGAGAGACGTCCCACCAACAACTACTTCCTACCGAACATCAAGGAGGAATCCAAGGGCCAACTAGCCATGCAACCTTTTAGTACATTTTTGGAGGGACGGGCAGAGAAGCACCTTGGCAGGAGTGAGAGGAGTGAACGGTTCTGGATGTGGATGGGCGTGTGCTGCCTGCGGAGGACTGAGGGACCTTCTGCCCAGAGCCTGTACAAGATGCATTTCACCTGAACGAGCTGGGTCCCAACTGTCCCTGCGCCTCTAGTGGCCTGGACAGGTGTAAAGGGCAAAGCCAGTCTGTCTCGTGCAGAGCCCTCTCGGGCCTGGACGAGCGAGGCTGAGGCTGCCGCCCCGCTTCGGCTCAGGCAACTCCAAGTGCTAGGTGGAGAAGGGCAGTCATGCCAACCATTTCCTCCCCAGCATCCTCTTCCCCTGCTCCACCCAGGCGCCCAGGTAGGACGAGACAGCCCTCACTGCTGCTGCTCTCAGGACACAGTGGGCTTCCAGAGACGAAGCAGCCACAAGACACAGGAACCAGCGGCCCCCTTGTACACAGACCTCGTTACAGAGCATCCTGATTCTCACGACACCTGCCTGGGGCTCACGGGTAGGACTAAAAGAGCTACAGGGGAGGGGCAGGGCAATGGCCGGAGGCCAGCGACCCAGGTCCCACACCAGGCCCGGCCCGGGGCTGACGGACACAAGGTGAGGGAGCCTGAGGCCCGGGGCTCACTATCGGCTCAGAGGCCCCAAGTCCCAGAACCAGCTCTGTCGGGAGGCCCGTTCTAGTGCTTCAAGCTGGGGCACCAGGACAGGTGGGCACGAGGGCCGGCCCGGCCACCACTTACCATCTCTGCTCTCCAGCCCTGGCTCCCTCAGGGTGCCGGCCACAGGAGGCTGGCTCTGGCTGGGACTCTGGGCCGGACTCGGGCTGCTCCCATCGGGCTGGTCCTTGGCCCTCATTTCTTCCTGCCAGAGGGTGGACTTGGTGGTGGGAACCTTCTCAGCACTGGGGATGCTGCTGCTGCTGCTGGTGACAGCCATCTTGGCCGGCCCTGGCTCCTGCAGGGGAGAGCGGTGTCCGTGCGGGCCTGGGAGCACACGGTCTGAGCTGCCCGGGTGCCTGGCTACCAAGGTCAACTACACCGTGTCAGAGGCCCAGAATGCCAGAACGGAAGGCTCAGAACAGATGTCCTGGTTGGGCTGGAAGCTTTTTCTCTTCTGCAGCCCCAGCCAGCACCCCAGGTGGGAACCCAGGCCAGAGCTGGTGCTGCCCCGAGGGAGAAGCATTTGTGCGAGAGGTACTTAGCCAGACACAGAAGCCAAGGCCAGAGCACACAAAGGACCGTAACTCCACACTGCAAGCCTAGAGCCCAGACAGGGCAGGGCTGGGACCCCCGCCACCCTGCGGCACCTGCTCAGGCCCTGGGCCCGAGTCCCTGCCCACCCAGGGCACTGGGGTGCCTGCTGCTGAGGGGCTGCCAGCAGGATGGCTCTGGGCGCCCCCAGAAATGAGGCACATCTCAGCTGTCTTTCCCCAAAACACAGAGACCGCCTGCTGGGCTCTCGGGGCGCCGCACCCTCCAGCCCTCACCAACCACCCCGCAGGGGAGGCTGCCTGGGCTGAGAGGAGGCGCAGCCCACGCTCGCCCGGCCAGTAAGAGGCGGAGTGGGGCTCTGAGCACTTTCCACCACCAGGCACCCCAGGAGCAGGAGAAAGGCCCAAGAGGGGGCTTCACATTGGACGGGCACCCCTGAGGAGCCACCAAGAAGCCCAGGCACGCTGTGTCCCAAAGTGAGAGACAGGCATTTCACCAGGTCCAAAGTTTCCTTAGCTCTGCAAGGATCTCAGGCCTCCTGGGATGGGATAAAGCCAGGATGACTCTTCCCACAGACCCAGGACACACCTGACCACCCATTCAGGCAGACCTGACTCCCCAGCTGGAGATTCCCGAGAGCTCTGACCCACCATGGAAGAAGTGGACTTCTTGGAAGAACATGGCGTGGTTTCTGACAGTTTCCTGAGACTAAAAGAGAACCAGTTCCAATGACCCGAGGAAGCCTGGCCCTGGGGCCCCTGCTCCACACCCCAGCAGCGACGCTTTCCTAAGCAGAAGCCCCTCTGGGTGCCGCTGCCCTGCCCCCTCCCAACAACCTGAGGCCTGTGCTCAGAGGCTGGGCGTGGCTCTGCCGGGCCCAGGGTGGCGCTGAGATTCCTCCTGCAGAGCTGGGCGGGGGTGACCTGAAGACCTTGCTCGGTGAATCTGTCCCCTCTGTGGAGGGGAGGCTGGACCAAGGGAGACAGGCCGCCAAAAAGGGTCGAGGGGGAGGGGCGGCGCTATGCCCATGATGAAAAGGCCTTCCTGCCGGTGCTCTCAGCCCCACGCCATGAGTGTAGTACCCTGGCACATGCATACCCCTCTCTGATGCCCGGGGTGAGCCCAGCACTGGGTAGGGGGTGGGCTTGCAAGGATCCCCAAGAGGCAGAGGAAATTCCAGGCCTGACACGCAAAGGGCAGTGACTGGGAGCTTAGGGAACACGTTTCCCAGCACCAAGCGCTCCCAGACCTGCCTCCTGGGCCTGGGCCCCCAACCTGCGCAGGACTGGTTGCACCCACAGATCCCTCCCAGGCTCCCACTTCTGGGGACTCATCCCAGAGAACAAGGGCCCTGGGGTTCTCTGGATGGCGGCCAAGGTCCACAGGGAGCTCTTTTTCTCCTTTTGGTAGCCCTGCTTTCTCCTGCCTCTATGCCAAGCCTCACCGAGTCAGCAGGGACAGGAGGGCAGTCTGGCAGCAGGAACAAAGCCACCGTGGCTTGCAGGAGAGGGGCTGGTTTCTAAGTAAAGTCGCTTCTCTCCAGAGCAGCTGGGTGGACAGCAGACTTCGCAGGGGCCGGGCCAGGGCCACATGGCACCACCCCCACTCCCCATGCTGTCACCATCGTGGGAGGGAGGGTGCCGGGGCTCACGCCAACACAGACCCCTGGTGCCTGTGCGAGAGGAAGGAGGGGAAGCCCAGGCTCCCAGGTGCTGTATCTGTGTGGTCGGGACAGCTGCACGCCCAGGGCTGTCAGTGCCATAATAAAGTCTGTGCTGTTTGGCTGCTCAGAAAGGGTTTTCAAAGCAGAGATGAAAGAGGAAGCAGGGCAGGAAGGCAGGCCCCAGTCAAGGGGCCTCTGAAGCCTCCACATGCTAATAAGCAGGCCCCTCTGGAGGGGGTTTCACAGAAAGCCTTGCTTGCTACCTCCGGGGCATGGAAACTGAGCAGGGACCCAGTGAGAAGGAGGGTCCTGACCCGGAGTGGGTACGGCAGCAAGCACCCAAGTGGGAAATAAGATACCTGAGAAGAGGTGGCAGCTGACAACACACGTGTGGGCCTGAGGTGGGCCGGGCCCTGGACCTGATGTGGGGCCTCATTCACGGAGAAAGGTCTGCTGTTTTATGGGTCTTTGAAGAAAGGCCAAGAAGCAAGGGCCAAGAGCCTGAGCAGGTAGGGAAACAGAGGATCCAGCCTCCCACGGCTCTGCCCAACGATCCGAGCCCCTGGCCTGCACACGGGGCTGGGAGACACATGGCCCCTGCCCTCACCCAAGTCCCAGCTCTGGGCTTTGGGGAGAGGGAGGAAAGGGCCACTGGTCACACCCTGAGTGGATGATCACTCCTCCTCTCTAGGCACCTCGTTACCAGGAAGTCTTTCCTCAAACAGGCTGAGCAAGAAGCAGCTCCTGGGAGCCTGTGCCTCTCAGGCTCCAGCTTCGGAGACTCTGGTCAGGGCCAGCCTGTCTCCCCCACCGCCCTGGGCTCTGCTGGGACCCCCACCCCCGGCAGAGAGGATGTCTGCTCTCCCCCACAGCCCAGTCCTCATCCCCCCTCATGTCTGAGGGGTGCCTGTGCGCTCCAAGGCCCCAACTCCCAAATGCCTGAACGCCCTCCTCAAAACAGGACGCTGGGCTCCCCTGCCCGCCTGAGTTCCTAGAGCGTGGGGTGCAGCAAAGGGACACCTCCAGCCCCCAGCTGGTTTGATCCCAAACTCCGGGGCCATGAGAAAAAGGCTAGGAATGGGGTCTTGGGTTCTTGTCTCTACGGGGGCCCCTAAGGCATTAGGCTTTCCCCACAGCTCCATCTTGAGCTGCCGAGGGGAGGCCTGCTCAGAGACCCTCCCCCGCCCCCCCGGACCCAAGTCTCCTCTGGACAGGCCCCACAGCCCTCCACGAGACTGACTGACAGGGGACTGTCCCTGATGAAGGCTCACAGCTTCCAGAAATCAGCAGCCTTGAATGGGATGCTCAGGGGAGCCAGGGCAGAAGGAAGAGAGACCCTGCCAGAGGCCGAGCAGAGGAGGCTGGGACCTCAGTACCCTGGGCTCTAAGAGACCCTCAGGGAAGTGGGTGATCTCCCCACCCTGCAATCACATGGCTCCTGCTACCAACCCAAAATGTGAAGCAGCGTTTGGGGGGAGAGGATGTCACAGGGGAAGGGACAACTGGGAAGCAGGGACACAACCAAATTCCCCGGCCTGGTTGAAAGTGCCTTCTGTATGTGTATTTGCCTTATTTGGAGGCAGGAGCTCTGCTCCAACACTGTTTCCAAGGCATCGCTATGGAAACGCAATGGAACTCTAAACACCCTTATTCCGCCTGGGGTTTTCTCTCAAATCAGGAAGCTTTGGGGGATTTGCCTGTGTGTCTGCTGTTCCCCAGCAGGAAGCTCCACTTTCCGTCTCTAGGAACGAGTGCAATTCCATTTTGCCGACTTCCTGCCAGGGACACTACCTTCCAAGGGGATGCTGGCCTGGGACCCTTCGGGGAGGGTAGGCAGAGGGCAGATAAGGACCGTCGGTTGAGCAGGCTGGGGCCACACTCCCTCAGCAGGAGGGTCTGTGCAGCAGCCCAGGGCAGGCGTAGCCAGGGGAGTCTGAGGGGGCGTGCAGGAGAAAGGGGACCCGGGCCAGCACACACCTCCCTCTCCTGCCCAGATCTCTGTCACTCAGGGAAGCCCAGAGGAGCCAGCAGGGACGGATGAGCCCCAGAGGGTAGCCAGGGTCTCCACGGGAGGGCTGTCAGGCTCTGGGGCTTGTGAGATGCCCACGGGACCCCCGATCACCATCCTGTTCACTCTTAGGGGTGCTGTGAGGCTCAATCAGGCAAGGCAAGAGCACTGACCAGGAAAGTTTGGGGCAGAGAGGAAAGGAATCACATGTACAGTTGGCCCTTTGAACAAGCAGGGGTTGGAGCGCTGACCCTCTGAGCGGTCAAATATCCAGCACGACTTACAGTCGGCTCTCTGTATCTGCAGTTCTCCATATCCGCGGCTCCACGTCCACAGGTTCAACCAACCACGGACCGTGTAGTCCTGCAGGATTTACTATTGAAAACAACCCACATAAAGTGGGCCCACAGAGCTCAAACCCGTGTTGTTCCAGGGTTAACTGCACTGAGCACCCAGGATGGGCCCAGTACTTCCTTCCACGCACACGGGAAGCCGAGAACTAGACTTCAACAGGCCCATTTTGCAAATCACCTCATTGAGTCCCTGAATCCCTTCCAGTGCCCTGAGCCCCTACAGACCAGCCAGGGGAGGGAAGGGCTGGACCTGGTGAGACCACCCCAGCCACCTCCCACTCTGGTCTCACGGGATCTGAGGCAGAAGCACAAAATCAAGGCCAGTGCCAGTGTTTTCCATTTATGGTCAGCCCAGAGCAGAAGCGGGGTCCCCCAAGAGCCCCTCACTTGGCCGGGACACTCTAGGACCCCCCCCTGCCCAGCCCCCCTGTTCAGCCTGCTGTCTGCAGAATCATCTCTGTGTGGGAAGTGGAGCTGAGCTGAAACCTTTCCTCCCGGCATGCTCCTGGCTCCCCAGCAGCTGGCAGGATGGTCAGGGGGAGGGACACGCACTGCGCTACTGCTGCGAACCCCCTGCCTGCAGGGCGGATGCCTCTGGGGGCGGCTCCACAGCAGGCCACCCCCTCCCAGTAGGGGTCCTGCCCTGTGGCTCGGAGAGGAGTGTGCAGCTCACAGACCAACAGAAGGAAGGAAAGGATCCCAGGGCTGAATGGCCACCTCACCCCTGACGTGACCCCTTTCCCTTGCGCCCTATTCTAGGCTGGGTCCTGAAGCCCCCCAACCTCCTAGGGTGCACTCCCTTTGCCCCAGCTCCGCCAAGGGGACGCCAGCTGGCAGCCCCGCCCTCACCTGTGGTGTGGGGGGCTCCACCTTCCGCTTCTTCTTCTGGTTCTGCTTGTTGGTCCTGGGATAGACCGTGAGCATCTCCAGCCACCTGGAGAAAGAGGAGGGGAGAGCGCCAGTCAGACCCTGCTCTCAGGGACCAGGACTCCGCCGGTGCCCACCCAGCCTCCAGGCACCGGAGCAAGGCAGAGCACCACTCAGATCAGAGCTGTCACTGCCGGGGCAGGAAGCCCAGCAGCGCAGCCGGGACGAGCACAGACTGAGCCGAGGCCACACCCAGGCGCTGACCCCACGATGACCACAGCGCAGGCGGGGAGCGCCCTGCTGGCCTGGAGGTGGGGCGGGCTCCACCCTGGCGCAGCGGGAGGCCTGACCGCAGGCCCCCGGCAAGGACTCGGCACCGTTCCTGTTACTGACCTGTCTCTGGGCCTGGACTCCACTCGAGGACGGAACCCAGGAGCCTGCTGCTGAGCTTCCCCACAGCGGGTCACTTCAGGGGGCTGCGCAGCTGACCTCCCAGACTCATTCACTCACCTCTGGGCCCGACTTGCACAGTGAGGGCGCTGGCACCTCGGTTTTGGGGAAGGCCCAGCAGAGCTGCCCAGGGACCTTGTCCAGGGACCCATACCAGGGCCCACGTGCTGGAGGGTCCGCTCTGGACCAGCAGCAGGGAAGGCCACGGGGGAGCGTGGGAAGCACAGGGACTGAGGCAGGAGGCTTGGATTCAGATCTGGCTCTGCTACCCTCAAACCATGACCCCAGGTGGCTCCCAGGCCTCTGGGCTTCGGTCTCCTGGTCTCTGACGCCAGGGGCTGGATTAGGCCGTGACATGACCACTGCTTGCCTCACCGGAGCTTCTTAATTGCTGGGAAGGTTGGAGGAAGGGGAAAGAAGCAGGTGTGGTGGCGAAGGGCAGCCCCAGTGCTTTCTCCACAGGGGAAGGTACTGCAGGAGACGCTGGGCCACTTCTTCCCAGAACCCCAGGGTCCGTGTTGGGCCTGCTGCCAGCCTAGGCCGACGACCTGGTGGCGCTGGCTGAGCTGCTGTACAAGGCAGGGTCTGCACGGTCAGGGCCCTGGCTGCAGCGATGACCAGCACCCCAAGCCTGGGGCAGGGAGAAGGGCTCTGGTCTTTAGTTCTCAGAGGTGCTTCTTTAATTTGTGCGGGAGGGGTGCGGGGTGGAGGCTGGTCACAGACGCCTTCTGGGATAGCCTCGGGGGCTGTGCTGGCTGTGCTGCTGACAGCCGGCAGCTGGGAGAGCAGGACTGGGTGTGGAGCATCCCAGCATCCGAGGTGAGGCCTAGCCCAGCGAGAGCAGGGGATTCTCAGTTTGCTGAGAGAATGAACAATCCCTGCACCGTGCAGACCTGAGGCACAGGTCCTGCGCCTGGGGTCCTCGAAGCAAGAAAGGAGGCCACGAATGAAATCTGCACAGCAGCAGACGAGCAGACTCTCCAAGGCCCTCCTTCAGGTAACCTAAGGAGTTCGCGTGCTTGTGGGGTTAAGAGACCTGCTTTCTAGCCTGCCACGGGGGCTGAATTTCCTTTGGGAAGTTCACACCAAGGAACCACGCCTGCAGAGGGCCCCTCTTCAAGCTTTACCGGGGAGGGGAAGGGAGGGGAGGAGAGACTGCTCGGCAAAGTCACCTCATCCCGCAGGGCCCCAGGAGCGGGGGGCCGTGGCAGGGAGGGGCAGAGCCTTCGGGGTGCCCGGAAGCCCCTGCATGCTGGCCCAGTCGCTCTTGAATGGCAACACTAACGAGCTGGGCAAACCTGTGCACCTCGCAGGACAGGGCCTCACGGGAAACGAGAGAAGATCTGCGCCGCGGCTACGCGGCTGACTAAGCGGAGCTCCCGGAGACGCAGGGATGGAGCGCAGGGCGAGGGCGGGCCCGGCCTGCCCCACTCAGCGGTGCCGTGGCCAGAGGCTGGGGGACGCCCAGTCCAGGCACAGATAATGGGCCGTGTCCCCCGTACTGGGGTTCCTCACAGCAGCCCAGCAGGATGTGTCTGATGTTACCCAGATGGGTTACAGACGTTAAAATACACCCAGGAAAGAGATGAGTGCGGGGAACGAAGACACGCGGCTGGTGGTGAATGTGGGCGCCAGGGACACGGTAGAGGGGCTCCTCAACTCTGAGGGCAGAGCTCAAAGGCAGCGGTATGGAGAAGAGGGGCAGCTGGGACCCAGCCCCGCCAGAGGCACTGAAGAGCCCCCTTGCCAACTCCTGCCAAATCCCACCCCCTCTGAAGAGCCAGGTGGAGCGGCACCTCCTGCTGTGAGGGGACAGGGAAAGAGACTCTCGCCGTCAGCTCTGGGACAGACGCGGCTGCCTCCAGCCGTTCGGGGGTCTCCATTCAAAGACCCCGGAAAGAAGGCTGAAGGGACCGTTCTCTACTCCTCTCCCTTGAAGTCAGCACCTCTTTAGGGACCCATGTGGGGGCCCCAGAGCCCACAGATGAGGTTACCCAGCAAGGAGCCTTGCCAGGCGCTCAGACCCAGGAGCCCAAGGGCAGGGCAGAGGAGGGACAGAAGAGGCAGACACAGTCTGTCCCCAGGGCACGCTGCCCCAGGCGACTCCCTGAGGAGGCCACGTCCCCACGGATAGGGAAGATGAGGAAGCTGCTGCCCAGGGTTGAAGGAGCCCTCGTACTGGGCAGGAAGCAGCGAGGCCCAGCCCAGGATGAGGGGAGAGGAAGAGTGTCAGGTAATTGGCTCCGGCTCTGGGTTCGCCACCAAGCCACGACACCAGGCTCCAGCCTCAGGACCCCCAGGGCACACACCTGGTATCTTGCTTGCTAACGACCTTGTCTACCCACGCTGCACAGGAATGGCAGGCCCTGTACATGCATACAGAAGTGACCGTGGGAAAGGGGCTCAGGGACTGAGCCGAGGACCCTGCCAAGTGCCTGACGGAGGTCCCATCAGAGAGGCCCGAGACCACGTGGCACGCCACTACATCACTGACCTGGGCCCCAGCTCACATGCTCCCTGTTGTCCTGGGGACCTCAAACACCCCTTTCCCATCCAACGTCACCCAGACCCCTCCCTAGGACCCAGCTCCCGAGTGGCGGGGAAGAGATCTCCTCAAGGAATCCAGTTGGGCAATGGAACCTCGGCCAGGCGTGCCTGCCAGACAAGGCCATGGCAGCAAGTGTGAACCAGGACGTGCAAATGGCTCCGTGCTGTCACTCACGCCTGGAGTGATTAGGCTCCCTTCATTTCCGGGGCCTCAGTCTCCCAACCGCAGAACGAGGGCTTGTAAAACCCTTTACGCTCTTAATCCACAAGGTTCTAAGATGAGGATTAAGGAGAAGCAGTGAAAGTGGTCCTTCTGTTAGGCCCTAGAGTCAGAAACACAAACCTGCCTCTGCCCAGGGGAAGAGGACTTGGGGTGAGCTGGCACCCACGAGGGGGCCTCTGAGCCCCTTGGCAGCACGAGTCTGGCTTCTGCTCCACGCCCACCTCAGCAAAAAACAGGGTCTCCTGGCCACACTCTCACTTTCTCACTCAGCAGCCTTGGGCAGGCTGCAGCTGAGGCCCTGAACCCCAGGTCAGGGCTCTCAGCAGCCTTCCATCTGTTGAAAGCAAAGTGTCTGACATTCTAATTCCCTGTCTTCTGTGCTGTAATAATCAGCCCAGTCCCCCAAGCCCTCTGGTTCAATTTTTCCTTTTCACCTTAAAGGACGACGAGATTCTGCATGACCCAGCACCCGAGCTCCCGGCGGGGCCGGGGCACCTGCTCCCTGCCATGTACCATGTCACGTACCGTGTCATGAACCGTGTCACGTACCGTGTGTGGCTGGGCGCACAGGACTGGTGGCAGGTGCCCCGGGAGCAGGGCTCCCAGAACGCAGATGTGGCAGGGTTCAGAGCATGGAGCTCAGCCCGCTGGCCTATTGGCTGCCTGAAAATCTGGGCCCCTCTACTTCCTAGGGCTTCCCCAAGCCTCTTCCCAAGGCATGCTGGGGGAGTGGGTGACCCAGAACTCTGTCCCTTCCACTCAGCTGAGGAAGGCAGTGCGTGCAGTCACCCTGCGGTGACTCCCATAGGCAGGCACGGGGCACACGAGGGAGACACAGGCCTCCACTCGAGGGCCTGCCGCTGGCGGAGGAGGACGACACGCACTCGGACAAGCCCCACCCTTTATGAGCGCCAGCTGACGGAGCCACACGCCTCGCAGGGGAGGGCTTCCCAGAGACCTCACAGCTTGGAGGACGGAGGGTCACTGCAGACCGAGGGGAGGGCGGGAACGAAGGCGAGGAGCTGGGGAGAGGCAGCAGGGGGCGTGCGGCGACAAGCAGCTCAGCACGGAGGGACAGGGCGGTGGGGGCAAGGCTGCGGGGCTGAGAAGGGCCCCAGGGGCTTTCAGGCAGGAGGGAGGCGAGGTCGGATGAGCTCTGGAAACTGAGCCCCTCGTGGCCGAGTGATAGATGGTTGGAGTGCAGTGAGAATGGAGCAGGGAGCCCAGAGAGAGGCTGGGAAGATGCGCCAGCGCCAGCAGAGGGAGGCCGCTGGGGGAGCGGGACGTGCAGGGGCAGCCTGGCAAGTGTGTGGACATGGGGATGAAGCAAAGGTGGGTGGAGGGTGAGGCCAGTGTGGGTGGAGAGAGGGACTCAGAAGAGGAGACACACGGGGCAGAAAGTGAGGGCAACGCCAGCCGTCGTGCCTAAGAGGCCTGGTCCAAGGAGCTGCTGGCAGGTGGGGGCACCTCTTCCCAAGACGTGCAAAGCAAACTCACCCGCTGATGATCTCCTTGGTCTCTGCCCGGATGAAGTGCTCCTTCTCGGGGGTCAGAATGCACAGGGAGAACTTCTGGCCCGTTCGGCCCTCCCCATCCACCACGTCTGTGCACTGGTTCATGTTGATGGTGCCCTGAGGGAGGGTTGTGGGCTGCGAGAGTAAGAAGATGGGGCAGGGTGTCAGTCACTCTGGGGGCAGAGGAAGGCAGCAGGGAGTGTCCCTGCATCCCACGGTCCTTTCTGACCCTCCTTGCTTCTCCTTAGTCACCTGGACCTCTCACAGCTGTGCAGATAGCTGATTACAGCAGAGGACAGGGTGTGCGCTGCCTCGGCCCGGCCCTCACAGCCCGCCTTCCTACTGACCCATCTCCAGGGAGGAGCGGTGACAGGCCTGCTCTTCTCAGAGGATATCCAGCTGGACGTTCCTTCCCACTGGAGAACAACATCCCAGCTAGTCCTGGAGGAGGGCGGGGGGCCGGGGGGTGGGGACAAGCAGGAGACGCTCCTTTAGACAGCTGGGACGACAGAGACAGCCAGGAGCCTGGTCTCAGGGGTGAATGATCCAGGAAAGCAGGGAGAAAAGCTCCGGAGGAGGTGGTTTCAAAATAGCAAGGTTATTTTTAGAGGCAAGGAGGGAGGGGACCAGAGAGAAGCACATCTTGAAGGCGGGCTGTGGGGCAGGCAGGCCAGAGCCACACACATCAGGAAAGCTTCACAGGCAGGCCACCCTCCAGGGCTGCCCGTGAGGAGTGCTGCCAAGCTGCCTGGCCAGGGCCGGAACAAATAATAACTTCCCCCCTCTTTTCTATCAGCTAAGCTATTAGACACTGATATTAGGGAGAGAAACCCAAAAATAAGAAAAGATGGTTTTGGGCTTCCCTGGTGGCGCAGTGGTTGAGAATCTGCCTGCCAATGCAGGGGACACGGGTTCGAGCCCTGGTCTGGGAAGATCCCACATGCCGCGGAGCAACTAGGCCCGTGAGCCACGGCTACTGAGCCTGCGCGTCTGGAGCCTGTGCTCCCAACAAGAGAGGCCGCGATAGTGAGTGGCCCCCGCTTGCCGCAACTAGAGAAAGCCCTCGCACAGAAACGAAGACCCAATGCAGCCGAAAATAAATAAATAAATTAATTAATCAAAAAAAAAAAAGAAAAAAAAGAAAAGATGGTTTTAAGAAGTTCCTACTGAGGGGAAGGGTGAGGACCTCCCCCAAACCTGAGGAGGCTTATGGGGAGGAGGCTTATGGGGAGGAGGCAGGTGACCACGGCTGCCACCACACCAGGTGCAAAGACCCCACTGAGGGCTCTCACAGGGAGGCGAGCCCCAGCTCCGACTCCCACCTCCACCTCCAGGGCAGCTGCCAGCTCCCCCAGCTGCCCCACGGAGCCCTCCCCAAGCGCCCGGCACTTCCCAGGTCCCAGAGGAGCAGCAGGGAGAAAAGGCAATGGGGCTGCTGGGCTGGGGGCTGCCTTGTCCGTGCTCCCTCCCTCCCACCTGCCAGCAGAGGAGGGGGCCCCAAGCTCTTCTGACCCACCGCCACCTCCCTTCTTATCCCCTGGGGCCCGACCCCAGAAGCCAGACCCAAGGGGCACTGGGTTCCCCGAGTTCTGGCCCCGACGCAGCTGCGGGCTCGCTGGGCCACCGCAGGGGAAGGACTAAGCTTCCTGGCTCCCAGAAGCCTTTCTGTGGGGGGCCTCTGGGATCAGCCTGTCCTCCTTGGGCCCAGCTCAGAATGGAGGTGGCAGGGCAGGAGGGCCGGCCGTGAGCCCACAACGGGGAAAGAGCACGCACCCTTGCTGTGTGTTCAAAGTGTGTCCTGTCTCCGAACTGCCCCCCAGGTGGGGACGTGAGAAAGGGCCACACCCACGCCAAGCCTAGCGCCCTTGCTGAGTGAAGTGACCTGGTAGCATCTCTCCTGGGGGCTCCCGGACGGCCCTTGAGCTGGGAAAGGGAGCTTGGTGGGTTGTCCTCAACCAAGCAGAGGGGGTCCCTCGGGAGCAGCGGACAAGGGAGGTGGCCTGGGTCCCCCGCCCCGGATGAGTGTGTCTTCCCCCCTTCCTGCCCCGGCCCCAGCCCCTGCTCCCTTCAGAGGGTCTAACACTGGGCCTTCCCCGGCATCGTGCCAGTGCCCTTCAGAACCGTCTCTGGGTGGCGACCTCTGCACTCCCCGGAGTCAGACTCCCTCAGGCAGGAACACTCAATCCCCGCTGGCCCTGACAAGACACACGGGCTCTATGAGGCAGGTCCTCAGGGAGGACCCTGATGCCATGAGGAGTAAGGCACGAGCTCGAAGCACGGGCACGCCTGGCGCACTCCTTCCCTGAGCGAGCCGGACAGGGGCAGAGGGGCTCTTCCTCCTTCATCCACCATGTTGCCGGCACAGGCGCATGGCCCTGAAGAGTCACCCGTCTGTTACACACACAGTACACGCAGGTAAGTTCAATGGGAACCATAAAAGACATCATCAAAAGTTCTAGAGTATTCTTCTCACTAGACCACCTAGCGGGCCCCCTGGAGGCACACGTTCCTCTTTAGAGACCACTGCTCCAGGGCTCCGGGTACCAAGCTGCTCACTGGCCCCTCCTGCACAGTGAGTGGGTTCCCAGGTGAGTTTCCCTGCCGGCCCTGCAGCTCCGTGTGGTCACGGGACTCACTCACCAACTGCACCACGAGACTTCTGGCAACCTCTCCCTGACACGAAGGCTCTACCTCCTTCCAGAAAAGCTTTCAGAAGGGCCAATGAAAGGCAAAGACATAACAAGCTAGGGCTGAAGGACATGAAAGTTTCTTTACCACCTCTGTGTCAGGATCTTCCAGTTACAACCTCTTTCATGCTTCCTTAAATGTGACTTACCACAAGGCGGGCATTATCTAATCCTGTTACACGTGCAGAAGAGGGAGCAGAGAGTAAACAGCGGTCATAAACAGAAGGGAGAACTGGCAAACTGGTCCAGGTTCACAGGGACCTGCCCGTGACAGCTCCTTCGGGGTCTCAACAGCGCCACCCAGGGGAAGCAGCAGCACCCGCACACCGCTGCGCGCTCACTGACCACCCCCACCGCCCGCACCTGCCCCTTCACTGCTCTGCCTGCCACTGCATCTCCTGCACTCACAGCTCGGGCAGACTCCACCAAGGGTCTCCGGGGAGCCCCAGGCGGAGGTCTGACCCTCCCCACCTCTGTCCAGGAGCAAAGCACGCCCACCTGCGTTCTCAGCACTGGGGAGAGAAGAGAGCACACGCCATGTAACAACCTGTTTCCTGGCTAGACGGCCCTGGTGCTGGGAGAGCCAGGGCGAGTTTCTAGGCTGTAATGCAGCCCTCACCCCTGGCACTGCCAGAAGAGAAACCAGCCCAGTCCAACAAGCTCCCGGCCCTCATCCGACAGTTCGAGAGGTGAGGAATCCAGGCCTTCTCCAAGGCTGGGCATCACCTAGTTTTGCTAGTTTCCAAAAAAGGGATGGCTGTCGGAAGGCCAACCGATGCGGCTGTGTTGCCAAGTTATGGGTTCAGTCCTCACCCAGCAATGTCACTGGATGGCCCTCCAGCCATCTGGGGGCCTCTGGTCCTCCTCTGGCTTCCACACTGCACCAGCTAAGATGGCAGAGCTGCGACAGGGCTGAAGATCCTCTAAGAACGAGGTGGCCAAGCAGGAGAGCACAAGACAAGGGCCTCTGTCTGGGGATGTGACCACACGCTGCCGAGAACCCAGCTTTCCTGCCTGTCATCTGCTCACTGGCCCACAAGAGGCCCACTCAGGAAACTCCTGAACAGCAGCCTCACCCACTGGGGACCAGGACCCTCCACCCCCACCCTTGACCCAAGCAGGTGCCATTCAGGGAAAACAGGCCTTGTCCATTTCTTGCTGGATCCTGGAAGTTTGGGAAGGAGTGAGCTTCTAAGAGCCTGAGAGAAAGAAGAGGAAAGTTGGACAGACACACAGAGAAGAGCCCTTGAGACCTTTCAGCAGGACTGTCCCACCAGGCAGCTGTGCTTACAGACCCAGAGGGGAGGCAGCTCAAAGGCGAGACTCAGATGGGATGGGAATCCTCCATTTTACCCCTCACTCCCCCATTCAGATGGGAAAACGGAGACCCACAGAAACAAAGGGCAAAGAAGCACTCTCAAGGTCGGAAGGTACCTTTCAAGGGAGCCCAACCCCATCCACTGTCTGAGGTCCTACCTTGCTCAGGCCACTCAAGCCCGGTCCAAGGAGAGACCACATCCTTTCTTTGGGATTGAGGAGGTGGGACCTGAGTCCTCTACAGAAGGAAGGTGGCCCTTGGGAGCATCTCACCCAATTGCAGGCACCCCCAGAACCCCACGTCCTGGGAGGAACAGGTGCTGGTCAGGCTCACAGAGACCGTCTCCTGGCTCTTCCTGCTCCTGCCAAGCTGTTCACAGAGCCCCAAGTCTAACGCATCATGAGTCCTTCTCTCAAGAGGCAGCACTGGTGACCACCCCAAATGCCACCCAGGCCACAGTCCAGCCCAGCAACCAGCACTCTCCAGATGGATATCCCCAAAGCCCAGGTTCTCCAAGAAAACTGTAAAGACTCTTGGAAAAGGGGTCTTGAGGCATACCCATGAGATCATGATCCCACCAGGACCCGGAGTGAGCCACGTCCCTGCCTGGACCCAACAGCTCAGAGAGGCCTCTGCCAATCTCGGCCAGGGGCCCCGGAGCAGTGGCGGTGGACAAGAGGCTACAGGAGGTGCCCGCCCAGCAGAACTTCCTTCCTCCCGTTCCTCTTGTTGCCAGCAGCCAGCTGTGCCCAGTCGTGCTGTGAGCTTCCCCCATGTTCCACGTCGTGGTCCACAGGGGGGCTCACAGCCATCCTGCAGAGCAGCCCAGGCCAAGCTGTGCCCACAGTCTCACTGCCAGTCCCCAGGTGTCAGGTCTGTGTCCTTGCTGTCACCTGACCTCCTCCCAGGGAGCCCTGACTCTGCACCCTCCCTGCCCCTTAGAGCTCCAATGTGAACCTGCCTGCTCCAACTCACTGCCCTGGAGGATGCTGGGCCAGCCAGGCTAGGGGCTATGGCACGGGGGACCTGGCACCTGGCCGCCCATCACCCCAGGACAGGAGGGAGTGCTGGTGCCAAACAGCGACCTCGCTCCCAGCTCCCTCCTCCCTGCAGAGACTGGAGGGGCTAAGCTAAACTCTGGGCCTTAGGTTTCCAGAAACCACTGGCCAAGAGGAGCCCCAGCCTTGGACCAGAATCCTAGCTGTGCCACCACCACCTCTGTGACCTTGGGCAAGTTGTACACTGTGAGCCTCAGTTTCCACAGCTACAAAGTGGCAGTAACAATATCCCCACTCCAAATGTAAAATGGAGTAGCTGCTGTGGAAAAGAGTGTGGAAGTTCCTCAAAAAGTTAAACATGGAGTTACCTTATGAGCCGGAGAGGAGACGTTAAGTCACTGCATTTTCCCCGAGTGCTGCCATGGGAAGAAGGGATGCAAGTGTTGGCCACGTGTGCCTCCTACCCTGGGGCACAGAGGGGGCCACGGGGTACAGGGAGAGAGCTGACCTGCTGGGCGGGAGGGACCTCCAGGCGTCACGGACCACCCTGTCCCTGAGACGGGAGGGAGAGCCTGGCCTCCTGCCTGCTGGCCCTAAGATGCCCAGCAAGTGGCTCTTAAAAATGACGGGCCACACCAAGGGGTTTACCCGAGGGCGGCGAGCAGCTCACGTCTGTCCTCCGTGCCTCGCCAGCCCCCATCTTAAGGCCCTGGGGAAGATCCAGGTCTGGTTCCCCGGCCACACTCTGCAGGGGGAGCTGAGGGAAGGTGGGGGTAGGCAGGGCCCTGCCCTCTGCCCAGCACCGACCCCCTCCCCGGTGCAGCATCCCCGCCCTCCTCCCCATGGGCTCCCCGGAGCAGGGGGTCCAGCTGTGAGGGCTGCATCCCCCTCGAATCAAGTCAGGAAGGTGGGAGCCCCGAGCCTGGGATTTGTTCAGCGGCGGCTCAGCGGCGAGCTCTGTGGATTCGGCTCCTTGGCCAGCTCCACGGGAAGAGCCCAGGCCTCACCAGACCTCCTCACCTCAGCTGCTCCTACAGCCTCGGGCCCAAGCCCTCCGCCCCGAGTCTGAGGTCCTTGACTGCTCCGGCCTCCCCTCCTGTCCCCGCCCACAGGTCTAGGCAACTGCGGCCACTCGCTGAACAGGTCACCTCTTGCACGGCCATTCCCTGCCGGAAGCGCCTGCCTTACCTCCCTCACCGCCAGGATGGTCGCCCTGTCCCCTCCGGAGGGGAGGGCGCTGTGTGTAGTCCCTGGTCCACGCACGGGCCTGGATAAAACTAACTGGATTCTCCTCCACACACCTATGCTGGCACCGCCCAAAATGAGCTTCAGTACACATTTTCTAATGACAGACGAAACAAACCCACCCATCTAAGTTTACGTTGCATAAATATTTATGCCTTATTTGTAAAGAAGTTACACTTTATTTATAAAATAGGAATACCCAATCTTACCAAATCTCATGTTTGTTAAGCAGACAGCAGGGGACACATGTGCAAAGGCCACAGTGACAAGTCCTCCGCAGCTGAGGAGCCTGAGGGAGAGGAGTTAGCTGGAGGGAGATGCAGGGCCCAGAAAGGGAACCCACCTCCAGGAGCCCAGGGCCCTGCCCTGTGGCCACCACCCCTGGGTCCAGAACTGTAGCAAGTTGCAGACGACAGAGTTGAAAGGCAAGAGATGGGGTGGTGACACTGCAATGATCTCATCTACAACACATGTCCAGAGTACGCAGAGACAGAAGGACAAGGCTGGGGAGGACTGAAGGTGGCAGCTGCGGAGTGCAGAGCTTCTTTGGCGGGGGCGGTGAAAACAGCTCTCAGATTAGACTGTGGTGATGGTTACACACAACCCTGCGAATACACTAGAAGACAACGACTTGTATACCTAAAAACAAAACAAAACACTGCACAAATGTGGAAAATGACAAGGAGGGCTTGCGGCCGGCTAGTCCCGGCCCCAGTCAGGGTCCTGCGGGAGGAGCACTCCTCGCCCACGGCCTCCAGCCCAGGCCTGGAAGGTGACAGAGGCCCAGAGCGGCGGGTGGACTGAAGCCCAGGGGCCCGGCTCCTCAGCTGCCTCTGCATGGCCTCAACCGCAGGCAGAGCAGGGCAGCTCAGTGGAGCAGCCCGAGGGCCAACTTCAGTCTCCCGGCTCTGACGACGCGCGGCTGCCGGAGACGACACGTGAGCAGCTGCTCCCCCTTCCAGGATCCGGCCCTGGGCCCATCCAGGGGCAGCGTGGGCCTCCGTGGATTCAGTACAGAGGGGCCCACAGGACGCAGGACAGGCCCGCCGGGGCGGCAGCCTGGCAGCTGTTGGAAGAGGAGCGGGCCGAGGAGCCCAACGTCGCACAAGTGCCGTGGTCTGGGGGAGACGGCTGTAATGACCCGTTCTGGGCTTTGTCGACCAGCAAACCCCTTGCCTTCATGGGGCATTGGTAGGGTCAGCGAAACTTATTTCTTAAGGAGGAAAAAAACACAAGGACCCTTTCCACTTGCTGCCAGTGCCAGGAAGTTCCTTCTCACACCTGCGGGGCAGGACTGGCCTGCTGGCTGGGCAGCCCTCCGCTCCTGGCCGAGGCCCACCTACTCCTGAGATGGGGCTGGGAGCGCAGGGAAGGGCAGCTCTCCCCACACAGCCAGCACGGCAACAGGACGGCACAAGAGCCAGGTGCCCGCTATACCACACGTGACCGCTGACTCACACTGGGTCAAACACCCAAATGTAAAAGCAAAAACTATAAACCTCTTAGAAGAAGACCAAGGGCAACAGCTTTATAACAGTGGATTTGACAATGACTTCTTGGACATGACACCAAAAGCACAGGCAACAAAAAAAATAAGCTGGACTCCATCAAAATTAGAAACTTCTGTGCATCTAAGGACACAATGAAGAGAGTAAGAAGCCAACCCACAGAATGGAAGAAAACATTTGCAAATCACATATCTGATAAAGGATTGATATCCAGAATATATAAGGAACCCTTACAACTCAACAGCAAAAATACAGACAATTAATAAATGAGCTAAAGGGACTTCCCTGGCAGTGCAGTGGTTAAGAATCTGCCTACCAATACAGGAGACACCGGTTTGAGCCCTGGTCTGGGAAGATCCCACATGCTGCGGAGCAACTAAGCCCGTGAGCCACAACTACTGAGCCCGCGTGCTGCAACTACTGAAGCCCGCGCGCCTAGAGCCCGTGTTCTGCAACAAGAGAAGCCATCGCAATGAGAAGCCCGCGCACTGCAACATAAGAGTAGCCCCCGCTCGCTCCAACTAGAGAAAGCCCGCGCACAGCAACGGAGACCCAATGCAGCCAAAAATAAAACAAATAAATAAAATAAACTTTTAAAAAAATAAATGAGCTAAAGACCTGAATGGACATTTCTCCAAAGAAGATATACAAATGACCAACAAGCACATGAAAAGATGTGCAACATCGTTAGTTATTTGGAAAACACAAATTAAAACCACAATGAGATACCACTTCGCACCTATTAGGATGGTTATAATTTTTTTAAAAAAGCTGAAAGTAATGAGTGTTGACAAGGATGTGGAAAAACTGGAACCCTTGGTGCGTTGCTGGTGGAAGAGAAAATGGTGCTGCCACTGTGGAAAACAGTCTGGCAGTTCCTCAAAAAATCAAACACAGACTCATCTTATCATCTAGTAATTCCACTTCTAGGTATATACCCAGAAGAACTGAAAGCAGGAACTCAGGTATTTGCACACCCACATACATAGCAACATTATTCACAGGAGCCCAAAGGTAGAAACAACCCAAGTGTCCACTGAGATAAACAAAGCATGGTTTATCCAAACACGGAATATTATTCATTATAAAAAGGAATAAATGGGACTTCCCTGGTGGCGCAGTGGTTAAGCATCTGCCTGCCAATGCAGGGGACATGGGTTCGAGCCCTGGTCTGGGAGGATCCCACATGCCGTGAAGCAACTAAGCCCGTGCACCACAACTACTGAGCCTGCGCTCTAGAGCCCGAGAGCCACACCTACTGAGCCTGCGTGCCGCAACTACTGAAGCCCGTGCGCCTAGAACCTGTGCTCCCCAACAAAGAGAAGCCACCGCAATGAGAAGCCCGCACACCACAACGAAGAGTAGCCCCCGCTCGCCGTAACTAGAGAAAGCCCGCGCGCAGCAACGAAGACCCAACGCAGCCAAAAATAAATAAATATATTATTTTTAAAAAAAGGACTGAAATTCTGACACATGCTACAAAATGGATGAACCTTGAAAACATTATGTTAAGTGAAATACACGAGACACAAGAGGACAAATATTAGTGTTTAATTGGTATGGAGTTTCAATTTGGGAAGATGAAAAATTCCAAAGATGGATGATGGTGACAGTTACACAACAATGTGATGTATTTAATGCCACTGAGCTGCACACTTGAAAATGGTCAAGATGGTAAGTCTTATGTTATCTGTATCTGAACACACATGCATGCACGCACATACATACCCCAAGAACCAAGTGCCCAGGCCAACTTGGATTCCCACCTTGGGAGTGACAACACGCATGGCAGTAACCGACGCAGGGAAAAAGGCAAAAAGAAACACCGTATTTAGGCCAACAGGCTCCCTGAGTGGAAGTGGTCGTTCTATGGACGGAGCCCGGCCAACTCGCCCAACGCACAGCGGCCTCCTGTGAGGTCCTCCCCAACATGCACAGAACAGAACAACGGGCACGGACCGCAACCCTCTCATCCCCAGCTCCCTACCTTTCCCCATTCCCAATCCTCAGCCCGGGGCGGGAGAAGCACCCCGCACAGGCAGCACAGGGCCCGGGACCCTGCTGCTCCCCTCTAGTTCAGGGGTCAGTGCCCCACACCTCAGCCAGACCTGGACGACGTAAGAACTATTTTCCTGGAAGGTGTGGTGACCTCAGGTACAAATTACGTACGAAAGAGCACCCAGGACAGGTGAGCCTTCTGACTTCAACAGGACTGGGGCAGCTGAGCACAATGGCTGGGTCCACCCCAGGGCCAGGAGGCTCACTTCCTTAGCTCCAGCCCTTGAAGTAAATCAACCTCCTTCCCCATCAGCAGAACCACTAAAACCGACCTTTACAGTTTTGTCTTGCCCGGTTCCCGCCCGGCACCCACGCCCCTTCCCCTGTTCTTCTGCGGGCCTGCACAATGTCCCTCGGATCGACCTCTGCTCCTGGAGACTTGCGCAGTCTTTGGGAGCCGACCTAGGACACTCCTGGAGGAAATACGTCCGCACCTGCCTGCCTCACACCTGGTGCTGTACTCACACCTGCCTAAGTTCTGGGCTCTGACCAGACCCACTTGACAGTTACAATCACGTCTACTGAGGGAGAGAGAGGAGACGCCCTCAAGGCCTGCCTGAGAGACCCCAGGGTCACCTTAGAATGCACAGGCAAAAGTCTGGATTCAGACAACAGGTGTTTACCGAGCCCCTGCTTTGTGCCAGGGACAGAGGTAAGACCAGGACAGACAGAATGTCACCTTTACAAAAGTTCACTTTACTCTCGTGGTGATGAAGGGAAATAAAAAGAACAAAGAACGATCCCATTTCAAGTAGCGGTAAGTGACAGGAATACAAGGACAGTAGGTATGGGGCTGGGAGCGCCCGGGGAGGTGACACGCTCACAGAGTCCCAGCAGAGGCCGTGTGGAGGAGAAAGCGAGCGCTCAGGTCACCCGACAGAGATGAGCAGGGTCTGGCCCACGGAAGCCGGAGGGCAGGCCTGGAACAAAGGGGCCCGAGGTGGCCACAGCGTGCAGGGCCCGAGGACGTGGTCTGCTGCGGAGGGGGCCCAGGAGAGGGAGACCGCTTGACTGTGGCTCTGACCCCGGACAAGATGCTGAACTCAGGAACTGAATTTCTTTTCTTTTCTGCACTTGGCTTATATCCCAGCTACTTTTCGCGGGCAATGCTATCCCCCTGCCTTCCTAGAAAATGGACCCTTCTAGGCTAATGACACAAGCGACGGGGCTCAGACAGGCAGGAGCAGGAAAGGCAGAGACAGCAGAGGACGGAGGTCAGCCGCTGGCCGGAACGCAAGGTCACCAGCTGGCTTCGTGAAGCAAGCAAGCTGCCACCCACAGCCTTTGCTACGGCCACCCCTGGGGCACAAGACAGTTCTGGCAGCAACTCTGGGAGAGGTCCCCCAAACGATGGTACCTAAAGATCATGGGAGCTGGAGGGACAGAGAACCCAAGGGCCATCTGACTGTTGGAGCTGGAAAGGCCTCTCAGAGGCAGCTCAGGGCTGAGAGCAGAGCCTTGCTGGGGCAGGGGTGCGGCAGGAAAGGGGCGAAAGACAGAGCAGGAGCAGCCCCGAGGGGCAGGGCTGGGGGGGCTGAGGAGGACAGACATCAAGAAAGGGACTTGAACTCAACTTTCTTCTGAGATGAAAAGGAGATGGAGCCAGTGTCCCTGTCCCCAGCCCTATCACTTCTCAACAGAGACAGTTTCCTTCTGGCAAAGACTCACGTCCATCAGAGCAGGAGGCCTGAGACATCAGGTATCCGGTGGGCAAGGAAGCAGACCCACGAGGGGTCACACGGCCCAAGGGAGCACAGCAGCCGGGCAGCACCATGAAGCCCAGGGCCATCAGGTGGCTTCCTGGAGCCAGGGGAAGAAGGACGTGGCAAGGGGGGAGTAGAAAGGCTAGTGTTGGCGCCCCTGACAGAAATGCCCGGGATGGGGGCGGGGCAGGACGCTGCAGCTCACACAGCCAGCAGCTCTGTCCCCCCTTCACCCCTCAGCCCCCATGTGCTGCTCTGAAATGCCGCTCCAGGCTCTGCAGCCGCAGCCCGAGGAGGCCACCTTGCTCCAGCAAAGGGTGTTTCAGGGATGGGACGCGCTTAAGTCACGACTCGACAAAGACCAGAAATAAACAGAACTTGGTTCATAGGAGTGGCAAGCGGTGCAGACAGGCTCCTGAGATGAGTCCCACAGGAGCAGACTGAAGGCGCCCAGGCTGCTGAGCCTAGAGGAGGAGGGCTGAGGCGAAGGGGCTGGGGACACAGGACAGGGCCTCGTCTCTAAAAGCATCCACTCAACAAGCATCCACACTGGACGCCAGGTCCCGGGGACACAGCACCGCCACGGTGAGCTCAGCACTGCAGTAAAGGTATGGGCGGAGCCTGCGGGGAGGAGGGAAGGAGGCCGGGAACGCAGGAGCCACGTCTAAAAGGCCTCTTGTGGCCCAGGACCAGGCTGGTCTGGCGAGGCCCAGGGAAGAGCCAGGCTCGGGGGGCAGAAGCCGCAGGTGTGGAGCTCAGCTGGAGCTGAGGACATGCAGACGCTAAGGGTCCCTCGATAAATGGACATTTTGTCCCCATAAACCTGGGGCTGGCACCACCTCCACTGTAGATAAAGGCAAAGCGCCGCTCCCAACAGTATTTGCCACTCAGGAGGAACTCGCCGAGCACCTACTATGTGCCTGGCTCCACTGCGGGCACTGGGGATGCAGCGACAAACAGAACTGACCACCATCTCTGTCCTCACCGAGCTGACCGTGCGGTCTTGAAGTCAAACAAGTCAGATGGACGAAGTCAATAATGTGTGAGGTGGCAGTGAAGGGCCACGGTGGGGAGTGAGGGGGGAATGAGGACAGAGGATGAGGCGGACCCGCCATGCCCACGCGCGGGAAGGTGGGAAGGCGACAGTCCTCCCGGTGCCAATGGATGAGTAAGCCTCAAGCCCCGTTCCGGTCCCGCTGCCCTGGTTTAATCAGGCAAAGAGTCTGAAGGAGAGTCTAGTAACTAAAGTACAAGGAGTCCTGAGAAGGCGCTAGTTTACGCCTCAACAGCCGTTCCCAGTGCAGCCTCGGACTTATACCGTCACCGGCCTCCCGACGCCAGGTCACAGCAGCAGGTGCCCAGGGCCGCAGGGGATGAGCGAAGCCCGTGGTACTTTCCGACTGTGACCTGAGCCCACCCTCCTTCTGGCTTCGCTCCCATGACCTGAGCCCCCCGTCCTGCGCTGGACACCAGCCCGGGCTTTCCTGCCAGCGGTCAGGGTCCTCCCTTCCTCCAGCTGCCCTTCAAGGGCAGCTCCAGTGGCACCGCATTTCCCGGCCCTTCCCAGCTGCCTGGCCTGGAGAAACCTCCCCTTTCTCCCAGTTTCTTTGGTACTGCTTCTTCCTTTTCATTTTTAAAATGAACTTCTAATTTTAGGATACATTTAGGTTTACAGAAAGTTGTGAAGATAGCAGAGAGCTCTCCGTTCCCCCTCCTGGTAATGTCTCCCATCAGTGTGGTATGTTCATCACAGTCACGAAACCAATACTGATCCGGGACGGTTAACTGGAGTCCGTCCTTTACTCACATTTCCCTAGTTTCTCCTCACGTCCTTTTCTGTCCCAGACGCCACAGGACGTGCAGTTGTCGTGTCACCTTAGCTCCTCTCCGCTGCGACACTTTCTCAGACTTGCCTTATTCGTGATAACACTGACCGCCAGGTGTGTGGTGGAAGGTCCCTCAGTTGGGGTGTGTCTGGTGTTGCCTCGTGGTTACATCGGGGTTGTGGGTCTGGGGAGGAGACCGCAGAGGGGCAGCGCTGTTCTCCTCACGTCACGTCCTGGGTGCAGGACCTTCCACTGTCGACGCTGACCCTGAGCGCCCGGCTGAGGCTGTGTTCGTCACTGTTGCCCCCTGTGCACACTGTCCTCCCAGGAGGGACGTCGCTGTGAGCGGCCCACACGTAAGGAGTGGGGGGTGAGCGCCGCCTCTTTGAGGGCGGAGTCGCCACACAGATTGTCTGGAATCCTTCTGCACAGGAGGTTTTGTGTCTTGTCCCCCACTTGTTTATTTCTTCGTTCACTCATTCCTGACTCATGGTACCTATTTCATAGTGTAAATTATAATCCAATACCACACTATTATTTTGTTGCTCGAGCTGTTCCGGCCTTGATCACGTGGCCCCGTGTCTCCTGGACGTGCCCCACCAGAGTGTGCCTGTCCCACTGTCTGGCACAAAAGGTGCCCCAGGCTCAGCTTGTATGTACCTGCCCTGGTCCTAGAGTCGGCCGTTTCTCCAAGGACCCCGGGTTCCTTTCATCGGAGAAAAGAATCAGAAATCAATACCCAGGTGCTAGGTATGCTCATGGCTACTGGGATGTTGCTTCCTCTAGGCCTTCTCGGCTGACAGAACAAAGAAATACAGGCGCATGTAACCTGTGTACAGTCACATACCTACATCCACCCCCCCACCTATCTATCTCTCTCTCCCTCTCCATCTCTCTCTCTCTCCCTCCCTCCTCACACGTCTCTCTTAAGCTAAACATACTGGTGTCCCCAACTTTAACCCAAGGCCACAGGGATCACTCTAGCCCCTCCCCTCGCTGGCCCGTGCCCCTCACCCCCATCCCTTCACTTCGCTGTCCAGCCCCAGCACGCGCACGGTGGCTCGGAACTGTAAGCCAATGCTCCACGGGGCCACTTCACCAGCTAGCGCGTGGCGCCCACGCACCATGCACCACGGGCACGTCCCTTTTGCCTTCGGCTGTGCGGACTCCACTGGTGTCCGAGGGCACGCGCTTCCTTCCACGCACCGCCTGGACTCTCTGCAGGGAGAAGAACCTAAGAGCCCGGCGAGGGAGCAGACGCTATCGCACACTTTCTGCCTCCAGCGAGGCTCCTGAGCCCCTCTGCCAGGGCACGCTAAGGAGGGGGGCACCGGAGGAAGGAGGGGACACAGAGGGCGAAAGGCACCTCCTGGCAGAAGCTGCCCTTCCAGCCTAGCCAGAGACCAGGGCAGGTGGGAGGGAGCTGCTCCGGAGAGGAGGCAAGGGCTGGCACGCAGGCAGCAGGCCGGCTGGAGCAACGGTGCCTTATATGGAGATTCCCACATCCCAGCTCTGTCTTCAGCAGCTGCCGCCCCTGCAAGTCTGCCTCAGCCAGGGAAGCAGGGAGGGCTGCGGTGCTACGGGGTTTGACTGCTCTCCTGCCCAAAGGCCTGCCAGGTAGATCCAGAGAAAACAAGCTGCTGTTTGCTACAGATGGACTAAAAGCCACGCAGCTGTTGGGGCCATAACATTCACCAAGCCCCACCTGCAGCTCCCTCCTGCTCACCCCCAGTACTGGGGTCTGAAGCAGCTAGAAGAGGCTCTCGGGGACCAGACCCCACCGGAGAGGCTGGAAAGAAGGCGAGCGGTCTTAAACTTTAAGGTCTTAGAGCTTAAAGCAATTAGAGCTTAAAGCAATGGTTTTCAACTTTTGCTGAATAAAGGAATCACCTGGGAAGATCCTTAAATGGAGGTTCCATGCCCAGAGACTCAGATTTAAATTTTCTGGGGTGGGGCTTGGGCATCAGAATTACTAAAAAGTCCCCTCATGCTTCTAATGTCCAGCCGAGGTTGGGAACAACTGCCTAGAGGGGAGACCTATTTGTTTGCTGCCACAGCAGGCCTGGCCCTGCCGGCTGGCTGGCTGGCCCAGGCCCCGGCCAGCTGTACTAGGTCACTGGCAGCTTTTGGCCGGGCCAAAGAGGACCTAATGAAAGCAGTGACAGAGAGGAGAGGAGAGACAAAACACAGCTGTCACAAGCCTGCTGGGTGTGGGGGCCGATGGGGTGCACAGGAGAGTGGGCGCTACTGGAGATGCGGTATCGTAAGGGGCCCCAGCACCCAGGGCTCGTGTTAGCACCCCCAAAAGGCCCCGCCAGCCACGACTAGGAAGAAAACGAAACCTCGAGCAGCCTGAGGGGACGGGGGGAGGGACGGCGGTCCTCTCCTCCCTGGTGACACTGTGAGGCCCTCGGCAGACTGAGAAAGTGGAGACCATGCCAGGCAACCCCACCACCCACGGGAGCCAGGTGGGAGGTGAGGCCCGTGGCCGGGGCTACCACGCTCCGTGTAACGAGAGGGGGAGGGGCCCAGGTGACCAACAACGCGGGCACAGGCTCCTGCCTCCACCGTCCCTGCCATGAGCACTGGGTCTGGCTCCTCTGGCTGGAACAGACCACGGGGGGAGCTCGCAGGCAGCACAGGGTATGCGCTGAGCCACAGAGCATGCAGGCGGCGCGCGCGCGTGCAAACACACACACACACACACACACCTTGAAACCAAGCAGGCCTGGCGCTACCACAGGGCTTGGCTGAGCAGGACCCACACGAGCTGGAAGCCCAAAGGACTTCAAATAGCACTTCAGGGAGAAATTCTCTGATTTATTCCAAGAATCCACACAACCTAGAGACAGAGAAGCTCTGATCTGAGCTCACACCACATCAGGAATCACTGAGCCTCCCCTGCCATCCAGGTTTTGGAACGCAAGGGAGCAGAGTGGGTAACGAGAGCTTCCGGCAAGGGACCCTCGGCCTGGATACAGGCCAGGCACAGCCACAGCCCTCCAGCCCTTCCCATGGCCCCCAGGGGCCCCAGACTCCAGGGAAACTCGGGTGTCCAGGATCGAGGGCAGAGGAAGCCTGCTCTGAGGTCAGACGCAGGCGTCCACCTGCAGCAATGGTGCCAGGTCCAGGGCACACCTGCTGCAGGCCTGGAGAAGGCAAACCCGCCTGGGGCTGAGAGCCCCAAGCCCTCTCAGGACAGGCCCTGTGCCCGAACGCCACGGGGCTGGAGCAATGTGAACGGGGGCCCAGCCCGCCTTGGTTCCTCCCCACTCTGTCCAAACCCGGCCGCGGGACCGAAGCCCCCCCCTGTGCAGGCTCCTAGGCTCCTTCCCAAGGATCCTTGGGGCTTGTCAGCAGGAGGAGCTGGAGCCTCCTGGTGCGAGACCAGGGCCCTGGAACAAGCACCCTGTTTTTCCCAGACTGAAGTGCTTCTCCGCGATCCACAGAGAGAACCCACAAGCACCAACTCCCTCCCTCTCAGGGTAGGGAGCCTGGAGCTCATCAAAGCCGGACACCCTCCTGGTTAAACTTCCGTACAGTGGGAGCAGGAGTGAGGAGGAGGAAAACCTCCAGAGAGGAGGGGGCTCGACCGCAAGGTTCTCTTCGCCTCATTCTCTGCTTCCAAAGACTTCCCCGCCCCAATAAAAGGGTTTGCGAAGAGCTGAGGCCCCTGCGTGTATGGCAGGGCCTGCATCTGAGAAAGGATGCTCTCACTTGTCTCTTTCCTACTGGAAATTCCCAATCAGTTTCTCAGAAATTTGCACTTCCTGGGGCTCTGCATTGACCTGGCAATGTTTTAAGGTCCATCTTTATAATTTCCCGTTCCCAACATGTCCTTCCAAGACTGAGAAAACTTACAGATCGGTTATGGAGACCTAGCAGCCATTTGTGTGCCCTCATGAGGTCCTTCATGATACTCCTTAACCCCAGGGAAGCCCCAGCCTCCGAGGGAAACAGAGGCTGCCTGGGCCCCATGCACAGCGCTCCACCCTGAATCTCTGCAGCTGCTCAGAGCACGGAGGCGTTCAGGAGGAGCGGGCCTCCTGAGTCCTGTGGCAGGCCTTATCCGCGCCCGGGCGCCCAGCTTGGCAGGGGTTGGGAAGGGAGGGTGTGGGGAGAGTGGTCTCCAGAGTGTCCCAGGCCCTGAACAAGCTCAGGCTCGCTGGCAAAGACTCACAGCAGGGGGACCAAGGCTGCTTTCAGTCCTCTGGCCATTGGATGTACAGTACTGAGCACCAGCAGGGCTGGAGGACATGAGGGCGGGGCACCCGGGACGGCACCCCACAGATGTTTACCTCAACGAGCTAGGTGCTGGCGGCACGGGTATCCCAGGCATGTGAAAGTTCACCCAGCCGGACCTTGTAATGGGCACGCTTTTCTATATGTACACTGTACTCCAATACTTAGAAACCTCCCTTTGGGTAGAAGATGCCCCATACAGGGCTGGAATTATCATTTTAAAAACCCAAGCACTGAAGTGTAGAGAGGCCTGCCGGGTCACAGACCACCCCCTTCTTCAAGGAGACTCGGTTCCCAGAGGAACAGCCCCGGCTTGAAAGCACCTCCTCCTGACAGGATTTCAGATGGTCAGAAACGGCCTCTCCTGTGCCAGGGTCTCCAAAGAACCACCACCTCCAAGTAACTAACCAGCCCCCTGCCTAAGCCTGTCTCGGATGGGGCCCTCCCCGCACCCCATTCTCAGAGGCCAGAGCAGTCCTGCCCCAGGAAGGGCAGCACAGGGAGGAAGGGGTCCCCACTCCGTTTCAAGAGCACCTGCCCACCTACCTCTGCCACACGTGGGGCCACAGGAGGCGGCAGCACAGCCCCAGGGAGCTCCCGCCGGCAGCAGCGCTGCAGGGTGGTGAAACCTGCACGCGGACCGGAAACCATGCCCGTCTCAGGTAACGCTGAGCGAGAGGAGTGTCCGCTCGAGGATGAACAGCAAGTCTGTGTCTAGGCTTTGTGTGAGGCTTCTGGAACCCTGACGCAGGGAAAGCATGATACGAGAGGAAATACAGGAGAAAGCACCAGAACACACGTGGTAGAAGTCTGGGACTGTTCCACAGATGTACTTGAAAGCAACAAGGCGCCTTGCAGCCCCACCAATGTCAGCCACTCCCCGAACAGTAAGAACCTCAACAGAGTAAGCTTCTCTTGAGACAGAAAGCCTTGCCAAGTGGCCCTCAGCGGGGCCCCAGGGCATCTCAGGGGAAGCAGAGTGGAGTAGGGCTGGGCAAGTCGGGGGCAGGTAAGACTGGAGGGCCGGCGCTCTCTGGAGCAGGCTGGCTGGCCCCGCACCGGCTTGCCCACCAGACCACTACGGGTGACCTGAGGAGAGAGGCTCCAGGAAGACGCGGCTGAAGGAAAACAATCGGGTCTCTGTCCCTGTGACGCAGGACAGGTACTCTGCCAGTAGGCAGGGGAGGAAGGTGACAGGGACAAAGGAAGGATGAATAGTTCTGCCTTAGTGATCTCCCACCCAGACCTGATTGCTGGAAGTGCTTAGCAGGAAGGAAGGATGAAAGGGCCACCCAGCGACAGGGACAACTTGTGTGTCCTTCATGGTACGTCCCCTCCACCAGAACACAGAAGTCATTCTCTATCGGGAAAAGAAAAACAAATTCTAGTAATTCACAAGGCCAAAGACGCAGGGCCGCAAACCCGTGAATGTGCGGCCCGAGCAGGCACGCCTGGCACACTTCACCAAGTGCACCCAGGAAGTGCCAGGCACCGTGTTAGTTAGTCACACAGCTGCAGAGCAGCATGGCCTTGGGCAAGAGACCTAAGCTCTCCAAGCCTCAGTTTTTCCATCTACAAAATGGCTTCATAAATGAGCCACAGGGCACGGAGCACTTCAGAGCAGCGTCCGTCACACAGGAAATGCCATACGAATATTTGATAAATAAATAAAACAGACGTTCTTCATTACCATCCCAGTTTTGCTCATGAGAACACACATTCAGACCCATGAGTCGAGACCACTTCACACCCACGAGGACGAGCGTCATGAGCACATGACGTGTGGAAGATGGACAGGAGCGTGCTGGGGAGGGTGTGGAGAAACTGGAAGCTTCCCTCGCTGGTCAGGATGTAAGATGGGGCAGTCGCTGCGGGAACAGTGTGGAGAGCCCTCAAAAGGGCGGATAGGGTTACCACGTGACCCAGCGATTCCACTCCCTGACAGACATCCAAGAAACTGCAACACAGGTGCAAACCTGTCCATGGGCATCCACAACAGCACAACAGCCAAAGCAGAAACAGCACGATGTCCACCAGCAGATGAACAGATACACAAAATGTGGTTCAGCCAAACAACGGAAGATTTTACAGCTTTAAAAAGGAATGAAATTCTGACAACACAGGGTAACCTTGAAGACGTGATGCTGAGTGAGCGAAGCAGACACAAAGGCCACCTGTTGTATGATTCCATTTACATAAACTGTCCGGAACAGGCAGATCCACAGAGCGGCTGGGGGGCGCTCGAAGGAAATGGGCAGTAACTGCTGAAGGGCACAGGGTTTTCTCTTTGGGGGGATGAAAATGTTCTAAAATTGACTGTGTTAATGCTGTATAACTCTGTCAATATACTAAGAACCACTGAATTGTTTACATTAAGGCATGAATTGCATGGTGTATGAACTATATATCTCAATAAAACTGTTAACAAAAAAAATTTTTTTACTTGAGGTTACACAATTAGCAAGTTGGCAGGCCAGGGCCTGGGCCACCCTTCTGTGGCCCCTCACAGGCCTCGTTCCAGGGTTTTCTGGGCATGATGGCCACCTCTCCAATACCTCCACGTATCAGAATTTAGGAGAACACATGCAGCCCACACCAAAGAGAAAGTTAGAAAATGTTACGTTTGCCATGGGGAGACTTTATATTAACAAGCAAACCTGCCACCCTGCCCTCAACTCATCCGTCCAACCTCGGTTCTGTCCCTGGAGGCTTCAGTAGATCGCTCCCACGAGCAGCCCTGGACCATGTCCTCTCTGTACAAGTGAAACCAGGTTCTCAGCCAGGACATGGCAGTTGGAGGAGGGAAGAGGTAAGTAAGACTCACGCGGGCGCACACAGGCTCTCACGCGCTCCCCACCTGGCTGAACCATGTGGACGGGAAGGAGTCTCCCCCTTGCCTTCGGCACGGACCGCAGGCCCCCAAGGCTCCTCCAGGCAGACTGGTCTATCCCCTCCATCCCCTCTGCTCGGGGATCTGCAAACTCCTGCCTCACCTCCTCCAGGTCCAATCTAGCAGCGCCCCCCCACTGCCACCCCCGCCCCAGGAGCCCCGTCGCTGCCGCTGGCTCTCCTCCCACCCACACCTGGCACCTGGGAGTGTGTGTCTGCCTCCCAGCGAAGCCTCAAGCTCCCTGACTCGGGAGGAAGCGCCCCACCCCATTTCTTAGCTCAACAGCAGAAACGCAGTTGACGCTCAGAGATCGCCAAACATACAAGCGAGCAAACAGCACGGCACTTCCTTTCCAACAGAGAAGGTAAGGCCTTAGTGCTCAGCTCCTGTGACTACCGCAGAGTCCTGGTCGGGGCAGTCACTGAACAACGAGGCTCCACCTGGAAGGGCCGGAGAGCATCACCTGCCAGAAATGCCCCTGGACCTGAGGCCCACCAGGAGGCATCAGCTGGCGTGACCTCTGTATCCTCGCCCTCGCGCGCCCTGGCACAAGAGAGGACAGGTCCTCGCCTCGTGACAGAGCATGTCCCCAGCCTGCCCCGGCCAGGAGGCGCCACCTGGGCCGTGGAACACTTTTCAGATTTACCCCTCATCAGCGTGAACAGGTAAGGCTCAGGCCTGCTGGGAAGCTGGGAGGGCCGTGCAAGTCAGGAAGCAGTGGAACTGGGCTCAGGGCCCCAGTCTCCTCGAAAGCCCCAGGCCCAGAGAGCGCCGGCTGCCCGACAAGCCGCTGGAATAGGCTGCACCCCCAGAAGCGTCCGGGGGAGTCCTCTCCCTGCTGCTGCCACGGAGGTCCCTCTTGCCTTCTAACGACCTTCCCAACCCTACACGTCAGGATCCCTCCCACTCCAACACTCACGTTCTACCCACCTCCCCTCGGAAGCTACTGAAATGCCTTGAGTTAATTTTAGTTCCAGGATTTCTGTACTTGGGATGAGCCAAGAGGCCGGGGGAACTTCCTGGATGACCTGGACTGTCTCCGGAGCATCGGCCCCCAACTCCACTTGGTGTGGGGGGGTCACAGGGTAAGAGCCCTCACTCAGGTTGTGAGCGTATTCTCCACACTAACCCCACAGCTGCTGGAGCCATAAAACGTTCCTCCCCTTTAAGGAAAAGTTAAATGATGATTGTTCCCAAGAAAACACCCTGCCTCACGTCCTATGAGATGTCCTGTTGCTAACAAGAAACAAAGCAGCTGTACTCAAGGATTTGATTATTCCAGCTTAAAATAAAACGAGGGCATCAGAAGTCAGGGAAATCGTGTGCAAAGCACCATTGTCTGAGGCAGGATGTAAGGAGAGCATATCTGAAACCAATCTGTTTTCCTGCAGAGTTATGCCTCCATCTTTTTCAACAGTCTTTTCATTCCTGTGATGTCCTGACGCAGCAGATAAGAGAGGGAGCCTATCAGGAAGGCAGCAGCGTCAGTGCCGAGAGCCCACTGGGGACCCTGTAAGAGACAGAGCAGGGGCCGTGGGAGGCCAGGCTTCAGCAGTGACAGCCTTTGTCTTCAGCGAACGCAGCTTTGCTTCGGTTGGGGCACGAACTTCAACCCTCTTCACGTAAACAGAGGAGGCCAGACACAAGGATCACAGCACAGGTGAGCTGGAGAAGCTCCACCTGGGCCTCCAATCAGGCAGCTTTTACTAAAAATAAAGGCCACCGCCTCCAAAACAACCAAGCAGCTGGATACCGACGGTGCTGAGGCTGCTCCGGGATCAGAACATATGGTCTGTGCTTCCCTCCAGCAGGGTGGCTGGCGAGCACAGGGCCCCAGAGCCAGCGGGGCCGAGGACAGGTCAGGGCCATGGTGACAGGTTCCTCTGCACAGGAAGCTGGCTGGACCGCAGAAGGAAGCGAATGAGGCCTCCTTAGCTCTACGCTTGGCCAGTACTTTTACTCTTGACTTTCACCAAAGCGCATCTGACCCAGGCCGGGACGTGGAAGTGACTTTGTCCACGGCTGCCCAGAGTGACCAGGCCTTCGGACTCTCAGTCTGGTGTTCGCTCTACCGCACCGCCCTGCCTCAAGGGAGATAAGACCCCCCGGGGGTGGGGGGCAGGGACAATGAAACACCTGTGGGTAAGGGGAGAGGGACTGGCTCGCGGGAGGACCCCAGCACAGCTGCACCTGGACTCGGGCACACGCGGGCCTTCCAAGCTGCGGACACCAGTGCCAACTCCAGGGGCACATGCTAGACAGAGTGGTCACACGAGGGATAAATAAAGGAGGTCAAGCCACGGAAGGGCACTGGGTTCGTTCAGTTGGGTAAGGGCAGGAAAAAGAATCACGTCTGACTCTTTTTCCAGAGGTGAGCCCAGAGCAGAGGGCACGGGACACTACGCTGCCCAGCGGGTCCAAACGGCCTCAGGGAAGCTTCTTGAGGCCTGGGCGCACCAGCATTCTCCAGGACCGGCGCCTGTTAGCTGGCTTGGGGACGCAGAAGATGGGGAGGGAGATGTGCCACCAGCAGATGCCGTCGTGCCACAGAGGTGCGCACACCTCACGCCGGGCACGCAACCCCGTCTCCTGAACCCCTCAGGACCCTGAGGCGGAGACTGTCACCACTGCAGAAAGTAATCTCAAAAACGAGGAAAATGTATACACGATTGGAGTCCTTGCTGTTGTCAACGCGACTGTCAAAATGTTTCTGAAATTTTTTTCTTTTAAAAAACATAGAAAATACATATTTTTAAAAATCTGGATGTACTATTTCAAAACGTTCAACTCTCTTCTGAACCAGGTGACGGGTGTCCCTAGATCTGAGAGGGAGGGGCTCCTTCAGGGGAAGCACGCCTTTGCTCTGACAGTGGAGCTGGACCCCCCTCCGCTCCCCCCAGCGCCTGAGATGAACCCCCAGTGAGACAGGACACCCCGCTCCACGGAGCTCTTGTCCAATGGCCACACTCATCCTGAAAAGCACTTCTCCTCCCCCCACACCACAGATGAGAACACTGAGATGTACGAGGCTACCGCAAGTGACCACCGTCAGCTAGCAGATGGAGCTGGAATTCAACCCACACACATCCATCCAGGTATTTTCTGACAAACTGCTTGAGGACCGACCAATTCAGTTTCGTTTCATTTTGACAGGTTCCACAAGGGGGAAAAGCCCAGCCCGAAACAAGCCCAGCCTTGCTCCCCCGGGCGAGACTGACTGGGGCACTTGCGGGGGTGGGGGGCAAGGCGCCCCGGACAAGCCGGACCTCGAGGCAGAAGCCCTTTGGTATGCAGGGACATAGGTTTCCAGGCTAACTTGCCACCACCCCACACCCAGGACAGCTGCAGCACAGAGGTGGAGCCTGGCCAGAGTCACCGAAGGGCCTCTTTATGAACCGAATGTTAGTGACCCCCTCAAAATTTCTACATTGAAACCCTACCCCCCAATGAGATGGTATTGGGAGGTGGGGCCTCTGGGAGGTGGTAGCATTGGATGAGGTCATGAGGGCAGAGCACGTATGAACGGCATTAGTGGCCTGCGTGCTCCTCTCTGCCACGTGAGGACACAGGGAGCAATCTGGAACACAGAAGACGGCCCTCACCAGGACCCGACCATGCTGCACCCCTCCAGCCTCCAGAACTTTGAGAAACAAACTACATTGTTTATAAGCCACTCAGTCGATGGTACTCGTCACAGCAGCCCAAACGGAGTACGACAGCCTCTGCAAGTCAGCCCACCTTCCAGCACCCCCGAGGAGGGACACCCCTGCAGGACATCCACTTCACCCTTTGCTGACTGCCCGTGTGACAGGCTGGCAACAGAGATGTGATGCCTGGAAGGATTTCTCCTGTGGGAATAACTCTGAGCAAGGAAACCAAAAAGGGTCTCTCATCATTTAAACCCCAAAAGTTCACATCAGAGAATTTTTCTGAATAGTCAGTATATTTTCATCTCTGTGCTTTCCTGTTTTCACAAGATTTGTACAATGAGTATGTTACTTTTAGAATTGGGAAAAAGGGACTTCCCTGGTGGTGCAGTGGTTAACAATCTACCTGCCAATACAGGGGACACGGGTTCAAGCCCTGGTCCAGGAAGATCCCATGTGCCGCAGAGCAACTAAGCCCGCGAGCCACAACTACTGAAGCCCGCGGGCCTAGAGCCCGTGCTCCGCAACAAGAGAAGCCACCGCGATGAGAAGCCCGCGCACCGCAACGAAGAGTAGCCCCCGCTTGCCGCAACCAGAGAAAGCCTGCGCGCAGCAACGAAGACCCAATGCAGTTAAAAATAAACAAATAAATTTATAATTGGGAAAAACATTTGTAATAGCAAACGGTTTTCATGGCATTTGCTCTCTTGCCTGTGACCACTCCCCTTGGTTTCAAGATCCAATCCAGTCTTTACATATTTTTTAGTGTCTACATTTTAGCTACAGATTAGCTTCATTGTAAGAAATCTTAATAGGCAAATTCAAAGTTAGAAGGACAGTAAATGCAGGGGCGAGTTTTTACACTAGGATACGGCTGCACAGCAGTACACTTAGACTTCCCTGCGGGCATCAGCAAGGACACAGTACTGGGTGGCTCAGTCCTCCTGTGACTGGGCAGGAGCTTGGAAAGAAGGGGCCTGCGAGGAAGAGGAGAGGAAGAGGGAGGGGCTGAGAAGCAAATGACTTTCAGCTGGCTCCAAGCTCACAAGGCTTGTGTCTTTGACATGGCTATTTTTGGGTTTCTGAGTGGGGAGAAAAAAAGAAATTCTTCCCACCGCCGCCTAGCTTGGCAGCCCCTTTGCCCTGGCTCCCCCTCCCTGCCCCTCCCCGCTCCACAGCCCCTCAGGGATGAAGGAAGCCCACCCTGGAGTATTTCTCTCCCCCCAGCCACCAACCACCCCTCATGCTCTTAGGAGTATCGGGAGGCGTCACCCACTTGCTTGTCTCTTTATACAGAGCTGGGAAAATGTGGAAATAAATGAAGCCTCAATTAGGCAGGCATCCAAGGTTTGGGGATGGGGCGGGGGAGGGGACTGAGGCTCCGTCCCAATCCAGAAATGCCTGAGAAAGCTCCAGGAGCCTCCAGCAGCCTCCGAGAGTGGAGGCTTCCCACAGACTCCTTTTCGGCCCGCACTGATCAGGCGGCCCGAGGCCTGGGAGCCCGGCTTCATTCCCACAGCAACTCACTTCAGGAGGCCTGCCGGCTGCAGGAAGGCTGGCCCCCCTCCGCCACCCCACGCACAGAGGGAAGGGAGGACTCCTGCCCCCTCCTTCTTCCTCCCTGGTGCCCTTCCCAGTGCAGGAGAGGCAGGACCCTAAGAGTGTGGACCCAGACCCAGGCGCGCTGGCAGCCCTCCAGGCCGAACAAAGGCAGTTTTCCCCTTTTAACTGTGGAAACTCAGCGTTTCTTATTTATTCCATTCTGAGCCTGGAAAGAGCAATGAAACGGAGCTCTTGTTTCTTCCCCTGAGTGGTGGGGTGCAGGGAGAGAGGCGGATTCTGTACGGAGGAGACTGGGCAGGAAGAAGTTCACAGATATTTTTAGAGACATGGGAATTAAGCAAGCAGGGACCTTCTGGGGCCGGAAACGTTTCTGTTTCCATCCCAACTCTGAAAGGCCAGTGGGTGATAGAGAGTGAGGGCCCAGGAGGCAGAGCGTGGCAGGGAGGGAGCATCAGACTCCAAGGGAAGGAGAAACAAGCGGGGAGCCGAGGTCTCTGAGGGCCACTTTGCTGCTACCATCCAGGCTGTTTCTGCGCTTACACAAGTTGGGCAAATGTCACAACTACACAGCAGCGTGGGGTGGCACAGAACGCTGGCACCCGGCCCCCAGCAGGGTCACCCCTCGGCTGCCTGCTCTCAGCCCCCAGCTCTCAGAAGTGCGGGGAGGTGGCGAGGGGCCAGGGTGAGATGCCGATCACCCCAACTTCCTTTGCTGCTGGTTCTGGTTTGACTGTGGAGAAATGAAATGGAAGCTAAAATAAGGCTTTTCAATTATCTCCAGCCTTCCGATGAGTCAGGCTATCTCAGTTCTTTGAGACCACAAATATGGTCTTAACCGTCTGTGGGGTGCCTCACTCAGAAAGCATCTCTCTACAGCCTCCGGAATAGCCACACAAATCTGGGTACAGGACGTGGAGAGAGGAAAATGGAGAACAAAGTGGGCGACCTTGGACGCCCTCCTCCCACTGATGCGGTGCGGCGTTTCCGGAGTGCAATCCAGCAATAACTAACTATCGACTACCTCAAAAACGTTCACACCCGGGACCCAGCAATTCTGCTTCTGGGAATGTCTGCTGAAGCATTATATTAAGAAAAAAAAGAAGAAAGAAAGAAAAAGAAAACACTTAAAAGCAACTTGAAGGCCCACAGTATGGAACTGAGTAAACACAGCTACCTGATGGCATAGTACATAGCTATTAAAGACTGCACTTCAAAGGGTGACATAAGGAACTGTTAGAAGAGTTTTATTAAATATAACAATCTTACTTTTAGGCCTCACATAAGTATACAACTACACATCCTAAGAGGACACATAAACCGTGAAATTGACAGATTTTTATCTCTTGGTATAGGGCAACTTTGTTTTTTGCATGCTTTTTGTGTGTTTCCCAAAATTTTCATCATGAACATATTTTATTTCTGGCATTGGGGAGCAAAAATCACTATTTCTTTAGCCCCATCTTCTACCACCATCTCTGTGCTTTGACCAATCCTGCACCTCCACCTCCAGATTACTCCTAATTTGTTCTTTCCCAGAGAGACCCAGAGCTTGGCAGGAGCACTCCTGGGGCCGTGCAGGGTGTGTGCGTCTGTCTCTCTCAGCACTATGCCCCCGTGCTGGCTTACCCCTCCTTCCTGACTATGGACTGTGAGATCCTGGAGGGCAGGACCCCTTCTCCTCTTTATTTTTCCAACTCCCAGCCCATCCATGGCCTACAACAAGCAAGCAATGAGTGAATGAATGAATTCAACCTCTCTCCTGGTTTCCTAAGATTCCAGGAAGAGTCATCAGGAAAACACGCGGTGTGGGGAGAAGGAAAACACGATAGTGTATGCGGCCCTGGAATAAGGACAGGCCCAAGCCCCAGATCCCCTGACGGTCTTTCTCAAGGCAGCCAGAGTATCAGTTACAGAACCTGCCCAGCCCATGACAACAAGGGTCTTATTGTTGGTACAAGTAGGTGACTGGGCCCAGTCAGTCAAGGGCCTTATTCACCAGAGGGAGATTAGACAGACTATCTCCCTCTAACTTTTCTGGAACAGCAGTCATCATTAACCCCTGGGTTTCCAACCAGAGAATCAAGAATTTCAACTATCTATGAAAGTATCTCTTCCTCATAAAAGGTGCTGAAGCAAATTATAGACTGAACACAATTCAGGAGGCGAACACACATACGCCCGTAGCAGGCAGGTGTACATTCACTCTCAAGCACGCCACACACACCCCACTAGGCACACATGAAGAGCTATGTTGACCCAGGGCAAGAACTGACCCACACAGGACAAATCAAGGAGAGAACAGACGGGAACAGCAGCCTAGAAACAGAGGAGTGGGGCAGGCAGGAGGGAGTGCCCACGCACATGCCCTCTGTGCAAACCGATTCCTGAAATGCGTGAGGGGGGTCTCCAGTCAAACACTGCCAAAATCACACAGTGACATGTTTGAGTTGCTAATAAAAATGACCACAGGGAATCTTTAAAAGGTATAAACTCTCAAAGACAAAAAACTGGAGAGGAGATAGCAGCAGATGTGGGATATTAAATAAATTTTGAAACCTCGGAAGTGGGTGTGCGTACACGGAGAGTGACCAGGTGAAGCAGAGGAAGCTTCTGGAGGGAAACCAGGAGGAGGAGGCTGACGCTGTCCCAGAACAGCAGCAAGCTCAGGGCCTAGAGGCCCCAGGCACCTCTGACTGAGGAGGCAAGGCCGAGAGCAGGAGGCCTGGTCAGCCCCTGTGCAAGGAGCAGTCAGACCCTGGCCCAGCTCTCGCCAGCAGCGCCCGGAAGGTACTCTCTGAAAAGGCTCTGGGCGTTGGGCAGCAGGCACCACGGGTTGGGGGGCGGGGGGGTTGAAGATTCCATGAAAGTCTGCATCCTGGAAGTTGAGGTCTCCCTAATACCACGTTCTTCTGCTGCCCATAGGTCTCCCAGACTGGAGAGCAGAGGATTTGGATCTGGGGACTCGCCAGTTCCCTGCCTGACTGTCCTTCTAAGACGAGGCCAACCAGTCACCCACGTATACCCCGCACACACACAGTCTCGTTGTTAAATACAAACGTACAGCCAAGGGTCACAACTCAGATGAGGAAGCCCAAGACCAAAACAGGCAGAAAGGGACCTAAGAAGAAAGCAAGTCAGACCACAGACAGAACAGAATTTCAAAATAACTGAAATTATAAGAGAAAGTATTGCATCCATGAAACATGAATAAGATGCTATAAAAAGGGACACACAGAGAACAAAAAATGAGCCCTAAAAAACTAAAAATACGATAGCTAACCTAAGAACCAGAATAAAAATAAGAAAACAGGATAGCTGGGATCAGAAATAGAAGGGTTTACCGCAAGGTTAATGAAATCTCCGACACGACAAAGCCATGCAAAAAGACAATAAAATCAGAGCCTGTCCAAAAGGACCAACAGCCAAATAACAGGAGCTCCGAGAGTAAAGACCAGGGAAAATGAGGCAAAAGAAATTACCAGAGGAAAAAAAATACAAGAAAACTTTCTGGACCAGAAGGACAGAACTTTCCTCATTGAAAGGTACACAGGCTTCTGACTCAATGAAAGAAAACAGATCCACACCGAAGCGTACCTTCATGAAATTTTAGAACTCAAGGGATAACGAGAAGCTCCTAAAAGTTTTCAGAGAGAAAATTCCATTCATTTACAAAGGATCAGGAATCAGATCCTTTGTACATGAACTTCTCAATAGCAATGGTAGAAATTAAAAACAAAGAACAAAGCCTTCAAAATTCCAAGGGAAAATTATTTCCAGCCTGACATCCTATAACCAGTCCAGCTACCAATCGAGAGTGTGGGTAGGAAAGGCATTTTTAGACATGCAAGGTCTCAGAACTTTTCTTCCCTGTGCCCTTCTCAAGAGGCTTTACCAAATGGAGAAGCAAACCAAAAAAGAAGAGATCGATCTAAGAAACTCAGGAGAAGGAGGAAGGGAACTCCCAAGTCAAGAGCTAAGCAGCGGGCCTGGAGAAGAGCCAAATGGCAACAAGAGGAGAAAAGCCTCCATGAAGGATCTGACCATGGAAAAAGAAGAGCCACTGACCTAGGGACTTGCCCACACTAAGAGGAGTTTTGTAGTTCTGTCATAAAGTTTAAAGTTCAATCAAGCTTAGTTAAATATAAATCAAACAAACGAAGGGGGGAGGGCAATTATCAACTGCAAGAGAAATCAAATGTGAAAGGAAACATAGTCATGGGGTACTACATGGCTTGGATATGCACATTTCTTACAGTGTCATAATAATGTAAACACTACTGACTTAACCCTACTGTTTACTGCCCTGCGCCTGTGTCGGCAGGATGGGGGAGGACGAGAGAGGGTGTGAGGCAGGCCCGTGCCCGCACACACGGACGTGTGGGGAGGTGGGGGTGGCAAAGCCAGCAGGTGCAAGAACCGAATCCTACGTGTGGGGAATGAAATCCACAGACAGCGCCTTCCGAAACTCAAGAAATGACAGGATACGTGTGCTATTTACAAACACAGAGGTAAGTACTGAAATCCTCCAGCTACAAGAACTGGCAGTGGCCTCCTGTGGGAACAGGCACAGGAGGAAGGAGTGGGGCAGGGCGGTGCACGCTTCTGTATAACAAGTGTTGTGGCTACAGACTTGACTTTTTAAGCTATGTATGTATATTATTAAAAAAAAAAAAATTAAAGCCCCCACGATGGTTTAAAATTCCCATCTGGCCCATTTTCAGGCTTCACGTACGTCAGGGAGCACAGAGATCCCAGGGTAAATACTGAGCTACTGGCCGGAAACGGACACACACCTTTCAAAAGACTGCTCGCCATCAACCCCACAGGTCCAGGAGGCTGACCTCCAGGGTCTTCAGACAAGTCAGTTAGCTCTGGATGCAACTTCTCTTTAGGGTGTGTGCGTGTATTATTTCCTCCCTGGGCAAGGCTGTTAGAAATAAAGGACTGTTTTCCCTAAGTCAAAAACCTCAAACACGGCCTTCGCTGGAGGAGAGTTCATGTGTTTCCCAAAGTAATTACGGAAAGATCATTTCTAAGGTTGTGAGGGTTTGAACACTGGATTTGGGGGTTTAATGTAAAGTTTAAACTAAATAACCAGGTGTGTTCTAAAATTAGGCAAATGTTTTTCTCCCTGATGGGAAGAGGCTAACAATCCATGGAAGAAGCCAGTATGCATGAAAATGCTACCAAGCTAGCAGATGTTCACACTATTAAACCAAAAGGCTGACGTTCCATACAGCGACTCTCCCCTCTTCCATCCTTCCAAGCATCCTTTAGGAACCAACGCCCGTGACCTGGCAAATCGTTAGTGAGTGGATAAGTGAACAAACAGAACAGCAGTGCTTCCACACCCACTCCTTCTGCAGAGAACTGGCCCTGCCCTGCCCTCCGGGCAGTGGTGGCCGCCCTCGCCTGGCCCACACCAGCAGGACAAGGGGTCCCATCTAAGAAGACATCCCAATGTCTGTCAATGTCACCTACATGGGCCTACTTAGACAAAGAAGATAAAATGGCTTGGCACCCCTAAGAGGACACTTTCACCCTGCTTTTCCTGGTTTGGAAAGGCAGGGCTTGTGTTTATTTCAGCAATATAAGGGCAGATAAGAAGCTGGGCACGGTGACCTGGTCCAGTGGCCAAGGGAAGCCCATGAAGAGAAAGGAAGGAGCATCAGGGAACATTCGAGAATTCCCACCAACAATGTGGGGTCGGGCTGTTTTCCTAACCTCTTCTCACAGAGCAGGAATCGTGTGCTCTTCTCTGTCTCGGAAGGAAGCCCCCAAAAGATCAGAAGCCTGAAGCATCCTCTCGACACTCACGCCGCACCTCCTACCTCAAGCTGGGGTCGGTACCCCAGCCTGTCTCGGGCCTGCTCCCCACCTTCCTCCAGCGGGTGGGCAGGGAGGACTGACTGAGCGCCAATTACAGACGCAAGGGTCTGCTGGTGCGGGAATGGGGAGCTCACGGCTCCTGTTCACACACAACCCTGACTCCAGGCAGTGAGAGCCCCCGCGTGGAGGCGCAGCCGTGCCTCTGAACCTGCTGGAGGGTGACGGCGGAGACCCCTCCTCCCCTCTGCGCCTCCGTTTCCTCATCTGTCAAAGGTGAGGGCTGAAGGAGAGAGAGGATGCCTTCGAGGACCCGCAACACCACCCCACATCCACCACTCCCTGGCCCCTCAACCACCGGCACCCGAATATGTGGCGGTGCTGGTAGGTCTCCTCCTGAGAAAGCGCTGGAAGGTAGGGCCAGGCGTGTCCTCCACACCAGGCACAAGTCTGGCCTCCACCCAGCAGGGGATTCTTCAGACACTGGCTGCATGACGGGAGGGACGGAGGAAAAGAGGCTGCCTGGCCCTTTTCTGCCCGTCACAGCCCTGTGCACTCAGCAGGCGTCAGCACCCATCACACCACGGTAACCAGGCAGAGCTCCGGCACCGGGAGGGGGATCCGCTCACAGCACAGGAGCCAGAGCAGCTCCGCCCGCCAGGCCTCCCACCCACGGCTCAAGGCCAGAAGCCCAGCTCTGCCTTGGGCAAGGTTCACCTTGGGCTCTCCCCACAGAACCATTTTCAGGATTAAATGGGAACCCAGTGAGAGCAGCTAGCACAGTGATTGGGTGTGATTTTTTTTTTTTAGCTCTGCATTTATCAGAGGCTAGCTGGTTCCAAAAAATGTCCATGGCTACCTGGAGGAAGTGAGCCTCGGGCTACCGCCCCGGTGACAGCCACCACGCCCTTAGACAGACAGCCTGATGCCACTGACGAGCATCCGTGCACACGGCCTTTCAGCTGGGGCCTGGGCACCGCAAAGCACTGCCGGGCCCCCAGACCCTCACTGGTCAGCGGGGAGGCAGGTACAAGCCCCACCAGTGGGTTCAGAGAGAAAAGTGAATCACTCACAGTGGACTGGGAAGAACCGCCCAGCGCACCCACCAGGCAGAGGTACAGACAGAAGCCCAAAAGGCAGGTGACCTGAGGAGGGGCAGAGAGCAGGTGCAGCAGAAGCTGGCTGGGATCCCGGCCCTGCAACGAGGCCGCGAGGACCCTTCTCCGCTGCTCGAGGACGAGCGTGCTCCCGGGCGGCTGGAGGTGGGCCACAACTGCCGCGGTACAAAGTCCTTCAGCGCCTCCCTCCGCGGTTTGGGGGGTTTCTTTCCCCTCCACCTGCGCTGCCCCATCCCCACACCCCACGGTCCCACTGGCTGGGTCAGCAATACCACCCTCGTTAGAAGTCACACAGAACCAGCCTCGCCAACAGGACGACGTGGGATTCCCGCTTCCCTCACCTCGCCCTGCGGGCCAGCTCGATGGGAGGGATGCCAGCCGTGCTGTCTGCGGAACCTTCGGCTGGGAGGGCTGTGTCGAGGAGCTGACCCCATAACCTGGGCAACGTCACCTCTCCGTCCCCTCATGGGTACAGGGCCGGTCCTTCCCCACGCTGCACCCGTGGCCGGCTCACTCTGGAAACACAGCGGATCTGTGCCGTTGGGGACAACCGTGGGTGGGCCCATCGTTCTCCTTCCCGTCTTCCATGTACTGCCTTTCTCTGTTCCCATCTCCGGTGCCTGTCTCAAGCCTGGCAGGGGCATCCACAAGCACCACCTAACCCTGCCCAGAACTGGAGCTGAGGACAGGAGGAGGGAGGAAGACGAAGCGAAGAGACAGCCATGCCCACTGTCTCCCGGCCCCATCCCAGGCAAAGCCCTCCAGCCCTAAGACCTGGCCCAGCTCCTCTCCGCTGTGAAACCTTCCAGGCAGAGCCAGCTTGCCCTGCTCTGTGTCCAGAGCACTCTGCATGAGCTCCCTCCAATCACACCCCTTGTGGCCGCTGAATAATGGCCCCAGAGATATCCACACCCCAATCCCCAGAACCTGTGAGTGTGACCTCAGATGTCAGAAGGGACTCTGCAGGTGTGATTAAAGATCCTGAGATGCAGGGACGATCCCGCCTTATGCGGGTGGGCTTTACATGTCATCACAAGTGTCCTTTCAGGAAAGAAGCAGGGGAGAACCGACACAGGCGAGGAGAGGTGACGATGCAAGCAGAGAGGCAAGGAAGGGGCCACGAGCCGAGGGGCGCAGGCGGTCCCTGGAATCTGAAAAGGGCGAGACACCACTGTCGCCTGGAGCCGCAGGGATGCTGAGTTGGACTCCTGACCTCCAGGACTGTGGGAGCAAGTCAGTGTTGTCTTAAGACAGTAGGTCAGTGGCAGTGGGCATGGCAGCCACGGGAGACTAATACACTTACACATTGTGTATCATCATCAGAATTCTCTGCCCAGAATGAAGCCACCTTGAGCTCACTTCTGACACTCGAGAGACATCCGTGAATGATCAGTTCATCAACGTGCACGTGCACATGGGCTGGATCAGCCCTTCAGAATAAGTCATCACATGGTACCAAGGGAGGTACCTTCCTTAAGAAACCCCGCCTGCCCTCTGTGAGATTCTACCAGTGGAATCATGCCCTGGGTTCAGAGGGCTTTTCCGCCAAAAAGAACATCCCCTTCCCTTCCCTGTCCAAGAAAAGAGTCTTCCGAAAAAGTGTCGTGGAGGGAAGGAGGGCAGGAGAGATTAAGACACTAACATATTAAGCTGCCTACCCACAACTAATGCCTTAAGTGGACTGGTTTATCAGACTGTTTGTGTTGCCCATTTCCCAGGAAAGTCCAAAGGAAGGAGATGGTCATGTGGGGAGGGCTGGGTGCATGACAGGGTCCTGAGTGGGGGCAGAGTGAGGAGCCCGCGAAGTCGGGGTGCAGGGGCTATGCCCTGGAGGCCTCTGCAGCCTGGCTTCATGCCGTCCAGCCCTGCAGAGGCGCGTGTGGGCACTGTGGGCACACACGTGGACACACCGGTACCAGTCACTTGGCTTTGTTTCTTGGACCCCAAATGTTTTCTGTTGCTGACTCGCATAAAATGACCCATTTTTTGACAGTTCTCTCCCTGCTGCCACTTAATTAGCTTCCTAACCAATTATTCCCAGCTGCTCACTTTCCTAAAACCCAAAGTCACTCCCGTCTCTGCATGAGAGCCAGAGCTGCCCAGCCCATTACCACAGACGCTCACCCTCCAGGCCACAGTCGCAGCTGCCACAGAAGTCCCCCCACAGCTCTGAAGACCTCCAACAAGGACACCCACCACTGCCCGGCCTCAGCTGCTATGCCAGCGCAGAGTGAGGGCCACAGAACTCCCTCCCCCAGCTCAAGAGAACTGCTGCTCCGACCACCCCCATCACCTCCTCCCATCACTGAAGGAGCTGTGTGCGTGCAGCGGGCTGGACAGGGGAACAAGTGGACGAGAGGACGGAGAACCTCCTGCAGCCTCCTCTGTGCACGAGTCGTGTGTGTCCCCTCAGCAGCTGCGGGCACCCTGGGAGAAGCAGAGGGAAGACCGTGGGTTCTCACTAGGCTCACGGGCACCAGACACAGGCAGGTAGCTGATCCCTATTCTGCTGTCCTTGACTCAGCACTCAGGTAACTGGGAAGGAAGGAAAGTACACGGGACGGTCCCAGTAACACAGAAAGGCACTCATGGGGCAACCCGGTCACCAAGTCCTCTCACTCTGGTCTGAAAGTCAAAGAAGGAGGATTCCCGGGGGGCGGCCTTCTTAAACGTTTATGACAGAGACTCAAGCACCAGAGTCAAGGAGGACAGCAGACCGATTCCCCACTTGGTCAGCCAACAGGTGCCAAGCTTCTCCCACACCCGCGTGTATTATTTAAGGTCCCATCTATGCAGGCAAATAGCAGGCTCTGCCTCGAGGTGCTCACTGCCCTGTACAGGGAGACCCACATGGAAATATGCGTCCTGGGGACAAGGGACAGAGGAAGGAGATCGGTCTGACCTGGACCCACCTGGGAGTGGTGCCTGTGTCTTCTCTTGCTTCTTGTGAATGATTCAGGTTACCTGTAGAGCCTTCCTAGCCCACCTGGCAGGTATGTATTTGCTCCCTTCTACCTGACCCTCTGTAGCCACTCATTCCCATGTGTTCTTCTCTAACTTCTTTCCTCTACAAGGCTCAGGCCACCAGGTGACAGATCCTAACACTGAAAGCACAGAACATCTGCCCTGCCCCAGACTCAGGCCCCCCATGTTAACAGTTAGCCCTTCCCTTTGGGACTAGGCAACCAGGAACCTGACTGCTTGCCCCACACCTACTGATTGAGCCCCTCCTGCACTGGGTTTCCCCAGCCACAAATGGACATCTGGACCAGGTCATCTCTAGAAACCTCTGTTCTTCATCCCAAACAGCCTCATCATTAACTGCTGGTGGCCTCCATCCCCCAGCTGTTCCATACCGAGAAATGTCACCCAAGCCAGCATGCAGAGTGGTAAATGACAACAAAAAGCTACCAGAGGCAAAATGCTGCACCTTCCAATAGACACCAGGCTCAGACATCTTAACAAGCCTATGTCTCCAAGCTCCTCCTCAACTCAGTTAAAAGGAGGGGAGCGCAGGGAAGGACTTAAAGTTCAGCCACCAGTTTCCAGGGAACAACATCTGTACACAGGGATGCTTCATTCTAACGGGTGAAGTCTCCTGCGTCCCAGTGAGTCAAACTTGGGGAAAGAAGGCATGTGACACTTGTGAGTTTCACCGCTGACCCCTGACCTTTTGACAACAAGGCTCTGCTGTCAGCTGGGAGGAGTTCCCAGTCCCAACTGGGTTCATCTTGCCCTTCCTTGCTCACTCACTGTAACATTTCCAAGTAACTTCAAGTTGACCCAAAGATGCTCTAGGGCAAAGCGGCCTGCAGGAAGCCCAGAGGCAGAGCTCAGGGTCCTCTCTGCACCCACCCCTCATGCTGTCATCCACATCCGCCCCAAGAGACTACATACACCTCCAGCCAAGGAAGCCCTTGCATACATAATACACATTTACAGACTCTATTTTATCCGCAACATACATAAGAGTCATTAAGGAATTAAATGCTACAACATCCCTCCCAAAGAGATGAAAATGATGTGTAGTTTGTCATGATTAAGTAAAGATAGGGTAAGGAATTAATCCACAGGCCCCAAGTCTAGAAAATTAAAGCAGGCAGGGGTAAAACACCTCAACACCCTGGAATCACCTTCTAGACAGCCCGGTGGGTGCATGACTCCTGAGCTCTCCCAGGTTGAGCCACTGAGAGTGGAGAGCCACCCTCCACTTCTCCTCATGAACAATAGCCCCTGCAGAGGCCTCAGAGTTTACCTTGAAAGATGGGTGTTGTTCACACATCAGGCAACACTGGCAAAGCACTTACCACTTCTGCACATGTGTTTTTTAAAGTTCATTATTTTGGAAAACTAAGTTAATGAAATGGTCGACACAGAAGAGGTGCCTTGCTCATGCAGGCTAGTGGACTGGGCCTTCAGACTCCCAGATGATTCTACCTCAGAAGCAGGTCTGTCCAGTCAGGGCATATTCTTCTCTGCAGCTGTGAGGTGGGGTGGGGGCGGGGGTGAAGGAGGGGTGGGATTATCCCACAATTTCAACTAAAGTAGCGCCAGACTGTATCAGTTTTAAAACTTGTATTAAGTTTCTGTGCAGAATTCCACTGAAAGACAGAGGTCTCCCAACCTGTCTGTGACAGCACCGGGAGGGCCCAGTGGAACGTGGTGCATCTGCAGGGCCCGGGAATGGCTTCTGCTCTGTAACAGCCCGCACCTTGCTCACAGGCTAGCGTAAGGATGAGAACACTTCCCAGTTCAAAGCTATTTTTCAAAACTACCAGTTTTACCACGGCAAGCACAGGACTGCAGAGGAGCAGCTGAGCAGAGGAGGGGACGGAAGCCCAGGCTCACGGTGGGCCCAACACCACCACGAGGCTTCTGTGGAGGGAAATCAGGCAGGCAGGAGGCCCCGCTCAAGGACGCTCAGTCAGAAAGAGCGGAACCAGAGTAAAACCCTTAGTTACTGGACCCCAGACCAACGCTCTCTCCCTACACCCTTCAGGTTCCCGGCACCCTGACACAGCAGGCCTGCCTCTGTGCCCTGGAGGCTGAAACTGCGTGGAAAAGTACGAAGGCCGAAGCCAGGCCAAACACGTGACGGGTTTAAAAATAAATCTAAAGACATGAGACTAATCCGTAAAACATCAGACGTGGGGAAGCTTCTCCGCAGCTCGGACAGACACGGGGCTGAGTACTGTTCTGATTTCTACGCATCTCTGAATGTCCGTCCACACACCCGGACTGCAGGCCTGAAGTTAGTTTAGTTCAGCGAGCTGGAAGGCACATGGGAACCTCCTAGAGCTGCCAGTCTGTGGCTACAGACAGACCCGAGGGGTGGGCAGGAGGCCAAGAGCCAGCCTGGCCCTCGGCCAGCGCCACCTCCCACACCGCATGCAGAGCCGCCCATCACTAGACACAGCGGGGGAAGGACCCCGTCATTCTCCCAGGAGGCGTCTCACCAGTTCACAAATCCCAGTTCTGTCACTCATAAGTTGAGTGATGCCACCATCTCTCGGGGCCTCAGTTTCTTCCGTGAAACGGAGTAACAGTATCTGTCAAGCAATACTGCTGTGACCATCACGTTAGAGGTCGTGCCTGAAGAGCAAACACAGAGCACCGGGCTGAGCATGCAGCCCCTCCCCAACCCTGTGACCAGCAGGATGGTGGCCAAGGCCCCCTCTCTCCTCCCAGAAGACTCCTCTGACTTCCCAGTCCGTCCACTGCCCTGAAGAGCGTGCGCACTGCGGTCCGCTTGGTATTTAACCCTCACGTGTCCACGTGGGTCCCAACAGGCTGTGAGCGTCACCGTGAGAGGAACCTTCTTTTGGCCGTGTGTCCTCCCCCACGGCCCTTTGCTACGGACACAACAGTCACCGTGGTTACCAATGACTCAGACGCGTCGGCCTGCCTAGGAAAGCTCCAAGCAAGGGGGAGGAGAGCCAGCGCTTAAAGCAGGGGTTCTCCAATGTCTGTGCTTCTTAAAATCGCAGGGAGTGGTTATTTAAACTGTGGCTACCTGGGCCTTGCCCTCAGGAGGTTCTGAGCAGGAGATGCGATGGGGACTCAGCTGCAGAGGAGCGAGAGAACCTCAAAGACAGTCCCCACTGGCAGCAGGGCCAAGGTGAGTCCTTCCCCATGCTCCCCTGGGGCCCAAATTCATCGAGAATGAAGTGGGCAAAGGTCCTGGGATCAAAGCAACCTCCAGGACTTGGTCCTACAGGAAGAAAAATGTAAAGGAGCCAGAACCCTAACCTGTTAGCACTCAGCGTCCTCTGAAGAGCGTTCAGACCAAGCCCACCACTTCACATGAAAGCACAGACCCCAAGAGCGACTTCTCAGGCTGGAGCGTCTCCTCCTAGGGGGCTGACAAACCCACAGCTGCCCTCGAACAAGGCACTACCCAAGGGCTAAAAGTGTTCTCCCTACTATGTGTAGGGATGTGAAGCACACTGAAGCCCTTGCAGCATGGCCCCTGTGAAGGCGCAAAGCTCTGGTCTGTCCTGACTTTCTAGGAATCTCAGGGCAGAGGAGGGGGGAAGACACCCCACACACCTGCCGGAGAAGCATGGGTACAACCTCTGCACGGTTCCCACAAAGGAGAGACCCAGGGTCAGTTTGTTTCAGAGCAGAAAGAGTTCAACAGCATTAGACCTTCCAGAATTTTGTGTTTTTTAAATAAGGAGATTCTGGGACTTCCCTGGTGGTCCAGTGGTTAAGACTTCGCGCTCCCAATGCAGGGGGCCCGGGTTCAATCCCTGGTCAGGGAACTAGATCCTACATGCCGCAGCTAAGACCCAGCACAGCCAAATTAAATAAATAAATAAATAGATAGATAATTTTTTTTAAATAAAATAAAGAGATTCTGACATATGCTCTGACATGAATGAACCTTGAGGACATTATGCTAAGTGAAATAAGCCAGACACAGAAGGACAAATACCATATGAGCCCACTTACAGGAGGTCCCTATAGTCCTCAAACCTGTAGAGGCAGGAAGCAGAAGGGTGTGTGGTGGGGGCTGGGGGAGGGGTGGGGAGTGAGGGTTTAATGGGGACAGAGTTTCAGCCTAGAAGATGGAAGGGGCTCTAGAGAGGGATGGTGGTGATGGCTTCACAGCAACGTGAACGTGCTTAATGCCACTGAACTATAATCTTAAAAATGGCTAAAGTGGTAAATTTTGTTGCACATACTTTACCACAGTTTAAAAGCAAACAGCAACAACAACAAAACATGTTTTTGCCTGGCTTCCAGGAGGAAAAAGGAAGAGAAGACGAAATCAAGAGACAAGGCTGCCAGAGCTCATCGGGCACAGTCCCCCCCCGAGCCCCAGAGCCTCACAGCCCAGCGGCTCCACCTGAAACTCGGCGCCCTGGATCCCCCTCTGGATGTGGAGCTTCTTCAGGAAAGCTTTCTAGTGACCCCAGCACCTTAGCTTTACATCAGTCCCCAAAAGCTCAAGGAAAGTAGCAGAATTTGGTACACGAACAGGCAGAGCACAGGGGGAAAAAACAAAAGCAGAGGAGAGAGAGAGGCAGCAGCCTGGGTTTCTAGATTCTTCACTCTGTCCACTCCTGAAGAAACAGAGGCGCAGCCAAACTGCTCAGGCTCCCACTTGTCTGTGAGGCTGCCCTGAGCCCACCTCACCTCGGCTTGCGTTTGGGAGTTTTTTTTTCCTTTTTTGGGCAATTTGCCTCTCCTCCACACCCAACAGTTACAGGGTATGTGGGTGTATTGAGAAAGAAATTTCCCAAAAAAGGAAAAGTGACTCCCGAAGGTTAGTCCCATCTCAGAGCCGCCTGGAAAAGAAAGGCAACAGTCACCCCTGGAGCCAGACTAGCCTGAGGCCCCAGACCCAGCAGAAGAGCCCACGCAGGAGGGCCTCTCGAAGCAGCCCTCCAGGCAGGCGCTGACCCAGGGACTGCAGCCCTCCTCCTCCAGGCCTCCTGGCCACCACCATGCCCCTCTGGGTCCCCACCCTATGCTCTGGAGCACATTCTCCTTTCTGCTGAGGAACCGCTAAGAGCTTGGATGCAAAACGCACCTAATCCCTCTCCCAGGAGCGCCCAGGTCCCACCTCCTCCCCACGCTGAAACAGAAATCCTGCAGCAATGCATTTACAAAGTTGATTATTTCAACTCAACAAATATTTACGAGGTCTGTGCTATCCAAACCCCAGGTCAGACGATAGGAAGGTACCAAAAACTATAGGGGGCCCAGCACTGAAGAAAAAAGGTACCATCCAGTAGGTAAGATAACATTTAAGCAAATGAAAACAAATAGTAATACTGTATGAAAGTCCAAATAACAATTTGAAACAGATTGTGACTAAGTGTTAAGGTCCCAGCCATAAAACGCTAATTTATTACATGCAATAGATTCGCTGGGGAGGGATGGGGCGGGCGGGGGAAGGGGGAGAGCTAAAGCTAAGCTTGGCAGCAGTGGCACGATCAGCAGTGGCTACGGGCTGCTCAGAGCTGCTGCTCTTGGAGACCAACACCGAGATGGGCCTATTGTACAGGCACAGAGGTCTGAACTGCCCTGAGCTGCCACAGGAAGCGGTGCCTACCCACTCCCTGGCAGAGAGCCACACGAGCAGTTCTGCTGGCCCTGTGGTCGCCTGATGTGCAAGAACACCCCACAGAAACCCCTCCCCACCAGGAACAGGCCCATTCCTATTCCAGGCCCAGCATGCACCGTCCCAGCCAGCAGGCTAACCCTGCCCATTACCTCCCTCACTCCCAGGAAATCTGAGGGGTAGGGCCTTCTGAACCTTTTAAGAACAGGGATGATAGCAAGTCGAACATTTTAATTTAAAAAAAAAAAAAAAAAAAAAAGTAAGCCACGGACCAGGTCACACGGGGTCTCTCAGCCCAGCACTGTGGACTTGGGGCCGGATCACCTTCTGCTGTGGGGCCATCCTGGGCATCACACTCTGTTTCGCAGCACCCTGGCCTCCACCCACTAGGTGCCAATAGCACCTCTGCACCCTCGTGCCGCTGTGAGACTCAAAGATGACTCCAGACATTGCCGGGCGGCCCTGGGAGGCACAAGGTGCCCAGTTGAGGACCACGGCTCCACTTCTAGGTACTCAAAGAGGAAAATTCTGGCACGGCTGGAACTTCGTTCGCACACAAGTCTGCACGCACAGTGTTCTGCTCCAGGTGGAGGGAGTCTAGGCTTCAGGAAAACTGGCCTCTGGGTTGGGGAGCGGCCACGAAGAACAAGGCCTGACGCAGACCACGGGGTGGGAGAGGCCGCTCCAGCCCCACAAGAAGGAAGCCCGCCCGCAAGCGCCCACGGCAACGGCCGCCAACGCCGACCACCGGGCGGCCGGCACCTGACCGCCCCCTCAGCAGCCTCCTGGCACAAACGGCCTGGAGGCTTCCTCAGAGCTGCCCGCACAGGGCCTTCCTAACGCAACAGGGAAAACCACGTCGCTCTAAAGGTATTTCAACACAACTGCTACTGTTTCCCGTCACTCACAGAGATGATGCCCCTTCACCCCGGGAGGGCCGTGTTCCCGCACTGCAGTCCGGGCCACAGAGCAGCACCGGTCAGTCTCTTCATCCCCACGGGGATCTGCCAGAGTGACCTGGGCCCACCCCTCCACTCTGGGCACCCCGAACACCCTCTCCGCAGCCCCGGTTTTCCCCGGCTTCCTTCTTCTCCATGGCTGGCACGTCCCACCTCTGCCCGAGCAGCACAGGACGGGCAGGTCGTGGGGAGACCGGAAGGCACGGCCGCGTGTCGCCCACGGCTCACGGTCCCAGCCATGCAGGAGCAGCTCTCGGACCAGCGTGTGCTGTGCGTTGGTGCCCAGCAGCCGCCCTCATGCTCGCGCAGCTGAAGAGAACCATGGACTATACCGGACCCCAGCTGGACCTACAGAAAGATTTCCTGACCAGAAGAATCAGTCTCCAAGCCGAGTCCAGGGAATTCTGTTTTTCGGGCTGGTTCATGGCCCGGCCCAGCCTGGATGTCATCCAGTGACCTCCAAGGCCCGTTCTCCATGGTTAGTCTTTGCGGGACTTAACAGCAGTCTGACAGGCACAGGGAGGACAAAGTAAACCTCCAGGCGGGTCGGAGCCCAGCTCCCGCCTCAGGGCGCCTGCCGGCATGACGGCCAAGTCAGGAGAACACAGAGGGCAGTGCTGAGTCACCAAAGGAAATGAGTGTCCAGGTGAATCCGCCCCCCTGCTCCTGCCTCTAGCCAATTCTACCACCACCGGTAGTACCAACCCAGTCGCCTCAAACTACTCTGGACCACAGATGTTTCCATGGCAAAAACCCTCTGTGGACCATCCGTGTTGTACAAATATGCTCAACAGAAAGAATGAAAAAGAAGAAAATTCTTTTTTTGAAGGAACCAATGAGGCAATAGTCAACACAGAACTAGGTATCATACCTATTAATTCCATTCCTAGATATCATACCCATTAACTTGTCACACAAACAAAATGGAAAACCCATCACATCACAAAGATTAAGACCCCACACGGAAACGGAAACACCGATGGCCTGGTCACGTATCAGCTGTGATAACCACCGAACATCCAAGTGTCCCAACAGACTACAAGGTGCTCTGCTCACACTTCCAGAACCCTGCTCTCACCCCTGAAGCAAGGAAATGAACTCTGAAAGGGGTGGGGTCAACCTGTCTTAGACGGTGTGAACAGATGTTCTTGGACAGTCCCAGTTTAACAATGCTGCCCACACAAAGGTATGCACGCACACACACACTCCAATAGAACAGGAAAAGGCACTCAAAGCTTCCACCTTCAATCCTTTATAAAGCTTGGAATTCAGTCATACTTTAGATTAGTTAAGAGACCGATCTCCTTTAGAAAAAAGTCAGGAGACAAAATGGGTGGAAAAAGAAAAGCCAGAATATTCTACCTGGTTGGTAAATACTCATCCAGCCCAGGAAACAAACCAGGTGGGTGACAGGGCAGGACGGAGCCCGTGCACCCTGGCTTAGTGACCGGAACACTAACCCTGTGGCCAGGAGACCTCTGAACATCAAATACGATGAGCGACACCAATTCCAGCAACGGACCTGAGAGGAGCCCTGCACTACGCACGGATCCGCGGGGCTCAGCCGGCACCCGCCCACGCAGGGCGGCCGCACCTGCTCCCGCGGGCCCGCAACCTCCTCCGCTTCTCTCTAACCAGGCGCTCCTACCACCCTGAACAGAAGTGACTTCCTCCCTCACCGTGACTCCCACCCGTGGCCACGGAAGGTGCCTCGAGGCAAAGGTCGGGGCTGTGAGGGCCGCCGCAACCAGCTGCCACACGGGCTTCAACACCTCCAGCCTCCTGAGCAGAAGCCAAAGCAAGAGCGCACAGCCGCCATGGCAAGGCCGCCGCCACCGTGACGAAGGGGCCCGGCGAAGGCCGAGGCCGGAGAGGGGCGGGGCGGGGCGGAGGAGGACACTCACCATCTCATCCAGGGCGTAGCGCAGGAGGCCGTGCTCGTAGAGGACGAAGAACCGGCGCTGCCATTTCTGCAACGGAACACAGAGGGTGTCGGGAGGGTTCTGGCCCGTCTCCACTTGCCGAGCCCCTGCGCCTGACAAGCCTGCCTCTGAGGCACGCTGGCTGCACAGCTTCCATTTCTGGGGCCCAGGGGTAGAAGAACAGTGCCTCGTCAGCCAGGATTGGGCCAGTGGAGAGGCCCAAACCACCCAGTGTGTTCCCGATCACTGAGATTTTAAAAGATGACTGATCTATTTCAACCTGCAAGCTTCTCAGAAAAAGAAGCAGAGGCAATGTCTGGGTCACCTTTTTGTGTTCTTTATGTACCCAGCACAGAGCTTATTACTAATAATGTGTCAATATTAATTTGATGAATTACCTGACATGATATGGGATAACCTGAGAATGCCAAGCACTGATTCCCCACTTCTGAAAAAATCTGGAAAAATGGTATAAAAGGGTTGTTCCAATGACCCACAGGGAGGTTGAAAAAGGGAAAAAGCCAGCCGGGCGCCAGTATTCACAGAGGAGGAAAGAAGTAACAAAAATCAAAACTGAGGAGGGAGGCCAGTAGGAACAACTCTGACGTCCAGGGAGGGAATGACCAGCAAAGGGTGCCCCTGCCCCCTCGCTGCCCTCCACCCAAAGGCCAGGCCACCAGGGGCTGATGGAGGTCCAATGGCACTGACAGTGGAATAGAAAGGCCCTTCCTTTTTGTGGGGGGGAAAATGTCTAGAACGTGAGACTGCTGGTCCCCAAATCCCAAAAATCATCATGAAGATCCATGACCTATTTTCAACATTTCCAAAAGCCCAACGAAATTCATACTTTTACTGGCAATAAGGCCACAAGAACTAACTAAAATATCATGTCTCTTTGCTTTGGGCCAGAATTATATCATTTATAATAATGATTTTCCCATCAGAAGCTGGAAATGGCAATTTTGTATGACCTAAATACAAAAGAGGAAAGAGGGCTGCTCCCTGGTTACTGCAGCCACTGGAACACAGTCGCCCTGGCTGTCCTCACGCCTGGGTGGCAGGAACAGGGCACTCACATGGCCTTGCAAAGAGGACCTGTAGAGGCTGGGCCACCTGGACTCTTCCCGAGAAATATTTCCAAGGCTCCTATTTGTTGTTTTTAAAATTAAAACCCATTCTGGAAGGAAGCCCAAAGACCCCAGATACAAAGCAAGTTCTGTGGGGTACCAAGGCCCCACCCCAGAGTGTAACATTCAGGCTGGGGGCAGCAGAGACCCAGAGGCAGGGCAGAGGCCCTCGGGGGAGCAGGGGATGGGAAGGGGGCAGGCGGCAGTACCTGGAGGAAAGTGTGTGGAAAAAGAAAGCATGTTTTAATTGGAGTCAAATCCAAAGGGGCTCCCTGACAGAGGAACAAGCCACTGACCCGGGACGATGCTGGTCTGACCATCTCGCTGCTCCAGCTCAGACCTGGCCGAGCAGTAGCCTGTGTCCAACAGGACCCACCCGGGGCTGGGTGCCCAGGAGAGATGGGACGCAAGCATCCCATCCCTTAAGACCAACTCCTGCTCATCTGCTGAGCTCGCAGCTGGGGAGGAAGGGAGGGGAAAGAGGGGGCTACAGGAAGAACCCTGGCCCTGAAAGACGTAATGCAAATGTGTGCTGAACTGCCCTTCGGTCTTTTCCATTTAACTGTTTCTAGAGTCGAGCTGACCCACAAAACAGGTAGCACCATGCGAGTGCATCTCTTTTGAATGGAGGGCCAGGCATAACTACTGGGACCTGCAAGTTCACCAAATAGGTAGGGGTTCCCTGCTGATCCGCCATCCCAGGATCCACCATTCAACCCCCCACCTCCGTCCTCCACTCGGTCAGTCTGCCTTAGGTGGGCCCCTCTCTTGGTGAATTCTCCACCCCAAGAATTCACTCTGATGTCCTTACCCGAGATCGATGCACTGGGTTATCAAAGTCAGTCCCATCTGGAGCCAGGAGCAGCCAGCCACCGTAAATGGGTTTTGCCTGGAGGAGAAAAAGGAGGGCAGGTCATCAGTGGCCTTGGACAGTTTCAACGGTCAAGTTAATGACAAGCTGACAAGCGCTCGCTGGAAAAAGAATCCACCTCTGCTCCACACACTCCGTGCATCCCATTCCCCAGCCCCAGGCCAAGTTGCCAAGAGAGATGTTGGAGAGCCTCCTGGCAGGTCTGCAGCATCTGGTGTGGGGAGGAGAATGCAAACCCAGCAGGAGTCTGAAACACCGGAGAATACAGGAACTCCTAAGAAACAGATACCTCCCCTCAAGTTTCTGATCAAGCCACCAGGATCAGGGGAAAATGGCATTTTCTTCATAACCATGCGAGTGCCAATATGTGCAGGCACTAGGGATATCGTGTGACCAGCACAGTCAAAGCCCCTCATCCTGATGGTACAGAACAGGGCCTGGGAGCAGAGACACTGCTTTAGCGATCATCATTAGCACTGGCCAAAGAATCATCAACTCGCTGGTTGTATGACCTTGGGCTGAAAACCCTTCGAGTTTCTATCTTCCCATTTGAAAGGTGAGAGTGATGATAATTATATCTACACCTCATGAATCTTATGTGAGGACTGAAGAGACAATCCAAGTAAAACACAGCCCAGCACAGGAATGCAAAACAGTGCGGCCACTGGGGAAAAGAGTCTGGCAGTTCCTCAAAAGGTTAAACTTAGATATCCCTATGACCCAGAATTCCACTCCTAGGTATATACAACCCCAAGAAAACTGGAAGCAGGTGCTCAAGTAAAAACTTGGACATGACCGTTCATAGCAGCACTATACACAATAGCCGGAAGGTAGAAACAACCCCGATGTCCACAGCAGATGAATGGATAAAGAAAATGTGGTCCATCCAAACAATGTAATGTCATTCAGAAATAAAAAGGCATGAAGTACTGACACGCTACAACATTGTTGAACCTTTTACTTAAAGACGTTATGTTTTAAGTGAAAGAAGACAGGCACAAAAGACCACAAACTGCATGATTCCAGTTATATGAAAGGTCCAAAATAAGGAAATCCATAGAAGCAGAAAGCAGATGAGTGGTAGCCAGGATGTGGAGGGAGCAGGAAATGGGGAGTGGCTGCTAACAGGTATGGGGTTTCTTTGGGGGTGATGAAAATGTTCTGGAATTAGACAGTGGAGTCAGTTGCATGAACTTGTGAGTATGCTAAAAATTACTAAATCGTATGCTTTAAACGAGTGAATTTTGGGACTTCCCTTGTGGTCCAGTGGGTAAGACTCTGCACTCCCAATGCAGGGGGGCCAGGTTCGATTCCTATTCAGGGAACTAGATCCCGCATGCATGCCACAACTAGGAGTCCACATGCTGCAACTAAGACCCGGAGCAGCCAAAATAAGCAAGTAAGTAAAGAAATAAATAAATATATTTTTTAAAAGAGTGAATTTTATGGTATATGAATTATCTCAAAAATTGCATGAGAAAAAAAAAAAAAAAAAAAAACCTGAGCACAGCGTGTGGCCTAAAAGTACTTAAGAAATGTTGGCTATTTTTATATTTTTTATATCCAAGGCGTCCCCCCGCCCCCCCAGACACTGGCAGTAGGAGTTCAACAGGAGCTAAAAGATAAAGACAGACACTCAGACTCCACCTCCCTTTTTTTAGCCATACCCAGCTCCTGAGAAAGGGCTGGGAAAGGCACAACCAGGCCAGTGTGTCCACTGTCCTTTGGAGGGCAGCAACACAAATTAAAGCCCAAACCCTCTGCCTGCTATTTACACACACAGACTATTTCTGGGTAAGCCCTAGGGGTCCTCTTAGCATGCTTTTTATTCAACATTTCCAAATTGGGAGGCCCTGTCACACCACCTCATTTTGAAAAGCTGTGTAGTCTGTGACTCACAGAGGGAAGGTCACTTGCCAGAGGTCACAGAGCATGGGGGGGTGAGACTCTTTTCTTGGCTTCTGCAGGGTCCTCAGGCCCCCAGGGGAAGCACTGGCTTTTCCCTGTGAACAGAAAGAAGGGCTTCGGGCAAGGGGTATGGAGTGGGCTGAAGGAAAGAAGCGAGACTGGCATTGATGAAACATGGGGGGACTTCCCTGGTGGCGCAGTGGTTAAGAATCCGCCTGCCAGCACAGGGGACACGGGTTCGAGCCCTGGTCCGGGAAGATCCCACATGCCACGGAGCAGCTAAGCCCGTGCGCCACAATTACTGAGCCCACATGCCACAACTACTGAAGCCCACACGCCTAGAGCCCGTGCTCCACAACAAAGAAAAGCCACAGCAATGAGAAGCCTGCGCACTGCAAAGAGTAGCCCCCGCACGCTGCGACTAGAGAAAGTCCACGCGCAGCAATGAAGACCCAACACAGCCATAAATAAATAAATAAATAAACAAATTTGTTTTTTTAAAAAGATATACTAATGTCTATAGGCAGGAAAAAACATTAAAAAAAAAAAGAAAGAAAGCAACCGGGGAGTGGGTGCTGGCAGGGGACCGAGAGTTAGAGGGACACGGCTCAGAAGGACCATGGGGTGTGTGGAATGACATGCTGCCTGGGAAAGCAGAAGCAAAGAGAACAGAGGTCTGTTTTCTCAGCAAACACCAGCGGCACCCAGCCATCCCCCAGGCATGCGAGCACACTTGGCCTCTCTCTGCACACAGGACGGAGAGGTCAGTGCTGGGGGACGACCCCGTGTGTACCCCGGCCAGGTGACTCCCCCACATGGCCGCTGGGCCTGCAGTTCCCTGACCTGTAAAATCAGGAGGTTAGACCCCAAGGCCGTGTCTCCTCTGTTTCTGTCTGGCTTTGATCGCACATCACCCTCCTCGTTTCTGGCTGCAGGGCTTTGGGGCGACTTCACATTATCAGCTATACCTACCTGTCCTTTCCTCAAAAGGGGCAGTGGGAGACCTGCGACTGGCACAAGTCCCTCAGAACCTGGCCCGAAATCAGCATCGTTATTCACTCAACAAACATCTACTCGGGGAGCCTGCCAGCATCCACCTCACTTGGCCATGACTTCCATATACGGATCACCCCAAAGGGGACCCATCTCAGGTGGGCAGGTCGTCCTAAAAGGTGGGAAGGCTGGGCCAGTAGAGGGCACAGGGCAAGAAACAAGTGCTCTAGCAGCCTGGGAAGTGGGTAACGTTCCACAAGAGCATTTATTTACCAAGGCAAATCCATAGTGACAGAACGCAGACGGGGGTTGCCCAGGGCAGAGGGGATGGAAGGATTGTGGGGAGTGACAGCTACAGGGTTTCTTTTGGGGATGATGAAAGCATTCTAAAATTGATTGTGATGATAGTTGCACATCTCTGGGAGTATACTAAAACCATCAAATTGTACACTTTAAATAGGTCAATTGTATATGGTATGTGAAGAATTATCTCAATAAAGCTGTTTAAAAAAAAACACTTACAAAGGCCTATGTAAGGCAGTGAGGAAGCAGAGATAAATAAGAAACTGCTCCTACCTTCATGGGTTCACAGACCACAGGAAATGTAAACTAATGAGTCCTTCTCCCAAAGCCAAGAAAAGTCAAGTCTAAGCTAAGAAAGCCAAGTCTAGGGAAGGGGGTGGGAGGGGGAGGGTTGGGGGGGGGCAGGGATTCACTATGTAAGTTTTCAAGTGACTCTGTGCTCTGCGCCCCCCCGCCCAGCCAGATTGGGGAAACTTCAGTCAAAGAGACAGGGACAAAAGTTTCCAAGGGCAATGAGGTGGTCCCCTGGTTTGTGGGAAGCGAGCTAGAACAAGCTAGACAGCGTCCAGAGGGAAGCACAAGGCAGCAGCTCAGGTCTGCTGGGGCCGGGAGTGGGGCAAAGGGCTAACAGGGCAGACTTGGCGTCCACAGCTGGGTGACAACGAGAACCTCCAGATGTCCAGTGCGCAACGCTAGGGTCGTCAGGGGACAGGAAGGTACCTGCCACCCTGCACCGCCATCCAAGCAAGCAAACAGGGAACAAACAACCTGTGAGAAGGAGGGCGGCCTGGGGCGGAGAGGACTCGCTGGCACGGGCACAGCTAAAGTGAAGACAGAGGCAGGAGCCCGTCCACCAGTGCAGAGCGGCTCGGCTGCCGCCCTTCTTCAACTCATCAGCGCCTGGAACCCCGCCCACAGGCCTGGAGAGCCGCACACCAGGACACCCCGCTCTCCCAGGCAACCCCACAGGCGTGGAAGGGCGCCCCAGAGGTGCTGCTGCTCCCACTGTTTCTCAGAGTGTCTAGAAATGGCAACAGCAGACCCAGCCATGCCAGTGAGTCCAGAAACACCCACCACAGCCTCTGTCCCCATGGGAGAGGCTCACAAGCAGACAGAGGTTTTGTAGGGCAGCATTCCTCCCTCTCTTGCCTCATCTTTTCTGGGGCGGGGCGGGGCCTCCGACAGGCCCGATGGCACCCTCTTCCTGGGAGCCCCCCAATAACCTGACGTACGAACTGTGGCAACCCCAAAGGCGGCTGGCACAGGAAGTGGGCTCTAGAAACTCTTAATGCTATGTAGTTCTGCTGCTGTTTTCTGGCTGGGTAGCTGGGGTTTTACTTTAAGGGGGCGGCAGGGAAAGGAGAAGCAGGTAACTCTTGTCAACACTGAGGACCCAAAAGATGAGACTGAGTTCTGTTTCAGGCAGGCCACCTGGGAAGAAGCACCAGACCTGTGCAAAAGTCACCACCTGAGAGCACCCGCTGAGCCTCTTCCCTTCCGATTAAACTCAGCCATGCCCCGCAAACCCAATAAACCAGAGGCTACGCTTCCGGCTGATCTCTGGGAAGAGACTGCTGGTGGCCTGGGCATTCTCCTCAGCCCAAAGCCCTTCTGAAAATGGTCACTGGAAATTTCTGCTTCAAAATGGGGTAGATGTAATGTTCCCTATGCCTCCCACTAAGTACAAATAAAACCCTGGACACTGTATATAAGACAAACCTAAGAAGACTCGAAACGGTGGAGAGTAGAAGGCAGAGGGGTTGGGAACCTCTGGACCCGAGGAACCACACAGAGGTGTGCACCCCGGGTTTCTTTTTGCCTCACTGTCCCAGACTGGAGTCTGGAGGAGGGGCAACTTGGAAGTGCCAAAGGGCGCAGACCAAAAATCAGAAGCCCCAGTAAAGGCCCTATCTGGCCGAAGAACCGGGGAAGAACAACTTGGCAAAACAGAGAACTCTTAGACAATAACCGTCCTACTCCAGCCGGACACCAAAGAACAGACACAGCCACACCCTCACCCCCACCAGCAGAAGCCAGACTTCCCCTTGCCGGCTAAGAGTCGCCCCAGCACCCCTACCAGGGAGGTGTCAGGCAGTCAGGCAGGGAGCTGGGACTTTCAGCCCCACCCAGCAGTAACAGGTCTCCTCCCTCTGCCTCCTGGGGCAATGTCAGAGGAGGACACCTGGGGAGCTGAACTCCACACCCTGCAGCAGTAACAAGGGGTCTCCTGCCTCAAGTATCAATGGAGCCCAAGTGAGGAGCCAGACTTCTACCTCCACCTAAAAGTAAAAGGCAGCAGCCCTGCTTCCCCTGCTGCAGCAGTGTTAGAAAAAGCCGACCGAAAGAGAAGGAAGGGTCAAACACAACCCAGAGTCACCTAATGTGACACAAAAATGTCCAGGTTTCAATTGAAAAATCACCACGATACCAAGAACCAGGAAGGTTGCAAACTGAATGAACGAAGACAGATGCCAACACCGAGGTGACAGGCATGTCACAATTATCTGATGAAGATTTAAAACAGCCATGCTAAATGGTTCAACAAGAAATTATGAACATGCTTGGAATAAACAAAAAACACAGATAGCCTGAGCAAAGAAACAGAAGCTATAAGAGCCAGATGGAAATTCTGAAACTGAAAAATACAATAACTGAAATTAAAAGTTCAATGGATGGGCTCAACAGCAGAATGACGGGAACCATGGAATGAATCAGTGAGCTGGAAGACAAAAGCACAGAAATTACCCAATCAAATAACAGAGAGAAAACAGACTGAAAAAAATAAATAAGAGAAGAACAGAGTCTCAGGGACCTGTGGGACTATAACAAAAAATCTAACATTTGTGTCATCAGAGTCTGGAAGGAGAGAAGGGTAGGGTAGAAATACACTCAGAGAGAGAATACTGAAAACTTTCCAAACTTGGCAAGAATGGTAACCTATAAATTCAAGAAGCTGAGTGAACTCCAAAGGGTAAATCCAAAAAAATCCACACCAAGACACATTAAAATTAAATTTCTGAAAACTAAAACCCAAGAAAAAATCTTGAAAGTAGCCAGAGAAAAACAACAGGTTTTGGATAGGAGAAACCAAATATAATGATCTGGACTAAACCATGAAGGCCAGAGGGAAGTAGCACAATACTTTCCAGGTGCTAAAAGAAAACAACTGTCAACCCAGAATCCTGTAACCAATAAAAATATCTTTTCAGGAACAAAAGGGAAATCAAGACATTCTCAGATGAAGGAAAACTAAGAGAAATAGTTAGCAGACCTACACTTACAAAATGGTTACAGGACGTTCTTTAAACAGAAAGGAAATGATAAAAGAAGGAAACCTGGATCATCATAAAGGAAGCAGGAAACACAGTAAGCAAAACTACCTGTAACCAGGCTTTCCTTGAGTTTTCTAGATTATGCTTGATGAACAAAGCAAAAATTATAACACTATCTAATGTAGTTCTGAATCATGTAGAGGAAATATTTAAGACACTTACATAGGGAATGGTAAAAGGAGATAAAGGGAGGTACTCCCTTTACTTGCACTGGTAAAATGATACCACCAACAGACCGTGGTAAGTTATGTATATACAATGAAACTCCTAGAAGAGCCACTAAAAAAAAATCTATACTGAAAAAATCACCGTAGATAAATCTTGAAATTTATCATAAAAAAAAAATGAAATTCTAAAAAAACCCAAAAAGATCAAGCAGGAAGAGAAATAAAAATCAAAGAGGGGTTTTCCTGGTGGCACAGTGGTTAAGAATCCGCCTGCCAATGCAGGGGACACGGGTTCGAGCCCTGGTCCAGGAAGATCCCACATACCACAGAGCAACTAAGCCCATGCGCCACAACTACTGAGCCTGCGCTCGAGAACCCGTGAGCCACAACTACTGAGCCCATGTGCCACAACTACTGATGTCCGCGTGCCTAGAGCCCGTGCTCTGCAACGAGAGAAGCCACCACAGTGAGAAGCCCGCACACTGCAACGAAGAGTAGCACCCACTTGCCCCAACTAGAGAAAGCCCTCGTGTAGCAATGAAGACCCAATGCAGCCAAAAATAAATAAATAAATTTATTTTTTAAAAAAAAGATAACGAAGGACTATTACAAACAATTCCACAAATTTTAACTTGACAACTTAGATGAAACGGACCAACTTCTCAAAAAACATAGACAATTTGAATGACCCTATAACTATTAAAGAAACTAAGTATGTAATTTTAAAATTCCCCAAAAAAGAAATCTCCAGGCTCAGAGAGTTTTATTGGAGAATTCTACCAAATGTCTAAAGAAGAATTAACACCAATTATACACAGTCTTTTCCAGAAAAAGAAAAAGTAAGAAACACTTCCCAATTCATTTTATGAAGACAGTATTAACTAGATATCACAATCAGACACGGTACCAAAAAAGGGGACAAAAAAGAACAACTATGGACCAATATTCCTCATGAGTATAGATGCAAAAATCAACAAAGAATTAGCAAACAGAAGTCCACAATATATTTAAAGAATTATATACCATGACCAAGTGGGGTTTATTCCAGGGATGCAAGGCTGGTTTACTATTTAAAAATCAATCAGTGTTATCCACCATAATTACAGGCTGAAGAAGAAAAACTCTGTGGTCACATCAATTAATGCAGAAAAAGCATTTGACAAAATTCAACACCCATTCATTTAAAAAACAAGAACAACAAAACCTCTCAGAAAAGTAGAACTAGAAGGGAACTTCCTCAACTGACAGAGAGCATCTACAAAAAACCTAGAGCTGACATTATACATAATGGTGAAAGACTAAATGCTTCCCCTCTAAGATCAGAAACTAGGCAATGTTGTCCATTCTCAGAACTCTTATTCAACACAGTGCTAGAATATCTAGCCAGTGCAATAAGGCAAGGAAAGGAAATAAAAGATACACAGATTGGGAAGAAGAAATAAAGTATTTACAGATGACACAACTGTCTATGTAGAAAATCACAAGGAATCTATTTAAAAAAAAGAACTCTTAGAACTAGTGAGTTCAACAGGTTAAAGTATATAAGATCGGTATATGAAAATCAACTGTATTTCTATGTATTAGCAATGAATATGTGGACACCAAAATTAAAAATTAAATACCACTTGAAATTGTTAAAAAAAATGAAATACTTAGGTGTAAATCTAACAAAGCATGTACGGGACTTGCATGCTGAAAACTACACAATGCTGATGAAAAATCAAAGAAGACCTAAATAAATGGGAGAGACATATTGTGTTCACAGACTGGAAGATTCTAAACTGTCAATTCTCCCCAAATTGATACATAAGCTTAATTCAATTACTAACAAAAGCTCACGAAGACTTTTTTGCAGATATAGACAAGATTATTCTAAAATTTATATGGAAAGGCAAAGGAACTATTTTTAATTAAAAAGAAGAAGAAAGAGGGAGGAATCCATCTACCTGATTATAAGATTTATTATATATCCACAGTAATCAAGGCTGTGGTATTAATGGAAAGTTAGACACATAGATTAATGGAACAGAGTGGAAAACCCAGAAATAGACCCACACAAATGTGTCCAATTTAACTTTGAGCAAAGGTGCTAAAAGGGACTTCCCTGGTGGTCCAGTGGTTAAGACTCCACACTCCCAATGCAGGGGACCCAGGTTCGATCCCTGGTCAGGGAACTAGATCCCGCATGCCACAACTAAGACCTGGTGCAACCAAATAAAAAAATAAATTTTTTTTTTTAAAAAGAGACTCCATGCGTCCACTGCAGGGGCACAGGTTTGATCCCTGGTTAAGGAACTGAGATGCCACGTGCTGCACGGCGAGGCACCCCCACCAAAAACAAAAACAAAAACAAAAACGAAGGTGCTAAAAAATTCAGGAGAGGAGTGAGAGTCTTTCAACAAACGGTACTGTAGCAACTGGACATCCATAGGCAAAAAAGAAATAAAGCTCAATCTTACACAAAAATTAACTCAAAATGGAACACACACTTAAATTGGCAAATTGGACCACATTAAAATTTAAAATACTTGTTTTACAAAAGGCCCTACTAGGAGGGTGAAAAAATAAGAGTGGGATAAAATATTTGCAAACCACATATCTAACAAAGGATTAGTATCTAGAATATATAAAGACCTCTCAAAACTCAATAATAAAAAAAACCAAACAACCCAATTAGAACATGGGCAAAAGACATGAAAAGATATTTCACAGAAGATACACATATGGCAAATAAATACATGAAAAGATGTTCAACATCATTAGCTATCAGGGAAATGCAAATTAAAACCACACGAGAGGGACTTCCCTGGTGGTGCAGTGGTTAAGAATCCGCCTGCCAATGCAGGGGACACGGGTTCAAGCCCTGGTCCAGGAAAATCCCACATGCCACAGAGCAACTAAGCCCGTGCACCTCAACTACTAAGCCTGCGCTCTAGAGCTCATGAGCCACAACTACTGAGCCCGCATGCCACAACTACTGAAGCCCGTGCGCCTAGAGCCTGTGCTCTGCCTGGGCACCTCAACGAAGAGTAGCCCCCGCTCGCCACAACTAGAGAAGGCCTGCGCGCAGCAACAAAGACCCAACGCAGTCAAAAATAAATAAATAAATTTATTTTTAAAAAAAACACACATGAGATACTACTACACACCTATCAGAATGACTAAAATTAAAAATGGTGACAACACCAAATGCTGACAAGGATGTGGAGAAACTCATATGTTGTTGGAGGGAATATAAAATGGTACAGCCACTCTGAAAAACAGTTTAGCAGGTTCTTTAAAAACTAAACATGCAACTACAACATAATCCAGGAACCGCATTCCTGGGCATTTATTCCAGAGAAATAAAAGCTTACACTCACACAAAAACTGTACATGAGTGGCTACTGTAGCTTTATCTGTAAAGGCCAAAAAAACCCCGGAAGCAATGCAGATGTCCTTCAGCGAATGAGTGGTTAAGCCGTGTACACCATAGAATACTAGTAAGCAATAAAAAGGAAACAACTGGTGATACACACAACCTGGATGAATCTCCAGAGAATTAGGATGAGTGAAAAAAGTCAATCCTGAAAGGTTACATGACGTATGATTCCACGGACATAACGTTCTTGAAATGTGGAATTTCTAGAAATGGAGAACAGATTTGCGGCTGCCAGGAGTTAAGGAGGCAACAGGGGTGGGAGGTGCAGGACGTGTGGTTGTGAGGGACCCTGCGGGGATGCAAGCGCCCTGCATCTTGACTGCAGGGATGTTGAGACCCTGCTGACCGTGACATTGTGCTATAATTTTACAAGATGTTACCACTGCGGGAAAACTGGGGAAAGAGTACACAGGATCTCTCTAGATTTTATCTTACAACTGCACACAAAACTACAATTATCTCAAAATAAAAAGTTTAATTAAAAAAAAATCTACAGGGCTTCCCTGGTGGCGCAGTGGTTAAGAATCCGCCTGCCAATGCAGGGGACACGGGTTTGAGCCCTGGTCCGGGAAGATCCCACATGCCGCGGAGCAACTAAGCCCGTGCGCCACAACTACTGAGCCTGTGCTCTAGAGCCCGCGAGCCACAACTACTGAAGCCCGTGTGCCACAACTACTGAAGCCCGTGTGCCTACAGCCCGTGCTCTGCAACAAGAGAAGCCACTGCAATGAGAAGCCCGTGTACTGCAATGAAGATCCAATGCAGCCAAAAATAAATAAATAAAACAAATAAAAATATATATATTTAAAAAAAAAAATCTACAAACAACAAATGCTGGAGAGGGTGTGGAGAAAAGGGAACCCTCTTGCACTGTTGGTGGGAATGTAAATTGATACAGCCACTATGGAGAACAGTATGGAGGTGCCTTAAAAAACTAAAAATAGAATTACCATATGACCCAGCAATCCCACTACTGTGCATATATCCAGAGAAAATTGTAATTCAAAAAGACACATGCACCCCAATGTTCACTGCAGCACTATTTACAGTAGCCAGGTCATGGAAGCAACCTAAATGCCCACTGACAGACGAATGGATAAAGAAGATGTGGTACATATATACAATGGAATATTACTCAGCCATAAAAAGGAACGAAATTGGGTCATTCGTAAAGACGTGGATGGACCTAGAGACTGTCATACAGAGTGAAGTAAGTCTGAAAGAGAGAAACAAATATCGTATATTAACACATATATGGGGAATCTAGAAAAATGGTACAGATGAACCGGTCTGCAAGGCAGAAATTGTGACACAGATGTAGAGAACAAACGTATGGACACCAAGGAAGGAAAGTGTGGGGGGGATGAATTGGGAGACTGGGATTGACATATGTATGCTAATATGTATAAAACAGATAACTAATAAGAACCTGCTGTATAAAAAATAAATACAATAAAATTCAAACAAAAAAAAAAACCTGTTACTTCAGAATACTCCCTGCACCCACATACGAGCGTTTACCCCTGGAAGGGGACCTATCGCAGCCCCAGAGCACAGAGGCTCCAGCCACAAAAGCCTCTGCAGTCCAGAGGGGTCATGCCCAGGCAAGGCGGCCCTGCATGGCCCTCAGCTGTGCTGCATGAGCTCCACTGGCCTTTCCACCAGCTTCTCCTGAGGCCACAGGCACACATGCATACACCTTCTCTGAGGCCTGTGGACTTGACCATGGCGAGGTTCTTCAGCCCCTTTCCCCCTCGCCACCCTCCTCAGGCAGATCTGCGTTGCATCAAGGACAGCCTGATGTCTCAACTCAGGCCAAGTGGGCGGGCTGCAGGCAGGGGAAGGAGCAAACATCCTGGCTGGCTTTACACAGCATGGTCAAGCTGCCACACGGATGCCTCCCAGACACATCCAGGCCTCTGGACACAGCTGCCCGATCACAACCAGCTCCAAGGCGTCCAGAACATTACATGCTCAGCTCTCAGTTTCACCGTGCCCATCTGAGGCTCAAAGAGAGCAGACGTCAGTGACAGATTTCTGCCAGGTGGTGAAGCTCACTTTTCTGTCCCCTCAGATTCACCCGCCCTCAGAGTGCAGACGGCATTGAGAAAGGCAGTCAGACACGTCACACAGTACGGCACCATAGAGGGAGCACCCAAAACTATCCCTGCAGAAATGTGGGCACCACCTTCCGACCCCCCTGCTAACACCCCATCATCCTAAAGGCGCTCTACAGTCTGGGGCCCCTCACTTCCAAAGTTGACCCCCCGACACAAACACCTCTACTCCATGGACTAGGGTAATTCCCTGTCCCCTGTGCAGGTCCCCTCAAAATCCCATGACCAGGGGATTTTCCTGGTAGTCCAGTGGATAAGACTCCACGCTCCCAATGCAGGGGGCATGGGTTCAGTCCCTGGTCAGGGAACTAGATCTCACATGCATGCCACAACTAAGAGTTTGCATGCCACAACTAAGGAGCTGCTGAGCCGCAACTAAGGAGCCCATGTGCCACAACTAAGGAGCCAGCGAACCGCAACTAAGGAGCCCGCCTGCCGCAACTAAGACCCAGTGCAACCTAAATTAAAAAAAAAAAAAAAAATCCCACGCCTGGATCTTCCCTGGTGGTCCAGTGGTTAAGAATCCCCCTTCCAATGCAGGGGACACGGGTCCGACCCCTGGTCAGGGAACTAAGATCCCACATGGCGCGAGACAGCTAAGCCCGTGCGCTCTAGAGCCCACATGCCACAACTAGAGAGCCTCAGCGCTGCAACTACTGAGCTTGCACAACGCAACTACTGAGCCCACACAGCACAACTAAAGAGAATCCCCGCATGCTGCAACGAAGATCCTGCCTGCCACAACTAAGACTCGATGCAGCCAAATAATTAATAAATAAATAAATACATATATTTTTAAAACCCACACCCCCTTCAAGTACAGTAACCAACCCAAAGCCAGATGCTTACTGAGAACTTCCTGGGGCTCCTCCTGCTCTGAGCTGCTCTTACACTTACACCTCCCCATGGAAAGAAAACCACCTCAGGCCTCTGGGCTTTGCACAGCAGTTCTCTGCGTGGAGGGCTCTTCACCACATCCTGCTGGCAACGGTCTGCTCGCCCCCAAGACCCATCTCCCAGCCCCGTGCCATCTCCGTCCCTCCCGTTTCCACACCTTCACCCAGCGAGGCGCCCAGTGCAAAGCAGGGCCGAGTGATTGGGATGAGTCAGTGGACACACTGAGGCGTCACCCAACTGCTCCCTACTTGTTCTCCGGGTGCTGCTGTGAGGCCTCCCGGCCAAGGCTGGGTGAGCCCGGGCCACACCTCTGCCTTCCACACTCAGAGCCCGGTCACCAGGAGGAACCGGTCCACCCCCGACACTGAGGGACAACCAGCACGCCGATGCGCACGCAGGCAGGCTGACCTCCAGCCGTCTTTCTCCCTTTCCTGAATCCAATCCCCAAGCAACACCGTGTGCGCCACACTGGCCTCGACAAAAGGCAGAAGCACCGCGGGGAAGCCAGCACTCTCAGGGAGCAGCCACGCGGCCACACGTGGCAAGAACCATGGTATTTCCATGCTCCTGCCCCAGGAATCCCACCAGCCAGAAACGGAGCCTAAAGAAATAACACAGAGCAACAAAAAGCTCCACTCACCAATTGGAAGCAACTTGCTGTCCAACAAGTCAATGGCTAAATGAATGCTGATCTATCAACTCTCTAAAATATTACACAGCAATCAGTTATAATTAATTAATTATAGATAACTATGAGGAAGTCAAGAAACCCTCTGGAGTATGAACCCACAGGACTCCATCAAGTCAATGCTCCCCACCCAGAGCCGGGGGCTTCACTCTGCCTCCTGGGTGACCAGAGCCCTCTGGAAGTATTCAGCAGAATTTCCCCACAAGCTGCTCTGAAGCTGCAATCACTCAAGGTATCAGAGATAAAAACATGAAACACATATAGTCCCCAAGGGGCACTCAGTCTAGTGAAGGGGACCAGGGATGTCTCCTTCAGGCAACCAAGGCAGGATGTGAAAATGTGGCTTATGATTTAAAAATGCAGCAGGACTAAGATTGGGAGTCAACAAGAAAACAGCTATTGTGTTCACTGCTGGGATCATGAACAACTCTTGGGGTTTTTGTTTGTTTACTTAACATCATTTTTTGTAAAGTAATGCTACTATATAGCACTTACCAGATTTTTTGTTTTAATTAATTAATTATTTTAGTTATTTTTGGTTGCGTTGGGTCTTCGTTGCTGCGCGCGGGCTTTCTCTAGTTGCAGCGAGCGGGGGCTACTCTTTGTTGCGGTGTGCGGGCTTCTCACGGTGGTAGCATCTCTTGTCGCGGAGCACCGGCTCTAGGGCTCACGGGCTCTAGAGCACAGGCTCAGTAGTTGTGGCTCGCGGGCTCTAGAGCACAGGCTCAGTAGTTGTGGTGCACGGGCTTAGTTGCTCTGCGGCATGTGGGATCTTCCTGGACCAGGGCTCAAACCCATGTCTCCTGCGTTGGTAGGCAGATTCTTAACCACTGCGCCACCAGGGAAGCCCCTAGATATTATTTTTTAAAAGGAAGGGAAGATGTTTGACTGCCCATGCATGCACGCCTTCTGATACAGCCTTGATCATTCCCGGCAGAAGATGAGGTTAGGGAACCCCTGTACTGCACTCTCCACCAACATGACCTAACAGTTCTGGGTAGTCAGTGTAAAGACCCCGGTCTGGGAGCCAGGAGGCCCAAGTTCATGTCCTGGTTCCTTGATTTCATCATTGTGTAGCCCAGAACAAGACGCTATGGCTGTGAATCTCAGTTTCATCATCTACAATAAAAGGAAAATGCATATATCCTTGCCATTAAAAAATTTTTAAATGACATCAGACACAAACACACACTGAGTCACTGAACAATCAATGCCTGAGAGTCAGGGACATAAATCTCAGCATCTACTCAGGCCCATGCACACAGCTGGTGTGTAGAGGCCAGCAGTGCTCAGGAGAATGAACCCCAAGTGTGAAGGGAAGGACTGTAGAGTATTCAAGGCCAGTCCCGATGGACCCCAGGACTCCTGACTCTGAGGGGAGGGGCAAAGCATGCAAACCCCACACAGGCTCCCGCACGCAAGGCTGAACATATAACCTCCAAGCACAATGACCATCCCCATGAAAGTTCTTCAAGAAGAACAATCCCCAAGCAGCCTTGAAGAAGGATCCATACCTATGGGGGCCAGTATCCCAGCTTCGGGGAGATTCCTGGGGCAAAGATTTCTCTGGGCCCGATGTGGGGGGTTGAGGAGCTGCACTCAAGCAATGAGGTGAGGGCAAATGGCCCTTTGGTAGAGGATCCACTGAAAGATCTATGGGCAGAAGGTGTGTAAATTGCAGCTAATATATCTTCTGTGGTTTTGAGGTTGGTTCCTTGCCCTTCTTTTCCACAAAAGAGTTTCTGTGGAAACGCTTCCACACTCACAGCAAACAGGATGTATAATATTTTCTGCATTTCGATTCCAAAAGCAGAAACGATGCCTGGGTAGCAGCCGTCTGGCCATCTTTACAAGCTTGTAAATCATGGGAGATTCCAAGGTTGCCTGTCTCTTCTGGGATGTGTAGATGTTAAGTCAGTAAAAGGAGATGTGAGCAAATGTCCAAGTCAGTCTGAGGCCTCGCCTCCGCCAAAACCTCGCTGTGTCCTGGCCACCCAAAGAGCACTTCATCCAAGCACACCACAGAGGGATGCCTGTCAGCGGAGCTTGTGCCCACCTGCCTGACCCACACCTGGGTTAGCACACACCTCTACATGCCAGTAGGGCCAAGACCCCAGGAACGTGGGGCTTCTCTTTTAGAACAAACCTGTCAGGGCCAACCAGCGTCAGCCATCACTGCAGATCCCTCAAGAGGCCACACCAGGCTTCTCCTCCCAAGGCCACGTGGACCAAACTGTGTTGGAACTCGTCTCTAAGCCTCGTCCAAGGTGTCTCAATCAAGCCCTGGAGAATACTGTCCTATTGCTTTACAGACATTCAGTTCTAGACCCAAACTACATTCCTCCATATGGGCACCACCTGCAGGCACGAGCGTCCAGGGCCTGTCATCTGCCTCTGAAAGTCAGGAGAGGACCATCAGCCACTGCGAAGATATGCACAATCGTGGGGCAGCCACTGTATGCAACTCAATGCGATCAGGACCTAGGGCGAAAGCCCAACTCCCGAGAAAGGAAAGCATCAGGTATGTGGCCCTGAAGACACACACTCCCTCTGAGTGGGCACGTGGGAAGTCTGCTTGAAATGCCCATCAGTTTGCTCTGTTAGTCACAGCTGTCCCCACCGTCACCACAGCCAACACTCACGGCTTACGAGGCGGGTCACTGCTCCAGGCACTTCACGTCATGTACCCTGTGCCACTCTTCCATTTCACATACAAGGAAACCACAGTGTCTAAGCAGGTGTGAGTCAAGGCCACCTGGCCCCATATCTTGCCTTTAACCACTCGACACCACCCATCAGTGAGCCAATCCCAAAAGTAAAGGCTGGTGCCATCCCAGCAGGATGCACGTCCCCAAGTGGGTTACTCTCCTTGGGGGTCTAGTCCTGAGCAGCACATCACTCAGGGCCTCCCCTAGACATCCCTGCAGCTGAGGCCTGGGGCCTGTGTGTAGCGCCAATGCATGGTCCCCGTAAGGAGTTCACTAGAGGATGAACCTCCACAAACCACCCTTCATGGAGCCGCCTACCCAGCTTGGCCAGGCACTAAGGGCTGTGAAAGTAGAGCCTCAAATGTAGAGTAACCCTGTACATTTATCATCCAAACTGGGATACTTTGGGGAATGAGCAGGGAGCCTACTAATTACACAAGGACACGTGGCCCAGAAGAAAGAAACTTACAAGAAATGCAGTTTACCCATCTTTGCTGCCAAATGTCGGGATGCAAAGACAACAAAGCCACTGAGAATACCCACAACGAGACAAAGACACAAAAAGTGGAGCTAAGGGTAAGGAACTCAGCACCAGGGAGCACAGAGGAGGGATCTGGGAGAAACCTCTGTGAGGAGCGAGCAAAGGCAACCTCAGAAATGGAGGTCAGGGGACATGAGACAGGGAGGCCGGCTGGCATGTGCAGAGGCCCACACTTCCCTCCAGAGGCCGCCAAGCCTCACACACAGCCTCATGCCACCCACCCGGCAGCATGTTATGGCGCGGGGTTCCAAGGGGAGAGGGCACATCCCCCAAAATACCATAAGGCCCGGTGTCTTCGGGGCCCCCTCCTCCAGAGCTCTAAACCTCGAGATAAAGCCCCACCCTTCAGCCAAATCAGAAGTAGCACTGGGTGGAGACAAAGACAATAAATACTTGGTGAAACAATGAACCGAGCTCCAGATAATGTTATCTGACGGCCAGTTGCTTTCAGCACAGAACACGTCCATGCTGCTGCCACGCACTTGACCACGGCTGAGCCCCAAGCTGTGCGTGCACAGACACGCACACGTGGGTGTGAGAGGGCGAGGCCAACACCATGCCCGTCCAGCATGCTCCTGGGGGCCTGGGGTAACCAGGACAGAGCGCAGGACAGAGGTAGAATCTGAGGTGTTAGCTACTCATGGGTAGCAGATGTCAAACCAAAAATGACAAAAAGACAGGAAACAAAGATGTCAAATAAAGGTTTGGCAAAATGTGAATTATAGGGACTTCCCTGGTGGTGCAGTGGTTAAGAATCCACCTGCCGGGACTTCCCTGGTGGCGCAGTGTACAAGACTCCACACTCCCAGTGCAGGGGGCCCAGGGTTCGATCCCTGGTCAGGGAACTAGATCCCACATGCATGCTGCAACTAAGAGTTTGCATGCCACAACTAAGGAGCCTGCCTGCTGCAACTAAGACCCGGAGCAACCAAATAAATAAATAAAATATTAAAAAAAAAAAAAAAAAAAAAAGAATCTACCTGCCAATGCAGGGGACACGGGTTCGAGCCCTGGTCCAGGAAGATCCCACATGCCACAGAGCAACGAAGCCCGTGCGCCACAACTACTGAGCCTGCACTCTACAGCCTGTGAGCCACACCTACTGAGCCCGCGTGCCTCAACTACTGAAGCCCGCGCACCTAGAGCCCGTGCTCCACAGCAAGAGAAGCTGCTGCAATGAGAAGCCTGCGCACTGCAACAAAGAGTAGCCCCTGCTCACCACAACTAGAGAAAGCCCACAGGCAGCAACGAAAACCCAACGCAGCCAAAAATAAATTAATTAATTTTTTTTTAAATGTGAATTACAAGCACAAACCAAAAACGGGGGCGGGGAGGGTGCGGGTAATAACTGTTTTGGTGTGTTTTTGTAATAACTTACTATTTTTGAGATATAATTCACATACCATACAACTCACCCATTTAAAAGTGTACAAGTCAATGGCGTGTAGTGCATCCACCACCATAGTCAAATTTATCCCAAAAAGAAGCCCTGTATACTTTAGCTATCATCCCCCACACACTCCCCCCTCCAGTCCCCAGCAACCACTAATCTGCTTTATGTCTCTACAGATTTGCCTAGTCTGGACGCTTCACATGAATGGAATCAGGTAACACATGGTCTTTTGCGTCTGGCTTCTCCCACTGAGCGGATGTTTTCGAGGGTCATCCACGCTGTAGTGGTTGGTTGTACCGCACTCCTTTTCATGGCCAAATAATATTCCATTGTGTGGATGGACCACATCTGTTTATTGATGACACTGGGGTTGTTTCCCCCTTTTGGTGGCTGTGAACATTCATATCCAAGTTTGGTGACTGTTGTTAAAACTCCTTTAGGAGAGACCAAAGAGGTAAACACCACATGTCACGTGAAGTCTGAACAATTAGCTCCTCACAAGCTGCAAAGGGAAAAGGGTTGAACGGGGTGCTGGAAGGGGGTCCTGAGAGGCTCCCTGAAAGCAGACTGGGGGGGCAGCAGCCCCAACTGCTCAGATCAAGCTCAAGCTGGAAACCTCACAAAGGAAACCTCCACATGCAGGCCACACACGGGCTGGACAGGGAGGGGCAACCAGTGGACAAGAAGGGGCAAAGAAATATTTTCTGGAACAGAGGCCACACAATATAGTCACAGCAGAAACTGTGGTATAACTAAACGGTTTAAGTCTATGGGGATATCTTCTCATCTAACATTAAAGACATTGAAATTCCGGGACTTCCCTGAGTGTCCAGTGGTTATGACTCCACGCTTCCAGTGCTTCCACTGCAGGGGGTGCGGGTTCGATCCCTGGTTGGGGAACTAAGATCCCACATGTCACGAGGTGCGGCCAAAAAATTTTTTTAAAGAAAGACATCTAAATTCCTGCCAGCTACCAAATCCAAGGGGCAGGACCTGGCTAAGGAGCACTTTAATCCCAAAGAGAAGAGGTAATTTTCCTCCTCCAAGGAAAATTCTGAGGGTTGATCCAAGCTTCTTCCCCAAAAATAGAATTAAAAAATCCCTATTGTGTCACTTGAGACCTCTGGGGGCCTCCGAGACTCTCATGAATCCCCTTCCCGCCAACATGCTTCAAGGGCGCAGGACTCGACTGACCATCACTCCAAGAGCGAGGAATCCGAATCTCCCTCTCCACCCTGACTTCCCACCCAAGCCCCAACCCTGTGTCTCCAGGGTCTTGGAATGTGTCAAGCAGCACTAGGGGAAAAGAGTGAGGTCATCTTGCCTTCTGGCTGCCGAGCAAACCAGCGGCAGAGCCCGAGGAGGACTGCCTGCCCCGCTCCGCAGTCCTCAGCCACCTCTCACACCGCACATCACGGTGGCACCAGCCCCAGCACTGCAGGCTCCAGCCTAAAACCTCCGGTCATCTCCACCCCTCCCTCCTGAGAGCTGCAGAGCCTAGTGGGGAGATGTGACAGCAAAACAACTTCTCCAAGCCTCAGAATAAACATTCCCTGTGTGTCATGTCGAGTCCCCACCACATGCCGTGTGCCTTACCCACACTTTACTTATTCCACGGAGAGCCCTTGGCAGCAGGAGGCAAGGGCGGCTGCTTATGCCCCCCGCTCCATCCTCTGCCACCCCAGCACTCTGAGCACCGCCTGGGGCTCTGCCCGTCCTGACGGACGTCCTCACTGCCGCTCCCATGAGGCATTCGGGGCCTTCAAGCAAATGGCCCAGCTTGAGCCAGACCAGTAGTCCTCAAAGGGATGGCCCTTTTAAGGGGGCCCTGAGACCCTTTTAAGGGGTCAATGAGCCAAAACTATTTTTACAAAAATACTAAGTCATCATTTGCCCTTTTTCCACTCATTCTTTCACTAGCATATACGCTTTTCCAGAGGCTACATGACAGGATATCACAACAGATCATGTGCAAAAGATATGAGAATCCAGCTGTCTTCCATTAAGATAGATGGTACGGAGATCTGCAAAGGTAAAATGATGCGACTCTTCTAAGCAAAACTTTTTTTGTTTTGGAAAAGTTATTTTTCAGAATACACCTGTTATTTATGTGAACATGTAACAGGTTTATTTTATTTTTAAATGAATTAATAAAAATTTTTATATGTCTCATTTTAATTTCTCATACAGTAAATACCATTGGATGTAACCGACATAAACAAAAGCCCTTTGAAGACCTCAGTAATCAAAAGCTTTATAAAGGGGCCCAAAAACAAAAAGTCTGAGAACCACTGACCTAGCCAGCCGCCCCACCCCCAGCCCAGCCCATCCTCAGATCAGCCCTCCTGGTTCTCGGGGCCCTGCTCACACGCTGGCTCTGTCAGCCCAAACACACGAGCCTTCAGGTCTGTCTCCAGGTCTCCACGCGGAGTCCCTTCTCCTCAACAGCACTACCTTAACGGGTCGCATCTCATACCAGACTTGCCCGCAGCAGCTGCCTTAAGGTCCCTCTGGAACTGGAAGACTCCTGCACACATCTGGGCAGGGAGACCTTCCTCTCGAGAGGCGAGCCTCTGCGTGGAAAGGAAGTCTGCAGAGGGGGCTGGGCTCAACAACGGGTCAACACCTACTTGTGGTCCCCTCCCCTGGATCCCAGCAGCTGGGAGGCTGACACAGCAGAAACACCAGCACCTCGAACGTTCAGCAGGAAGGCTGCACCTATGCTGTACACACACGCCACTGAAGTGCTTCCGTATATGTCAAATATTTCATTCTATTAACAAATTTTAATGCAAGGGTTAGAGTCAATCAGTGGTTTTCAAACAGTGCTTCAGGGCCACTGCAGATCATGGGGTGGTGCAGGCGGCTGGGGAACCATCCCTCCCCCGCTCCGGGGACTTCACATAGGCGAGTTCCGCGTTCCATTTCAAGGGGCTCCGTGCTCCATGGCTAAAGAAATAAAGTTTGAAAACTGGTAATAAGAGTAGTAAACAGGCCAGATCCGGTCGGAGACTGGCTCTCAGCAGCTCCCCCGCACCTCACCACCCTGGGGTACACCGTGTCTCCCTACATGGCCTGGCCTTCAGCTCCCACGCCCCCTCGGCCCCCTTCCCCACAACTCTGAAGCCCCAGCTTAGCTCCTTCTCGGCAGCTAGGCTGATCCTCAGAAGGGAGCGGAGCTCCAGGTGGCTCAGCCAGCCCTGTACACGGGCTCAGCGCCTCTGCCACAGACCCCCAGGTCCCCATCCCAGGCTCCTCCATCCGCCCAGCGCCATATCTGCCCGCCCACCCCACAGTCTGCAGTGCTGAGGTCTGGCTTGATGTGCCGCTTCCCAACGCGGCTCACAACAGAATTCCACGGGACCCAACAATTCCTCCCCTGGTCTCCACCCAGAAGAGCTGAAAGGAGGGTTAGACAGAAGTGTGCACGTGGGTATTCACAGCAGCACTAGTCACAACAGCCAGAAGGCAGGACAGCCCAAGGATCCATCTACAGACAAAGAGATAAACAAGATGCGCTATGCCACATAATGCAATACTTGGCCAGAAACAAGCAGTGAACACAGGTTCATGCTACCACATGAACTCTGAAAACATGCTCGGTGCAAAAAGCCAGACAAAAGGTCACAATTTCTACAATTCCATTTTGGTGAAATTTCCAAAAGAGGTAAATCCATAGGGACGAAAAGCAGATTGGCGGTTGCTGAGGATGGGGGTTAGGGAGTGGAGCCTAACTCCTCAATAGCAATGGCGTGTTCTTTTGGGGTAATGAAATGTTTTAAATTACAGAGTGCTGGTGAATTTAGCATACTGTGAATGTGCTAAACGCAACTGAACAGTACACTTTATTTATTTATTTATTTATTTATTTTTGGTTGCTTTGGGTCTTCGTTGCTGCACGCCGGCTTTCTCTAGTTGCAACAAGCGGGGCTGCTCTTGTGGTGTGAGGGTTTCTCACTGCGGTGGCTTCTCTTGTTGTGGAGCACAGGCTCTAGGCACGTGGGCTTCAGTAGTTGTGGCGCACGGGCTCAGTAGTTGTGGCGCACGGGCTTAGTTGCTCCGTGGCATGTGGGATCTTCCCGAACCAGGGCTCAAACCTGTGTCCCCTGCATTGGCAGGCGGATTCTTAACCACTGCGCCACCAGGGAAGTCCTGAACTGTATGCTTTAAAGTGATTAACTTTACGTTCCATGAGTTTTACCTCAAAAAAACAAAAACAAAAACAAAAACCCACACAGACCTCACTAGATCCCAGGCCCAGCGACGGGAGGGCACGAGGCCGCCGGCCTGCTGGCCATCCTCCCTCCCACGCCCCAGCTCAGCTGCCCACTCACCCCTCTGCCCACACACATGCCCTGCAAGCCCAGCCCATGCCCAGGGCTCCTCCCTGGACAGCAGCAGCTGCAGGAAGAGGGGAAAGGGACACTTTAAAAAGCCCCTTCCCTGTTTGGGCTTGACAAGGAGCCGATGGCTGCGGGATTTTTGGAACATGACGCCATTCGTGGCAAAGGAAGGAATGCTAGAGAATGTGTGGGGACAAATTTCTGAGGCAACGGCTTTGCAGGAAAAAGTCACACCCTGTCCCTCAAAAAGCAGTGCTTCCTATAAAGTAACAGGTAGGACAGGAGAGTCCAATGGAAGGAAAAAAAAAGAGAGACAAGAAATTTAACAAGTTCAGCCCAAGCCTCATCCTCCAGCCCCACCCTTCCCAGCACATACACTCCTGGCAGGGCAGCCCCTGGCTCCTGGACACGAGGGGCCAAGGGACACACACAGCTAGAGATCTAAGGTCCAGAAAGCCTACCTGAGCCCACCAAGGTCCACACGGGGAACAGTGGGAGGAGGAGGCCGAGTCAGACTATCTGGGTTTGCGTCCCACCTCTGCCACTTGCTGTGTCACCCCCGGGCAAGTTCTAGGACCTCTTTCCATCTCAGTTTTCTTATCTCTCTCCTTCATAAGGCTGTTATGAATATAAATGAGTTAACAGTGGCCTGGCACACAGCAGTTATTGTTAGCTATGAATGCCACCACTGACCACTGCCACAATAAATAATCTCGGAGCACGTCAACTGCTCCTTCGATTTAAGTATAGAAAGCCACACCAGACAAGGCTGCATGGCCAGCTCGCTGCCCCAATTCCCAGGAAGATCCTCTAAGCTCACAGGGTTTCTAGGAGGGAAGGGAGACGTGGGGATGAGAGTCAACGGGCTGTCTGCCAAGATGGCATCTGCCTGTTAGAAGAGCTTGCTCACAGGCTCTCGCAAGGAGCCACATCTGCTTGTTTAGACCCCACGGAACGCTCCACCCCCTGGAAGAGTGTGTGATCTGTAAAGGATGTGGGGCTGCAGGGGAGGAAGCCAGAGAACCCACCTGCCAGCTGATGTGAGTTAATCAATGCTGGCGACCAAAGGGCCTGGCCAGACCTCCTGCTCACTGCCCAGTGATTCAGGACTAGGCCCAGGCTGCTCTCTACCCTCCTCTGCCCATTTCCCCCAGGCTCACGGGCAAGAAAACTTGGATTCCCAGACAACTGCTCCCAGGGACACCAGCAGGATAAGCAGCTTCTCTTAACCCTCTCCCACCTTGCTGATGGCCACTCAGACACTTCCATGCAAAGTGACTTCTGAAATCGGGATGTGCCACTGCCATTCACGGGACTTGCACTATGCATTTCTCTGGGCTTGGCAGGTGCCCAAGGGTGGCTGTCATGCTGGCTGCTGGCCTCTGGAGCAGCCCACACCCTCTAATGGTAAGTCTCAGCCTGATGGTACCTGGCCTCTTCGTTTTTTTTTTGGCTGCGCTGCACGGCATATGGGATCTTAGTTCCCTGACCAGGGATCGAACCCGTGCCCCCTGCAATGGAAGTGCAGAGTCTTAACCACTGGACCACCAGGGAAGTCCCGCCTCTTCGCTTCTTATACTCTAAAAATTCTTAAAATCAGTTCACTTAAACGTTCTGAAAATCAAACCCACATAAGCAAACCCACAAGGCCCTTCCAATCCCTTGGGGCTGATGTGGGGAAGCTGCTAGGGTGATGCCAAGCAGCTCGTAGGAGAGGCGGAGGCCTGGGCCCCTGCTCTGTGGGCACAGGGCAGACAGAAAGAGAGTCTGAGGGCCAGCCATCCCATAGCACCTCGCCGCAGAGGCGGCTCCCCTCTCTGGGTCAGTGCTGACGAAACGAACCCCGTATACTGAGCGCCCACTACACACCCAAGCATTCACAGATTTGGCACTCTTGCTATTTCTTGCAACTTCCACCATCCTCACAGGCGCCCACAGACATGGGTCTTGCTGCAGCCCCCATTTTCAGAAGAGGGATGCAGACTCTTAAATTCTGAGTAAGTTGCTCAAGCAGCGTAAGACCCAAATCTGAGCTGAAAGCCCCCTCCCTCAACCCTCCCACTCCCTTACCTGAGCACGTGTAAACTAAAAGTGGGACTGTGTCAGATTTCTAGGTCAGAGCGGTCCCTAAGCGGAAGACCCGCCAGCCCCAGGTAGACAGGCTCTGAGTGTGGCACCCGGGAGACCTGGACTCTTTCTCTGGTTCAACTGGGACTCCCAGCAGCCGCTCCCCCGCCCAGCCCCTTTAGCTGTGGGCCAGGATACTAGGAGGGGAGAGATGGGACTGCAGGTGCACATGGGGTCTCCCCCACCCCGGTCTGCCTGTTCCAACCAGTGTTTTAGGACCTAGGGAGCAAGGACACAACTACTTCCTGATTCTGAATCCCTCAGGGGAAAACAGTGCTTCCTGTTCAGGGCTGCACCAAAGGTGTGGTCACTGCAACAGGCCAGCAGCCTGTCCAGGGGACGTGAGACACCCCAAGGCAGAGATGTTAGGACCTGCGGGAAGACCTGTAAAATGCTCTGCCTGCTCCATGCGCCCCCGGCTACTAAGGAATCCGAGTCAGGGTAAGGCCCTGTTTCTGACAGCAAAGGTTAATGCGTGTTAGCAGACACAGGGAGGGCCAAAAAGAACTTTGAAAAAGTCCACACTGGTCTTCCTGGGACCTAGGCTGAACTTCCCTGGTCTCAGTGGCTCCATCTGCTAAGGGGGACAATCCTTCACCTGCTTAAGGGTGGGGGGATCACCCAGCCCCTCAGGCCCCTCCTCTCAGGGGTAGGAATTAGAACTCCATTAAACAGCTTTAATTTAGTTTGCAATACCCCAGCCTCCTACTGAAACAGTACCATGTTAACAAGTCAAAGCGGCCTTGCCAGGAGGAGGAAGGACAGGTTCCTGGCCGCACGAAGGCTGGTGTGCGAACCATGTGGCACACAGCCCCATCCCTAGGCAGCTCCATGACCTAGGGCAGGCACCCAACCTCTCTGAAACTCAACGTCCCCTACACTCCACAGGTGGCCATGTTGCCACCAGCCCTGCTCGCCTCCCCAGCTGCCGGCGGTGGAAGGAAGTCACGGTACACAAAACACCTGATCCAGTGCGAAGCAGGCTCAGGAGGACTCCACAGGCCCGTCCACTCACTCTCACCGCGAGCTGCCCCAAAGACCGGGCAGGACACCGTCCAGTGCAGCACACACACCAAGCTGAGCGAGTGGAGGAAGGAGCTGGAAGGGTTACAGGCTCCAGGCAAGAACCAGGCTGTGGTTTCATGTGAACTAGGATGACCCTGACTGAGAAAACCAGCAAGTGGTTTGGAAGATTCTAGTTCCAGGCTCCAGAAACAAAATGCCAGTGAATCAATCCTCTGGCTCTCTCGCCCCCAAAGGAAGTGACAGTATAATGGGAGTGGTGGGGATGGGCATTCAGGGCTGCCATCCCAGGGCAGCTGTGAAAGAGCCGCAGACAATTTCAAAGAGCCCTCAGCTGCTCAAACTGAAGGGACCACGAAATCTAGGGCAGAGTTTTCAAACCTGCCCCTCACAGACCTCAGAAATGACTGGAGGTCCCATGGGTGGGAAACAGATGGCTGAGAGGCCAAGCTCTGACCCCGTGTCGCCCAGAACAGTGTCACTTTTTCTGTTTCATACACAATATTTCTGTACGAGATTCCTTTGAGTAAAAGGCTCCGCAATTTAAAGTTTGAAAACCACTGACCTGGTCCAACCATGTCGTTTCATGTGAGAAAGTGATGCTTGGAGAGTGAGTTTCCAAGGATAAACGAAAAGCCTGTTTTCTCAGATTAAATGCTTCAAAATTGGCACCCAGTGCTCACCACGCCTCCCTGTGTGCCTCGCTCCCCCACAGTACAAGGATGTGGGCAGTAGGATATTACTTCCCTCTTGTCTCTTTTCCCTGATTGCAACGCTCTCTCCTCTCCTTCAAGTCTAGTTGGCAGCTTGGGAACAATTTAAAGATAAATATTCCAAGTCAAATTTATTTCAGCTACACAACATCAGGGTCCTAGTGATCAGGCGAGAGCCCAAGCAAAGTCCGTTCCCCACAGGACAGACCGTCAGCATGCTTCTTGGAATATTAATTACCACAAAGGGGGTTCAGTAGTCTCCATCCATTCCATTAGTGGACCACTCCCTGTGAACAGAATGTGGGCACCTGCTTTACAGGTGGGAAACCGAGGCCGGGAGAACGTAAGTAACCTTTCTGGGTCGCCCTGCCACGTGTGTGCCAAGAACAGAACACAGGTCGTCGACTGTAGCCCTTCTGCGTGGCAAGGGCACAGGAACTCAGAAAGAAAGGTCAAGTAGCAGGCTAGAACGCAGGGAAAAAAGCAGCTAGGATACAGCTGCAAAACACTCAGCAAATACAAAGAGTTGTGCAGAATGCAGTCACCACGTCCTGCCATGTGCCTGGAGGGACATGTAAGCCTGTCCCCACCCTGCCACCCCAGGCTCTCACTCGCTCCCCACAGCATAGGTCCACTAAGCCCTGACCAGCAAGCACCGTCCTCTCTTCTGCCCTGCAGGGAGTAGGGACCAGAGCCCCAGAGCTCTAAAACACAGTAAAAGGAGTCACCAAAAAAGAAGTGACATTCAAAGAAAGAACCCCCTGAAGTTGGCAAAAAGACATCAAGAGGGGGACGCAAACAGGAGTAACAGCACGAGAGAGCCAGCATTCCAGGAATCCGAATGCAGGCCAAGGAGAAAAACCCACAAGCACAGCCTTCCCACCCTGGACTTCCCCCAAGGGTCTCAGGCCAGGCCACTGTAGCCAGAGCCACCCCATCCACCACTGTAGGTGCCAGCCACACGTGGCTACTGAGCACTGGGAAAGTGGCTAGCCTGGACCAAAGGTGTGTAAAGGTAAAAGTGCATGTAACAGCTTCGTTACATGTTGAAATGATAATATTTTGGATACGTTAAATAAAACATAAAGTTAATTTCACCTGTTTCTTTTTACTTTTTAAATGTGGCAACTAGAAAATTTTAAATTACATATGTGGCTCGCATTATACTTCTATTGGACAGGGCTGGTCTAACCCAGGGGGGTTGGCAAGCTATGTATGCTCGCTCCATTGGCCAAATCTAGCCCATTGGCTATTTCTTTAAGGTCTCAAAACCAAGAATGGTTTTTACATTTTCAAAGAGTTATATAAGTACCTACTTAAATTCCTCGATTTTTCCTGTGGGCCTGCAAAGCCTAAAATATTTACTATCTGGCCCTTTAAGAAAAAATTTGCCAATCCCTTGTCTAGACTCTAGAAACAATCAGATATTCACTCCAATGACACAAGGAGCAGGGGGCAGGTTTGGGATTTGTGTGTGTGTGTGATTCTTGCACGTTTATTTTTTTAACTGAGGTAAAATTCACATCACATAAAATTAACCACTTTAAAATGCATAATTCAGTGGCATTTAGTAATTTCCTCATGTTACACAAACAGCATCTCTATCTAATTCTAAAACATTTCATCACCCCAAAACAGAACCCCAACCCCATCAGCAGGCACTCCCCATTCCCCCCTTACCAGAACCTTGGCAACCACTAACTTGCTTTCTGTTTTTACAGATTTACCTGTTGTAGACAGTTCATATAAATGGAATCATACAGTATGTGACCTTTTGAGTCTGATTCTTTTCACTTAGTATCATGTTTTTGAGGGTCAATCATGTTGTAGCATGTCTCAGTACTTCATTCCTTTTTATGACTGAATGATATTCCATTGTATGGATAGACCACAATTTGTTTATCTATTCATCCACTGATCAATATTTGGGTTGCTGCTACTTTTTATCTATTGTGAATAGCACTGTTACAAACATATGCATAAAACTATTTGTTTGAATACCTGTTTTCAACTCTTTTGGGTATATGCTAGCAATGGAATCACTGAGTCATACGCTAATTGTTCTGATGAACTGCCAAACTGACTTCCACAGCGGCTGTACCATTTTACATTCCCATGAGCAATGCACAAGGGCTCCAATTTCTCCACATCTTCACCACACTTAATACTTCCCCTTTTCTACTAAAGCCATCCTAGTGGGTGTGAAGTGGTACCTCATTACAGTTTCAATTTGCATTTCCCTAATGACTAATGACGCTGACCATCTTTTCATGTGCTTGTTGGCCATTTGTAAGGTCTGGAACTTCTGACACACCCCTTGCCAAACTATCTACCAATCTGTGAATAATCACAAATCTTCTAAAAAGGGTGGGCATGGAATTTTCCCATTGTTTCTGAGATAAACGTTAAGTCAAATAAAGAAGTTCCATACCATGGAACTTCTAAGAAAGTCACAGGAACAAAGGGAAATGATGAAATGATTGACTGAAAAGACTGATGAAATGATTCACAGAGACCAACTCCTGGCCCACCCACCTCTATGTCTGGGATTCCTACCCGAAGGCTCCAGCAGTCCCAGCAGTGGAGTATGGACACAGCAAGGGGCAGAATTAGACCAGGAGGGCTGAGGGGGGACAAAGAAGGATTGGAAGAGCTGGGAAAGATCGTGAGCAACCTGCTCATTCTCCAGGAGGGAGAAACAACCCAGCCAAGGCCCCACAACGAAACAGTGCTAGACCAGGGACTAGAACTGAAGTTTGGTGACTCCTTCCACAAAAAGTGATTCCTAATGATGCACGAGTCAGCAGGAGAAGGAGACATCATGTCAGGTCAATACCCACCAGGAACCCAGGCTGGGACGAGGACCTGGAAGCCAAGAACCCTAGTTCCAGACCTGCTGCTCTGCTCCCTCTATTCTCATTTCACTCCACACAGCCTCCTGAGTGACTCCATTCACTCCCATGACATCAGAATTCCCACCTGGCCCCCACCCCTCCTCCAGCTCTAACCGCCTACTGCCTTAGGACCAAATTGGACCTCCACCTCCTCGAAGTCAAATTTATCACACTATTTTTACTCCTCCCCGCTCCCTCAAATCTACTCCAAATCTGCTATTCTCAACTGCCGTTAAAGGTACTTTTATCCACCCAGGTTTCCTCAATCCCCACTGTGATCAACTGCCAATATCCTGTCCCTAGTGTCTGACGACTCCTTTCCCTCCTGGCCAGCACTGACCTGGAAAAGACCTTTACTGACATTTAACTGGACTTCTTCAAGAGCATCTATTAGAACTTCCGCCTTTAGCCAGAATTATCTTCCTAAAACACAAATCCAATGGATTAAAAAGCTAAGCACAGGAAATTCCCTGGAGGTCCAGTGGTTAGGACTCCACGCTTTCACTGTCAAGGGCCTGGGTTCGATCCCTGGTCGGGGAACTAAGGTCCCACAAGCCATGCGGTGCAGCCAAAAAACAAACGAACAAGCAAAGCTAAGCATAAAAATAACTATAAAAGAACTAAGAAAAACATCAGAGACTATTTTATAATGGAAAGAAAACCTTCATAAGAATGAGATTAAAACTACAAACTATAAAGGAAAACATGGAAATTAAACTTTCATATTTAAAACTACCACATGAAAAAGAGAAATGACCATACAATTAAAGACAATGTATGACAGGTGCCAGATTAACATCTAGAGCAGGAGTCGGCAAACCATGGCTCACAGGCCAATCCTGCCAGCTACCTATTTTTGTAAATAAAGTTTCACTGGAAAGAGCCATACCCCTTAGTGTATGTTTTGTATACAGCAACTTCACACATCGGCTTTTGTGCTACAATGGCAAAGCTACATAGTAGCCACTAAGATCTTATGGCCCACAAGGCTGAAATATTTACTATCTGACCTTTTACAGGAAAAGTTTGTGGACTGCTGACCTAGAGTATATACAGAAAGCTCCTACAAATCAGTAGGGGGGGGGGGCTAACCCTATAGAAAAATGGGCAAATAATATGAAAATCCATGAAAGAACAAAATATATTCAATAAATATTACTAAAAGAGGCTTAACCTCACTGGAAACTAGGGAAATTATTAAAGAATTAAATCATTTGATAATACCCAATCCTGGCAATGATATGATACAGTCTTTTTTGGAAGACAATTTGGTGATTATCTGTAGGAAAAAAAAAAAAATTTAATGCACTTGATGTCAACCTAGCCATTCTATTTTTAGGTATCTGCCCCCAGAGAAATACTTGCATTCGTGCGCGCACACACGTGCATTCTCGCTCTCTCTCACACACACACACACACACACACACACTCACACACACACACACCCAAAAGCAGTTAGAAAGCTGTTCGTTGAGGCATTCACTGTCTATAATGACAAAAGCTGGAAGTACCCTTGTTGTCCGCCAATAAGGGAATGGTTAAACTATGGTACATCCCTGATGGTACAATATGCAAAACATCCCTGATGGTACAATGTGCAAAAAACAAGTTTGGTATATTGATATGTATTACCATGAAAACGGCTATAAAACATCATTAAGCAGAAAAAACAAAATATATTTCAGAGCAAAAACGCACATACAGTTTAGGTTTAAATAGGTTTTTTAACTGTACTTGAGTCTGCATGTATGCAGAGAAATGCATAGGAGAAAGACTAAAGGATAAATGCCTTAAAGAGGAGGTGGCCTCAATGATCACTGATCTATCTTCCAGCCTTGATGGTCTAAAATAAGCTCAGGGCGGGAGGGGCAACAGGAAGCAGGGGCTTGAAGGAGACTGATGGGAACTGATTGGCTGAGGTTTTCTAATGGAGCCATGAGGATGAGAGTAAGAGGCTGGGGGAGGGCCGGATGCAGGCAGCAGCAGCTAAGGCTGCTGGCAACAGCCCTGAGTCTCCCTCCTCTCTTCAAGAGCAGTTTCTTCCTGAAAGATCCCAGGAGGTAGACGGCTGGCCTAATCTCTCCCAGCACAAATAACCCCACTCATTTCAGAAACGACCGTTCCCCTTGTGCCCTGGAGGGCCCAGGCCTATTTCAAAACCCACAATTCAACTGTGAATACAGTGCAAGATTAAGGTACTTTTAAATTTGTGACATCCCCCTCCCCACCAAATCCAATTAATAATCAGCATTTTAAAAACAGATTCAATTCAAATATGCAGATTCCATTCTAATTCATCTAAGTTTAAGAATCGGAAAACAAGCCCTATGAGGTGTAAACACCCAATTTAGGCAGCTGCCTGGAATAGCCAGACAACTCTCTCAGAATAACCCTTGCCAAGCCAGAAACTTCCTAAATCCAAGTTTACTATTCTGTAGGTGATTCTTGTTCATTTGTTTTTTAAACTGCAAGAAGAAAAAGTTTCATACGATGTCGTGCCTTGCTTTTCACAACAGCCTAGTGAAGCAGGAGAGCCAGGGATCCCTGCTCCCAATTTACAGAGAAGGAAAATAAACTATAACGAGGAAATGGGACTTGTTCAAGGTCACGCAGCTGCAAGTGACAGCCAAGCCTAGAAGTTCGGTCCCCTGACTCCTGGTCCAGGACCCTCACGGCCACATGAACTGCTTCCCAGGGCAAGGCATCCAGTGGAGAGGAGGGCATCTCCCTCAGAAGCCCACCACAGCCCGGCACACCACCAGGACACGGACCCTGCCGTCCTTACGCTCTGACTCCGCAGCCCTGGGTGCGGGGTGAAGCTCTGGGTCTCGGGTACCAGAAGTTTCTTTCTGGTCCCTGGGGAAGGCAGCCGGTCCCAGGCCGTCATCCCTGCCCCGCCACCGACTCGGCCGGCCGTGTAAACACTTCGCAGCAAGAGAAACGGCCAGGCCGGTCCACTCCAAAGCAGCGTGTCGGTGGAAGGAGCGCCCACGACGAACTCAGCTGGGCTGGAACGGGAAAGGGCTCCCGGCCTCGCGCAGGGGGACCAGGGGAAGCTCGTGGCGGTTGGGGAGACGGAGGCTGGGGAGAGGCCGGGGGTGGGGGGGGGAGCGGGCCCGGCCGGGAAAGCGGGAGTGGCCGCGCGGAGCCGCAGAGCCCAGCTCCGGAAGGGCCGGCCGGGCCCAGGACCCGCGCCGGGGGCACGCGGGACGGTCCGGCGCCGCGCCGTGGGCGGGTTTCCGCCGCCAAAGCGTGCGAGGCCCCCCAGGGACGAGAGACGGAGACGCGGCCGGGAGCGGCGACCCTGGGGGCGGGGAGGCCGTGCGAGCCCCTCCCCCGCCGGCGTCCCCGGGTCGCGGCCCAGAGCGAGACCCGGACCCAGGCCGCCCCCGCCCGGTGGCCGCCGGTGGGAGAGGGCGCGGAGCCGGGCGGCCGAGTGTGGCCCCGCGCTTTGTTCCCGCGCTCGGCCGGGCGCCTCGAGCCACCGAAACGCATGAGTCACCGGGCGGCGAGCGGAGGGCGCCGCTCCGTCCCGCGGGCGCCGCTTTGTCCGCCCCGCCCGCGCCGCCCGCTCACCTGCGTCAGGTCCTCGTCGTTGAGCAGATGCGACTCGCGGGGCTTGAAGCAGTTCTGACACTTGCTCTTGTTGAAGATGTTGGCCTGGAATTTCCTGCACGGGTTCTCCTTGGCCGCCGACATGGCCGGGAACGGGCTCAGGCCGGGCGCCGCCGCATCCCCGGCCGCCGCCTCCAGCCGCGCACGCAGGCCGGCGCCTCACAGAGCGCGCGGCCCCCGCCGCCCGCCCGCGCCGCCGCCGCCGCCCGCCGGTCCCGGGCCCATGGACGCTGCCTCGCGCGCCCACTCCCGCTCCCGCCGCCGCCCCGCCGATCCCCGCGCTCGGTGCCCGCGCCGCCCTCGGCCGCAGCGAAGGGGAGCAGAACGCCGGGCGCACTCCAGGACGGCAGGCGCGCGCGAGGGAGCGACAGGCCAGCGCGCGGGGCGTGGCAGGGCGCGGGGCGGGGCCGCTTCCCGGCACGATCGGCGGCCCGGCGAGCCAATGGCAGCGACGCGTCCAGGCTAACAAAGAAATCCCCTGGCCAATGGGAGCCGGGGGTGGGACAAAAGGCGGCCAGGCGCAAGGTAACTTGTGTAGGCGAAGTAAGGCGGGGCGTGGTGGGGCGTTCAGGCTTGGTGGACGGGCGCGCGGCCGCCGGTCCTGACAGCTGCGTGGGCGGGGCCTGCGGGCGGGGCCTGCGGGCGGGGGGGCGCGGCCTGCGGGAGGGGCGGGGCATGAAGGCGGGGCGGGCCCTGCAGGCGGGGGCGGGGACGGCGGGCTGGCTCTGCAAACAACTCCTGCAACCTCGCGGTCCCGCGCCCACGCGGAGACGATTAGTTTGACACCCACTATGCGCCGGCCCCGCGTGGCGGTCAGCAAGGCTACATACTGTTCCAAGTACTTGATATGCATGAGCTCAGTGAAAGCTCACAGCCTCCCCATCCCCATCCCCATCTTATGAGGGCGGACACTGGGGCGCAGAGAAGTTAAGGAGAGGGACGTAGGGTTTGGGAGGCGGCGGGGGTGGGGGGTGACTTGGAGATGTCAGCCCGGAAGAGCTGTCAGTTCTATTGCAGGAGATTAGTAAGGGCTGACGCAGTGCCAGGTACTGAGCCAGGCATTCCGGTCCCCACTACGTGCTTGAGGAAAATAAGGCTCCAATGTGTGCGTGTGCGGGGTCTACTAGGCGGGCCAACTGTCACTCCAATCGTCCACTGCCCAGTCTCCTGGCCAGAAGACCACTTGGAGAAGACTGTAAAGGGGGCGCAGGCAGAAGGCTCAGCAGCCAAGAGAGGGGGCTCCTTGGGGAAATTAGGGGCGGCCTCAGGGAGGAGGGGAAATTCAAGCAGAAGGTGAGAGGTCGAGACGGGCTGGGGTGGAGGTAGCAGAGGAAGGAGCAGGACGGATGAGGCTGAGGGGTTCCCCAGGGCCAGGGCACCCCACGCCTCGGGTTCCAAGCTCGGGCGCGCGTAAAGGTCAACCTGCTGGCAGCCAGGAGTCTACCATGGGAGTTTCCAAACGGGGGGTGAGCCAACTCAGCCCTCACAGAGGAGGTGACACTGAAGCCTGTGTTAGTGGCAGCGACAGCAGCTGTTGCTAAGGGAATGGAAGGTTTTAGGAGAAGCAGCAACTGCTTCCAGGGCTGTGTACTTTTCCACTGAGCATCCGGTGAACGGCCCGGGGAGGTGAATTTCAAGTCAGTGTAAGAAAATACTTTCCTCCCAAGAGAGCTGAAGAAAGGTGGATCAAAATCCTGTGGCCACCTAAGGGGGAAGGCCAGCTCTTGACCTTGGGCGAGTGCCTTCACCTGCCTGCTGCCTCAGTAACCTCATCTACAAAATTGGCATGATTATGTGCTTGTTGTTAGCATTACATGATATAATGCCTATCAAATATTCAGCATAATGTGCCAAAATGTTAATTGGTGAGTCCAAGCAAAAGGTGTTTATTGCCCTATCCTTGCAACTTTTCTGTTGGTTTAAATTTTTGAAAAATAAAAAAGTGTGTGTGTGGTGGGGAACACAGACAATTGCACAGAATACTCAGAAACTGACACCAATGGTGGCCTCTGGGGAGGGAGCTGGGTGGTGAGAGGTGACCTACTTTTAATTTTCACTGTGAGCCCTTTTGTTTCTTTGGATTTGATATTGTGTGCATGTATAACTTGTTTTAAAATAACTTTTTAAAGTCCTACCCATGCCTCAAGGCCAACTCAAAGGCCCCTTCCCTTAAGAAAATCCTTGGGGGACTTCCCTGCAGGTCCAGTGGTTAAGACTCCGCGCTTCCACTGCAGGGGCCATGGGTTCAATCCCTAGTCGGGGAACTAAGATCCCGCATGCCACATGGGGCGGCCAAATAAATAAATAATAAAAAGAAAAAAGAAAATGCTTGGCATATTCCGCTCAAGTCAGCGGACACATCCAGTGCCTGCCTTGAATGGCAAGGGTCTGCAGCTGGGGGCATAAAGAGGCATTTGAATTGGGCCTGCCTGGGAGGAGCTCACACTTGAGCAAGTGGAGATAAATAAGAACAGAGGGCAGACGGACAAATTCAATCCGGGGTGTTGTGAGGGTCCAGGCAAGGGCACCCAGCTCTGTCTGCGGCTTCAGGGAGGGCTCCTTGGTGGAGGCAGTGCCGGGCTGAGACCTGAGCTGAATAAGAACCAGCCAGGAGAAGGCAGAGGGAAGGCAGAGGGAAGATGGTGCTCGCACAGGTTTAGCCCTCGCTGAACGAATACCTATTACGGTAGATCAAAGGTCAACCTCTTCAGGGAGATGGGCGGTGTTGGTGTTTATCATTATTATTGTTGTTTTGTCTCCATTTTACAGAAAACACACGAGGCTCAGGGCGTTTAAAGAAGCTGCCTGTGGTCACAACATGCACTCCCCAAGTGAGGATTCAAGCCCGCACGGACAGACCCCAGAGCTGCCTGGGCAGTAGGGAACCATCAAGTGAAGTCTTTAGATTGAACACTTAAGAAGGGCTGTTGGCCTGGAGAACGAAGCAGAGGTGGAGACTGGAAACATGACTGATTGGGAAACTATTCCGACAGGCCACGGAGCAGCGAAGGTAGAGGCTTGAGTTAGGACAGAGTCAGTGGGAGACTTCGGGAAGTATTCAGGAGGGACAGGTGTACTTAACCCTTCCAAGTGCTGCTCTCCAGACATGACCAGACTGTGGCACTGTCTGAGCAGGGCTGGGTCGTGGTTCCGGCTGCATTTCCACGCCTGCTTCACCGCCTGGCATGTGGTAGGCACTCACAAAGTGTGAACCAACGAAAACTGACCGTTCTGTCTCGTATTGTTGTCTCTCCCCCACCAGAGTATAAAACCCACGCGAACAGGGCATCTTACAGCCTTGGTTTCTGTCTCCGGGATCCTAGAACAGCACTTGGGACAAGGTCAAATACTGCACATGAACACAGAAACATTCATTGGGCTGTACACTTATGATCTGTTCACTGCAGACATCTCTGTGGATAATGTAAAGCTCAAATAGGCAATAAACAGGCAAGCAAGCAAAGCTCTCTCACCAGGGCTCCAAATGCAGGCAAGTCCTGCTCTGCGCACCTGACAGCATCCTGTAAGGAGCGGGACTTGTGCATGCACACGTGTGCGTATCCACTCTTAGACCCAGCTATGGAACCCCCATGTGGACACACTCACAGAGGTAACTGCTCTGACCTCGGTCACCGTGGATCAGTCTACTCTGCCCTTGAACCGCATGTGAGTGGAATGTGCACTGTGTCTGGCTTTCTCACTCAACTGTGCGTCTGTGGACCCCGTGCCGTCATGTGTGTCAGTGCCTCATGCTTTCTCACCGCTGCCTCAGAGTCCGCTGGCTGGGCGGCCCCACAAATGTCCCCAGTCTGGGCTGTGGTGAGTAAGGCTCGGAGGGGCACCCTTTCGCCTGACTCTGGCCCACGTAAGCACTTGCTTCTGTTGGGACCACCCAAGAGGGCACAGCTGGGTATTTGGTTAGCGTGTGTTTCACAGAACAGGAAACTCCCGGACAGTCCTCCAATCTGGGGACTGGCCCTCCTCTCCCCCTTTGCTTCCTAACTTGGTAATAAGATTCACCTGGGGGATGTGTTGCTTCTCCAGCTCACGGGGCCTCCCCCGGAAATGCTGGACCAGGGCCTGTCGGCGCTCCGGAAGCCATGGGTTGCCAGGCCTGCCTGATCTTTAGGTGAGTTTTGGAAACAGTGACGGAGCTGTGGTTCTCCAGTCTTGAGCGATTTAAAAAATACCTACTCTGGGCCCCGATTCCCAGATATTTGGATTTAATCGGCATCTGGAAAAACTCCTCGAGGGGGTTACTGTAGGGGCAGGGGCGCGGCCCACTGGTTCAGGGAGAGTGGGAGGGACAGGCCTCGAGGTCGCCAGCCTGGGAGGGCCCAGGAGGTCACATGGCTGCACGAAGCCACCCACCGACCCAGCTCGTGACCGACCGCTGCTTTATTGCCTCTCTCAACCGCTGCTTTATTGCCTCTCTCGGTTGTGTGGGCTGACTGGGCCCCGGAGCGGTTCTGCTGGCCTGGCCTGGGGGTCTAGTGTGAGCACAGTGAGACGGTGCCCAGGCTCTCCCTGCAGCTCAGGGATCCCCAAAGTGCTCCAGGAGGGGGAGGCAGAAGCCAGCAGGCGTCTCAAAGTCCCTCCACCTTCTGTGAGTCAGCACGGCTGCCCCAGCCCCGGGCACTGCCCCAGGGCCTGAGTCCCCGTGAGTTTCCGTGAGCTTCACCAGGGCCCCTTGAGACTGGCTGCCACAAATAGTGTCTACTCATAGGTTATTGTGTGAGGACAAAATATATTAATACACGTGACGTGTCTAGTTTGATATCTGAAACAGTAACTGCTCCGAAACTTTCAGCTTTTATCATTATGCCTAGAACCTCTATGTCGGGGTTGGTGAGCTTGTATTTTAGGCTTTGCAGGCTACGTGGTCTCTGTCGCAAGTACCCCCCTCTGCTGTTGTCCCGTGGAGGCTTCATAGACAATACATAAGTACGTGGGTGAGGCTGTGTTCCAATAAAACTTTATTTACAATAACAAGTGGGGGGCCAGGTCAGCCCTCTTCCTTGGCTCCCCCTCTTTTCCTGTCGGTCGGGCCTCACTGTCCTGGCCAGTCTCTCAGGAAGGTGGGTCTCCCTGGTCCTGGTCTAGCCCCTGTCAGCCATCACTTCGGCTCTCGGGGTTCCGTGGTCATGGAGCGCTGTCAGTGTGCTCTATGCTGGGTACTAGGTTCCATCACATATAATCTCACTAAACCCAACTACCATCATTCGAAGGCAGTTCTGGCAGTGCCAAGTGGTGCCTGATGGGGGTCCTTATTAACCTCCCATCCTCCAGCAGTCCCCCAAATGGACCCAAATGGACCAATTTTGGACCCAAATGGTCCAAATGCAGCTTACTAGCCCCTCCCTGATTGCCGCCTGGGGTTAGTATTACTCCCAGCTTACAGGTGAGGAAACTGAGGCCCAGGAAGGTCGAGGACATCATTCAAGGTCATACAACCAGTAAATGGTGAGGCCTAATTCAGACATGGGCAGCATATCCATAACCACTGCTCTACCCAACCCCGGCCAAGGGCGCTGTGGGCAGGTGGGCCCCGCCCTTCCCCGGGGCTCAGGTGCGGCTGCCCTGGAAGGAGATCAGAGGATCATGGAAGCCGCTTCCAGCTCTGACTCCTGCAGACACCGAATGACGACAGTCCTCAGACATGCACTTGGAGAGAATGACAGGCACTGGACATACAAAGTCCAGCAGGAGGGCAATTTAGCCATTCTATTAAAATTTTAAGCATGCGCACCCTTTGACCTAGTGATTCCCTCTAGAAAGATAGGTGTGGAGTTGCTCACGTGCACAAAGGTATGTTACACACAAGGATGCTCAGGGCGTGACTGTTCTCAAGAGCAGAACCGTGGAGACATACCAGCTGGCCACCACCCGAGGATCCGATAAATAAATGATGGTTCTTTGATACAGGGGAGCACCGTGAAGCTAGTAAGGAATGAGAGGGTTGAAGTGGCCAGCCGTCCGCAACGTAAGGTGAAGTTTAAAAGCTGGTAGGAAAATGGTGTGTGTCTTGGTAGTTCCTTCCTGTCTTAAGTAGATACAGAGACGATATACATAGTATTTGCACAGAGAAGGTCTAGAGGCGCAGACACCAAACTGTTGAAATTAACCCTAGAAGGAACGAGAACGTAGACTCTCAGCTAAGCTACTGATTTATATCATGTGTGTGAATTTTTTAAAACAAACTTTTGGTTTTTATAGAGAGTCACGTGATGAAGGTTGGTGTCCCCACCCCCAGCTTCGACAATCCAGCTCAGGAAAAGCCTCGTTTCAGGCACCCTCCTCCCCTCCCCTCCCATATTATATTAGAGCAGACCCCCAAACTCATACCATTCTTCCGTAAGTACTTCAACGTGTGCAAAGATCATACACAGGCATACCTTGGAGATATTGTGGGTTTGGTTCCAGACCACTGCAATAAAATGAATATTGCAATAAAGCAAGTTGCACACACACACACAAAAAATACTTGAACGTGTGTCTCTAAAAGATAAGGACTATTTTTTTTTAAGAATTTTTTTTTTAACATTTATTTATTTATTTGGTTGCGCTGGGTCTTAGTTGCAGCACGCAGGCTCCTTAGTTGAGGCAGGTGAACTCCCAGCTGCGGCATGCACGTGGGATCTAGTTCCCCGACCAGGGATCAAACCTGGGCCCCCTGCATTGGGAGCACGGAGCCTTAACCACTGCACCACCAGGCAAGTCCCAAGGACTGTTTTTTTAGAGCAGCCACAAACCATGATCACACCTAAAAAAATAATAATTCTTTAATATCTTATGTTCAGTAATTTCCAGTTATCTCATAAAAACGTGAGTTATTTTCATAATAATAATAATAATAAAGGTTGAAAAAGAAAAGAAAGCCAACCCAGAGAACAGACAGACTGGTACAACTCTCCTGCAGGTTTGTTTAGTGACACTTATCAAAAGCCTTAAAAATATGCTTATCTTTGACCCAGCAATCCCAACCCATGAATTTGTTCTAGGAAAACAAGATGAAAGAGAGAGGCGGACACTGTTGCCGGGTGTGCCGCGCCTGCCACAGAGAGGCTGCTTGGAAAATATTTGTTGAATGTGAGGTTGAGCTCCAGCGTTGTTCTTTGCTGCTTTGTTTGTAAAAGGAAAAACCGAAAGCAACAGAAGTGTAAGGCATTAGGGTCCCAGCTCAATAAACGACGGCAGATCCGTAAAATGGAATGCTGTCCCTGTCATTTGAAACCAGATTGTGGTAACGCACAATACTCCCCCTTCCCTCGAGTGTGGCTTGACTTCACGACTGGCATCCAGAGCATGGAGCAGGAAAGCAGACAACAGTAGTTTACAGTGGAGAAGCCCAGCAGATGCTCCGCCCCTGGACACCAGCAGTGATAAATCATGTGGACGTCAGGTACCCGGATGGGATGCAGTGAGAAGGGTCTCCCCCCAAAACCGTTACCGCAGTCTCATCGTGAGAAAAACATCAGACAAACCCAATGGACCCACATTCTACAAGATGCCTGAGCGGTGCCCTTCAAAATTGTCAAGGTCACAAAACAGGAGGAAAGGAAACAGCTTGGCCTGAATGCCATATGGGGTCCTGGACAGGGTCTTGGAACAGGAAAAGGACAGTCGTGGAAAAACTTGCAAAATCCTAATAAAGCCCCTAGTTTAGTTAATAATAATTTACTAATGTTGAGACTTCCCTGGTGGTCCAGTGGTTCAGAATCTACCTTCCACTGCCAGGGACACGGGTTCGATCCCTGGTTGGGGAACTAAGATCCCACATGCCGCAGGGCAACTAAGCCCGTGCGCTCTAGAGCCAGCGTGCCACAACTAGAGAGCCCACGTGCCACAACTAGAGAGCCCACGTGCCACAACGAAGAGCCCATGTGCCGCAACTAAGACCCAACACAGCCAGATAAATAAGTAAATAAATATATTTTTTTTAATAATAATAATAATTCACTGATGTTAATTTTTTAGTTTCGGCAAATGTGCCATGGTTAAGTAAGACATTCACGTTCAGGGAAGCTGGGTAAAGCGTGGACGGGAGCCCTCTGTGCTCTTTGCTGCAAATCTAAACTGTTCCAAAATGTAGTAGTATTTTAAAGAGCCAGAAGGTAGATATTTCTTTTTTTTTTTTTATGGCCCCACTCCTCGGCTTCCAGGATAGTTTCCCAACCAGGGATCGAACCCAGGCCCAGGCAGTGAAAGCTCGGAGTCCTAACCATTAGACAGCCGGGGAATTCCTGAAGGTAGATATTTCTTAGCATAAGAACGTATACATGATATATTAAAGGGGAAATCTGTGTCTGGTCTCATACAGTTTTTGCTGAATGAGCCCTTTTCTGTAAAAAAAATCACTGACAAGGTGTGTACATATACATGAATGGATGTACACGCACACACCCGCAGGAGAATAAGGTCTGAGTGCACAGACTCCCAGGGCTGCAGCCCCGGGGCCAGGGGGAGAGGTGGGCTGGTGCCCACCGTCCTGAAATGGGCAGCAGCCTCGCAGCTCCAGCCAGTTGTCCTACAGGACCTGGAACCAGTCCGGACGGATCTTCTCATTCTCCAAAAGAAATCGAAATCCAGGCTGCTACCCAAATCTCTAGGACCCACTCGGCCGTGGGGAGAAGGCCTCCAGGGTCACACAGCCAAGGAGAAGAGGGCTTGGGCGCCAAGAGGCAGGCAACCCGGGCGCTAGCGGGGCCGCCCCGCCTTGGCGCCCCTCTGCTCCTGGGCCTGGAGGACCGCCAGCTCCCCGGGGTCGGGGCTGGGGTGGGCTGCCACTTTCCCGGCCTCGGCCCTGCACGCGGCCAGGCTGGGATGGAGGTCTGCTCGGGGCCCACGTGGCCGGTGCTGCCCCTCTGTTGGGCAGGTCGCTGTGCATGTGTGTGCCCGTGCGCGTGTGCGTGATGGATCCGGCATCCCCTCAGGTGTCCGTGCCTGTGCACGTCTGGGTGGGTCTGGCCGTCTTTGAGAGTGTACACAGGCATGGCCATGCTATGTACCTACGTGAGTATTGGCGCGTTCGTCCGTGGGTCCACAACCGTGAGTGTGAGTGTGCATCGTGCAGATGCGCACATCTGTGTCTCTGTTGTATGCGTGAGATGATCCTCTGTGTTTACGTGTCTGTGGGCAGGTGCCCTGGCTGGCTGGCCCCAATGCCTACATATCTGTGTTTCTGTGGGACTGCCTGTGTGTTTATACCACGTGTGCACACGTGCGTGTGTGTGTGTCTGCTCTGTTCAGTTGTGTTTGCTTGTATGTCTATTGTATGTATGGGCATCTCGGGTGTGTCCGTGCCTCTGTGTGAGTGTACGTTAGTGTCTGTAACTGTGTGTGTGTTCACTGAGTGTACACATGTGTGCATGTACGTGGGAGTGTTGGATACTGGAGGTCAGGGGTCAGGGTTTGGGGGTTAGGGGTCACAATCAGCACCAGCTTCTCAATTCCCTGGTTCCTGCAAGTCCCTGTAAGAAGCACGTAGGTCCAAGCACCCCCGCCAGCCCCCGAGCCCCAGGCATAGGGTGAGAAGGCCAAGGGTGGGCCAGCTGCAGAGTCCAGGCCTGGAGGCCCCAGAGTCCACTCCTTTGCGTCCACTCCACACACTGCAGCCACCAGCCTGCCTTGGCGTGGCTCCTGGGCGCCCCCTGCCTTTGGCCTTCGAAGAGTCTTTGATCCAAGACACAGCCCCCACAGCCCACCAAGGTACTGCCTGAAGGCCATTTGTTTACAGGTGGGCTGGGGGGGCTGGGGGAGGGGTGGGGGATTGAGGCGATGGGTGAATGGGGGGGGTGAGCTGGGGTGAGTAACAGACGCAGGAAGCCTCAGAGCCTTAGGCCAGAGGGACCCTTGGAGACCCTCTGGTCCAGTCCCCTGTTTTACAGATTAGGACACTGGGCCCAGAGAGGGCAAGATCCTGACCTGAGGTCACACAGCAAGTCCCCAGCAGAAGTGGCATTCCCTTCAGAGAGCTGGGTAGCACCAGGGTTCACAGCCCACAGGAATCATTCATTCATTCAACAAACATGTTCTGAGCACCTACTGTAGCCAGGCCCTGGGGATACAGGCATGGACCAGACAGACACAACCCTTGCCCTCATGGAGCTTATACTCTAGTCACAGAGACAGACCATAAACATAGCGAAGGTTCACTTGATCCCCAAGCTCCCCTCTCTCCTCTCGGTTACTGGGCACTCACTTGAACACCCTCACTAGTACTGTCCACCTGCTTCCCCTCCCCCACAGGCTGACTGAAAGCCCTGCAGTCCCTGTGCGGAGCACTCATACCGCTTCCCCAGCCTCCCTTGCTGCCCTGGGCCCAGATGCTCTTCCAGACTTCGGCTCCTCTCACTGCGTCCGAGGCTGATAAAACAGGCCCATCTGGTTGTCTTGGGTTCATGGGAAGATGCTTTAGGTCACCGGGTGTTTCGTTCACTTCCCCACCACGATGGTAACCTTGGAGCCGGTGAGGAGGCGGCCGCAGGAACCCGCTTGCTCTGGGTCCAGGGGGCCTAGAAGAGAAGCTGAGGGTTCACGTCGAGAGGAGAGGCTTTGGTTCCATCTTAGGAAGAACGTCCTCTCTAAAAACAGCGGACGGCACAGCCGTACATCACTCGTGGAGGGGCCCCCAAGGCCCTAAGATCGGGACAGGTAAGCCCCATCCTCAGCGGTGGGCAGAGGCCTGCTGTCTGCTCCCCAAACGCCCGACACTCCCTCCCCCAGGACCTCTGCCCCACCCCTCTCTCTGCCTGGAACGTGCTCCCGGGGCCCTTCTCACCCTCATGGGTCGGCACCTCACTCTGAAATCTCATGCCTCCCGTACCGGACGGTCCGCTCTGTGCAGACAGAGCTGTTGTGCGTCTTGCTTCCTTCTGTACAACACCCCCTCCCCAAGTTTCCTTCTAAAACTGCCTGGGCCGTGGGAGAGGCTCCGGAGGCTCCTGGAGTGACCGGATGGCCCAGGGGAGCAGGGCACGCTGCCATCACCCGCCACAGCCTGGAGGGAGGGGTCCTGGATCCGAGGTCACTGGCCCAGGTGCCTAGGGTGTGCAGCGGGCCTGGCCTGGAGGGGCCCGGCTGGTCCCAGAGCCAGCAGCTGGCGAGGCTGCGGGCACACCTCCCACGTGACAGCTCTCCCCTCAGCCTCAGGCCTCCTCTTCCTGCCCTGCCCAACCTCGGGGCTGACCTGAGGTGTGGCCTCTCCAGGGGACTGGCCTGCGGTTCAGGATGGGACCCTGCAGCTCAGAGTCACACAGCCAAGGAAAGAGGCACAGCTGAGAGTCATACCCGCGGTGGCCTCAGCTGGGCCGCCTGGCAGCCCGAGCCCTGGGCAAGCGTGTGGCTCCCTGGGTCACGGTCAGGTCACGGGGCTGCAGGCCTGCCCCCTGCATGCGCTTGGCCGCGCCCCAGGCTTACATCAGCGGGGTGGACTGTGGGCGGGGCAGCCTCTCCGAAGAACGCGGCTCATTGTGAGCCATCTCCCAGGGTCCCTTCCCGACCCCACCCGGAGGTGAAGGTGGAGGCCGTCGGACCATCCAGGCCGAGAGGGCAGCCGGGGAGGTGCTGGGGGAAGGCCCCCCCAACCAACCAAGACGGCCTGAGCGGCTCCAGAAATGACCAGCACCATCTGATCTTTCCGCCACACACTGAGACTTTATAATGAGAGTAAAAAACAATCCGCGGGGGCTTCCCTGGTGGCGCAGTGGTTGAGAATCCGCCTGCCAATGCAGGGGACACGGGTTCGAGCCCTGGTCCGGGAAGATCCCACATGCCGCGGAGCAACTAAGCCCGTGCGCCACGGCTACTGAGCCTGTGCTCTAGAGCCCGCAAGCCACAACTACTGAGCCCGCGAGCCGCAACTACTGAAGCCCGCGTGCCTAGAGCCCGTGCTCTGCAACAAGAGAGGCCACCGCCATGAGAAGCCCGCGCACCACAACGAAGAGTAGCCCCCGCTCGCCGCAACGAGAGAAAGCCCACGCGCAGCAGCGAAGACCCAACAACAAAGACCCAACGCAGCCAAAAATAAAATACTAAATAAAATAAATAAATTTATTTAAAAAAATAAAAAAATTTAAAAAACCCGTGTTATAAAATCATGTGTGTAACACTTCCCCAACGCAGGCATGTTCTAGCCCTTCCGACACCCCTGAGGAGGACGTGCTGTCATCATGCCCCTTCTGCAGACGGGGAAGTGGAGGCCTGGGACACCTGCCCCCTTTCGCAGAGCTAGTGTACAGGGAGCCGGGACTCACAGCCAGCACAGCCCCCGGCAGACAGCTCTTGGCATCACGGTGACCCCAGATCCTGCCCAGACGGAGCGCATGGTGGGCCCAGAGAACGTGGGGCTTGAGTCCCAGCACCGTCCTGCTCTTGCTGTGACCTCGGGCAAGTGACGTCCCCGTAGGTCTCACTTCCTCACCTGCAAAGGGAGGGGTCAGGATAAATGCTGGTGAACCAACAGCAAGGACAGAGCTGAAAGAAGACGCTGGGTCCCCATCTGGGTGCCACGCGCATGTGAGATACACGCCAGATCTATGTGCTTTACGGTGTGGAAGTTATGAGTTTTAAAAATGAGTAACTCTGAAAAAAGCAGCATAGGCTCTGGAGCCTGGCTTGAATCTTGCTGCTCCTTTGAGCAGCGGCCTGGGGGAGGCACCATCCCTGCCAGGCTGGGCCCCCACCTCTGGGGGGAGCGGGGAGCCCCCTCCTGGACAATAGGGTCCCGCAGGGCGGGCCGGGAGTAAAGCACTGAGCAGGGGGCCTGGCCTGGAGAACGGTCCAGTGACTGGCTGTCATCAATGAGGGAAGATTTATACCACGAGCCATGAGACGCTTATTCCACACGTGTTCACTCGGCAATCCGCGGGCGAACGCTGGGCTGGGCTGGGCTGGCCGGCTGGCCGGAGCAGATGTTGCCAACTTGGCCTCTTGCCAGGGGCCGACAGGCCAGCTCCTTCCTCCGTCAGGACGCGACTTCCCCAAGTTGCACAGCTCGTGAGGGCCTCGACCAGGACCCTGGGCCGGCTCCTCCGGGTGTCCCAGCCCTCAATCCTCCTGGACTCTGTGTCAATAACCACGTGCCAGGAAGGATGATAATGTCTCCTTACTTGAAGATGGGGTCTTTACGGGGATCATGAGGTTAAAATGAGGTCATTAAGGTGGCGCCCTAATCCAACATGACAGGTGTCCTTTTAAAAAGGGGAAATTTGGACACAGAGACAGACACGCGTCAGAGAAGACGGCCGTCTGCAGTTCCGGGGGGCGAGGCCGGGGCGGCTCCTCCCATCACGGCTGCAGCAGGACCAGCCTTGCGACACCTGGATGGGCTCCGGCCTCCAGACGGGGGACAGGAGGTTCTGGTGTTGAAGCCGCGCAGCGTGTCGGACTTTGTTACAGCAGTCCCAGCAAACTAACACGTGTCTTCACTGAGGTATAAGTCACACGTCACAGAATTCACTCATCTAAAACGTACAATTCAGGGCTCTTCATTCTGTTCACAGATTTGTGCACCTCTCACCCTGATCGAAATTTACAGCATTTTCTTCACCCCAAAAGGAAACCCTGGACCCATTAAGCGGTCATTCCTCATCCTCTCCACAGCCCCCCCACGCCCGGACACTACTCATCTGCTTTCTGTCTCTATGGATTTGCCTATTGCAGACACTTCGCACATGTGGAATCATGTGCTGTGTGGCCTTCTGTGACTGGCTTCTTTCACTTAGTATAATGTGTTCAACGTTCATCCACGTGGTAGCATGTGTCGGTGCTTCCTTTCTTTTTAAGGCTGAATGATTTTCTGTTATGTGGATAGAATACATTTTATTTATCAACTCATCTCTGATGTGTAGTCTAGTTTTGTTTTGGAAAGAAGACCTGAAACAAGGCAAAATGCTCACATTTGTTAAGTCCAAGGGGTGAGAACATGGATATTTGTTATGGATGTCTGAAAGGTTTCATAATTTTTTAGTGCTAATCAATATATTTTAAAAATACAGGGCTTTTCCCCCATCACATAAAGACACATACTGTATGATCCCACTCACATGCAGTTCCTAGAGGAGCCAAACCCAGAGAGACAGAAAGCAGAATGGTGGGTGCCAGGGGCTGGGGAGGAGTGGTGATGGGGGAGTTGTTTAATGGGTGCAGAGTTCCAGTTTCAGAGGATGAAAAAGTTCTGGAGGTGGACGGGGCTGAAGGTTGCACGATGATGCGGACATGTTTATTAAGGCCACTGAACTGTACACTTAAAAATGGCTAAGATGGTAAATTTTATATTGTGTATATTTCACCACAATAAAAAAAAATGGGAAAAGATATATATATATATATAGGACTTCCCTGGTGCTGCAGTGGATAAGAATCTGCCTGCCAATTCAGGGGACACAGGGTCGACCCCTGGTCCGGGAAGATCCCACATGCCTCGGAGCAACCAAGCCCGTGAGCCACAACTACTGAGCCTGCGCTCTAGAGCCCGCGAGCCACAACTACTGAAGCCCGCGCGCCTAGAGCCCGTGCTCCGCAACAAGAGAAGCCACTGCAATGAGAAGCCCGCACACCGCAACGAAGAGTAGCTCCCACTCTCCGCAACTAGAGAAAGCCCGCGCGCAGCAACGAAGACCCAACACAGCCAAAAATAAATAAATAAAATAAAAAATTTTTAAATTTTTTTAAAAATTAAAAAAAATAAAAACTATTAAAAAAAATACATATATATATATATGTATACTGGGGACTTCCCTGGTGGCTCAGTGGGTAAGACTCCGCGCTCCCAATGCAGGGGGCCCGGGTTCGATCCCTGGTCAGGGAACTAGATCCCACAGGCATGCCGCAACTAAGAGTTCGCCTGCCAGAACTAAGACCCAGTGCAACCAATTAAATAAATAAATAAAATATATATACATGTATAGGAAGAGGCAGAGAATGAGTCTCCAGGCACTGGAGGGAGATAATGGTTGCTGACATACTAAAGAACAGATGGGTCTAACACGAAGGAAAAAGAAAAAGGATTCCTGAACCTCTCTCCCAACTTCCTGCTTTCCTCCTGACCCCAGTGTCACAGCAACAGGGATGCTACTTAACAGCCCCGCCGTGAGCCCCGCCTGCCAGGTCCTCGGCTGCCTTCCCAGCAGGCCCAGACCAGGGGCAGCCCTCAGAGGAAGTGTGGATATTTTCTGAGCGTGGTGGGCTTGGACCCTGTGGGAAGGGGCCCACCAGGCTCCCATGGCCCCGCCTGGGTCCCCGGCCACTGCGGCCTCCCCCTCCGCCACTGGAGGCCATTCCAGCCAGACCCTGGTGACCTGCCTCACCCACCGACGGGGAGTTCACCCTCTTGCAAGGGGGTCATCCCACTGCCAAGCACCACTGGGCATGCCCCATGGAAAAGGGCTCGGAGGTCTAACGGGTTTGGGGACCACGTGCAACTTATGGCATCACCAGCGTTTACTGAGCACCAAGCGTGTGCCCGGCCCTGGCTCCGGCTTCGCCCCCCTCCTCCCAGCAGCTCTGAGAGGAGGACCACAATGACCCCCTTTGAAAGACGGTGCTCAGTGGGGCAAAGATGGCTGAGGTCCCACAGCGGGCGGGGGCACTCAGGGCTTCCGTTTCCCCCACGCCCATACCTCATGGCACCAGCAGCCGACGGAAGGTCCTGGGACCCCCCCTAACCGATCTGGGGTCCCCGCTCCCCTAACCCATGGGAGCACCCCTCAGGGCCCTCCTTGGGCGAGGCAGCCCTGGGCCCGGACCAGCTCCATCTGTCAGGTTGCTTGACTGCAGCAGCTTTTTCCGGGTGTTCGCAGCCAGGCGTCGGAGCAGAGCGGCCGGTTTCCTTGAGCCCATTTGGATTCCATCCTGCTTGCATTTCACAGTAGGGAAACCTACATTTTTCACCCAAGGTGATGCCTTACCTGGCAAGAACTGTGCCTCGAGGGTGGAATTTTAGGCACGGAGGCTGAACTGCATCCCTAGGCCTAGGGGAGAGGCTGGGCTGGAGGTGGTGGGGAGGGGAGTGGTCCTGCACCGTGCCCCCCACCCGCCAGATGGGATGAGCCCAGAAACGATGCCAGCGGGTCCCATCCTCTAGGGAGAAGGTACAATAGCGCTGCTCAGGACGGAGCTTCAGAGGGACCCAGCTGGGGGTGGGCCCAGGGCAGCCACGCCTCCCCTCCTACACCACTTGGCATTCTTTCCTGGAAACCTTGCAAAATAAGACAGTGGCCGCCCTCTGTGGCTGGCACGTCGTGGCCTCGCTGAAATGCCGGGAGGGTGGTGCCCTGGCAGCCCGGGGCCCAGGCCGCTGCCCCCCACCTCTGGGCCCCGACAGCGCAGCTGAGCGGCCAGGCCCCTCCTCCCACCCACAGCCTCATCAGCCTGGCCTTTCTCAGGATCGCGGGACAAAGGGCGTGGGCGGTCCCGGGACTCCCAGGGATTCTGGGAATGCATCCCAGCCTCCCAGACCCCTCATCCACCCCACACTGCAGGGGAAACTGAGGCCTGGAGGGGACAGGAGCTTCCTTAGTGAAAGAGACCCTTGCTCTCGGCCTTCTCCCTGATACCCCGGCATACCAGCCCCAGGGGCCACGACAGGGGTCCCAGCCCCACGGAAGCCCAGCTGCCGGGGCAGAGGCCAGTGCAGATGGGGCCTCGGTGGGAGGCACCCTGTGGAGCTGACGGGCGAGGGACCAGGAGCCACTGGCCGGGCTTCAGCCCCGGCTTCAGCCCCTGCTTGCTGGAAGGATCTCTAAGGATCCTCTCGTTCCAGTTGGGAGCCTGGAGGCCGGAGGGGTCAGGAAGCCCCATACAAGACAGTAGCAGGAGGAGGTGAGGTCAGACCCAAGGTCACGTCACCTGGCCTGGTGAGTGGGATCGGGCCTTGATCAGCAGAGGAGGGTGTCTCCGAGTGCACTCCTTTATCTGCTGGTTGGCTCCACGGCCCGGCCGGTCCCCTGTCCTTGCGTGTTCTTGCTTCCTGGCCAGCACGGGGAGCACACTGAACAAAGCAAGCCATGAGAACACTGAACACCGTGGGGCAGGGCCGCAGGCCGGGGCTCGTGTGGGTAAACCCCTCCCTCCTTCGTCCCCCCATTGGGGACACAGATGCCCCGGCCACATGAGGCCCACATCAAGGCGTTGGGGGGAGGCAGAGAACAGCCTGGCATCAGGGGGCTGCAGGGTGCTGCTGGGGGAACCGGGGAAATTCCCTCCCGTCTCCGAGCCTCAGTTTCCTCGAGTGTGAAGTGGGCAGAGGGCAGCTGTGTGATGCCTGTTCATGCCCACACCCCTCCCAGGGCCTGCGTCTCAAGAACGGTCACAGCCTGGCTCCCCATCACCTTCCGCGCACAGCACACCCAGAAGCACTCCTGGTGGGCCCCCAGGCTCCACCCCCCACCCCCCCACTCCCCGCTTCCCCTCCTGCCTCACTTCTCTCCCCTCCGGCCTCCCTTTGGGGTCTCAAAGTGCCTGCTCTTTCCTGCCTCAGGGCCTTTGCACTTGCCTCCGCCGGGCCCAAACTAGTCTTTGCAGGCCGCCCTCTTTGAGCCACCTTCCCATCTGCCTGCACACCTGCCCCTCTGTCCTCGGCCCTCAGAGCTGCCCACTCATTCCCTGCCCAGCACTTGAGGCTTTGAGAACGGGACACACGATCCAGGCTGGGCTCCCCTAGGAGGGCAGAAATCCCATGAGATCCTGCTACCCATCATTGTGTCCTCATCCCCAGCCTGGTGTCCAGCGCACTGGATGTGTTCAGTGACGACCAACAAGTTCTAGAGTCCCTTCTGGGTTTGTAGAAGAACTAGACTGTCCCAGGGTATGGCCCCCAGTCAGATCTGGAGGGGGCTCTGTCCAGGGAGGGGCCCAGCAGTGGAAATGCCTCTGTGGGCCTTGTCTGACGCCACTGCCCCTGAGTGGGAGGACTGAGGTTCCAGGGGCCTTGCACCCAGCCAGACAGGTTCCAGCCGGTTTGGCAGGATTGCTGCAGACAGAACTCAGCCCTGCAGAACGGCCGCCCCGACTCCTGTGGCCAGCTCACCTGGGGAAAGGCCTCAGTCCCCCAGGGCCCCCCCCCCCCCCCGGCCGCCTTCTCTGCAGGAGCCCCAGCCCAACACCACCCACCAGGTGCCTCCCACCAGGGCTGGGGGCCAGCAATGAGCAAGAAGGGGCTGATTCCGATTCTGTGGAATTTACAGGTCAGGAGTATCGGATTACACCTCATGGCTTGGGCGGGTAGGGGAAGCACCAGGGCTCTTGTGCGAGCTCCTTTGGCTCTGGGGTCCCCTAGCCTGAGACAGTTTCTGAGGGCAGGTGGCTTGGGTGGAGGGGATCCGGAAAACTGTAGATGAGTGGAAGGGAAGGGAAGGAGCCCCGGTGGGCTGTGCTGGTGGGCAGGCCACCGCCGTGGGCACCTGGGCTCCCCCGCCTGCAGGAGCCCCCAGTCACCAGCTCACCGGCCATCAGGATACTGACCCGCCAACTACCACCAGGCCTTGGCTGCTGGCCACCCCACGCTGGGGCTGATGGATGAGTTCTGCACTTCCCCAGGGAAGGGGTGTCACAGAGAAAGCACTCAGGGGAGGCCTGGGTGGGCTACGCAGTGGTAATCCTTAGGGCCTTCCGAGGCCACGTAAGGCGGGGTGGTTCCCACGAAGAGTCACGCCTCCTCCCAGCCAGCACCAAGCACTCCCAAGAAGCCTTTAAGGGGCGGCCAGTCCTTCCCCGCGAAAGCCAGCCTCTGGCCACTGCATCTCCTCCATCCACAGAGGCAGCCAGCCCCAGGCTCCCTGAGGCCCATGGGCTCTGACCCTGGGGTACCATCATGAAGGGGCACCCGCCGTCCACAGTCCCAGAGCCGGAAGCACACACAAGCTCTGAGCCCAGGCCCTGCCACCACCTCCTAAGCAAAGAGAGCAGCAGCCCCGGCCAGGACGAGGGGATGGGGCACAGGAAGCTGCAGACGCTTGGCAGGGTCTCCAGGCACCTGGGGCCTGGGAATCAGGGGGCAGCAGAGGAAGCAGGGAGTCCAGGAGGAAGAAGACCCCCTCAGACCCTTCCTGGGACCTCTACCTTGTGGGAGGGGAGAAGGCAGACACGTCACAGTTCATTAAATCACTGAACTCCACTCTGGTGAATTAAGCCAAAACAAAACAAGCAGGGGATGTACTGGGAGCATGTAGCTTGGCTCACCGAAGCAAAAGAGTAAGTGGCAAGAACCTGTCTGGCCAGAGATTTAGGAAACAACTCACGGGCAGCCTCAGGGAAGAACGTTCCCCCTCTGCTGCTATCCTTGCGTCCTTCTGTTCGAGACTCACCTTTCCGTAATAGTAAAGAGTTTCCACAAGCCAATAAGACAAACAAAATTGCAACAGAAAAGGGAGCACGAATATGACCAGACAGCCCACAGAACAGGAAATACAACTGAGTCTTAAACTTTTGAAAAGATGTTCAGTCTTATTCAAAATACAAGTGCAAACTGAAAGTACAGTCCAATTCCATTTCTCACCTACGGGTTGGCAATGATGACACTATGCTGGTGTTGGTGTGAGGCACAAGCCCTCACACATCGCTGGTGGGAGTGCACTTTTTTTTTTTTGGCCGCTCCAGGTGGCATGTGGAATCTTAGTTCCCCCACCAGGGATCAAACACGTGCCCCCTGCAGTGGAAGCACCAAATCCTAACCACTGGACCGCCAGGGAAGTCCCATTTTTTTCATGCACGTGCCTTTTGACCTAAAAACTCCCTCCTAGGAATTTATCCTGCAGGGACATTTGCACGTGTACAAACGACACTAGTACAAGGATTTTTATTGCAGGCAAGGACGCTCAGCCTCCTAGCTCAGGCTCACTCCCCTGCAGGGTCGCTGCGGCGATGTCCCCAAGACACACGGTGTGAATCTAATCACCAGAAAACACCAGACAGACCCAAAGACAGACTTTGTACAAAGCAACTGTCTATAGTCATGGAAAATGAAGAAAGGCTGAGGACCGTTTCCAGGACTAAAGGAAGTGAAATAGATGTGACCCTGGTTTGGGTGGGAGATGGGAGTGGGGGGAAGGGCTTTAAAGGCCGTTATTGGGCCGGTGACAAAGTTTGAATATGGACTGTATACCAGGCCTATTTGCGCTAACTTTGTGAATTCCATCACTGCGCTGTGTGGGGAAGAGAATGCCCTTGATCTCAGGACCCTAGGGGATCGCCCTGAAGTCATCAGGGTGAAGGACGTGCGGTCTGCAGTTTACCAGCGAGTGGCTCACAAAAACACCTCGCTAAACATGCACACACGATACATCACTGCGTGTAATCATCACGTATGACGCATATAACGTAAAGCACAACGTGCAGCGTCGTATAATTCCACATCATCACAAAGTGTGAGTGAGAAAACAAACGTGATCAAACGCTGACCACGGTGACCCAAGGTGAAGGGTGTCACGGAAGTTCTTTTTTTACTCTTCATAATTTTCTGTAGGTTTGGAATTATTTCAGAACAGAAACTTTTAAAATAATTCATGTAGGGACTTCCCTGGCAGTCCAGTGGTTAAGACCCCGCGCTTCCACTGCAGGGGCACGGGTTCCAGCCCTGGTTGGGGAACTAAGGTCGCACATGCCGCGCAAGATAACAACAATAATAATAATAATACATGTTCACGACAGAGATCTCAGCCGTTCACAAGGCAGGGAAGCGGGTCTCCCGGCCCTGGGACCTGGTCCCTTAGTCCTCAGGGAGGCACCCCGTTCACCCGCTCAATGCCTGGCTCGCAAGCAATCACGTACCCTCTTTCCCTAAACACACACAGTTGTGTATCCTGGCCTTTTCGTGTAACATTGTATCACGAGCATTTTCCTGTGTAACAAAAATTCCCTCCAGAACATCACTTTGAAGGGCTCCCCAGCAGCCTGCCCATGATTTCCTTTTGTTGGAATTTGTGTATTTTTCACCTGCGTAAGAAACACTCTAACTGTCCGTCTCTGCCGCGCGCGCGCCTCTGAGCAGGCTCTTCCAGGAGATTCTAAGCTGGGAGGACTGGGGTGGACACTGCTGGCGTTTAAAGGCATTTGGCAGGTCCTGCCTGGTGGCAGGCGTCTCGGCATTCCAGAAAGGTTATACCATCGCCACACCCACCACGCCCGCCACGCCCGCCACGCAGGGCACCTGCCCCAGGCTCCCTGGCCGTGGACTCCCTGGAAACCATTAAGACATGAGCCAGTCCGGCACATCCCAACTGGGCCTCGCCGTTTCCCTTGAATGCAGGGGTGCCCATTTGGGGTTCTTTCCTTCTGTGCATCGTCTGTGTCCTTGGTCTGTTTTCCGCCATCTGTCACGGTGTTTTTCTCATCACCGTCTGTCGGTCATGAGGGCAGGCCCGGGAGGAGCAGAAAAGCACAGGGAGGCCAGGGCGCTGCTTCCCTCGGGGTCCAGCTCTGGCTCTACTGCCCACTCGGCCCCCCAGGCCTCCTCCTCCACGAGCGCCCGGGGAGCCACCGCGAAGAGGACTTGGAAGCAGGGCCCCCTGACCGAGCGCCCCGTGGCGAGACCGTTACGGGTACAGGAGGGGAATCAGCCCTTTGTCCCGCGTGTTGGCAATCGTTCCCTCCCCAGTGCGAAGGCTTTCGGAGAGGCTGAGCAGGCGGCCCCCAGGAGGGGTGAGGAACCCGGGAGTCTAGTGCTCATGAAGCCACGTCACGGAAGGAATGTCTACCGCCGGGAACGTTCTCAGAGCCATAGAGAGAGGCCTGGCTGGCCCCGAACCAAAACCCAAATTAGTCCCAAGGAAGATTTCGCAACTTCCTCTGAGAGCAGCCTCCCAGCGGTCAGTCGGGGGTCCTGCCTGAGGGCTCCCCCAGCCCCTCCCTGCCCACCCGCATGTCTCCCCCTCCTCTGGGGGACGCGGCAGGGGCTTTACCCCCAAAGAGAGCCCCCGCCCAGGGTCTGGCAGGTGGGCCTCACCTGGGAGCCAGGTGAGGCCCCAGGAGGGAGACCGGGGCCTCTGGCCTCAGCCCGCGCCCTTCCCGTGACTCAGGAGGGGAGGCCTAGCGCCCTCGTTCCCGAGGAGTCCCCCGGTCCGCCTGAAGGGTGTCCAGCTTGGGGTGGTTTGTGGCGGTCACACTGGCCCTGACTGCCCGGCCCCTGGAGAGCTAGCGGCTGGAGCTGCAACTCGGCCCCGGGTCATCGACCCTCCCGGGTGGCCCTCCTGATGGCAGCTGCACCGTCATGGGGAAAAGCATTTCTTAGGGGTCCCCATGCCAAGCCCCCCAGCCCTGGAGACGGGGCCGAAAGAATGCCATCAGCCTCGGACCCCAGCCCGAGAAAGCCACACGCCTCAGGCCTCCTGGGCCACGGTGCCCAGGGCTCTGGCCCGGCTCGGCCACAGAGGACAGGACTGACCACCTCCCAGCTGGTCTGGGAGGGACCCGGCCCTGTTAGGACTCAGGCTCCAAGTAAGTTAAAAACGAGTTAAAAGGTCATGTGTAGAATTAACCTGTTATATTAGTGATTCCACTTACAGGTATAAATATACCCAAAAGAAATGAGAGCAGGGACTGAAAGAGATACTTGTACACCCATGTTCACAGCAGCATCAGTCAGCCGAAGATGGAAACCACCCAAGTGTCACTGACAAATGAATGGACGACAAAATATGGTCCATCCACACAATGGAATATTACTCAGCCTTAAAAAGGAAGGAAACTGACACCTGCTAGAACATGGATGAACCTTGAGGACGTTAGTGAAATAAGCAAGACGTGGAAGGACAAACACAGTATGACTCCACTCATAGGAGGTCCCTAGAGTCCCAATCCAGAGACAGGAAGTAGAAGGGTGGGTCACAGGGGCTGGGGGAGGGGTGGGAGTGAGGGCTTAACGGGGGCAGAGTTTCAGCTTGGGAAGATGAGAAAGTTCTGGAGATGATGGTGGTGATGGCTGCACGACAACATGAATGTACTTAATGCCACTGAACTGAACACTTAACAACGGTTAAAGTGGCCAGTTTTACATTATGTATATTTTACCAATAGAAAACGTCATCGTGTGCCCCAAAGGAGTTCCACCCTCGTCCTCCCTCCCCTCAGCTAAGCTTCCGTGCTAAGGGCTGGGGCTTGGGGGCTGATGAGATCTTTTCCAGCCACTGTTTGTTGGACAGAGTCCTGTTGTGGACAAAAAGAATGGGATCCCTGTTATTTAGGATATAGGGTCTGTCACCCGTAACACCAGTGGCTTAAACAGACAGGATCCACCTCTCCTGCACGTGGTCTGGAAGGAGGCTGTGCTGGGCTGGCGTGGAGACTCTGCTCGGCAGTCACTGGGCCCCGGCTCCTCTCCGGCCACCCCTAGGGCGTTTGTCTTGCCACGAGGCTCGAGATGGTTCACCACCATGTCCCTGTCCTTAGCAGCAGGGAGCAAAGGAGGGAGGAGGGGTGCCTTCTTCCCTCCAGACACTGGCACCGGCCTCTATACCAGAAGGAGAATGCAGCTGGTATGCTGTCTGCCCCCTGCATCCTGGGAGGATGTCAGCTGCATGCCATCTCGCCGTGGCAGCCGGGGAGGGGGTGGGTGCTGCTCAATGTCCCTTCCAGAGACGCTGCCACAAGAAGTGCCGTCAGCCGACGGCCTCCAGCTGCACCGCTGGCCTGGCCGAGGCCCCTGCTGGCCCTCCCACAGACTCCTCTGTGGGCTGGAGCCTCCCCCTGCTTGCTCAGGCCCCCTTCCCACTTACTGCAGGGGGGTGTCCCCCAATGTTCCCTGCATTTCTAGCTCGTCTTGTTGCCGGCTTCCGGGAGGACACAAAGTGACATCTTTGCTCAAGGCTGCATCCCCAGCCCGTAGAAGAGAGCCTAGCATATAGCAGGCACTTGGCAAAACAGAAGCAAGGGTCAGGGGTCATAGAAGAGATAAAAGCAGGCACTCCGCAAAATCTCCCAAGTGAACCGAGAAGATACAGTGGATGCTGCAGAAATGTGCGCTGACCTGAGCAGACAGCCAAGCAGCTGGGAACCAGGCGTCGCCGGCGCACCTGAGAGTGGGCTCCCCACCACATCGGCCGGGGCCCTTGGCCAATGAAAACAGGAGGGGAAGGTGAGGACCAGACTGGCTATGGCTGCAGGGGCCCCCTTCCTGCCACCTGCAGGGCGGGGTCTTCCGGAGCCCACAGAGGGCATGGAGGGAAACAGCTGCTCCTGGCCACGCAGGCCACCCTGGCACGGGCACCAGGAGTTCCGGGCATGGGCACCGGGAGTCGTGGTCCCGGGAGCCAGGAGCAACGAGGAGGCTGCCAGGACCTGGCGGGATGTGGTTGATTGACAGCGGCCTTTTTCCTACCGCTGCTCCATCCGTGGAGATATTTTCAAGGCCGACCATGCTCCCTACGCCCCCTGCCGCTGGCCAGCAGGGGAGGAGAGCACCACAGAGCCCGCTGCAGGAGCTCGCACGGCGTGCTTCTCTGGACTCCCGTCTGCAAGCTTGTGACAAGCCTGGTCTGTAGGTGAAGTGCTCCATCACGGGCAGCGGGACAGACACGGGGGAGTTCGGGCTGAGAAGGCAGGAAGGAGGCACCAGCAGGGCAGACCTGGGGCAAAGCCCCAGGTGATTCTAGATCATTCCCGAATCATCTGGATGACCAGATGACTCCCTTCTGGAGAAACAATGACCTTGCATGCTGACCCCTGGCCCGGGCTGGGAGGTGCTGGTGAGCAGGTGTGTTGAGCATTGCTGTCAGGTCAGGGAGGGGTGACCAGGCTGGGCTCTGAGGCTCCAGAGAGGAGGAAAGTGAGAGGTGGACCCCAAGGTGGGTCAGAGAAGTGGACGGGAGGGTGGGGGTCCTGGACGGGGTGCGTGGAGTTTGCTCTTGCGGAGCAGGGGGAGGAGGATGGCCACCTGGCTTTCCATGAAGGGCCAGAGAGAATGGGATGCAGGGGAGTCAACCCAGAGAGAATGGCGGGCCAGTCTGAGGAGGGAGGCCAAGAACGTAGCCTAAGAGTGGGGATTCCTAATACAGAAACCAGAAATGACAGAGGGAAAGAATGACAAATCTGATTACACGAGCATGAAACGCTTCCAAAGGCCAAACACAGGACAAAACAAACGCACAAACCCCCGTCAACAGGGCTGGAAGTGAGATAATCAACTGAGAAAATGTCAGTAACCAGTCAACCAGGACAGAGGGTTAACATCCACTAGTAAAAAGGCTGTACAAATCAGCAAGAAAAAGGCAAACAAATAGCAATTTGGAAAAGGACACCAAGAGGTGACGTGCACAAGTGCCACCAGCTGTCAGACACACACGAGAACACACATGACCCGGGAGCAAAGAAGCAGGAAAGAAAAGGACAAGATGCCACGGGCCCACCAGGTTGGCACAGACTGAAAAGCAAACTCGGACATCACCAAGGATGTGGGGAGAGAGCCCTGGGGGTGAAAGCATCACGGTGCAGAGCTCTCGATGGGCACTGGCACACCCACCAAGTTACAGGATCCGCACGCGTGCTCCCCTTTGTCCAAGATGCCCACTGTGAGAAACAGCCCGGGAGGAGTATCTGCCCTGCTGTGCAAAGGTCCACACATGTGGCCTTCGGTCAAGTTGGTAACAATTCAGATTTCTATCAAAAGGAGAACAAATGATAGTATGTTCACAATATGGGAAACCGCATAGCAGCTACGAACTATGGGGTGGATCTATGTGGACTCCTCCTTTCCCCCCTTCTCCCCTCCCCCTCCTCTTTCCCCTTCCCCTCCCCTGCTTCCTTCTCTCTCTTACTCTCTCGTTAAGCCAGTTTGAGTTGATTTTCTTCACTTGCAACCAAAAGAACCCTGATTAACACTCAGATTGCAATGGTAATAACTACCTTAGGCAATTATTATAAAGAGACCTAACGTGTATAGTAAAGCCGTGCATAGGATGCGTACTACACGGGGTTTCCTGACACTGCCCCGGCCCCATGACCCAGAGGCAAGCTGGGCCTCTCAGGTCGGGGGCTGGGAAGGACCGCAGGTGTTGTTTAGGGGGGGCGGAATCTAGGCTGCCTGCCCAGACACATACCATCCACCCCCACCACCTTGCACTGGCCACGGCACCCCAAGTGCCACAGCGACGTCCACTCTCTTGAGCGAAGCTCCTTTTCAAAGCTGACCCACATTGGGACTTCTCTGGTGGCCCAGTGGTTAAGACTCTGAGCTTCCACTGCAGGTGGTGCGGGTTCGATCCCTGGTCAGGGAACTAAGATCTGCATGCCATGAGGTGCAGCAAAAAAAAAAAAAAAAAAAAAAAGCTAACCCACACGCTAGGGAGCACCCAGCCCTTTCCACCGAAAGTTCCACACGGGTCGTAATGCCACTTATCGAGACCCCACCACGTGCTGAGCCTGCTTTGTGTTACATCTGCCAAACTAGGTCACCTCCCTTCTCTGGAGGAATTCTCTGTAAGTTCTCTGTAAGTTCAACCAATTCTCTGTAAGTTCAACCCACACGCAGACATTTGCACAAATCGTAATTATACAGCTCACTGAATCTGAAAAGTGACCACACTTGTGGGACTACAGCCCAGAGCCCCCTTCGCCCCACCTACTGCCTTTCCCAAGGGTCATGGCCGTCCTGATTTCCCACCCGCAGATCAGTTTTGCCTGGTTTTGAACTTCATGTTCAGAATGAAATCATACAGCCGATAGTCGTCCGTATCCAGCGTCTTCTCTTGGACGTCATGCCTGCAAGAGGTGTGTTTCCGTGAGCAGCAGACGTTCAGTGACGTCGTGCCCGCCGGGTGAAGACACACAACTGATCCATTTTACTGCTCGTGGACATTTGGCTGTTTCCAGGGTTTTTCCCACTATTATGAACAGTGCTGCTCTGGCACTTTGATTCTCTGTCACTGTCATTCATTAGATGGAGATGGTAAAGCCCACAGAGGGAGAGACTGGATTGTGTCCACTTTCGTCTCCCCCTTTTCTGTGCAGAACCAGGAAGTCCCTGGGTGTAACCTGTCCCCACTCTGGCCCTAGGCTAGAAGGTGGAATTCTCCGATTGTCTTAAGCAGGCCTGGGCTGCAGGGTTGGTGTAGTTTTCTCAGCGATATAAACGGTCACCTGCTCCTTCTAGGCAAGTCTCTGTGAGCAGGACCAGGTGGCCCTGGTGAAGGAGAGACTGGGAAGAGAGAACTCTGTTTCACTTCAGATCAAAACTGTAGACGTGTGGTAACATCTATACTAGTTAGAAGCAGCAGAGACCTGGGAAATAGTGGCTTAGATAAAATAGAGGTTTATTCTCACAGGTCAAAGAAGTCAGGGACTCCCAGGACAGGTATGATAATTCTAGAGCATCATCGGGAACCCCCAATCCTCTTTCTGTTCTGCCATATTTAGAGTTTGGCTCCATCCTCAAGGTCACAAAATGGCCTCTGGAGTGCCAGCCATCATGTATATGTTCCAGGCAGGCAGAAAAAGGAAGAAAATAAGAGGAGCACACACGAGCTCTTTAGGAGCTTTATTGGAAGTCCTGCCCAACAACTTCTGCTTGTATGTCATTAGCCAACCTGTTTGCTAGGGAAGTGGGAAAGGTAGTCTTAGCTGCTCACCTGGTCACCTTGAGAGAAGGGGAGATTAGATATTGGGCAGGCAATGAGCAGGCTCTTGCTCAACAGCCAAGCCCAGTTTCCTTCTGCCTTATTTGGGATATTGAGAGACAAGGGACTTTCCAATGCCAGCCATTGCTAGAAGCAAGTGAGTTTGATTCCTAAAACAAAGTGCTTTAAACGGGCTTTGCCGATGAAGGTTCTCCTCCTTCATTAGAGCCACGCGGTGCTCCCTCGGGAAGGGGCGTGGCCTCTCCTCGAGAACGGTAGGTAAACATCAGAGCCTATTAACCACAGGTGCTTTCCGAGATAAGCAATAAGGAAGGTTCTATTACAGGGTCACATCAGGTGGGCTCAAGCTCTGTGGGGGGAGATTTATGCCCTCATCTTCGGCTGATTCTGGAAGGAGCCCACCGACAGGTATTGGTGTGAGTGGTTTATTCAGGAGAAGCCCCACCCCAGGTGGATGCTGCAGGTGGCTCAGGGCACAAATTCCATCTCGGGGAAGTAGGTGGGACCTGGGCTTTCAACTCCAGCCCTCGTCGGTCACTAGCTGAGGGCCCCGGAACAGGGGTGGGTGAGGGGTCACCCACAGTTCAGCGGCTCCGCCCCAGGAGCCCAGGCCAGGGTGCAGGAGTGAGCCCTGCAGGTGAGCACACACGGCAGCTCGGGCGGTGCATGGGTCTGACGAAAGGGACCTGGCGGGTGTGGGCGAGCATTAACAACATCCACGGCTCCCCTGAGAGGTCCGGTGGGGAAACTGAGGCCCAAGGAAGGAACGTGGCCTGTTCAAGTGTCAGAGCTGGGAGGCTGCCCCTGACCTGAATGTCACTGAAGACCCAGGCTACTGCCAGAGCGTACATCCCTCGCTTGCTTATGCCTGATGTATGCAAAGCCCGAGTTGGCCCTCCAGATGGGGGTGTCTGCCCCAGGTGCTCCTCCCAGGATGAGCCTCAGACCCACCTGGTCACTGTCCCCCACGATGTCGCCAGGAAGCAGGCAATCTAAGAAGTAACCATAGCGTCTGTGTGTGTAAACTCGGGGCCTCCCGAAGAGAGGGCTTGCGGAAAGGCGGGTGACGAGGGCTGCCGAGGGTCTCCGGGAGGAGACGGGCTGGAGAGGTCTGCGGGCGGACCCCGGCGGTAAACAGGCCGGAACCAGCTCCTCCTTGGAATGAAGGAGGTGACTCATCACTGACGCAGCCTGTGGTCAAGAAGGTGTCGCTGGCAGAGGGCTCGAAGGGCTGTGGGTCCCATCACAGCAGAGATGGGGGCTGCAGGCGGCCGGCTTGAGCATAGGCACGCAGAGCTGGAGCCCCCACAAATCCCAGCTTTACTGGATTTTACCACTGATCGGCTGTGTGACCTTAGGCAAGTTAATGAACCTCTCTGGGCCTCCATTTCCTTAGAATGGAGGGCTGGGGAGGATTCAGTGAGTTACTGAAATGGTACTTGGCACACAGCAGACTCCCACAGGGATGATGACAGTGGTGGTGATGGTTCAAATAGGACAGGACTGTCTGGAGTGGAGGCCCTTCCTTCCTGGCTGTGGGAAAGGCTCACCGTCGCCTCCATCGAAACGTCCTCCACCTGGGTCCTGTCCTGCCTCACGAAGGGGTTGAACCCAGATTCCTGGGCTCCAGAATCCACATTCTTAACACAGCCCTCCTGCCAGGAGCACATGCCTTGGACGGCCCTCCCTACAGGGCCCTCATGCAGCAGCTAGTGCTGTTATTTGCTCTGTTGTTGTCTGGGTGGATGCTGCCTCCCAAGGCTCTGTAGAGTCAAGGCAGCCTGGCGAACACCATTCCTTCAGGAGCATCAACACTGCTGGGCCACCAAGGTCCTCCAAGAACCACCCCCCATTCTCTGCCTGTCATAGTGTCCCTCACCAATGGTCTTTTAGTCTCTACTTGCATACCTCTGGGGACACGGGGCTCACCACCTCTCAAGGTCATTTCCCTAGTCATTTGAAAGCTTGTCTCTGTCCTGAGCCAACATCTGCCTCTCCACTGGGCTGGCTTTGCTTTCCTGGAGGCAGTGAAAATCCTGCTGGCGTGAGAGAGCGGAGGCCCAGGCAGTGCGACCGCTAAGTGGTCAGTGCCTGTCCCCCAGCTGGTCTCGGAATGCTGGGCTGTGGACAGACCAGGCACAGCAGATCTTCACGTCTTCTCCCTCATTCTCTGCCCCTGAACGCACCAGGCAGCTTGGAAGCCTTTATGTGTCACGTGAACACCGTTACATAAATGTTACGTGTGCGCGATTTTAAGGATCATACGCGATGAGGTTTCAAGGTGAGAAGATTCTTTGTCTTTTTTCTGGAGAAGCTATTTGAACGCGGTGCCTTTTTAGGAAGAAGAGTGGCAGGCGGAGGCGGCTCTGTCTCAGAAACCTCAGCTCAGCCGGGCGCCTGCAGGATGAATCAGCTGCAAATCCGGGTATGCTCTCCCAGCTCGGGTGTGGAACGCACGTTGCAGACACAGGCCACACCTGATGCCAGAGCGTGTGCTCGTTCTACGACGGGGGTACACACACTTCCGGGGGCCCTTCAGAGACAGGCCCTGGGAAGACAGGTGCCTCCCACATGTACCTGCCCACAGATGCTCAGAGCAGCACACTTCACAGTAGCCAAAAGGTGGAAGCAAGCAAACGTCTGTCCACAGATGAACAAAGTGTGGTCTACACATGCAACGGAATAATATTATTCAGCCTGGAAAGAAAGGAGATTCAGACACGGGCTCCAACACGGATGAAGCTGAAGACATTTTGCTGAGTGAAACAAGCCAGGCACAAAAGGACAAGTACTGCATGATCCCACTTATGTAAGACACCTAGAGTCCCAATCCACAGAGGCAGGAAGTGGAAGGGTGGCTCTCAGGGGCTGGGGGGGTGGGGTGGGGAGTGAGGGTTTAATGGGGACAGAGTTTCAGTTTGGGAAGATGAATAATTTCTGGAGATGATGGTGGTGATGGCTGTACAACAACGTGAACATTAATGCCACCGAACTGTACACTTTAAAATGGTAAATGTTATGTTACGTGTACTTTACCACAATAAAAATACTAAAACAACAAACCCCCAAAATAAAAACCGAGACCGCCTGCAGAGGTTCCTCTGCTGTCGGCCCGGGTCTGTGGGCAGAGCCGCACACGTGTACAAGCTCCGTGGAGCGCAGCTCGGGCCAGTGTCACCAGGGAAACTAAGGCTGGGAGGGGGCGCTGGGCCTGGCTCGGCCCGACTTTAGACTCCGCGCGCTCCTTCCCGAGCCCCGGTGTCCTTTGGCAGCCGGCCCGGAGGGAGGACGGCGGACTGGTTCCCCCCGCAGGGGCGACCCCCCCTCCTCACGCAGGTGGATCAGGTGGGGGGGCCCTGACACGGGCCTCAGCATCAGGGTGGCCCGGGCGGAGCCGGCACCGCGCACCCCGGCCCTGCGGACGCCACTCTCCGGCCACACCGGCCACACCCGGGCTGTGCGGCCGCCGAACGGGCGGGGCGCCACCTGCTGGCGGAGGCGGGGGGCGCGCGGGTGCGTTCGGGGCCGGGCTTCCTGCGGGTGCGGGCGGGGTCTGTGCGGTTCCGCAACCCAACCCGGGGGTGACAGCTACAGAACTTTATCCCTCCCAGGGCCGAGCCCAGAGCCCCCCTCCCCGAAAGCCGGGGCCAGGAAGCTCCCCAGCTCCCGGGGGTGGCGGCCCCCTGCCCCACCTCTGCTCACTCCTCACAGGACGACGCCTCCCCGTGCATCTGCGTCCACGCTCCCCTCTTCCCGTGAGGACACAAGTCATCGGATCCAGTACGCCTCATCTTAACTCGATCACATCTACAAAGACACCATTTCCAAATGAGATCACATCGCAGGCCAGGGGGACGTGAATTTGGGTGCATTCTATTGAACTCATCAGAGGCCCCTGATGCAGCCTTCCCTGACCACCACCGGGACCAGCCCCTGTCCTCCGCGCCCAGCAGGGCACGTGGGCCGCTGGGTGGGGTCTGCACCGCACTGCACTGGACCTGCTGGCTGGGAAGCATGTTCCCACCTACACTCACCTCTACAACGATGTCCCAGCACGACTCTGGGTAGTCAGAGCCCCCACCCCGTCCTGCCTCATCCTTATGCAGCAGGAATGGGCCACCCCCACTTTGGCATTAAAACCGCAGCAGGGGGACTTCCCTGGTGGCACAGTGGTTAAGAATCCGCCTGCCATTGCAGGGGACACGGGTTCGAGCCCTGGTCCGGGAAGATCCCACATGCCACGGAGCAACTAAGCCTGTGTACCACAACTACTGAGCCTGTGCTCTAGAGCCCACAAGCCACAACTACTGAGCCCAAGTGCCACAACTACTGAAGCCCACGCACCACAATTACTGAAGCCCGCGCACCCAGAGCCCGTGCTCCACAACAAGAGAAGCCACCGCAGTGAGAAGCCCGCGCACCGCTAGGAAGACCCAACGCAGCCAAAAATAAATAAATAAATAAATTTTAAAAAAACCAGAAAACTGCAGCAGGATTTTTTTTTTCTTTTTCTTATTAAGGCACCATCATGGATGCCTAGACCTGGAATACTCAAAATGGAATTCAGGATTTACAGGATGAACCCACGGAAAGAACTATCAGATCTCCGTGGTGTGGCACGTTTCATAAAGTAAATCTCAAGGCTAGCCTCTATCCAAGTCGCTTAGTGTAAGGCTACAGTTTAAATGGTCAAAAGCAGCACAGAGGGGACACTGTTGTACTTGGTGTTTAATTCTTAAACAGGTGTGGGTCCCTGGCAGCCAGTCATGCCAAACACCACATTCAAGATGGTTTTTGCTTCAAGTGCTTATAAAGGATAGGGATGTTTGGGGCAGAGGGACGGATTTCTGCCCAAAGCAATTAATGTATAATGACCAACCAGCAAACAGGGGTGGACCACGTAAGCAGCAAAATGGAAATTGGTATATGGAAATGTGCTCCTGAGATTAAAATGTTTTCAAATGTGAATCAAATGCAGAAAGTGCCAAATAGAAAGGTTACATCAGCACATTGTGCCACATTTGGGAAATTGTTGACCAACCAACCTAGCCAACAGGGAGGCCTTGGGCAAGCCCTCTGCCTCTTGTCATAAGAAAAAAAACATTTACTCAAAGCAGACGACAATTGTGGTCCCAGGGAACAACAGTCGTTAATATCATTCGCCTGGGTCTGTTGCTGGCCCTCCATCTTCGTAGAAACCTCCCTAAAGTGGCGGTAAAACCCGGGTTCCCTGGCAAACACGGCACCCTTAGACCTCCACTGCTGGGTGTTGAGGAACTTTCCAACTTCAGGCTTTAAAAATGACACTCAAGTGTAGGTTTAAAACTTTGCCTGTATTTTGGATTACTTCTTCGGGATGGATCCCTGGAAGTGGAATTCCTAAGTCAAAGGGAAGAATAATGTTTAAGTTTCTTGATCAGAGATTTCAAACTGGTGGCCCCAGAGCCAATTTGGCTCTCAGCTGAGTTTGATTTGGCCCATGCAATTTTTTTACGCATGTCAACGTTTCAAAGAAAGAAGATTTCCCATTGGAATTCAGATTTCCAGCTTATCTTGTAAAATCAGAGCTACCCAATCCATCAATGTAATATACCACATTAATAGAATGAAGGAAAAATGCCACGCGATCATCTCAACTGACACAGAAAATGCATTTCACAAAAGCCAACACCCCTTATGATAAAACACTCACCAAATTGGGAATAGAGGAAAATTCCTAAGTGTGATAAAGGATGTTTTCGAAGAGCCCAGAGCTGACATCATACTCAAGGGTGAAAGACTGAAAGCTTTCCCCCTAAGACAGAAACAAGACAAGTATGCCTGCTTTTACCACTGCTATTCAACATAGCGGTGGAATCCTTGCCAGAGTAATTAGGCAAAAAAAAAAAAAAAAAAAAAAGAGAAAAGAAAAGAAAAGAAAAGAAAGAAACAAAAGATATCCAAACTGGAAAGGAAGAAGTAAAACTATCTCTGTTCATAGATAACATGACCTTACATATAGAGAATTCAAAAAATCCACTGAGTAACTATTAGTGCTAGTAAACAAATTTAGCAAAGTTGCCAGGTACAGGATCAACACACAAAAATCAGTTGTATTTCTATACACTATGAACAGTCCAAAAAGCAGTGAACGATCCAAAAAGGAAATTAAGAAAATAATTCCACTTACAATGGCATCAAAAAGAATAACATACTTTGGAATAACTTTAACCAAGTAGGTGAAAGACTTGTACACTGAAACCTACAAAACATTGCTGAAAGAAATTAAAGAAGACCTAAATACATGGAAAGACATCTTGTGTTTATAGACTGGAAGATTTAATATTGTTAAGATGCAATACTGCCCAGAGCAATAAACAGATTCAATGCAATCTCCATCAAAATCCCAATGGCCTTTTTTTTTAGAAATGGAAAAGCTGATCCCAAAATTTGTATGGAATTGCAAGGGACCCTAAACAGCCAAAACAATCCAGAGTGGGAAAAAATATTTGCAAAGGTCTAATATCAGAATACAAAAAGAACTCCTACAACTCAACAACAAAAAGGCAAATAACCCAATTTAAAAATGGGCAAAGGACCCAAATGGCTATTTCTCCAAAAATATACAAATGGCCAGCAAGCACATGAAAACGTGTAATGTCATTAAGGAAGTGCAAATCAAAACCATAGTGAGGGACTTGCCTGGTGGTCCAGTGGTTAAGAATCCTCCTTCCAACGCAGGGGATGTGGGTTCAATCCCTGGTCGGGGAACTAAGATCCCACATGCCACGGGGCAACTAAGCCTGCGCGCTGCAGCTACTGAGCCCGTGCGCCTCAACTAGAGAGCACACGTGCCGCAAACTACAGAGCCCATGCACTCTGGAGCCCACAAGCCACAACTAGAAAGAAGCCTGTACGCAACGAAGATCCTGCGTGCCGCAACAAAGACCCAATGCAGCCAAAAATAATAAATAAATAAAATAAATAAATATTAAAAAAAACAGTGAACTACCACTTCACATCCACTAGGATGGCTATAGTTTTGTTTTTTTTAAAGGAAAATTGTAAGTGTTGGCAAGAATGTGGAGAAATCAGAACTCTTCCATTGCTAGGAATGTAAAATGGTACAGCCACTGTGGAAAACAGTCTGACAATTCTCCAAAAAGTGAAACACAGAATTACCATATGACCCCCATTTCCACTCCTAGGTAAACACCCAAAAGGACTGAAAACAAACACTCGTACACAAGCGTTCATCGCAGCATTGTTCACAGTGGCCCAAGGATGGAAACATCCTCAGTGCCCATGGACTGATGAATGGGTGCACAAACGTGGTCCATCCACACACTGGAATATTACTCAGCCATAAAAAGGAATGAAGTGCTGATTCCTGCTTCAACATGAATGAACCTTAAAAACATTATGCTAAGGAAAGAAGCCAGATTCAATAATCATGTGTTGTAGGTTCCATTTATATGAAATATCCAGAATAGCTAACAGAGATTCGTGGTTGCTGGGGGCTTAGGGAAGAGGGGACAGGGAGGACAGCCTGTGGGTACAGGGTCCCCTCCTGAGCTGACGGAATGTTCTGGAACTAGACTGAGGGGACAGTAGCACAACACAGGGAGTGTGCTAAACGCCACTGAATTGCACGCTTGAAAATGGTTAAAATGGTGGATTTTACCTTAATACAAAATTTTAAAAGATCAGAGCTGCCCTTGTATCAATGGCTAGCTCTGTTACATTATCGACCTGGCCTCTGGGCCCCCTGCAGTTTGAGACCCCGCCCTTCCTTCCATCACCGCCGAGGACAGGGGAGAGAGACATTCTCACCCAACTGGGGAGCCCCCAACCCTTTGTGGGGGCCGCAGGGGAGCCGAGGATGTGAGAAGAGCTGGGAGGAGGCGTGGGCGGCCCTGGGCACCGTCTGTCCGTAGGGACTACAGTGGTTGGAGATGGTCTGTCTGTGCTGGTCTGGGCAAGGCCACTGGCCACGTGGTGTCCAGGGCCTCATGGGACTGAGACACCGAATTTTTAACTTTACTTAATTTTAATTTTTTTTTTTTTTGGATCCTAAAGTCAAGTGCAATTATTGAGAAATGCACACTTTTTAAACAAATATTTATTTATTTATTTGGTTGCACCAGGTCTTAGTTGTGGCATGCGGGATCTTTAGTTGCGGCATGCGGGATCCAGTTCCCTGACCAGGGATCGAACCTGGGCCCCCTGCATTGGGAGTGTGGAGTCTCAACCACTGGACCGCCAGGGAAGTCCCACTTAATTTGAATTTAAATCTCACAAGACTCCAGCAGCCCGGTCCTGGAGAGCGCCAGTTCGGTTGCTTCCGTGTGCTGGTCCACCTGGTGGCTCCCCTTCCCTGGCCTCGACCCAGCCCCAGCGGGAGCCAGCCCGGCCGGTGCCCCGCCCAGCCCTGCGGTCAGAGATCCTCGGGGTCAGCACACCACCATGCCCCGCCCTGAGTGGGCAGCCAGCAGATTTTCCCATCCTACTAAATCATCGCTCTGTTTGCCCCCGAGTCTCGCTCTCTGCGGCCGGCTAGGCATCTGGCCTCCTACACATCTGCCGCTCTTGTGGCTGGAGCATGGGAAGCCGGTCAGAACGAAACCCGCAGGCTCCGCAGATGTGCTCCTCTGACATGAGCACCCGCCCGCCTTTCCTATCAGGAGCCAAGAATACTCAGGCTGCTAATTTGAACGCAAATAGTGAAGTTCTCTCTCTCTCTCTCGCCTCTTTGGGCACTTATTCCGTAATTTCAGTTTTCAAAAACAAAACCCTCCCGTATGCAAAGTTCGTAGATGGCTGTGGTCTCCAGGATGTTCCTCGTAAAACAAATGCGTCTTGCCTGTGGTTTTACAGTTTCATAATCATCCCACGTAGCAGTGGCACAGTTCCGACGGAAGGCTGGCACAGAGCCGCAGGTGAAGGGGCGCGAATGCGGAGAGTTTAGACTGGCAGCGAGTATAGACCAGGGTGTCTCAACATCAGCACGATTCACACTTGGGCCGGATCATTCTTTGCTGTGAGGCCGTCCCGTGCACTGTCGGATGTTTGCTAGCGTCCCTGGCCTCCACCCCCCACACCACCCTTGAGACAAGCAATAATGTCTCCAGACATTGTCACACGTCCCCTGGCGGGGGGGCAGAACTGCGTGGGTTGTAGACAAAACCTGGGGAAAGAGGGGCGGGCTGAGTAAGACTCCACAGTCACCCCTCTTGGGGAGGAAAGTGCAAAGCCTCTGGACCCCAGTGAGCAAGCTGGACCCCTAGACAGTGTTGCGTGTGGGTTCCTGGCCTTAAACAGGAGAGACTCACGCCGACATTTGTCATGCATTGTTCTGCCTGTCAGGTGCTGGCAGTGTGGGGGTGAATAAACAGATAAGCTTATTATTTCATTCAACAAGTATTTATCGCCTACTATGTGCCAGGCACTGTTCTAAGCACTTGGTTGTATTAGTCAAAGTTCTCCAGAGAAACAGAAACAATAGAACTGATATATATATATATACACACACACACACATGTATCCTACTCATATGGAAATGCAAAGAACCTAGAATATTCAAAACAACTCTGAAAAAAGAGCAAAGTTGGAGAACTGACACCAGCTTGCTTAAAGCTATGGTAATCAAGAGAGTGTGGTATTGGTGTAGAGCAGACAAGTAGGTCAGCGGAACAGAACAGAGAGTCTAGAAATAGACCCACAGATCTGGACAAGTGAATTTCAACAAAGGTGCAAAGGAAATTCAGCGAAGAAAGGCTAGCCTTTCAACAAATGGTGCTGGAACAATTGAAGTCTGTATGCAAAAAAAAAAACAAACTCGGATCCATATATAAAAATTAATAGGGGGGAGGGATAGATTGGGAGTTTGGGATTGACATGTACACACTGCTATATTTAAAACAGACAACCAACAAGGACCTACTGTAAATAAATAAATAAATATTAACACAAAATATTGTTAATACACCATCACACAAAAATCAACATAATACACAAAAATCAACACAAAAGGGGTCACGGACCTAGATGTAAAGCCTAAAAGTATAAACTTCTAGAAAAATATATGACAAAACCTTGGTTAGGCAAAGATTTCTCAGATACGACACCAAAAGCACGAACCATAAAAGAAAAAAAATGGTAAATCGATTTCATTCAAACAAAACACTTCTGCTCTTCGGTAGATGCTGTTCAAGAGAATGAGAAGACAAGCTACAGACAGGAGAAAATACTTGCAAATCAAATCTCTGATGAAAGACTTCTATGCAGAATACGTAAAGAACACTCATATCCAATAATAAGAAAATAAGGTGCTTCCCTGGTGGCGCAGTGGTTGAGAATCTGCCTGCCAATGCAGGGGACACGGGTTCGAGCCCTGGTCTGGGAAGATCCCACATGCCGCAGAGCGGCTGGGCCCGTGAGCCACAATTACTGAGCCTGCGCGTCTGGAGCCTGTGCTCCGCAACAAGAGAGGCCGCGATGGTGAGAGGCCCGCGCACCGCGATGAAGAGTGGCCCCCGCTTGCCGCAACTAGAGAAAGCCCTCGCACAGAAACAAAGACCCAACACAGCCATAAATAAATAAATAAATTAATTAAAAAAAAAAAAATAAGCAACCCAATTTTTTAAAGTGGGCAAAAGCTTTGAACAGACACTTCATCAAAGAAGATCTACAACGGCCAGTAAGCACGTGAGAACCTGCTCAACATCATCCGTCGTTAGGGAAACGCGACTTAGACCCATAAGGAGACACGTCTGCCCCCCTATTACAATGGCTGCCACACCGAGTGCCGCTGAGGACGTGGAGGAGCGGGACTCAGAACACAGACTGTGTGACCGTTTTGGTAAATAATATGGCAGATTCTGGAAATTTTAAACATGCGCCTACAGCGTGTGATCCAGCGATTGCACTCCTAGACATGCACCCAGGGGAAACGAAAGAACATGTCCATGCAAACGCGAACGCCAGGCAAATACGCAGCTCTGCTGGTAACCTCCTAAACCTGGAAATAGCTGAGGTGCCGCGAACTTGCCAGGCCGCTCCCTCTGCCTGGGATGTGCCTCCAAAGAGAAACATGCACCTCCCTTTCCTGCCCCTCAGGCCTTCATCCAAACATCACATTGTCGCGAGGTCTCCCAGACAAACATGCTGACCCCAAAGACCCGCAGGGCCGGACACCTGGGCCTGCGAGCGTTCCCGCGGATGACAAAGGCACTTCGCAGACGCGATTACGTTGAGGATCTCGAGATGGGGAGGTGGGCCCGGGTTACCCAGGTGGGCCCGAAACGTGATCTCAAGTGCCCCGCGAGAGGCAGGCAGAAGCAGCAGTTTCCGTGGCCGAAGCAGGATGCGCGGCTGCCGGCCGGGAGACGCGGGACGGGCCGGGAGCCGAGGGCTGCAAGGAGTGCAGCTCAGGAGGCTGAAAAGGCAGGGAAGGGTCTCTGCCCCGGGGCTCCAGGAGGAGCCAGCCCTGCCCACGCCTTCTCCTGGGCCCAGGGGTGCGGAGCCGGGGCTTCTGGACTTCTGAGCGGCGAGGGGATAAGTGCGCGTCGTCTGAGTTGCCAAGTTCGTGGACCTCCCCACGGCAGCCACAGGGACAGACGCTCTCCCCGTCTTGCTGCAGCCCCCAGGGCCCCACTCCTGCCCTTCTCAGCACCTGACACGCTTCCCATGTTCCTTGTTCGTCTCGTTTACTGTGTGTCTCTCTAAGGGGACCATGAACTTGGAGGGGGGCGGGAGACTTGCTCTGCTTTACCCACACTCTCTGCCCTGCACCCCAGTATATAGTCGGGCTCAGCAAACTCTGTGCTGGAATTCAACAGTTGAACAAAAGCCCAGAAGACTTTTAACATTCATTGTACTACAAGACATAATTTACCAAATTCCCAGATGGGCCTTGTTTACAACTGGTTGTGTTTGCTCTGTGTTTTTCTGACCCACTCCCTCTGACCAAGCCCACCGGTGCCACTTCGCCTCCCAGAGGTAACCATGCTTGTAGTTTGGTTTGTGCGCTTCTGGCCCACTTTTTACATTTTACACCTGTATGTAAGTGTGTATGGATTACAGCAGGTGCTACTTGGGGTCTGTGTTTAAAGTTCACACAAATGGAGCGACTCTTCTTCAGCCCGCAGGTGACACACAAGGATCTCCTTCTTTTTCCTGCTGTGCAATGTTCCGTTGTCAGGACATGCAGCATCTTATTCATCGTGCACCCTGCTGCTGCACCGGGCGGAGTCTGGGCAAGAGAAGGGGGGAGCGCCCAAAACAAGGAGGAGCTGAACGAAGGTGGGCGGGGCCAGCGAGAGCCACACACTCACACCCTCCCCGTCGTCTCTGCTCCGATTGGCTCTGCAAGGACCGTCGTTGTCCTTGTGTCCGGGGGCCCGTGTGTAGAAGCTCCTCCAAAGTCCCCACGAGGGGCCTGGCTGGCCAGGTGACTCTGCACTACCCCAGCTAGTTCAACCTAAGAAAGGCAGGGTGACTATTTCGACCTACAAGTGAAGGTACCTCACAAAGGAATCTACCCTGAGTCACCTGCTCCTGGAGGGTCACCAGGAGGACCCCCATGGGGCTTTCTTTACACAGTTTTGTCAGCACGACCCCCTTGAACTCCTGCGAGCCACAGAACGATGCAGGACAGAGTCCTGGGTCCAGTCTCAGCCTCATCCCTTGTGAGTGTGACTGTACTTCTGTCTCTTCACCCGTCCGCTCGGGGGCATCACAGCTGGAGCCACCCCCACCCACCCCAGAGAACCAGGGGGGGAGGGGCCAGGCCTGTGCCTGGCAGATACTTAGAAACAGTTCTTTTCTGTAGAAAGAACGAAAGTGCCCGCCTTTCTCTCACTTCCTTTTTGGGGCCTGGGCGGGTTGGCCTGTGAGTGGCCAGCTGCTATTTTTGGGCCTTGGCTGCTCCGTGTGAAACCCCGGTCCCCCCAGAGAGGAAGGGGGGGCACCAGGTGACCTTGCCCTTGGTCTGGGGCGCAGCCGGCCCAGGTGCAGCGGTTACGGCCTCAGAGTGAAACCCACACTGGTCAGGCTGGTTCTGCGGGCAGGTTTCCTAGCAGATAAGCACCGTGTGCGGTATTTATAGACGCTCAGAACACAGAGGGGCTGCCGTCCGCTCCTCTGGTTTTGACAGAAGGGAAACTGGGGCCCAGCACGTCCAGCGCCTGGTCTGAGGTCACACACGGAGCTTGGGACGCCAACAGGACCAGAGTCCAGCGTCTGGACCCCTCCAAGGGGTGGCAGGCCTGCCTGTTTGGAGCAGAACGGGTGGAGCTCTGAGGACCCTGGGCATCTTCTCCTCCGCCCACCCCGTTGTTCCCAGGGTCCTGGGCCTTCTGGTGGGTGGGCAGGGCTGAGCCTCGGCGGGAGGCAGAGCCATGAGAGCGTGTGCTGTCTGGGGTCCCAAAGTCCGCGTCGGGGCAGATGGGGAGAGCCACCTCCGCCCCTCTCACGCCCATTCACGGTGGCCTTCAGCAGTCTCTCCTTCTGCGCCACCTGGGCTGCTCTCTGGCGTTCCCCGTGACCCGACTTCACTGCACTCAAAGTGGCTGTGTGGTGGCCCCGCACCCCCGCGCTTTTTGAGCTTGTGCCACAAGCCAGACGCGGTCAGGGCTGTCCTCACGGACAGGGTGAGGTTCCAACAAAGCTTTGCAGGAGGCGACGGGTCCCCCTAGCAGATATCTGGGCAAAGAGCTCTCCAGGCCAAGGGACTGCACAGCAAGGCCCTGACGTGCCTGAGGCCCAGAGAGGGAGCCCGTGTGCGGGGTCGTGCGGCTCCTAGAGAGAAGGGCCCGGGTGCAGGGACCTGGCCTCAGGCTCCCACTCGGAGGGCTCTGGGCAGAGGAGGACGAAGCAGTGTCCTGGGCTACAGGTCGCACTGGTCCCGGGCGGGGATCACAAGGACGAGGGCGCAGGCAGGAGAGAGGCCACCTGGCCCAGCCAGGTGAGGGGGGAAGTGGCTCGAAGCAGGCGGGGCAGGAGGAGGTGGGAGGCGGTGGTCTCAGAATCACCGTGAAGGGGACCCCTGAACCTTCCAACAGATGGGGGTGGGCCGTGGAGGGAAGCGGGGCGTCCGAGCCACTCGGGGCCGGGCTGCCCGTACCACCCTCCCCGCCGGCCTCCCAGAGCCCCGCCAGGCTGCGAGTGAACGAGGCCGCCCACGGGCCTGGCGCTCTGCTCAGTGAGGGCTCAGACATGGTTCGGAGGGTGACGACACCAGAGTCACCGCTCACGGGGACCTGGGGCAAGTCTCCCATCTCCACGTCCATCTTACAAGTGAGACAGGCATTGATAGGTCTCTCCTCTCCTCCCCAGATCCCTCCCGAGGAGACAGGTGGCTACACATCAGGGGCTGAAACACGAGGCGAGCAGGGCTGGGCCCGGGGGACTGAGGGGCTGCCCTGGGGCCATGGTGGCCGAGAGGGGGTTCCCTCCCGACGGCAGAGGCAGAGCTGAGGCGCAAGGAGGACGGAGCATCAGGCGGGCGGAGGGAGGGAAGAGTGTTTCCAGCAGAAGGAACAGCACGTGCGAGGGCCCTGAGCCAGCACAGGGGGTGGCAGCTGAGGAACGAAAAGGGGTTTACAGGCAGAGAAGTGCTGGCTGGTGGGCCAGCAGTGACACAGGTGTGCTTGTGACTCAGGTGTGGGCGTGGTGGTGACTCAGGTGTGGGCGTGGTGGTGACTCAGGTGGTGGTGGTGACACAGGCGTGGGCCATCTCTGCTCCTCATCCCCAGAGAGGTTCCCAGCAGGGTCTCCCCAGCCCCCACCAACCCGGGCAGCGAGTGGCGTGGAGCGGGAGCCGGGAGGGGCCCTGGGCCGGGGTGGCAGGGACTCGGGGGGCAGGGCCCTGTGCCCTTCTGCTTTGGGCCCAGCGGCACTCCACGTCACGTGCGGGGATGGTGGTGCGGAGGCTGGCCCATGAAGCCCCTTCCCCCAGAGTGGAGTCAGAGCCATCCTGACCCCGCAGGTGTTGTTTCTGGAAGAAGGATCCAGGGCTTACCCTCCTGGGACGGGTGAGACCCGCCCCTCGCACCGCCACCCAAGCCCACCGGGCCACGGAGGGCTTCCTGTGGGCTCTGAGGAGGGGGCGGGGGTCACTCCTGGGGAAGAGGTTGAGGCCTTCATCTCACCCCATCCTCGCCGCCCCACTCTACAGATGAAGAAACTGAGGCTAGGGGAAGGGAGGCGTGGGCCCAAAGCGGGGCCTGGCCGGTGTGTCTGACACTGTCCTCGCTGGGTGAGGGGGCCAAGGGCTTCGGCCTCCCCCAAGCTCGCGATTTCACTCCCGGGTAAACTTTCCGGTAGAAGAATGTTCACGGCAGCTGTTTGTAACGGTCCCAAACTGAACTTCCCAAGTGTCCATCAGCCTGAGGACGCAGCCCACCCGGCAACGCAGTGGGTGACCTACCGACACACGCGACACAGGTGGAGTGAGGGGCCCAGAGCACCGGCACAGACGCCCTGGGAGCGCCTCCGTGCAAAGTCCACAGTCAGGCAAAGCGAGTCTGGGGAGAGGGGACACGGCCGGAGAGGAGGGCCCTGGGCTTCTGCGGGGCTGGAAACCATCAGCCCGGGGTCCGGGGAGCAGGACACTGGAGACCAGCGCGCCCTGCACTCCCGTCACCCCCAGCACCAGAAGACGCCTGCACCCCGGCCGCCCCATCCTGCCGTCCACGGGGTCGCACGGGTCACGGCAAAGGAATCCCGGCTCCCTGGCACCTCACAGCACACGCCCGGCATGGCCGTGGGGGGGCCTGGGTGGTGACCGGGGACCTCAGGGCAGACACGCAGCTGCTTGGGGCAGGGGGGCACTCAGACAAGGGATATCCATCGCTGGAGGTGTCTGGAACTTTCTGGAAAACCCGCCGCAGGGTGTAGAACCAGCCTGATGTGACCCTCCCCCCATCCCCCCCCCCACCTCTGGATGAAGACTTGGGCCAAGTACAGCTTTTCTGGTCGCAAAAAGTCCTCCGGATACTTTAGCTAAAAACAAATCTCCACTCAGTCCTTGACAGGCTCCAGGTCATGGCAGGGTGGGCCCTGTGCAGAGTGTCCCTCTACGTCATCTCCAGCAGCGCCTAGCTTGGCCCGAGGCAGGTGCCACCAGTGACTCCACTTTATGGAGGAGAAAACCGAGGCTCGGAGGGGGAGTCCCTGTTCGGGGGGAGCTGGGCAGCGAGGACCCAAGCCCCCAGGCTCTCTAACAAGGGTTCTCATCGTGTGCTCTGGGGACCCCGGTGGGACCCCAGGCCTTTCCGGGGGACCTGCCATCCAGCCTTGCCAGCCACAGATCCGAGTGAAGCCGAGTTTCTTCAGTAGGTTCTTTCAATACACAGTGGATTTCTCGTAACAGACCATGAAGCCGTCAAGACGAAGCCCTGGCCTTCTGGGGCGGAAGCGTGTGACCAGCTCAGAGGGAAACACACCAGGTCCTTGTGGGGGGGTCTGGCCGGGAGGCGGGGACAGGCCCCCTGAGAAGGTGCTGTCCGAGTGTTCCCGGCAGGAAGGGCACGGGTGGGAGGCTGGAAGGAGAGCAGGGGGCCGGGGGCCAGCCGGGCGGGGCCCCGTGCAGTCCCGTCCCCGCCTTTGCGCTCCTCCCCGCACAGCACGTCCGCCAGCCCGTGGACCGTGACGCGTCCTCGCTGAGTCACCCGCCGCCTCCCGCGGGGCCCGGCGCCACCTTCTCACGGAGGACTCGCTTCGTTGACCCTCCTCCCTCTCCCTCCACCCCGCGGAACCCAAAGGGCCAAAAGCTTGAGGGTGTGTTTGCTTTCAGCTTCCAACCTTCTCGTTCATTCATTTATTCACTCGACCAACGTGCGTCCCGTGTGCTGAGTGCACAGCTGGGCTCTGAGGACAACCAGCCCTGAGCCTCCCTTCCCACCTATAACCTGGGCCGGCTGCACCTGAGCCCGCCTCAGACTCCGCTCTCCTAGAGCCCTGATGCTGGGGGGGCCTGGAAGCATCTCCCCCAACATCACGTGGGTGTGACAGAGGGCTGGGGGGGGCGGGAGGGAGGGAGAGGGGGAGAGGGGCTCCTCTTGCTCCCAAACCTAAGATACAACCAGTTGTTGAGTCTGGAGCCTCGCAGCTCCACTCCGCACCTACCCAGGCTACAAACAATCCAAATACTGCAAGAAATTAAGAGATCACCAACCCACCTCTCCCCCCGAGCTGCCCTGGAGAGACGCACTCGCCGGCCTTCTCTGTCTTCTGATCCAGAAATCTGGGCCAGAGGCCTGGGAACTATTTGCAAGGCTGGACATTTCAGTTAACAAACAAGTTCTCTGCTCACAGCCAAGGGGAGGGGCAGCAAAACCTGAGCCTGACTCTTCTTTCAGTGAGAAGCCATTGTTTATCCTCTCTGGGAACTTCCCCACGGGTGGGAGGGGCCGCGGCGGCGGAGGGAAGGGTTTGGGACTGGAGCCAGCGCGCTTACCAGCTCTGTGACCCCAGGCAGGTCAGTGCACCTCGCGGACCCTCCGTGTCCCCTTCAGCAAAATAGGAATAATATTAAATGCATTCCCGAGAGAATTAAATGAGGTCTGATTAAGTAAAGTGCCTGGTGTACAGTGAGCCAGTCATGGGCGGCAAGCGTTTTATTAATAGAAATATGGGAGCCTTAGGAACTGAGAATAATCACACTCCCTCCATGACGCCCACCTGACAGTCGCTAATGCAGCATCTCCACTGGCCTCGGGGGCCCAGGCGCACTCCCCAGGCCTCTTCCTTCCCCCTGAGTGACCGCAGGCCTTCTCGCAATGGCCAATAAGCACGTGTGCACAGCCTTGCCAGCAATCAGGAAATTAAAGCAGCAAGATACACTTCTCACCTGTGAGGCTGCCAAAAAATCTAAATGAAACAGCCTGACCCTGTCCTGTGCAGATAAAGTCGAGAAGGAACGAGGAAGGTCACCCCTTGCCACTGGGAGTGAGTAGGAGTGTGGCCAGTTTGGCGACAGCCACTGAAGTCGGGGCATGCGGACCCTGAAGGTCAGAGGTCCCGCTGGACAACATCCGCCCAGGAGAGACGCTCGTGTGTTTCCACAAAGAGGCTGCACGTCTGCCCAGGATGGCGTTGCTCACACCACCAAGGAATCGGAAACAACCTAGATGTTCCTCGTTTGAGGAGGGATGGGAGTGGGTGTGGGGTTCCAGACAGTGGTGAAAAAGAACACACCGGAACACACCAGGACCACAGTAGCACCACACCAGGAATACACTAGCCGTGTGCGCGCTAACGCGAGTTGATCACAACAATGCTGGGTGAAAACAGGAAGACGTATGATGATACACACCAGAGTACTATTTATACAAAAAATTTAAAAATAACATGCAAAATAGTGCTATGTACTGTATGTTCATAGATAAACACATTCTTCGGAAGGTATAAAAATAAGCCTGGAGGACAGAGCCATGTTCATGACGGTGGTTCCTTCTGGCGAGGGGAGGGGTAGGGTAAGGGCAGATTTCAGAGCTTTCACTGTCGTCTTTTCTTTTTTAAAAGAAAATCTTGAAGGTGAATATGCCAACCTCATAACATGCGATACTGGGTGGTGAAAAGACAGGTTTTGTTATATTATTCATGGTTATTTTCTGTATTTTTTTTTTCAAAAAGCGAAACAAAAAGGAAGTTCTCCTTCACAGAGAACACAGGCTGGGAAACGTGGGAAGAGTGGCCGGTGTGGAAAGCCACCACCCTCAGTGCAAGCTGAAGCCATCTACCGAGGTACCTGGGGACCAGGACACACAAGATGCCAAAGCATCAGCCGCCAGTGACTAGTTGGGGGGACGCCGGGGCCTATACGTGGGGACACCTGGTGTCACCACCGTAACAGGTGGTCCTGTCAGTGTCACTGCGGGGCGGGGGGATGAGCTGACACCAGGCTCCACTTGATGAGATGCAACAGGAAGGACACCCATCACCTGGGGCTCTTCTCCCCAAAGTGTGTGATCCAGGGGAGCCGTCAGAGCCACCATTCAGCTTTCAGGACTCACAGAGGACGAGCACGGTGTTAAACCACACAGGGAGGAAGCAAGCAGAGAAGGGGCTGTAGGACACTCCACAAGACAGGCCGCCTCCATGTCAAACCAAGAGAAGACGGGAAAAGAAGAGAGAAGAAAAGGAAAAAGAGCAAAAGGGAGGGGATGATTCTACAAGAAAAATGGCTAGAGACAAACCAATGCCACGTGTGACCCTCTCTGGATCCTGAATCAAAGGAAGCAACCACGGGCTTCCCTGGTGGCACAGTGGTTAAGAATCTGCCTGCCAATGCAGGGGACACAGGTTCGAGCCCTGGTCCGGGAAGATCCCACATGCCACGGAGCAACTAAGCCCGTGCGCCACAACTACTGAGCCTGCACTCTAGAGCCCGCAAGCCACACCTACTGAGCCCACGTGCTGCAACTACTGAAGCCTGCACACCTAGAGCCTGTGCTCCGCAACAAGAGAAGCCACCGCAATGAGAAGCCCTCGCACCGCAACGAAGTGTAGCCCCCGCTCACTACAACTAGAGAAAGCCCGTGCGCAGCAACAAAGACCCAACGCAGCCAAAAATAAATAAAATTAAAAATAAATTTAGGGGCTTCCCTGGTGGCGCAGTGGTTGGGAATCTGCCTGCCAATGCAGGGGACACGGGTTCGCGCCCTGGTCTGGGAGGATCCCACATGCCGCGGAGCAACTGGGCCCGTGAGCCACAATTACTGAGCCTGCGCGTCTGGAGCCTGTGCTCCGCAACGAGAGGCCGCGATAGTGAGAGGCCCGCGCACCGCGATGAAGAGTGGCCCCCGCTTGCCACAACTAGAGAAAGCCCCCGCACAGAAACGAAGACCCAACACAGCCATAAATAAATAAATAAATACATTTTTAAAAAATAAATAAATAAATTTAATAAGGAAAAAAGCAGCCACAAAAGCTTCTTAGGACAACTGGGAAACTTAAATACAGACTGGACATTAGATGATGCCTTTGAATTATCACTGATTTTCTTAGGTGTGAAAATGACAGTCTGTGTGAGAGACGGTCCATCTTCTTTGAAGACGCTGCAAAGCATCTAGAAGGGGTGTTCTAAGGTCTGTAGAAGGTACAGGCAGAGAGAGGGTGTGGATGACAGACACCAATGTGAACACCAGTCAACCCGCTGGAGGTCCTGGGGGTATTCATTTCACCTTTTAACCTTTCTCCGAGATTTGAAGTTTTCATAATAAAAAGTTTTGAGGGGAAAAATTTTTTAAATGGGAAATAGGTCTTCCCACAAAAGGTTGGGAATTCACTGTGAAGAAACCGCTGTTTGCTTCTTCAAAGTGGGTTTTGCTAAAGTACCGGTCTCTAGCATTTCTGAGAAATTAATACAAATCAATGTAGGAAATTCAGCACATCTGAGTCGTATATGTAAATTGCCATCATGAAAATCAGGGCTTTCGCTGCATTTCTAAGAAATGTCCTTTTTTGGATACTCTTGCTTTTGTCTTGCCCCTGGAACTCTCTCAGAGAAGACTCAGCCACGCGGCCTCACGGGGGCAGCGGACACCAGGCCCCAGGGAGGCCCACACAAGGTCTGGGGGCAGGGCGCTCTGGGCCCAAACCTCACAGGCGCATGCGGACAGTGGAGCAGGCCCACTGGAACGTTCATTTGGCCAAGTGATTCCACTTAAGGAATTCAAGCCATTGCATGAGACACGGAGAAGGTAAATCATGTGCGAAATGAAGGCAGGGAATGTTTAGAATAGTGTCTGCAATGCTGTTTTGTTTTTCCTGGTGACCACTGAAGAGCTCATTTAAAAAGATAAGGACTTGATTGACAGGATATATTAAGTGAAAAAAGGAGTGTGTTTAATCTGTAAGAAAAAAATGGGGGGGGTGATGAGGCAAAACCCATCACGTGGTGGCACGTACACGCGTGTGCCCAGATCAGCTCACGGGCCTGCAGCCAAGCCTCCCACTGGGAGGCTTTGTGCTGGATTTCCTCGCACAGGGTTTGAATTTCTCTTCACTGTGTGCTCATTCTATCTTTTTAAGGACACATATAACGGAGCCAGCTCCCAAACCCTGAGGTGACAAAGTCTTTGCTCCAGGTTCCAAAACTCTTCTGTCCCCTTGACTGTGGAGCTTAAAATTAGAATCCCGAGCCTCCCCCGAGACGGCTGAGAAAGGGCTGGTTTCAGAATGAGGCTCAGAAACCTCGGCACCTGTTCGGAGGGAGCCCAGCGCAGTGGGTCACACGGGACAATTCCTGCAGCACGGTGGGGGAGAGGTCCCACGGGCTGCGGTTCTGTTTGAGCTTCACGTTCATCATTTGGGCAGAGGAAACTGAGGCCCCCAGAGACCCCCAAAGGTCCCCCAGCTTGTTCTGTCTGGTGTAATAAAATCTAACTTTGAGCAAAGAGGCCAGAAAAAAGAAGTGGACGATCCGGTTTGTATGTTCCCTGTTCAGGAACGGACAAAATACATCTGTGGTGACAGACGTCAGAATACTGGTTATGCTGGGTGGGGTGGGGTGTGCTGCTTCTGGGGGCTGCAAATGCTCTAGGTCTTGATCTGGGGAGTGCTGCCTGGGTTTGCACACATGTAAGTGTCACCGGCCTGCCCACTGAGAATACTGCCTCTTACTGCATGTACGTTATACCTCTAATTAAAGAAAATAGAAAGTCAATACAATCCATTATTTGTAAAGTGTTTAAGCAAAAGCATTAACAAGCTGTGAGTAGCAGTGAGACCTGGGGACCCCATCATTCCATTCTCGCTGCCCAAAGCCAGGCTGGATTTTGTTCAGTTTGTTTTTCATTTCATGGGTAACTGCGCTGGTGTTAAAACTCCAAAGGGCCGTCTCGCCGGGCGAGACCGCGTGTGACTGTGGAAACTGAGGCACAGTCGGCTCACCCCCTGGGAGCCAGCTGCCCTGTGAGGCGGTGAGAGCCCCGGCCCCGGGGGTGTGCAAGCAGAAGGTGTGGAGGGACGCAGTGAGGTCATCCCACAGGGACACTGGGCTCACCCCACTCCAACAGGCGACAGCATCTGTGGTTGCCCCGGCTCACAAATCCCCCCACAGCCCAGCCGTGGGCTTGTTACTTTTCACTGACACAAGGAATATGTACCTCCGTGTAAAAATTAAAACGTTACAAACAGGGCTGAAGCCCCTCGGCCCCCATCCCCAACCTGGTCCCCTCCTGCCCTACCCAGCAGGACCACTGTCATAGTGCCCATCCTTTCCATAGCTCTGCCATGCGTGTGCGCACACAATCGTAGGCAAGGAGGCCTGTTTGTCTTTGTCTCACGGAAAGGCCTCTTACTGCAAGAATCATGCCGCAAACTACTTTTTTTCACTCAACCATCGGTCTTGACAATCTCTCCACATCACTGCGTACAGACCTGTCTTGCTCTTTTTGACGGCTGCGTAGTATTCCTGGTTATGGCCCTCGAGCTTCATGTGCTCGGCCATCGCTGCCCGGTGGGCGCTGGCTCTGTTTCCATCGCTCCATGTCAACGGTGCTCCGCCGGGCACCCTTGTGTGCTTGTGGCCCCTGGAGAAGAGCTTCCAGATCATGGATCAGGCGTAGGTTCTCCATCTTATGTGACCCTGACAGGTCCCCTTCCACACAGAGGTACCAACACGCTCCCTCCCGCGGGCCCAAGCTCATGCTTCCTCAGGTCTCCTCCTCTCGGTATTACCGCGCTTTAAGACTTTGCCGACCGGGTGGATGAAAATCAGCTTTTCTGATTATTGATGAGACTGGGCGCCTTTTAGGTCATCCGGTCATTCGTATTTCCTCTCCCATGCGGCCCACCACCCACGCCAGCCCTGCCCTAAGTCTTCCTGGGCCGCCTTGTCTCTCCCTCCACCCTGATTCCTCCTCAAACTCCATGGGCTTCCGGTGACTTCTGAAGCTGCCGGCCTCCAGCCCTGTCCCCGCGGAGGTTGGGAAGGCGGGAATAAAGTGACCACTGACAAGGGCACAGTGAACTCACTGTGCCAGGAAAGTGCTCTGCGGCCTGAACTGTGCACACATCCCGTTCTCATCGCCACCTGTACCCTTATACCCACTTCACAGAAGAGGAAACAGAGGCACCAAGAAGTTACGTAAATTGCCACCAAGGCTTCCTGCTGGTACATGGCTGAGCCGAGACTCAAGCCCAGTCTGTCTGGCTCTAGTTCAGCCTCTCAAGTGCTCTGAAGGGGGCAAGGCCAGGGCTCAGGAAGCACAGAGAAGGGGCACCTCACCTGGCCTCGGGCGGTCAGGAATGGCTTCCCAGAGAAACTGACACCTCAGTGGCGCCTGAAGAAGGAAGAAGAGGAGCTGATGGGGCAATGAAATAGGAAAGGGTTGTTGAGGAAGAGGGAAGGGCCCTGAGCAATGCCTGGAGGCTGGGCCACCCTGGCTGCAGCCTGGTGTGTGTGAGGGGGCAGGAGACCAGGCCCGGTGGGCAACGCACCCTGGGGGCTCAGCAGACAGCGTCCGGGGGGCTCCTGGAGCATCAGGCTGGGCCCACACCCCTCAGCTCCCGAGACAGAGGGCGCAGGCGCGGAGGGAGGGGAGCCGCTGATTTACATCCTACAGGTGGGGGGGAAACCCAGGAAGTGCAGCCCGGGCACTAATCAAATCTAGGCTAATAATAAACGTCCTGAGTAATGAGTGGCCTGGGCCGGAGCAGGCGAGGTGGCCGGAGCCGGGTGGGCCAGGAGGAGCCATGTGAGTAGCCGGGGAGGTGGGGGTGGGAGCGAGGGGCTCCGCCTGGGGCTCTGCGTGGCATCGGGGATGCAGGGGAAGCGGTGCCCACAGTAGACGGGCAAGCTCGGGCTGCCCCGGGGCCTCCTGCGCCCGTGCACGTGGAGAGCCCTGGGTCTGGGGCCCTGGGGGTCTGGCCTTGCTTTCCGGAGAGCAGCCGCAAGGTTGGAGGGTCAGCCTCACAGGCAGGAAATCCCTCTCACTCCCACCCCAGGCTGGCCCTAGGGCCCACAGCCAGATGGGCCAGGACATTTTTTAAATAGCAGGAGTGTTTAACGGGCCCTCCTGCAGACGTCGACCCGCATCCACACTTCCAGGATTACCCATGCCCCGCTGGATCACTTTAGAGACAAGTCCAAACAGCGCGTTTTTGATATGTAAATACCTCTGTATTTCTCCCTTAAAAACAAAACCCCAAAAAACTCTCATGCCATGATGACTTCTGCAAAGAATGATTCCTTAGTGTCACCAAAGTGCCCATGTTCAGACTTCCCCAACTGTCTTGTCAATGTCTTTTCCAGCTGATTTGTTCAAATCAGGATCCAAACACCATCGTTTTGGTTATATGTTTTAATCTAGAACATTCCCATTCTGTCTCATGTTTTCCCTTGCTGTTTATTTTTTTAATCAAAGAAACCGGATCATTTATCCTATAGAATTTTCATCAGGGCAGGTTTTGAAGGTTTGTTCAAAGGCCCAAATCTGGAAGCGTGGGTGCTAAAGCAGGTGGAAGGGTCCAGGCCCCTCACTGTGCAGACAGGACCCACGGCCGGGTTGGAGGGGCCACGGCTGCTCTGTCCCCCACTCGCCGGGCAGGGAGCGCATCTCTTCTGTGAATCCTTTGGATGGGAATCCTTTGTGTCAAGCAGCCACCTCCCCAGATGTGTTCCCAGCTAAGGGCTCGGATGTATAAGATTTCTGAGAGAGTTGGACCAGGAAGGGACAAGAGGTCGCCCTGACACAGGATGGAATCGCCCAGGCCCAGGCCCACGAGTCGGGAACCTGTCAGAACTGGGACCTGGCACTGACGGAGGCTGCCAGGAACAGCAGAGTCGGGCCTGCCTCCCCTTGTCCGCCGACTCGCTGTGTGACCTTGGAGGAGCCCCTTCACCTCTCTGGGCTCCATTTCCTCGGTCGTAAAATGAAGGAGAGGCTCTCCCCCACCAGAAGTCCCTGAGAAAAACACAGAAGGGCTTTGAACCTGCCTGAGCCCCTCCTGAAGAGCCACAAGCAAAGGCGCTGAGAAGGGCTGCAGTTAAAAACAACAAAACAAAACTTTGGCTTTCTTTAGCCCAACGTTTTTCAAACTAATTTGACCACAGAGGCCTTTCTTGGTCCAGCGCCTACAAAACCAGGCATGTGAGGGAGACGAGCAGACAGCTGGGGTGCAGGAGAGCCCGGGCCGTGAGTCCACAGACCCAGGCCTGCGAGAGCTCTCCCCTTCTTCCCGCGGTCAACGCGGCTTCTGTTCTGCTGGCCAGTGTCAATTTGGGGCTTTTCCTGCCCTTCTTTGGGGCTGGATGATGGTTCTGGGACTTTATGTCGGTTCCGGTGGTGTTGGAGGAGGGGTGGGCAGGGACAGCGCAGACATCCGGTCAGCTGGGTGTCTGCCATCTGGCCAAGTGGGCTCTGTGTCCCTGTCAGGTCCAGTGGCTCGGTGCCCTCTGACCAGGAATGGGTCTTTGAGGCTTCCTAGGCTGCCCTCGTCCGATCCAACCTGCTGTCCACTGGCCATCGCTTCCCTGTGGGTGGGGTGGTGGCAGCTTCCACCCTCCTCTCCCCGAATGAGAGAAGGCTCAGGGGTCTCTTCAATTTTGTGTGGTCCTCTGCTTATTTTCTTTTAATTGAAGTATAGTTGATTCACAATGTTGTGTTAGTCTCTGGTGTAAAGTGATTCAGTTATACACCTATATGTTCTTTTCCTATTCTTTTCCATCACGGTTTATCACAGGATATTGGATATGGACCCCCGTGCTCCACAGTAGAAGCTTGTTATTTATTTTATGTATAGTAGTGTGTATCTGCCAATCCCAAACTCCTCATTTAGGTCCTCTGGCTTTTATTTATTTATTTATTTATATTTTTCGGCTGTGCCGTGTGGCTTGTGGGATCTTAGTTCCGCGACCAGGGATCGACTCGGGGCCCCGGCAGTGAAAGCACCGAGCCCTAACCACTGGACCGCCAGGGAATTCCCAAGCCTCTTGCTTTATACGTTTGCTTTGTGAATAGATGGTAGTCACAGGCTGGAAGCCCAGTAAGTATAAAAAGGTACATAACACAGCCTTCCTTTCCTCCTGGTCCTCTGTCCGCCCAGCTTTCCTGCCCCCTCTAGAATAAACAGCTCTGTTCAGATGCTTTAGGTGCCACAAAGTTCACCTGTTTAAGAGCTGTGCAACCATCACTATAATCCAATTTTAGAACATTATCATCACCCCAAAAAGAACCCCTGTCACTCCTCATCCCTCCCCACCCCCAGCCCTAGGCTAGCACTGACCTACTTTCTGTCTCTATAGATTCGCCTACTTTGGACATTTTATAAAAATGGAATGTGCTGTTTGATGACTGGCTTCTTCCACTAGCATGTTTTTGAGGTTCATCCATGTGGTAGGGTGTCAGTACTTCATACCTTTTTGTGGCCAAATAACGTGCCGTTGTCCGGATGGACCACATTTTACTCATCCATTCATCAGTTGATGGACATTTGGGTTGTTTCTACTTTTTGGCTATTATGAACAATGCTGCTGTAGAATATTCATGTACAAGTATTTGGATGGACATGTTTTTTCATTTCTCTTAGGAGTGGAATTGCTGGGCCATATGGTAACTCTGTGTTTAACCTTCTGAGGAGCTGCCAGACTGTTTTCCAAAGCGGCTGCGCTGTTTTTATAATCCCGATTAACACAGGAGGGTTCCAGTTCCTCCTCATCCTCGCCAACACTTGTTGTTATCCATTCGTTCATTACAGCGGTCCCAGCAGGTGTCTCAGCGTGGTTCTGAGTTTCCCTTACAACAAACGATGTTGAGCATCTTTCTGTGTGCTTATTAGCCATTCAGATAGCTTTTTGGAAAAATGTCTCTTTAACTCCCTCACCCATTTTTAAACTGGGTTGTCTTTTCATTATCCAGTTGTAAAGGTTCTTTATATATTCTGGATACAAATCCCTTATCAGATACATGATTTGGAAATATTTCCTCCAAGTCGGTGGAATATCATTTTATTTTCTTGATGGTGTTCTGTGAAACACAAGTTTAAAATTTTTATGAAGTCCAGTCTCTCAAGCTTCTTTTTAATCATTTGTGCATTTGGTCTCACTGCCTAACCCCAAATCATGAAGATTTACTCCTGTTTTCTTCTAAAAGCTGTCTAGTTACATTTAGGTCTATGACCCACTGTGAATCACTTTCTGTGTATGGTGTGAGTTAGGGGTCCACATTCATTCTTTTTTTTTTTTTTTTAATAAATTTATTTATTTACTTATTTATTTTTGGCTGTGTTGGGTCTTCATTTCTGTGCGAGGGCTTTTTCCAGTTGCGGCGAGCGTGGGGCCACTCTTCATCGCGGTGCGCGGGCCTCTCACTGTCGCGGCCTCTCGTTGCGGAGCACAGCTCCAGATGCGCAGGCTCAGTAGTTGTGGCTCACAGGCCCAGTTGCTCCACGGCATGTGGGATCCTCCCAGACCAGGGCTCGAACCCGTGTCCCCTGCATCGGCAGGCAGACTCTCAACCACTGCGCCACCAGGGAAGCCCCACATTCATTCTTTTGAAGGTGGCTTACCCAGTTGTCTCAGCACCATTTGTTGAAAAGACTATCCTTTTTCCCATTGAATCTTCTTTGTATCTTTGTTGAAAATCAATTGACCATAAATGTTAGGCTCTAGTTTTTGACTCTAAATTCTACTCTACTGACCCTCGTCTGTCCTTACGCCAGTACTACACTGTCTTATTTACTGTTGGTTTGTAGTAAGTTTTGAAATTGGGAAGTGTGAGTCCTACAACTTTGTTCTCTTTCAAGAGTGTTTCAGCTCTTCTGGGTCTCTTGCATTTCCATATGATTTTAGGATCAGCTTTTCAAATTTTGCAGAAAAGCCAGCTGAGAATTTGACTGGGATTGCATTGAATCTGTAGAATTATTTGGGGAGCACTGCTATCTTAACAATATTAAGTCTTTCCATCCATGAATATGGAATATTTTTCCATTTATTTAGGTTTTCTTTCAGGAATGTTTTGTAGTTTTCAATGTACAAGTTTTGTACTTCTTTTGTTCAATTTATTCTGCAGTATTTTATTTAAAACACTGTTTTTGGTTTCTTATGTTTCCTTACAGTGTTTCTTTATGTATATACTAATACCTATAAATCTAGATTAGAACTGTCTCCCTTTTTGCAGAAAGAAAGAAAGGAAGGGAGACTATGAGCCATGCTGTTATGGACCTTGTTTTGTTTTTATTTATTATTTAAATAAAATTATTTATTTGGTTGTGCCGGGTCTTAGTTGTGGTAGGCGGGCTCCTTAGTTGTGGCATGCAAACTCTTAGTTGCGGCATGCATGAGGCATCTAGTTCCCTGACCAGGGATCGAACCTGGGCCCCCTGCATTGGGAGCACGGAGTCTTAACCACTGCGCCACCAGGGAAGCTCCTTGTGTTTGTTTTTCCACTTAATATATCTTGGAGTTCTTTCTAAAGCAATATACAGAGAGCTTCCTCACCCCTTTTCTATAGCTGCATAATAGTCCAGTGTATATAATTTACTCAGTCAATCCCTTACTGAGGGACATTTGTGCTACTTCCAATCTTCTGCTATTACAAACATTGCTGCAATGAATTTATCATTTTGCACTCTGAAATAAATTCCAGAGTTTAATCACTGTATCAGCAGGTAAAAACATCAGTCATTTTGACTAATGTTGTCAAATCTCCCTCCGTGAGGGTTATCCCTATTCCTCTCCTTCCAGAGTGAATGAGTGCCACTCTCCTTGTGACCTTGCCAACAGGAGGTGTCATTAAACTTCTGGATTTTTAGCAATCTATTAGGGGGAAGATGGTCTCAGCGTAATTCAAATTTGCTTGTCTCTTAGGAAAGAGACCAGGCAAATTTATGCTGTTCGTCCCTGTCTGTGAACTGTCTGTTCATTACCTTTGCCCAATTTTCTGTCGGGTGGCTGGCCTTTTCCTTTCTGCTTACTCTTTTTTTATATGTGTGTTTCTCCTTTTGTATTATTTATTTATGGCTGTATTGGGTCTTTGTTGCTGCACGTGGGCTTTCACTAGTTGTGGCGAGCAGGGGCTACTTTTCATGGCAGGTACGCAGGCTTCTCATTGCAGTGGCTTCTCTTGTTGCGGAGCACGGGCTCTAGGCGTGCGGGCTTCAGTAGTTGTGGAACGTGGGCTCAGTAGTTGTGGCTCACGGGCTCTAGGCGCACGGGCTCAGTAGTTGTGGCACACGGGCTTAGTTGCTCCGCGGCATGTGGGATCTTCTTGGACCAGGGCTCAAACCCATGTCCCCTGCATTGGCAGGCGGATTCTTAACCACTGCGCCACCAGGGAAGCCCCTCTGCTTACTCTTTAGATACGAGTTGCAAATGTTTTGTTCCCGTTTTTCATTTGTCTTTGGACTTTCCTCCTTAAGCTGCTTTTTTGCCATGCAGAAGTTGTTTGTTTGTTTTGTGTAGTCTATTTTATCTATTTTTTATTTTATAGAGTTTGGATTTGGGGTCGTAATTAGAAAGGCCTTTCATACTCCAAGGTTATAAAGAAGTTATCGAACGGTTTCTTCTCTAGAAGTTTTTAAAATTTTATTCTCTTTCACACTTAAATTTTTGGGCTGTTTCTTCAACCTAGGGGAAATTATTTTCTGTGCTGTTTTCTGGCCCGATCATTTTGTGCCAAGAATCCTTTCCTCTAAGTTCTGAAAGCAAAAGCCAGGATTTCTGCTCTGCCCACCCCACCCCGCAACCTCAGGACACCTCTGCCCTGAGTCCTACTTGAAGGGAGGAGATGCAGGCAGGGGAGGGGGCAGAACAAAACTCAGACATTACACAGTGTCAACACAGCGCAAGAACGAGGGTTGCTTTCTACTCCCCATGTCTTCACTGAGGACAGCTCTCTATAAAGTATTTGGTTATTTGTGAGCATTGGCCGAGGACCTACTGTGTGCCTGGTATTACAGAAGCACTGGGTTCAGAGATGAATGAGATAGTGTAAGGAGGTAGACGGCTACACCCTCAGATGTCAAATTACAAAATAAGAAACATCACCAGGTAGAAGATGCTCAGGCCACATGGCCATCCAGGAAGGCACACCTGAGACATCTCAGAGGAGAGGTCAGGTGACACGGCAGCATACAGGGACAAGCGTCTTTGGGATGTTATAGTGCTTCAGCCACAAGCTGAGGTTCTGGGGGCAGTTCCCAGGCCTGGAGTGCGGATTTGCTGATTATGAAATGATTATAATTAATCCATTATATTTTAAACCACTTTATCCAAATAACTACCACTCGGCAACCACACCTCGGGCCAGTTCCATGCGTGTCATGTGCACGTCCTCGAGGAAACCTCCTCTGCAAAGGAGCACCCATAGTCCCCGTTTACAGAAAAGAAAACCCAAGGCTGTGCTGCCAGCCTTTCCCAAGCTGGCTGGCTGGTGACTCAGAGCTGTGCCGTCCTCCACAGGCACGGCTGCGCTCACACACATTCTGTCACTGAACCATGGGAAATCGGTTTTCAGAATGAGTCAACAGGAGGCAGAAATTACAATGGGAAGAAACGGTCATCCCCACCTTTCTCTCTTCCTCCTTCTCCCCCTCCTCCTCCTCCTTCTTCCCGATTCATAAAAGAGAGACTGTAAACGGTCACTGTAATTCTCTCATCTGTCACCCAGAATGTTGAAACTGCTGAAACTCTCTCGGACCCCCTAGCCCACCAGGTGCTCAAGGAGAGGCCACCCTCTTTGCTGCCAGCTAATCCATTTGCCCCAAATGCAAAACCCTCTGCAGTTTTTCTCCCTCCTTCCTTCCTGTCTTATAAGTCCTGTCATTGCCCTGTTCACTGACAGTGGTCTAGGGGTGTCCCCTCTCACAAGTGAGTGACTATTGTAGACACAAAGTCAGAGTTATTCCCTGATTGTTGTTCACCTCAACATGACGATGTAAATTTTGTTCACAGCTGAGCCATGTGACCTCCCTGGAGTTGAAACTCCTTGGTTTTCTCTGCATGGCTCAGTAACTCACCCACAGATCTGGGGCAGATCCAGCCTGTCAACTGGTCAAGCAGACTCGCTTATATACGGTTCCCTGTTTCCACTGGAGATGTTCCTCCCGCTTTTCTCCTATTTTAGTTGAGATAGGGCTCCCCCTTGGCCTCCGGGCCATGTCCCAGGGACTCCCTTCACCATCATTCTGAGAATTTCTATCTTCCCCTCTTGACTGAGATGGACCCTGCTTGCCCCCCTCCTCCATCTGTTGAAAATCAACTGACCATAGATGGAGAGCTTATTTCTGGGTTCTATTCTATTCCACTGGTCTGAGTATCTGTCTTTATTCCATTATCACAGTTTACTTTAGCTTTGTAGTAAGTTTTGAAATCAGAAAGTATGAGTCCTCCAACTTTGTTCTTCTTCTTCGAGATTGTTTTGACTGTTCAGGGTCAAATGAATTTTTAAGACGGGTTTTTCTATTTGTGTAAAAAAGTCACTGGGATTTTGTTAGGGATTGTATTGAAACTGTAGATCACTTTCAGTGGTACTGACATCTTAACATCGTCTTTCAATCCATGAACACGGGATGTCTTTTATTTAGATCTTCTCTAATTTCAGCAATGTTTTGTAGTTTTCAGGGTATACTTCTTTCACCACCTTGGTTAAATTCATTCCTAAGTATTTTATTCATTTTTATGTCTCTGAATATGGATTTGTTTTCTTAATTTCCTTTTAGGATCGTTCATTGCAAGTATATGAAAAATGCAACTGATTTTTTGTGTTGCTTTTGTATCTGCAACTTTGCTGAATTTTTAAGTTTTCAGTGTGTGAAATTTTTAGAGATTTTACATATAAGATCATGTCACCTATGAACAGATAACTTTACTTTCTCCTCTCCAATTTGAATACATTTTTTTTTTTCTTGCCTACCTGCTCTTCCAGTACTACGTTGAATTGAAGTAGTAAGAGTGGGCATTCTTGTTTTGTTACTAGTCATAGGAGAGAAGCTTTCAGTCTTTCACCACTGAGTGTGATGTCAACTGTGGGTCTTTCCTACATGGTTGTTATCATGTAGAGGAGGTTGTCTTCTATTCCTACTTTACTGAATGTTTTTATCATGAAAAGGTGAATTTTGTTAAATGCTTTTCCTGCCTCAAAATGATCATGTAGTTTTTTCCTTCATTCTTGTAGTGTATTACATCTATTGATTTTCATGTGTTGAACTATTATTGCATTCTGGAAATGAATCCCACTTGGTTATAATGTATAATCCTTTTAATATGCTGTTGGATTTGATTGGCTAACATTTTGTTGAGAACTTTCACATCTATATTCACAGGGCATATTGGTCTGAAATTTTCTTTTCTTATGATGTCTTTATTAGGCTTCAACATCAGTGTAATGCTGACCTCACAGAATGAGTTAGGAAGTGCTCCCTCTTCAACGTTTTGGAAAGAGTCTGAGAAGGATTAGTTTTAATTCTTTAAATGTTTCGTAGAATTCACCAGTGAAGCCATCTGGTCCTGAGCTTTTTTTTTAATGATCACATTCTTTTTTTATAAAAAACTTTATTTTTGGCGGTGTTGGGTCTTCGTTGCTGTGCGCAGGCTTTCTCTAGTTGTGGAGAGCGAAGGCTACTCTTCATTGTGGTGTGCGGGCTTCTCATCACCGTGGATTCTCGTTGCGGAGCGCGGGCTCTAGGCACGTGGGCTTCAGTAGTTGTGGCACACAGGCTCAGTAGTTGTGGCTCGCGGGCTCTAGAGTGCAGGCTCAGTAGTTGTAGCGCATGGGCTTGGTTGCTCCACAGCATGTGGGATCTTCCCAGACCAGGGCTCAAACCCGTGTCCCCTGCATTGGCAGGTGGATTCTTAACCACTGCACCTCCAGGGAAGCCCTGGTCCTGGGCTTTTTGTTGGGAGGTTTCTTATTACTGATTCAATCTCTTTACCTGTTACAGGTCTATTCAGGTATTCTTTCTTCATGTATCAGTTTTTGTAGATTGTATGTTTCCAGGAATTGTCCATTTATTTAGATTACCTGATTTGTTGGTGCACAATTGTTCACAGTACTCTCTTATAATCTATAAAATATGTACCAATGCCCCACTTTCATTTCTGATTTTAGTAATATGAGTTTCGTCTCTTTTTCTTAGTCAATACAGCTAAGGGTTTGTCAGTTTTGTAAATCTATTCAAAAACCCAACTTTTGGCTTTGTTAATTTTCTCTATTATAGTTTTTCTTTTTAATTTATTATTATTATTATTTTAATCAATTCTTTCTATCTTTATTTATTTGGCTGCATCAGGTCTTAGTTGCGGCATGCAGGATCTTGGCCACAGCACGTGGGCTCTTTGTTGCGGTATGCGGGCTCCAGAATGTGCGGGCCCAGTAGTTGTGGCACGCAGGCTTAGTTGCCCCATGGCATGTGGGATCTTAGTTCCCCAACCAGGGACTGAACCTGTGTCCCCTGTATTGGAAGGCAGACTCTTAACCACTGGACCACCAGGGAAGTCAGCTTTTTCCAGCTGACTTACAGCTTTTCTATTACAGCTTTTCTATTCTCTTTTTTCTTTATCTCCACTCTAATCTTTCCTTATGCTTGCTTTGGGTTTAGTTTGCTTTTCTTTTTCTAGTTCCTCGTGGTATACAGATAGGTTAAGATCTGAGAAATTCTTCTTTAGTGTACCCATTTATACATATAAATTTCCCTCTTAGCATTACATTCACTGTATCCCATAACTTTTGGTACGTTGTGTTTTCATATTCATTTATCTCAAGATATTTTCTAATATCTCTTGTGATTTCTTCTTTGACCCGTTGGTTGTTTAAGAGTGTGTTGGGGGGAATTCCCTGGTGGTCTAACAGTTAGGACTCTTTGCTCCCAATGCAAGGGGCCCGGGTTCAATCCCTGGTCTGGGAACTACATCCTGCATGCTGCAACGAAGATCCAGTGTGCTGCAACGAAGACCCGGCACAGCCAAATAAATTTAAAAAAAAAAAAGTGTGTTGTTGAAGTTCCACATATTTGTGAACTTTCCAATTTTCCTTCTGTTATTGGCTTTTAGTTTCATTCCACTTTGATCAGAAAAGATTCTTTGAATTACTTTAACCTTTTAGAACCTATTAAGACTTGTTTTGTGACCTGATATATAGTCTGTCCAGGAGTATGTTCCAGGGACACTTTAGAAGAATGTGTAGTCTGCATCGCTGAGTACAATGTTGTGTATGTGTCTGTTATATGGTTGCTTTACAGAGTTGCTCAAGTCATCTTGTCCTCATTGATCTTTTGTCCAGTTCTCCTACCCACTACTGAAAGTGGAGAATCGAAATATCCAAATAGTCATAGAACTATTTCTCCCTTCAATTCCATCAACTTTTGTTTCATATGTTTGCACTCTGTTGTCACACACGTGTTTATAATTGTTAAATCTTCTTGCTGTATCAAACTTTTAATCAATATATCTTGTCTTTGTCTCTTGTAACCTCTTTTGATTAAACTACTTTGTCTTACAATAATATAGACACCTCAGCTCTCTTTTGGTTATTATTTGCATGGACGATATTTGTCCATTGTTTTACTTTCAAGCTCTTGTGTCCTTTTATCTAAAGTAAGTCTCTTGTAAACAGGATATAGATGAATACTGTTTTTTTAATCCAATCTCCCAGTCTCTGCCTTTTGTAATAGCAGAGTTTGGTCCATTTACAGTAATATGATTACTGAAAAAGGAGTTACTTCTGTCATTTATCTATGTGTTTTCTGTATCTCTTATGTTTTCTATTCCTCAGTTCCTCCGCTACTGACTTTTCTGTTGTATTTAGTTGATTACTTGCAGTGTGCCTTTTTTATTCCTTTTTTCTTTCAGTTTCTGTATGTTTTTAGTTATTTTTTCTAAGCGATTACCCTGAGGATTACAATTAATGTCTTAAACCTCTAACAACTGAGTTTCAATAATACTTAGTTTCAGTAGTGTACAAACACTGTTCTATATCTCTGTCCCTTCCTATTGATATTGATATTGTCATAGATTACCTTTACCAGTGCTCCTTATTTTTTCTTATGACTTCAAGTTACTGTCTAGTGCACTTTCATTTTAGCAGGAAGGACGACTCCCTTTAGCATTTCTTGTAGGACAGGTCTACTGGTAACAAACTCTCAGCTTTTGCTTATCTGGAAATGTCTTAACTTCTCCTTCATTCCTGAAAGATAGCTTTGCCAGATATGCAATTCTTGGTTGACAGTTTTTTTTTTTCTTTTTGGACTTTAAATGTAACAGCTCACTTCTAGCCTCCATGATTTCTGAGGAGAAACCAGCTATTAATTTTATTGAGAATCCCCTGTATATGACAATTGTTTCTTTGCTGCTGATTTCACAATTCTCTCCTCTTTGGGTTTCCACAATTTTATTACAGTGTGTCTCAATGTCGGCATCTTTGAGTTTATCCTGCTTGTTCACTGACATTCTCAAACATGTATATTCATGTCTTTCCTAAGATTTGGGAAGTCTCCAGCCATTATTTCTTCAAATATTTTCTCTCTCTCGTCTCTTTGAAATTCCTATATGCATACAGTGTTACATGTGATGGGCTCCCACGAGTCCCTCAGGTTCTGTTTATTTTTTCTCTTTCTTTTTAATTTCTGCTTCCTATTCTAAATAATTTCAATAGTCTTATCTCCAGGTTCACTGATCGTTTCCTTCTGGCTGCTCAGATCTGCTACTGAACCCCTCTAGGGAGTCTTTTCATTTCAGTTACTGGACTTCTCAATTCCAGAATTTCAGTTTGTTTCCATTTTTTAATAGATTATTTAGAGTGGTTTGAGGTTCACAGAAAAATGGAATGGAAATTACAGAGAATTCCCATATACCCCCTGTCCCCAAACACGCACAGCCTCCCTCCCTATCAATATCCTGCACTAAAGTGGCACATCCACTACAATTGAGTAACTATATTAATACATCATTATTGTCCAAACTCCATAGTTTACACTGGGGTTCACTCTCAGTGTTGTACTTTCCATGGGATTTGACAAATGTATAATGACTTGCATCCACCATGACAGTATCATACAGAAGTTTCACTGCTCTGTATAATCCCCTGTGCTCCACCTTTATCCCTCCCTCCCCCATAACCCCTGACAACCACTGATCTTTCTTCTGTTTCCAGAATGTCACAGAGCTGGGATCATACAGCGTGGAGCCTTTTTAGCATGGCTTTTCTCAGTCACATGCATTTAAGATCTCTCCATGTCTTTTCATGGTTTGAGAGCTCATTTTTTTTTAGTGCTGAATAAATTCCATTGTCTGCATGCCACAGTTTATTTATCAGTTCACCTACTAAAGGGCATCTGGGTTGCTTCCAAGTTTTGGTTCCTTTTTTACAACCTCTATCTCTTTATTCATATCCTCATTTTGTTCTTACATCAATTTCCTGATCTCCTTTAGTTCTTTGTCTGTGGTTTCCTGTAGCTCATGGAACATACTTAAGACAGTTGATTTAACATCTTCGACTAATATTTCCAATGTCTAGGCTTCCTCAGGGATGGTTTCTGTCAAATTCTATTTTTCTGTGAATGTGCCACATTTTCCTGTTTCTCTGTATGTTTTGTAAGTTTTTTGAGAACTGAACATTTTGAGCATTACATTGTGGTAAGTCTGGAAATTTAACTCTCTCACTCCTCTGGGATTGCTGAATTTTTTGCTGCTGAGAGCTGGAGTCTGTTTGTGACTCTTCCAAACTATTTTTGCGAAGTATGTATTCCTTGTGTGTGGTCACCAAAGTTTCTGTTCCTTCGTCTCTGCAGTCAGCCAGCGACCTGACAAAGATTTCCCTAAATGTGTGACTCCCCAAATGGGGGGCAGTAGATCTCTGTCAATCCCCTGGGAGCCACTTCAGCCCAGGGAGGCTGAAACAATGACCACCACCCTCTGTGTTGGCTCCTCAGTGATCAAAAGCGGCAACCAGCGATTAGAACCCACAATCCCAACATTCAGAGGACAAGGTCCTTACTGCCCATCCAGGTCCCGGCAAGTTGCCCCAGGGACATGAGCAGCCACCAACCCACGACAGGCTGAAAGGCACCAAACTCCACAAATCTACCAGCCTCTTTGCCCAACTGTCCTGTGGACAACCCCAGAGCTCCAATATCGTTACTTCAGCCGAGGCTGCCAGCTTGATGGCCGTTAGGGGAGAAGCAGGTCGCTGGGGCTTCCTCCTGGCCATCTTCCCTGCCATCGCTCTCAGGCCCCTGCTTTGATTTGAAACGTCCACAGAGTTCCTAACTCACAGAGCCCTCCCTGTAGGTGACCTGCTTGTTCTCAAGGAGGCTTTAGAATCTCCTCCAAGTCTCTGTTGCTCCTGAATTTCATGATGGTGGGTCTTGGTTTGAGAGAATATATTGTGCAGGACACCTGATTGGCTCTTTGAATCTGGAGGCTGTCTTTCAAATCTGTTTTCTCTGGAACTCCCATCAGTCAACCTCCGGACCTCCTGATATAATTCCATATTTTTCATATCTTTTCCGATTTTCTGGGATATTTCTTCAATTACATCTTATAACCCTTCGACAGATGTTTTTATTCTATTATATTTTAAAATTTCTAGTCATTCTTATTTGTTCTATGCATACAATTCTTTAAAAGTAGCACATCACCGAGAATTCCCTGGCAGTCCAGTGACTGGGACTCCACACTTTCACTGCTGAGGGCCTGGGTTTGATCCCTGGTTGGGGAACTAAGATCCCACAAGCCGGAAAAAAAAAAAAAAAAATTAGTACACCATTCTTTCTCGTGGATATAAAAGTTCTCTTCTCTTTCTAAGGATGTCTTGTTGTCATCCTGTAGTTTTCTTCTGTTCCCTGCATTGTCTCTATTGGCACTGGGTGGATTTCTTCTGCTTGCATCGTCCAAGGTCTCCTTCATGCAGAGGTGGTGCTCCAGTATCAGGTGACCCTTGGCTGCGGTTCACAATTCACATTGAGGCACTAATGGCTGATTGGAAGTTCTGGGTAAATGGACGGGGTTTTCACATAGAAGCTTTGCTCTAGTGGTCAGGCAGCAGCGTGGTCATTTTCTTGAAAGACTCTCCCAGTCAGTGCCTCCAGGGCTTCTCCTTTGGGTCAGTTTTTCCAGAGCAGAGTCTGCTGGTTTCCTGCCAGTTGCAGGATGGAGGAGGACACATCTTTTACAAACCTGGCCACAGCACTCCTGAGGTATGGCTGGGGGGATAGTGGACCTCACTGCCACCCCTCCTCAGCTGTGTCTGAGGAGACCCCAACCTCCTGCTCAGGTGGGTGAGGGGCCATCACCTGCCTGGGGTCAAGCCCTCTTTATGTAAGTCTCCATCCAACCCTATTTCACTGCTCTGCCCTCCCATCCCCCACAGTCAGAGGTCCTAGTGCCCCAGTTCCAGGAGGTTCCCAGCATTCGGTGACTCAATTCCGCTTCCTCCCCGTGAGCTTCAACCGAGAGAGATCTTCAGCTGAAGCCTGTCGCCCCAGGCCCTCTGCCGTCCGTCTTCCAAAACGTGGCTGACACCTGTCCCCTGCTGCAGTCACTTCTTCCATCTTTGAGGACAACTATCTTTTCCTGCCCTTTCAGTTTGGTTTCAAGAGGGAAGGAGGATAAACCCAGGTGGTTAAGCTGTCGGGTCGAGTGGGAGCCGCTGGTCTTTTCTCAGTGGACTTCCATCAAAGAATAAACAAGTGCCTCAAAAAATGTTTAAAAGAAGTCGTTGGGGAGGAAAATGCCATGAAATTAGGCAGAAAATTACAGAAGACTCAGCAACACACAAGCCTCTGGAATGAGTCCCAGATGCCTTGCAGAGCCAAAGAATCCAGACATGGAAGTTCAAGAAGGGCAGTAGCAGCCTATGGCCCTGTGGCGTTCAAGCTCAGAACACAAGTTACCTCTGGGAGTGGATGGTGGGTGTGAGGGGCCCACGGGAGTCATCAGGGTGCAAGAAATGTTCACCACCTTGACGTGGTGGTCGTGACACAGGTGTGTACACGTGGAAAGATTTGTCAAGCTGTACTCTTGAGATTTGTTATTGTGTGTGTCTCACATCTCAGCAAAAGAGGAAGGGAAGGAAACGGACATTTATTGAGTGCTTGCTGTTTGCTAGGCACTGGCTAGGTCTGCTTTTCTTTCTAATTCATTCATTGAATGAGCACCTACTATGTCCTGGGCACTATCTAGGTTCTGAGGACCCAGCAGCAAACAAAACAATTAGCATCTATGCCTGCGTGATGCTCCCAGTTAATGGGGAGACAGTATCAAATAATTGCATCACGAAAGTCAAGTGACAACAGTGACAAGAGCACATCGGAGTGCAGAAGAAGGGGCAAGTCCCAGTCCGGGGTGGGAGGGTGTCAGAAAGGCTTCCTTGAAGAAACGAAGTTGCAACAGAGATCTGAGGGGTCAGGAGAAAATGACCAGTCGTGGAGCAGGAAGAGCATGGGGTGCAAAGGGACCAGCACGTGCAAAGATCCCGTGGCAGGAGGCCACGTTCATGAGGGCAGAGAACAGGGCCGAGCAGGGCTCTGCTGATGCCAGAGGGGCCTCAGAACTGCCGTGCCCCAGACGGGAAACTGAGGCTCAGGGTGTCGGCCCCGGGTTGCCCAGCAAGTACAACTGGGGCAGAAACCAACTTTGTCTGCTCCCCCTAGGGAACGTGAGCGGGAGAGGCCGCCTGGGCTCCGGCCTCCAGTGGTGCCAGCTGCCCTCACGTTCCCTGCCTCTCAGCCCCACAGGGCCTGCGGCTGGGGGTGGCCATGAAGCCCTGCCCCGAAGAGCAGTACTGGGACCCTCTGCTGAACACCTGTGTCTCCTGCAAAACCATCTGCAGCAATCAGAGCCCACGCACCTGTGCAGCCTTCTGCAGTGAGTTCTGGGGCCCGAGCCTGGGCTGGATGCCACTCCTGCCCCCGGAGGTCCCCCTGGCCTGCACTTGGGGCCCGAGGAGGGGTGGAGGGAGACGGGAGACGGACAGTGTGGCACCTTCTACCTTTCGACCCTGCTACCCTCCTTGCAGCTTCCCAGGCATGCTCTGTCCCTTCCTGCCTCAGGGCCTTTGCACAGGGACGCATTTCCCCACCTTCTCCCCTGGGCTCCCTCCTACCCGACCTTCAGGTCTCAGCCCCAAATCAAGAGTTCCTCTCTGACTGCCGGATGGAAAGTGGGCCCTCCTTCATCATTCTCTGCTCTTTCTTCTGAAACTTTTTATTATAGAAATTATGACAGAGAGAGAGGACAGCATGATAAACCTGTCTACCCATCAGCAGCTTTAGAAATTCCACCTTTTCAGTCCCCAGTTTTTTTACTTGTGTATTTTAAAGCCAATCCAAAAACTCGTATCATTTTACCTGTAAATACTGGATCACGAATCCCTAACACATACGGGCCTTTAAAATATAACCTCAATATTTTATCACCCCCAGCAATAATTCCTTAATATCATCTGCACTCAGGCCATATCCAGTTTTCTCTAATTGTCTTGAAAAGTGTCTTTTGCTTGCTTTTTCATAACTTGTTCTTTCCCTGGTGGAACTTACCACAGCTTGTACCACACGTTCTTTCCTGTGTGTTCATGTGTCTCAACCACCCGACTGAGAGCTCAATTCCTTTCTTAAGCCTAGCACAGTGCCTGACACATAGTAAGTGCTTCATAAATACTGGCTGAGTGGGGCTCAGAGAGGCTGAGTGACTTGCCCAAGATCACACAGCACAATAGTGGAAGAGTTAGGATTTGAACAACTTTCTGAGTCTGCAACACCATGGCTCCGAGCCACTATCCATTAACGAGGTGGACATTCACTGTGCTGACCCACAAACCCCTGGAAAGAGGAATCTGACAGACCCTTCAAGGAGGTTATTAGCTAGTGGGAGAAATGACTCCACTTCATGGTAAAAAGGTGAACTACCATAAAACGCCACAGCTGGGAGAGACCACGTCCGGCTGATGGGTTGGGGAGCAAGGAAGTTTTCTGGTAGGAAGCGCCACCTGAGATGGATTGTTAAGAGTCCACAGATGCAGAAGTCAGATGAGGGGGAATGGCACCCCTGGAGGAGGGACCAGCGTGGACAAAGGCACGGAGGCGGGAAAATACAACAGGGAATATGGAGGCCCAGAGGGGAGGTTGTGAGGTCAGGCAGTGAGGGCTGGTGGTCTGCGGAGCTGTCACCTGCACAGCCACATGGGGGTTCCCAAGGAGGAGAGGAGGTCACAGCAAGCCTGGGAACACTGCTGCCATGAGGCTAACTCCACCTCGTGAGTGTCGGGTTCAGGAGGGTCCAGGGCCACAGCAGGGTAAGGGCAAGGGGTGGTCATTGGTCCTGACAGGATCACCCGAGTCTTCCCTGAGGTCCCAAATGCATGCCTTCCTGGTTTTGTCTTCTACTCTGAAAAGGATGTAAGTGTTGGCATGTTTGCACCGCAAAGAGGCACAAGTGAATATTCTATTTAAACCTTGAGCATTATTATGTGTCAGGCACTGTGCTGGGGACTTCAAATCCTCGTAACAACCGTAAGAAATCACCATTGTTATAATTATTCCTCTCCTGGAAAACAGGAGACTGAGGTACGGAGGGGCCAAGCCCACCACGTGAAGTGGCAGACCAGAGCTTCCCCAAGCCCGTGTAGCTTCAAGGTCTGGGTTCTTGGCCTGTCTTATGCTGCCTCCAAAATGCGCCCTGAAAACCTGCATGCGAGTCACATTTTCATATGAATGAATCTTAGAGACAAGGGAAATCTGCCCTGTGAAAGTATAGGTTTCTGTATGGCACTCAAAACTGCTCTCTCCAGCAAGTGTGAATGGGCTTCAGTTTGTTTGGCTTCTGCCCCTTGGCACTGATGCCTGGTTAAGCTCCTGAAATTCTCATTTATTATTAAGACAGAAAAAACACTATTAATTTGAGCTTTCTCACCTTCCTTCCAGTCCCCTTCCCCAACTTGCTAAGGCAGATTCTGGCTTTGTTCTCCATTCCTTATGTTTATATGAAATATGTTTCTCCCTTATGAGGTGTGAAAAACCCAAGTAAAGAAGTTATGTGACAATGTAATAACTTAAAAGATAACTAGAAAACCCTTATACAGTTAGTACTAAGAAACGCTCTCTTAAATAATATATAGGTCAAAGAAGAAATAGTAGTGAAAAATAAGAACATTCTAAACTAGGTATAGAAAAAATACTACATGTCAAAATGTGTGTGATGCAGCTAAAACAGTACTTAGAGGACAACGTATACTCTTACATTTGCATACTGGAAGAGGACTTGGATTACCCTGGAATTGCTTTTGGGGGACTGGACTAGGGTTTTTTTTAACTTTGATACCCTTTGAGGCCAGACCCCCAGTTCCTGCCTGTGTCTGTCACCCAGCAGCATCACGCATCTCTGTCTCCCAGAGTCACTCAGCTGCCGCAAAGAGCAAGGCAGGTACTATGACCAGCTCCTGGGGGACTGTATCAGCTGTGCCTCCATCTGTGGACGTCACCCCAAGCAATGCACACACTTCTGTGAGAACAAGTTCAGGAGTCAAGTGAACCTCCCACCAGAGGTCAGGAGACAGCGGACCGGAGAGCCCTTGACCCGGGCAGACAACCTAGGGAGGTACCAGGGATCAGAGCACAGAGGCTCGGATGTGGGTCCAGGTAAGCCACCTAAGGTTGGCCTGCGCGGTGTCCAAGGGTCAGAGTGGGTGGAAGGCAGGCATCAGGCCTCAATAAGGAGAGGCTGCAAAGCAGGAAGTCCAGTGCAGGCAAATGGCCAGAAACCAGGGGGGTGGGGGGATCATCACAGGATAGAAAAAAAAAATTAGGCAAAGTTTACAGAAGTCTGTGGGCAAGAAGGAAGCAAAAGAAGAAAAATGACCTGACAGTTGGGAGTCTCATAATGGTGGCTGAATGAATTCTTAGAACACAGGGCAGCGAGTGGACAGCACAGCTAACCTGTGAGCAAGACCCCCAATCCATTTAGAGGCAATGGAGACTTCCCAAGAATGAGAAGGAAAAGTACTACCAAAAAAGCACACGGTGGAGATGGGCCTCCTTAGATATGTGAGAGGGGTCCCTTGAACTGGGCACCTACTAAGTGCCGAGCACTGGAAATGACCTAATTAATCCTCCCAGAAAACACCTCTTGGCTCAGCTACTCTGCTCCGTGGTGTCAGAAAGGACGGGGCTTGGGTGGGGATGTGGACCCGTAAACACTTGATATTTACGGAGCTCTTGGTCTGCCAGGCGCTGGCTGGTTTTCTTCCTTTTCTGTGACTTTCCTCATGACATCACTTCCATGAGAACAGGCTTCGTGTGTCCTGATAACGAAATGCCCAGCCTGGTTCTTCTCGGTTAGACTGTTGTCTCTTACTCTGTTCTGCTCTCCTGTCAGTAAGCTGCTGCCATGTAACAAATAGCCCCCAGACTCCATGGCGTGTTATTCCTCATGGCGTAGGACTTGGCTGGAGTCAGCTGGAGGGGCTCTGCTCCTGAGTCTCTCATCCTCCCCTGGCACCAGCGGGTGGGCAGGAACATCAGAGGTGACACACGGGCCTCTGAACCTCTCGGCCAAGAGCTGGCACCCATCATGTGCTGCATCCTATCCCTCCAGATGCAAAGCCAGCCAGATTCAAGGCGGGGGAGACAGACCCCACTCTCGGCTGGAGGAGAGGCGAAGGATTTGTAGCCGTGGGGGGTCTGTGGCCGGTTTTTATCCAGCACAGCCTCTCGTGAGAGGAAATGCAGATTCACACACAGAGGGCATGGATACGGGGGGAGGGAGTGACGCACGGAACCACAAAGGCGGCTGCTCTCCAAGGTCTGGTGACCCCCACGCCTGCCCTGCAGTCAGTGACGTACTCGACTTCCAGCCAAACCCAGAACCCCGTCCACCTCCGATGCCACAGATTCCCCTTTACAGACAGAGAAACTGAGTCTCAAAACCTGGAGAGTCAGTGCACAGCTGAGCGGGGACTCGGGCCCGGCCTGCAGGTTCCAAAGTTTGTCCGTTCTGCAAGAGCCAAACCCCAGAACAGTGTTCTGTGGCACCGTCGCCCACTTAGGCGGACCTGTTGCCAGTGTGACACCGTTAGCCCTTCCTGCCTGTGACCACCAGCCAAGCCCCCTCCTCAGAGGGTCCCCTGGGGTGGACCCTCCAGGTACGAATCCCCCAGGAAGTGTGGACAGACATTCCAGGAGCCAGTGGGGTCAGTGTGACCACGTCTGACCTGCAGCAGCCGCTGTCCCAGTCATTCCAGGGTGCGGCCTCCCGAGCCTCGGGGGCTGGGTGACGCCTCGCCGTACCTGACCCTGCCCCGCGTCCCTCTGGAGGTCTGGGGCTTACGTGTGTCCCGCTGTGTCCTGACACCTGGGCGTGCAGGACACTGCCCGTGGCAGCGGGGCTGACCTGTCCCCCCCCACTCACTCCCCGCCCTGCCAGCCCCCACCTCAGCCCCTCCACGTCTCTCGGAATGGCCGTTCCTTCATTTGACGGTAACTGTGGAGGGCTCAGCTGTGCCTGGGGGGCGGGTGCAAGAGTCAGGCAGACCCTGTCGCTGACCCCACGGAAGTCACAGTCTGATGGGAGAGACAAGACAAATGATAGAGTAACCTCAGTGCGTGGCGACGACATCCCCCAGCCAGGGTGCGATGGGGCGAGGAAGGTTTCCCCGAGGAGAGGCCTTCAAGGCAGACTGGGGGCCAGATCCCTGGTTCCATCTCCCACTAACTGTGTGACCTTGAGCAAGTCACTTAGCCTCTCTGAGGTTAAGTGTTTCCGTAAGACTGAGATCATCTGCCTTCACGCGGTTGCTGCGCTGCGTGTCAGGATCAGCACGAAGTAACTGCTCATTTAAAAGGAAAGCATACGTCTAAGAGACGGGGTGGAGAAAGGTGTTCCAGGCAGGGGGCACAGCATGTGCAGGTGCTGGGAGGGGCTGGGAGCGGAAACACACAGACTCTCTGTGGACAGGGTACAGCCACTGCTAGTATCACTGGGGCTGCGACTGCTACAAACAGGGGAGCAAAGGCTAAGTTTTAGTGAAAATTAAGGTTTGCTTTTCTTATCCGAGCCCACGGAGCCCCCAGGCCCTATTCAAGGGCCTCCTGGGTCCCGGGTTCAGAGCTCTGGGTGGCGTGAGCACGGCTGACCTGGGACGTCTCCAGACTCTGTATCTCCCTGTCCCCACCGGGGACAGTCATCCCGGCACCCCCCTCACAGGGCTCTCGCGGGGCCTCAGCGACCCTGGGCCTTGATGCTCCAGACCCTTAACTTGATTACATCTGCAAAGGCTTTTTCCCCAAATCAGGTCATAAGGTCCCACGTGCAGGTTACCAGGCCCCTCGTGGGAGGGTGATACCTGCCTTGGGAGCACATCCTGCATGGCGGCCTGGGGGTTGGTCTTGTCTCTGGCTTTTTATCTCAGGGTGTGGAGCGTTTTCTCTCCACATACGCCCCCCCCCCCCCCCACCGCCCCCGACGGTTGCAAGAGATGTCACCGTGGCTGCTGCCCCAGGCCCCCTCTTCATCCCCAGGGCTGAGGCCAGGGAAGGGGGGCAGAAAGCCTCGGGAGCCCACCTCACCCCTCCCCTGACCTGCCTGCTGGCTAGGCTGGGGCCATGGGGATGCTGGCGGAACGTTCCACTGGGTCCAGCTGCTACCAACAGCATGGAGGCTGGAGCGTCTGCCCCATTTCACCAGGAGGCAGGCCTGACCGTGAGCAGGGGTGGCCGCAGGGCCCAGGCTCAAAACCTGTCCTGTCTCGGCTACACCAAGGCCCCTCAGGACAGGTCACAGCACAGCCCGCCTGGCCAGCCCGAGCTCCAGCCCAGCAGCAGCAGTCGGGGAAATCCTGTTTCTAGGCGAGATTGACTCTGAAAACAGTACAAGCACAGAACAAATCTAATGGAAAACCCGCTTGGAAATAAACCATCCGCGGTGCCCCCTGGTGGCAGTGCTCAAAACTGCGCCACAGGCCTGGCTCTCAGGCAAGGACAGAGCTCACATCCTTTCCCGACTGAAGCCCCTGCACCCACCGGGGTCAGTAGACAGGGAGGAACTGGGCGAGGCCGCTCCGCTCCGGGGCCAGGTCACTGAGGGCCGACAGAGGGCAGCGACCGAGCTTGCAGACCTGAACGGCTGGCGATTGAACAGAGGAAGCAGAGCAGTGGCTGGGGACCCCGTCCCCCCACCTGGCCAGCCTCTGACTCGGCTTTAACAAGTGAGGCAGCCAGCATGCTCCTCGCCGTTCCCGTTTGGAAAGGACGACACACATGGATCGTGACGGAAGAAAGAAGGTATTAAAAAGCAAGGTTTGGGGAAAGTCTCTCCCCAGGAGTAACGCCTGCTGCAGTCTGGGATTGTCGGTTCCCACACGCTCCTGTCTAAGCATATTTCACACCAGGCAGAATCCCAAGCGCCCACCTCTCTCTCCCTTTTCACTTCCTGCTCCTGAGGTTCAGCCCATCTCAGGACCCACCATGTAGCTGATCTCCGGCTCTCACTGTAAACAAAGCCCAGCAAATGCCTGCATCCACGTGCCTAGAAGTGAAGGTGGTGAGTCCACAAGACTGGAAAGGGCATGTCCGTGTTGGCAGGTGGTTGCACGTGGCCCTCAGAGGAGACCACCCCACCCAGATGTGCCTGTGTCGCCAGCCTGGGACAGAGGTGGAAGGTGACATCTTTCGCAGTTTTAACTGCACCTCTCCTCTGGATCCAGGGCCTTTGCGAAGCATGTTCTAGGAGCGGGTCACCGGGCAGGAACTGGTTCCATTTCCCTCAGGAAGCCCCAAATCACCCTCCTCACGTGGTGGCTCAGGGCGCCCGGGAGAGCAGAGCAGAGGCTGCCAGGCCTCCTCATGGCACACGCCAGGCCCTGCGTCCCCTCTACTGCGTACTGCTGGGTGCAGGGGGGCCCGGCCCAGCCCAACTTGAAAGGCAAGAATCGAGGACCATCTCTGAATGCCAGCAGCCAGCCTCGAGATAGTCTGTGTTAGAATTCAGCTGAAAACACCTGAAATATGCAGATGTTTGGTCTCAAATCCACCCGGCAGTTCACTGTGTACTTAGCAGTGTCTGGTAGCTGGGAATTCCACCTCCCGTGTGAAGGCTGCCAGCCTCTCCCCCGCTAATCCGGCCAGGCCGACGGTTTTATTTTATCCCAGGGACGCACAGGAGCCGGTGAGCAGATGAGGGCCCAGGAGCTGGGACACACGGATGTCGCTGGCCCAGGGTGGCGCCAACAGCCCACCAAGAGCTCTGTGAATGTCAGGGTGGCACCAGCCAGCTGTCACTTCATAAACCTCTGACTCTGAGGAGCATGCATAACGAAGAGGGACAGTGTCCACCCTCGTCATCTGTGCGTGGCTGGCCTGCAGCCCCGGCAGCTCTGCAATTGCGCCCAGATTTGAGGCTCAGTTTTCTCATCTGAAAAACAGACTGTAAGACGGTGTGGCCACAGCGGGAACAGCCTGCAGGATCCTCAAGCAGCTCAGCACAGAGGCGCCACCTGACCCGGCAACTGCGCTCGTGGGACGTGTCCACGAGAGCTGCACACACACGTGCACACGGAAACCTGCACACAAGCCTTCACAGCCGCCAAAGGGTGGAAACCACCAAAATGCTCATCGTGGACAAACAAAACACGATGCGGTGCATCCACGCAGCGGAACGTTACTCAGACCCAACACACGTGGCCACACGCCTGAGCCTTGGAAACACGCGGAGAGGTCGGACGTGAAGGTCCCGTGCTGCACAATTCCACTGGTATGAAGTGTCCAGAACAGGTGACAGAGACAGCGTGGTGGTGCCCGGGGCCTGGGGCGGACGGGGGGGGCGCCATGCGGTGCTGGACACACCCCAGGTGCAGAGGCAGCAGCTGCTCAAGCCCGAGAACACACTAACCCCCCCCCCACCTTCACGGCCGTGAGCCTGGCTGCACGTGGACTACACCTCAACCTCCAGAGGGGGCGAGCGACCCTCCTCCACAGAAGCGCGAGGGTCAGGGACACACTAGAGAAAGTGCTGAGTGCAGCAAGCGCAGCAGGCGGCCAGCAGCCCTTCCGCCCGGGGCTGGGGGCGCCCGATCCCAGGGCCCGGGACAGGTTTCCAGGGCAGGGCTTTGGCTCAGGGCCCTGAGAGGAGAGGGGCCAGCGCCCCATCTCCCCAGGCCCCCCCCCCCCCGGTTTACACCTGCCCTCCAGGCTCGGGAGCAACACCACCGTCTCTCTCAAAGCACGTGCTCCCTGGTCAGACATCCTCCCTGGACAACTGCCCACCCGCTCACCCGTCCACCTCTGGTACTGTCCCAAGCTACACCCCACAGCGAGAGAGACGGCAAAGGGCGTCCAGCCCCGGGTCTCCCGGCCCTCCGAGGGGGCGTGGGGCTGACCGCATGGCTTGTTTGGGCCTCACGAGGAGGAAGCGAGCGAGCAGGATGAAGGGCTGCTGGCCGGAGGAGGGGACGCTTCAGGGAGGGGCCGCTCCCGACTCTGGGTCCCCCGCTGTCTTGCAGCGCCCGCAGGGCTAAAGCTGAGCGCCGACCAGCTGGCCCTGGTCTACAGCACGCTGGGGCTCTGCCTCTGTGCCATCGTCTGCTGCCTCCTGCTGGCCGTGGCCTGCTTCCTCAAGAGGAGGGGGGACCAGGTCTCCTGCCAGCCACCCCCCGGGCCATGTCGGACGCAGGCCAAGTCCTCCAAGGGTGAGCACGCAGTGGGGTCCTGGACGTCCCTCTGTCCTGGCTCTGCCCCCGCTTCTAAGCGGAGAGCGGTTGCCAGTTCTCCCTGGGAGCGGCCTGGCGCCAGTTCCTACGGTTTCCTATCTGTCTTGGTGAAATCGGGTCAAGCATCAAGGCAAGAAGAGACAGGGCCCTGAGGAAGGGCGGGTGTTGGGCCCCCGGGCTTGCCCCGCTTGCCAGGACAGGGCGGCTAAAACCGGAGGTGGTCCCCTGGGGGTGCAGGGCGGGCAAGGAGGGGTCCAGGCCGAGGCCAACGCCCTCTCCCCCTCAGCAGATCACTGGATGGAAGCGGGCAGCGCTGCAGGGGCAACGCCCGAGCCGACGGAGACGTGCAGCTTCTGCTTTGCGGAGTGCAGGGCGCCCGAGCGTGCTGGGAGGTGGGCGCGCCACGGCCAGAGCGCAGCTGGACAGCCCTGCGTGCGCGCCCCGAACGGCGGCCTCTGCGGCATCGAGGTCGTGTGCACGCCCGCCCAAGAAGGAGGCCTGGCCACATGAACCTGGGGGGGCTGGGGGGGAATGGTGATGGGGGAGAGAAATGGGGATGGGGCGGTGAGCAGGCATAAGCAGAGGAGGAGAGACAGTGAGAGGCAGAGAATTGATGGTGGGGGAGACTGGGGAGAGAGGAAGAGAGCAAGGGGAAAAGACAGAGAAGGGGGAGGGGAGTGGAGGAACAGCTGGCGGAAGGGCCAGGGCCACCGTATTGACCCCAGGTCTCCACTGTAGGTCACCGGCACCTAAACGCACCTGCAGTAAAAGCACCCACACCTGCTGGACCCAGCCCCGGGGACCCTTTGCAGAAATAAAACCTCCCACACTGCCCACCCCTCACTGTGGCTGGTTTGGGTCGCGTCTCCCCGTGGTGACTGCCCCATCCCACCTCTCCCGCTGCCCCTGGGCTCCAGGCCTGGTTTCCAAGGATCTGAGCGAGTGTGTGGACCGAGAAGCAGGCTCTGCTGTCCTCTGTCACCTAAGAGGAGAAAGCAGCAGGCTGATGGTGGGGGACTAGGGCTGGGTCCGCCTGCGTTGATCTCAGAAAACCAATTTCCTCCCGCGTCTCCTCAGGAAGACGTGAAGCAGTGTGACTGTGTGTGTGCGCGTGTATATTCACGTGTGTGCGCGCATATGCTGCTCCCACGTGTGTCACGGGGCGCGGGGTGGACAGAGGGCAGGCGGGCTGAGCCCAGGCGTCAAGCTGCTCTCAAAGCCCAGGACCACGTCCCTGGACCACCTCAGGAGTGTTCTCATTTGGACACCAACCTGCACTACTGTTTAGTATTTTTCTTTACATCAACTTACCTTTTCTTCCAGACCTACATGCTAAATTTTTCGGATTCTGACTGGTAACACTGTATCTGAGCATTCACAATTTGTTTTACTGGCCACACCATGTGGCTTGTGGGATCTTAGTTCCCTGACCGGGGATTGAACCCGCACCCGCTGCAATGGAAGCGCAGTCTTAGCCACTGGACCGCCAGGGATGTTCCACATTCACAAATTTTTGACACTACATATATTTTACATCTGTATTAGCAGTGAAACCTATACTTTAGGAGCATTTAAACCTGAAAATACGTAACTATTGTAAGCAGCAGCTACACAGATAAACACAAGATTATGCAAATCATTCATCCGGAAGCCACCTGGCATACCTGTGTGCACCAAAGGTTCACACAACACACTCTGGGAGGTGTAGACAAGAAGCCTGATGCACCATCCTTTCACCATCCACTGGCTAACGGGCCCTGTCACTTTCCCAGGCTGCCGGACAAAGCCCCACACGCTGTGCGGCTTCAACACCAGAACCTCCTGTCCCCCGTCTGGAGGCCGGAGCCCACCTAGGTGTCACAGGGCTGGTCCTGCTGCAGCCGTGACGGGAGAGCTGCCCCGGCCTCACCCCCAGGGCTGCAGACGGCCGTCTTCCCTTGATGCGTGTCTGTCTGTCCAATCTTCCCTTTTTATAAGGACACTGGTCACCCTGATGACCTCATTTTCACTTGATCATGTCTGTAAATCTCCAGATAGGGTCATGCTTAAAGGTTCTCGGGGTTAGGACCTCAACCCATGAATCTGGGGGCACACATTCAGCCCAGAACACAGGTCCTCCCAAGTCCATTCTCGCTTCAATGCGGTATGAAGCCAAGTTAGCTTCTAACAAGCACCCGCCCGAGACGAGCGTCTAACCCGGTGTTCAGTGGGCCCAAGGTGGCAATGGGGACATCTTGGTGCAGTGTCCACCGGTCACCAAGCCCACGGCAGCACCTCCTGGCAGCACGGACCCTGTACCTGGTGTAGCTGCCTGCCCAATGCTGGCAAAGTCCCAGCACATCTCTGAGCTGCACGGATGTGCTTGGGATGCAAAGCCTCATCCCATACGTGGGCCGACGCCTCCTCCTCCAGCTGTTTTCAAATTCTGCTCACCTGAGCCCAAGGGGCCCTGGGGGACACTTCTGGACCGTGGGGGGAGTGAAGGCTGCCGAAAACACAGGGAAACGTGTGCCTGACTACGGCTTTCCACAAAAATAACCTCTTTTTTTTTGTTGTCAGTTTTTCAATTGGTCTTTAGTGTAAGTTGATGTGGCAGGTTTTTTGTTTTTTTGTTTTTTAATTTATTTTTGGCTGTGTTGGGTCTTCATTTCTGTGCGAGGGCTTTCTCTAGCTGTGGCAAGTGGGGGCCACTCTTCCTCGCGGTGCGCGGGCTTCTCACTATTGCGGCCTCTCTTGTTGCGGAGCACAAGCTCCAGATGCGCAGGCTCAGTAGTTGTGCCTCACGGGCCCAGCTGCTCCGCGGCATGTGGGATCTTCCCAGACCAGGGCTCGAACCCGTGTTCCCTGCATTGGCAGGCAGATTCTCAGCCACTGCGCCATCAGGGAAGCCCTGTTTTTTTTTTTTTAAAGACCAGGATCCCTTGCTGCAAAGAAAATCTGAAACTCTAAATACCATCAATTTTATCCACGTTCTGTGTTCTGCTGGTCCTACTTCCAAAATACACTGATTCCCGCCACCAGCCACAGCCCCGAGCCCAGCTCCCGCGACGCCAGCCCCGAATCCGCCCCGTGCACCCTGCCCAGGGCTCAGCAAGCTCCTCTGAAAAGGACCAGACAGCAGAGGCTCTCGGCGGCTACTCAGCGCTCACCCAGCCCTGCCGCGCTTGTGCCCAGGCAGCCAGAGCCGGGGGAGGCGGTGGGTCAGACTGGGCTCCGCCGACGCGGCTTAGACCAGGCACCACAGCTCGCCGTCCCCGCCCTGCTGCACCGCAACTCGGGTCTTTACCTCCAGCTTTACTGAGATATAAATGACACGTTAACTTTGTGTGAGTTGCCAGGTGATACATTTGTACATTGCAATACGCTCCCCACGTGGCATCAGGAACTCCTCCACTCCAGACCACAGTCACCCGCGTGGTGAGAACGTGTAAGATCTACTCTCTCTGCAACTCTCAAGCACATGACACGGTATCAGGACGTGTCAGTCTCACCCCTGGGAGTCTGTGCCCTTTGGCCAGCATCTCCCCCTTTCCCACCCCCTGGCAACCACAATCTACTGTTTCTCTAGACACTGGCCTCTTTGTGTGTCTCTACGGTTTTCTGAAGAGCTGTGTGCAAACAGCATTGCCTCACTCCCGCCCCGTCTTCGGTGCTGCTGTCCTGGAAGCCCACGATCCGTCGCTACTGTTTCTGCTTTAGAAACTCAATAGCGTATAGAATGATTAAAAATAACAAAAACAATGCTTTTTAGATCTACCTTCACGTCTAAAAATCTTCATTTTCTGTGTGCAGACCCAGGTCTGTCTGGTGTCTCTCACTTCTTCTGTCTGAAGAGCTTCCTTCAGCACCTCTTGTGTGAGTCTGCAGATGATGAATTCTGTCTGCTTCAAAAGTCTATTTGAGAGATTTTTCTGGAAGACTCTGGGATGCCAGTTTTTTCTTGCCAGCATCTCAGAGGCATCGCCCCACTCTCTCTGGCTCCCACAATTTCTGACAAGACAGCTGCTATAATTCCTACCTTTGTTTCTTTGCAACGTGTGCCTTCAAATTTTTCTCTGTATCTTACTTTTTAGAGGTTTGAATGTGATGTGTCCCGGAGTCTTCTGTTGTGGGTAGGTTTCTTTTGTTATTTATCCTGCTTGGGGTTCTCTGAAATGTTCGGATCTATAGCTTTATGTTTTTCATTATAAAGTTACTGGCCGTTATCCCTTCAAACTGTTTGGTACTGCCCCACATCCCAGGTACCCTATACTTTCGGTTTTCCCCCCATTCTTCTCTTTGTTCCAGTTTGGGTGGCCCCAGTGCCTCTTCCCTCAGCTGTGAGGTCACTGACGGGCCTGCCAGGGACATCCCTCCTGTCACCACGATCTTGGCTCCCAGCACCTCCATCTACACGGCCCCTCCTCACACAACCCCCATCCCGCTGAAGGCCCCCGTCTGTTCCACACGTTGTCCCTGAGAGCCGTCAACACGTTAACCCTAATTATCCAGAATCTCCGCCAGAGAGTTCCGACATTCAGATCACCTCTGAGTCTGGTTCTGTTGCTTTGTCTATTGGCAGTGGGTGTTTTTACTTGCTGTTTTGTGTGTCTTGTGATTTTTTTTTTTTTTTACCAAATGCCAGACCTGTGTGGGACGGCAGAGACTGACATACCAAGTTTCTATGCCTGGAATTGGCCGGCCTTTCTCTTCCAGGCCGTCAGCGAGGGGGCCGAGTCACAGGTTGAGCTGGTTGGGTTCTGTCGTTGCTGTGATCACCCCCAGGCCCCAATGGCTTCACCTGGCCCCGTGGGGTCACGCTCTCAGGTAGGGGCTGCTCCCTGGCAGCTGCGCGCCTTCCTGCCCTTCCTCGGCGGTAGATGCCCCCGTTACTCAGTGTTTCCTCCCCTGGGGTCCCGTCCCGCTTGCCCTCCCCCCCGCCCCGAGCCGCGCCCTTCCAGTGCCCCTCCCTCCCCGGAGCAGGAGCCCACGGTACTCCTTCCGATGGAGCCTCAGGGCTACACTGACCCTGCTCCTGCTGGGCGTGCAGACACGCAGACCATCTCGTGCCGCACAGAGCATCACTCCCACCCACCACAGTGGTGACGTTCTGCTGAGCAGACAATTTAATAACAGTGAACTAAATAAGCCCCAAGATTAAAAGAAAAAATGGTACAAACGAACTTATTTACAAAACAGAAATACAGTCACAGATGTAGAAAACAAACTTATGGTTACCAGGGGGAAAGGAGGGGGATAATAAACTGGGAGATTGGGATTGACACATACACACTACTAGGTATAAAACAGATAACTAATAAGGACCCGCTGTAGAGCACAGGGAACTCTACTCGATACTCTGTAATGAGCTATATGGGAAAAGAATCTATACAAGAGTGGATACATGCACGTGTGTAACTCATCCACTTTGCTGTATCCCTGAAACTAACACAACATTGTAAATTAACTGTACTCCAATAAAAGTTAAAAAATAAACAAAGATAATTTAAAAAATTTAAAATCAATCCATCCATCACAAGAAATAAAGCGCCCCAAACTCAGGGGTCCCCAACTCAGTGGCATTCCTGGGGATTCCGTGCTCTGAAGCAGGAAGACAGGGCACTGCATCTCCCACACCCTCCCGAGAACAGGCAGCCCTGCTGGGTTGAGAGGCAGCACAGACCATTTTGGGTGTGTTAATTCCATCCGTCTACACAGGCAGCATGTGGCTCCCAGTTAAAGAGGGACCTGAATGAGTTCGAAAATGCTGCACGACCACTGAGCCTGAGGATGCAAGAGACCTAGTAACTCAACATCCGCGGCAAATGAGGATGCGTCACAAGCCTCCAGCAGGGACCAAAGGACACCTGCACAGATCTTCCAAGCACATCAAACCTGTCCTCCTCCGTGGGTGTTTATCCTCCACAGAAAGAGCCTCCGCTACGCGGGCCGAGCACCTAACCACAGACATCAGTGACCACGTGGCCCGAGGGCCCTGAATACAGTTGAGTGCTGTCGACCGCTTGGTCCACCTCTGGGTGTGCAGCAGTGGACACTCACGTGCAAAGGTACAGCAGGAGCGGGCGGCCCTGACGTCCACAGACACACCTGCTGCACACCCGCAAGTACCCTTATGACCAGGGACCCGAGGACCACCCTCGTTTACCGTAACTTTGTTTTCAGAGTTATAGTAAATGAGGAAGGGAAGTCCTCGCTCCAAGCAGTGTGTCTGGTCACCCACCTCGTCTGGAACGAGACTGGGCCAAAAGTACTGATCCACGTGGATTCCTGGGTGATGCTGACAGCTCGGCTGGACGGTCAAAAGATTTGGAAGCAACAGGATTTAAAGATTAGCGACAGAAGATCTGGGTGAGGACAGACCTCTCAAAACGGGCACAGACTGTGCTCACCAAGGAAAAGCCCGACAGAGGACACTCACCGCCAGGTGGACAAAACAGCCAGTTGTGGGAGCAGACAGCTCACTGACACCCCCCGCCCCACTCCATGAACAAAGCGGCCATCGAGATGGGGACGGGGCGGTGTGAACAGGCTCGATGTCAGGCCCTGGCCCTGGCTCACCAGCTAGCCCTGCTGGGCCCCCACTTGGCGACTGGACCGGCACCAAAGCCCGGGAGCAGCCGGCCACCTGCCGGCAGGCCCACTACGCGGAGGCCAGAGACACATCCTCACGGGAACGAACCCGTCTCCTGGACGCAGATCTGCCTGCCCTGCCTGTCGGCACCACCCCAGGCAACGACGCTCCACAAGCCCCACAGGACACAGAGCAGGGGCCTTGTGTCCACGCGGCTCCCCGCTGAGACGCAGGCATGAGTCTGTCTGCCAGGACAGCTTAACGCTTTTAACCAGAGCCTGTGACTGGAGCATGCGGGTCCTGGGATGGAGGGGTGGGGATGGGCTGGCGCTCCGCAGCTTTACACCAAGAGCCCCATCACGTGTCTTCCTTCCAGGCCCGGAAAACTCTGGTGGGAAGGCCTCGGAGCCCCGGGGGAGCTGTCTGCAGGCACGCAGCAACGGTCCTCCTGAACGTGGAGAGACCCCCGGGGAGGTCTGCTGCTCTGGAACCCAGGGGCACTCGCTGGCACTTCCTGATGTTTCCGCGTACGGGAAGTGAAGGAACTCGTGACAGAGGCTTCCAAAAACAGCACACTTCAGAAATGAAGGGTGGACCGGGGGGGTGGGCACAGAGTCGGAACAGCACTGACCAGGACGGGGGCCTGCTCTCCGACCACACCCTCCGCCTTCTCAGCACCCGGGGAGCCGCACACCCGTATCCCCGCACCGCATCCCAGGTCCTGTAATCAAACTCCAGCAAGGGTTCCTGTGTATAAAGAAGCCCCTCGGGTGACTTTTAAGTTCATCAAAGTCTGACAGCCCACGGTGTCCTGAGTCCCAGATTTGTCACCATCCTGCCCCCAGAAGGAGGGGACGCAGGGGGCATGGACTTCCCGGCCCAGTGCAGGTCTGGGCTGGAACAAACTGAGAAGGGGCTGGTGTCACAGACAGGACTCGGGTGCTAGTAAGGGAAGACGGGCCAGTTTTCAGAATAAAATGTAGCTTTATTACGACACAGGAAAAGACTACAAGCCATTAGGGAGAAGAGCCAAACAGTCCCTCAAAACGACAGGTGAAAGGGACGCGGAAACATCCCAGTAATAAAATCCACAGCACAATCATTGGAACCTTGTTCTTACGATTTCTGTTTTCAAAGTTATAGCAAACGAAACAGTCACTTCAATTGTCAAAAGAACGGCAATTTTATACGACGAAAGCATCCACACCAAGCAGAACTACAACAGCACGAGGATACGTGATGCAGAAGGAGCGTCCTGGACATTCTGGCGCCGACGGGAGGCCCGAGGCGGCCTGGAGAGGGCCGGGCCCAGCCCCCCTGCCCAGGACACCCAGGGAGGAGAGCCCACCGTCTCACTGTAAAGCGCTGACACGGCAGCCAACGTCTCACAAACACAAGTCACTTTAAACACACTAGCCGGGGGGGAAGGGTCGCCCAGGGATTCCTTAGTGGTCTGGACATCGACATGGGTGGTGGTTTGAAACAGGAAACCATTTTCCTGTATTTAGTAGCTGCATCGGGAGCTGAAAGAAAATAAATTCCCCAACCCATCACGCAGTTCTTTGTTCCTGACGAGGTGACGTCAAAGCAGGACCTCAGCGCGTGGGACGGGGGGTGGGCGCGCGTGCAGGCAGCTGAAGCCTCACCGCCCCCCCCCCCAGGTAGCTCTTCCAGTCACAGGGGAATCTCAGCAGCAGACAGAGAGATAAGTGCTTAGAACACCAGGCCAGAGGGAACAGAGGGTTAACTTCGACATGAAAGTCCAAAAAAACACCCAGAGAAGAGCAACGGCCTCACTGTCTCCTGAATCTTCACATTCTTGGATCAGCGGAGCCCTGGACATGAGTGGGGGGCAGGGGAGGGGTGCAGGGCTGACCAGACCACAGGTGACCCGCCAGAAACCCCGCGGCCAGTACATCTACTCTGTCCCCCGCTCTGCACGGAGGCCCAGGGCTCCAGGGCCGCCTCCAGCCCAGGGCCCTCAGAGCAGCCACGGCGGACAGGCCACGCAGGGCAGGCGCCTGGGCGGCGGCGCCGAGGACTCTGCCAGGTACGACGCCCCCGCTGCAGGACCCCAGCATCTTCCACAGGGAGCAGGAGCCGCGCTGCGCCCAGACCTGAGCAGCTGATGAGCTGGACCTGGTTCACGGTCTGTCGGCTGAGAACCGGCACACGTTTTCAAACAGTGAAAAAAGTTAAAATTTTGTGACGTGGGAAAAGTATATGAACTTCAACTCTCCATGATCGTGTAAAGTTCTACTGGAACACAGCTACGCTCTTCCACGTTACCTGCAGCAGAGACCACAGGGCCCACAAAGCCACAAGCATCTACCACCTGGCCCTTGGCGGAGAGTCCGCTGACCCTGCCGCAGGTGAACGTGTTTCTCTCCAGGAAAGAAGCCTCGCGGTTCAGGGGACACTGGCTCGTCCCCCGTCTCTGGGCTGGAATCTCTCAGAAACGGACAATCTAAGTTTGGGTGTGAACAGACAGATGCATGCGAGACAGCCCACAAGGAACAAGGATGCTGCACCTCCCCCACCAGCCCCTCCCACCAGCTCAGTCCCAGCCTTCTGTCCTGCGGCTACCGGAATGCAAGGCAGGGGCACCCAGAGCCAGGATGCGGCCCCCCTGAAGGCCGCCCGCATCATCCGACACACCCGCCGCCCAGCAGCGACCAGGAGAGTTCGCGGGACAGGTGGCCAGGAAGGAAACACGGGAGGGCAACAGTGAGACCACTGGCAACGCTTCAGTTCCTAAAAGATTAATACGACACAGACCGTTCCCAGCGCAGCCTGATTCTCCTCCACTGAGCCTGGCAGCTCTGACCAGGTCAAAGATGCCTGGGGGGTGGGCGGGGGGCAACAAAAACAGCACCGATGAAAAAGCAAGATCCACTCTCCAGAATAAAAGGAAAACGATCTAAATTTCAGCCTGAACCCAGTAATTCATTCACGTTACCATCATTACGTTTATGAGATTCACCATCGTGGAAAAAGAGAGAAAGGGGGACAATACGCAAACGCCTATTTCTAGAAAACGGGGATTTGCTTCCACATGCAGGATGACGCCACTCGCCTGCAGGACAGAGGCGCTCGGAGGCCCCATGGGGTCTGCAGCTCCACAGGCTCCGGGGCTCACGCCCGAGTCCGCGCTGCGCACGGACACCAGACTCACCAAGAGAAAGACCCGCGAGGGCTGCGTCTCCTCCAGCTCCTGCCTTCTGGGCCACAGCGTGGAACGGCTAGCGCAGGGGCTGCGCCTGCCCCGGATCGCGGGGGACACAGGAGACACTCCGGCGCACGTCTCCTCTGCCCCCCCCCCGCCCACCTCTTGCCAAGTGTCCACACCACGCGACCCCGGGCACCCGGATGACTTCGGGGGACTTGCCGGTGCGCCAACAAGTACTGGCTACTCGTACTCCAGGAACTGTTTGTGATAGAACAGCAGGTACCTGAGGAGGAGAGAGGACAGAGCACGCTGACTTCCTCCTCCCGAGGGGTCGGAGCAAAACCACCCTGACCAGGACAGCCGCGCTCAGCCTGTCACCGCAGAGAAGAGACGGCAGGGAGGCGGCAGGGCCCCCAGGCCACAAGCAGGCCGGCCTCTGTCCACCTGCTGGGCCCTGGCTGTGGCCGCCCCCCGCCCCTGTACACGGTCCCTCTCGGAAGGACGCCGGCCCCGGGTTCCAGCCCCAGCCCCCCCCGCCCGGCCTCCTCACGGCCACCGCAGAGCCTCTCAGGGCTGCCCCACTGCTCGCAGCTCCAAGCCCAGACGCCTGCTGGAGCTCAGGGCAGCTGGTGTGGGGCAGGAGCCCCGCGGACGGCCTCAAGACCGAGGGAGGCAGCGACGAGCAGGAAGGAGCGAACGGGGCACAGAGGGGCGACACGGCCCCGGGGACGCAGGGGACGGACGCACCCCTCGCTGTCCAGCACGTCCGCAATGCTAGCCTTGGTGATGATGGCGTCGTCACACTTGAACCACTGGTCCTTGTGCTGCCGGATGAAGCTGGTGTAGTGGCCACTCTCCAGGGTCCCCTGGTGGTTGACCACCGCAAACAAGGAGTACCTGGTTTGGGGACGGTGGCGGGGGACGGAGGTCACGACCCCGTCCCCACCAGGGACCACAGTCCCCACAGGGCAGCCGCCCAGGACGACACGCTGCTAGGCGACGGGAGCGCGAGGGGAAGGGGCACAGGCCTGCCCGGGGGGTGCTGTCGCCGCTCCACCCTCCCCGCCGCTGCCACCAGGAGGCGCGGGAAAGGGGGGCCTCACCGCGACGCGGGTGGGGGAGGGCTCCCCCCGACAGAGGGTCGGTGGCAGCACGACAGAAAGCAGGGCAGCGGCCAAGGGCAAGCAAGCCCGGCCGCTGCCCCCCACACGCAGCATCTCCTGGGAGACGCAGGTGGGCCTCCCGCGAAGCCCCCAGCCCCACTCACGCTCGAGATGCCAGGAGGTACACAAGGTGCCACTCACTTGTTATCGTTACTGAGACTGTCCACCGGCTGCTGGTACTGTCCGTTCATCCTGCTCTCCTTGCTGTAACCAACAGCGCAAATTCAGGCTCGATTAAAACAATTCACTAACGACCCGCGGTTCAAATGGTATCGTGGGCACCGGGGATGCGCGACACCGGACGCCATGCTGGTGCAGCTTCCACGGGTCCGCTTCTCCCAACAGCTCCATCTCAGGCAGAGATGACCCCCGAGTTACGGTGGGGAAACTGAGACCCAGGCTGGGAAGCAGACTGCCGAGATCGGGGCTCAGAGCCGGCCCAGACCCACGTCTCCCCGCCGACCCCCAGGCAGGCAGGCAGCCTCCCCAGATCCTCCTGGGGCCCCGCCAACACTGGACTCAGGCCTCTGTTGCTTTAAGCCGTGCCCCGCCCCCCCCCCCCCCCCCCCCCGTGGTTATTATTCACTACAGCAGCCCTCCTACCAGGAAGCATCCTGGTATTTTGCAAGGGTAAATTTCAGGCAGACCCTGATACAAAGACTCCAAAACAAGACAAATGAAATCTACAACCACAAAACCACTATGTTGATTTGTATCCAATCTCAGTGCCTGAAACGCCTGAAATGCTGCCCTCAACCAGCTGGTAGGAGGACAGCCTCCCGCACACAGGGACGGTCCTGGGATGAGATCAGGACAGTGAGGTGTCACGGACGAAGTGACATCAGGGCCCACTGGGGCCTCACCAGGGACCTGGTGCCACGCCCACCCGACCACAGACACAGAGGACGAACCTGGAGGCCATGAAGGGGGTCATGTCCAGCTCCAGGGGGAAGGACACGTAGGTGGTGATCTTGCGCCGAAGCTTGGCCGAGTGTTCGAATCGCTGCAGGAGTGGGGGTGGGAAGGCTGTAGGGCTCCTCTGACAGCACAGCCTCTGTGGCTCCCTAAGTGGGCCTTTCCTGCATTTTCTGAACCGCCCTTGGCCAGAGCTAGAGCTCAGAATCCACAGGGCGACATAACCCACAGGGCTCAGCCCAGCCCTGAAATGATGGGCCCAACAGCAGGTGTGGACCTAGCACGGTGCCCGGTGGGAGAAACAGGCAGGGCTGGGGATTTGGTTTTTGTCTTACATCTTTAAAGGGTCATGAAATAAAGAATGAGCAACAGAGACTGTATGATTTACATGTAAAATCAGATCGCAAATACCCAAGACCAGCAAACACACCATCTCTGCTGCATATTCTTTCATAATACTTCATACACATGATTCATATTTGCTACTGGCCCTTCACAGGAAAGCCGTGCTGACCCCCAGACTAGACCTTAATGCTAAGGGTCCTTGCTTTCAAGTAAAAGAAAATCAGAAAACTTGGGGTGAGGACAGAACAACTTGGAGGGGAGGAGCAGTAAATCCCTAACCACCCCCCACCCAGAGTAACTCACCCTATTTTCATTATGAAGCAATTAGTTTTTGATTCACAGGCAAACCTCCCAGCGACAGACACGAGCAGAGTTATTTATAGGCACCACCCTCGTTGCTCCACAAGCACAGATGGACTCTGCACACCCACCCACCCTCAGGCCCTGGACGTGCTCAGGGAACTCACTTTGAGATGGAAACAGGCCACGATGGGCAGCTTCTTCATGGTGAGCTGCTTTGTGGACTCCTGGTAGCTATGGCAACCGCTACACTTGATCTTGGCACTGCTTCCTAAGTGCTCTGGTCTGGTAAATCTGCAACGCAATGAAAACATGTATTTTTAGGAAAAAAAGATGGGAGCGGTAAGAGAGGAAAAAGAGAAAAGTTATTTCATCACTTGCAGGGGGTTCACTTCCTTCCTAAAAACACACAGGGCTTCCCTGGTGGCACAGTGGTTGGGAATCTGCCTGCCAATGCAGGGGACACGGGTTCGAGCCCTGGTCTGGGAAGATCCCACAGGCCGCGGAGCAACTGGGCCCGTGAGCCACAACTACTGAGCCTGTGCGTCTGGAGCCTGTGCTCCGCAACAAGAGAGGCCGCGACAGTGAGAGGCCCGCGCACTGCGATGAAGAGTGGCCCCCGCTCGCCGCCACTAGAGAAAGCCCTCGCACAGAAACGAAGACTCAACACAGCTAAAAATAAATAAATAAATAAATAAATTTATTAAAAAAACACGCACACAATTAGGGACGTTTATAACTTTACAATGAAAAAGCTATTCCTTCCTTTCTCTTCTCTATCACTTCAAAAAATATTTATCCTCAACTTTTTTGGAAAATGAAAGTCTGGTGAAGTCAAAATAATTTTCTAACTACCGTAAGACCCAGCAATCAAATTTGTCCCTGAAAAGTGAAAACCAGCATTCACACAAAAACTGTACACGAGTGGCTACTGCAGCTTTATCTGTAAAGGCCAAAAAAACCCCGGAAGCAATGCAGACGTCCTTCAGCGAATGAGTGGTTAAGCCGTGTACACCATAGAATACTAGTAAACAATAAAAAGGAACCAACTGGTGATACACACAACCTGGATGAATCTCCAGAGAATTAGGATGAGTGAAAAAAGTCAATCCTGAAAGGTTACATGACGTATGATTCCACGGACATAACATTCTTGAAATGTGGAATTTCTAGAAATGGAGAACAGATTTGCGGCTGCCAGGAGTTAAGGAGGCAACAGGGGTGGGAGGTGCAGGACGTGGGGTTATGAGGGACCCTGCGGGGATGCAAGCGCCCTGCATCTTGACTGCAGGGATGTTGAGATCCTGCTGACCGTGACATTGTGCTATAATTTTACAAGATGTTACCACTGCAGGAAACTGGAGAAGGAGTACACAGGATCTCTCTGGATCGTATCTTACAACTGCACACAGAACTAGAATTATCCCAAAATAAAAAGTTTAATTAAAAACGTTTTCACCACCTTCAGAAAAGGCCACGAGCCACAGCAGGAGGGCGGCCCTGCTGGGTGTGACTCTGGCTGTTAGTCACTAAAGGCCGCGGACCTCCAGCCTCTGCCCAGGGTGGGGGGCGCTCAGGGACAGAAACAGCCCGTCTCCTGGCCATCCCGTCTTCCCTCAGCTTTCATGCGGGAACGTGGGGCCCTGGGGGGCCTGGCTTTACCAGGACTTTCCCCGAGCAGCCACGAGCAACGGCCCCCTCCCCACAAGGCGCGATGCCTCACCTCCGCAGGCAGTCCGTGAGGGTCGTGGTTCCCGACGCGTGGCTCTCTCCGTTCACCACGCTGCCCTCGCTCCCAGGGCTCAGGGGCCAGAAGGGGGTGGAAGAGCCAGGCAGGTCCAGGCTGATGTCCCAGAAGGGGTCGATGGTGGTGGAGACCCCACTAGGAGCAAGCAGGGGGGACAGGTGAGCACCATGGCCCGGGGGTAGCACAGCGACAAGGCCCTGCGACGCTCGGCCAGCAGCACCGGGGCTGCAGAGGCCGCACTTACTGGCACACTTGGCAGGTGACGTCGGACTGCAGCCCCCCCGTGAAGATCTGGTCTATGATGCAGTTGCAGTGGTTAGGGTTGCTGGCCTTCTTCCCGTTATCATCACCTGGCGAGAGACGGCGGCTCTGTGACCCTGGGCCCCCAAGGGGCAGGGCTCGTGCAGCAGGGGGGCCCAGGTCTCCACAGGGGTACGGGAGGGACGCACCGCGCGCTTTCAGTTTTTTCCCCTTGCTCCTCCCTGCGAAGAGCTCCCTGCCGTCCGTCTGGCAGGCGCAGTAACAGGCCCTGAGAAGCAGCCCCGCCCTCACCTGTGCAGCCCTCACCTGTGCAGCGCTCACCTTTGCAGCCCTCACCTGTGCAGCCCTCACCTGTGCAGCCCTCACCTGTGCAGCCCTCACCTGTGCAGCGCTCACCTGTGCAGCCCTCACCTGTGCAGCCCTCACCTGTGCAGCCCTCACCTGTGCAGCGTTCACCTGTGCAGCCCTCACCTGTGCAGCGCTCACCTGTGCAGCCCTCACCTGTGCAGCGCTCACCTTTGCAGTGCCGGTGCAGGACGTCCAGGGCCGCGATGAGGAACTCGTGCGCGTCCTGCTGCTCGTAGCCCGCCAGGTGCCGGGCGTGCGTCCACACCAGGTGCAGCAGCTTGTACGGGATGTGCGGGGACCGGTGCCCCGAGTAGAACTGCTCGGAGAGAAGGAGAGGCACCCTCGTCAGGAGCACGTGCCTCCCTCGAGCACAGACGCCCACGCACACGTCTGCCAGCCGCCCGGCACCTCCTCTGGCGAGCGCAACCCAAACAAGTCATTTCCTTTCCTTTTCGCGCAAACTGTGTTTTTACGTGGAGTTTGAGTCTGCTCATAGTTTTCTCCATTCCCACCATCTGTTCTCTAGAAATAAGCCAAAATGATGAACGGCGACAAACTTTTGTCAAACACACACACATACACTAAAAGGTGGCTTGTACCGTGTGAAACGTGTACCCCCATAAACCTGAACCTAAAAACCAACCTGACAGAGGTGAACTCACCACCAACAGTGCCCTAGTGAGGCCCCCCATCAGCCCGTTCTCCACGGCACCCGTGTCCCCGTTTTGGCCCAACGATATCATTCAGCTTGCTCACTCCTGTGACCCCAGGAGCCGCTGTCAGGCTAGGCTGTAGGTATGTGGGGACTGGCTAAGCCAGGCCAGGAGTCGGGCAACTTCTGAAAAGGGCCAGACCGTGAATCATTCGCAGCCAGACGGGCTCAGGCGGCCGGGGCCCAACAGGGAAACGAGAGGATGTGATCAAAGGCTGACAAAACCAGACCCGGCCGAGTCTGCTGGCCCGGGGCTGACACCTGAAGAACCCCTGGCTCCCCACAGCACCCGAGGGAGCGGCTGGGCTGCAGTCCCGCTCTGAGAAGGGGGGGGTCCCGCCTGCGAGCCCATCGGGACAGAACCTGATGTCCACGGCAGGGGCCCAGAGACAGAGGCCTCTGGTGACACACAGTCAGCAGGGCCGGCGACAGGAGAGCCGCCCGTCCGGTGGACAAAGTCGGAAGGCGGCAGGTGACGGGGAGGGGCCGTCATCTGCCACGTGCACCCGTGAGGCAGCCGCGAGCCTCTGCAGATGACGCAAGTCCCTCACCCGACGGTCCCCCTCGGGAAGGACGTGCGATTCCACAGTCGGCACATCTGTGCACGCTCACAGCCCACCCCGTGACGGCCCGGCCCCCTCCCGGCCCAGGCGCACCTCCTGGAAGAGGGAGGACATCTCGCAGACCAGGCAGGAGCCGGGGCTCTGCATCTCGCAACGGTGCCGGTCGGACAGGAAGAAGTCGCGCAGCAGCGGCGTGTGCGTCAGCGCCTGCACGATGCAGTTCATGAAGCACGTGTTCCCAAGGTTGACGAGGCCGCGGAGACCTGGCAGGCAGAGCGCGGGGCGGGGCCGTCAGGGCCCCGCCCTCGAGAGGCAAGAGGACGCAGGATGGAACCTCCTTCTAACGTCTGTGCCCTACCCGTAGGGAACGTCCCGAGGCTTGCTCGCGCCCACCCCCACCAGCCCCCACTGCCCGAAGGCTCCCAGTAACAACAGGGCAGGTCAGGGAGGAGCCTCTGCAACAAGCTGACGGCCACGCTGCGCCTCCTGCGGCAAAGCCGGAGAACGCGCCTCCACCCGGCCGCGCCAGCCCACCTATGGTGCAGTTGGACGTGATCTTCCGTCGCTTGGGGTTGTGTTTCAGCAGCTCGAGCTCCCGTTTGGTCGGCTCCCACGTTGAAAACTTCTCCCCGACGCCTAAGCGGGTGGAAGGTGCCGTTAGCTACGTTCTGGTCGTGTATCTACGAACCAGTGTGGTGGCAGCACAGTGTTTATCAGATTGTATTTCAAAGGCGGGCAACGTAGGGTCCTTCTAAGGCCCTCTTCCAGACACCTGAAGGAGCTTCTTTCAGAGAGCGTGCCGTGAATAAACCACATTCCCAGAGGAGGAGAGGAGAGCGGGACCTTGGGTGACAGCTGCCCCAGCACCAGCGTCTCCTCAGCCTTAATTCCTCCCTGAGCAGAGGGGACCCGGCACCAGTGCCCACAGGGAGCGCTGGGTGGCGATGGGGATGAAGGGACGGCCGTACCCACCAGAGACTCAAACCAAGGATGGTAGCAGGGCCACCTGCACCCCAGTGCACAGCCCACTCCTCAGAGACACTGGCTCCACGCACCTAGAGCTCAACACACTCTGAAAGACGCACGAGCCTGCTGACAGATGGAACTGTGGAATGATTTCAGAAGAAGCCTACTTTTTCCTGGGACGTGCATTTCTTGGCCCTATGGTTTAACTGTTCTGCACAAAGAAATAACATCCTCAGCCTTAGCCTCACCTGCAACATGACTAAAGTTTGGAGGCAGAAGAGAACAGGAAGTGGACTAAAGAGACTCTTCTCCAGAAAAGATGGGCTCATCGGCTCTGATGACCGACAGCCCTGGCTTGTGTTCCATCCTCTAACATGGCACGTTTATAAAGGAGCACAATTAAGGCAAAAAATTGTAAACCAGATGCTGGGTTGTATGTTCTCTGTGGAGAGATGGTCACAGGCCAGTGGGGCTTTCTACACCTATTACTGTTGTGACCCATGACCGTGTGCTAGAAGTGAAAACAAAAAAGAAAAAAATATCACAGAAACCAAAAACAGGTAGCTGAACAAAAAAGAAAAGAGCTGCATAACGTTCACGTGTGCCGCTGACTATGTGCCAGCGAAGGGACGGGAGTGACGGCACGGCTCCACAGCCACCGCGCAGTCAGTGGGACACACGTGCCGCCCCTGCCCCGTCCCTCGCATGGGCCCCGCACCCTGGTAATAAGGGCGCCTTAGCGGGAAGGGCACTAGAGGAACCTCTTGTCCTGATGAGATGACGCCGGGCGGGCTCCTGGATGGGGACTGGTCACCAGAAAGACCAGCGAAGCTTGGAATTTGCAGCACCCGCACGGCCAGCCCCAACTCCTCCAAGAGAGGGGAGGGGGCTGGAAATGGGGTTAATGATCCATCAGGCCTCCAGGAGGAAGCCCCCATAACATCCCAGTAGCACGGCGTTTGGGGAGCGAACCAGGTGGGTGAACATTCCACACCGAGTGGGTGATGCACCCCAACTCCACGGGGACCCTCCCCGGCCTTGCCCCGTGCCTCTCTCTCTCCATCTGGCTGCTCATCTGTGTCCTTTATCACATCCTTCAATAAACCAGCTAACGTTAAGTGTCTCCCTGAGTTCTGTGAGCTGCTCTAGCAAATGCTCCAGCCCAGGGGCGTCCTGGGAGCCTCCGATCTACAGCCAGATGGTCAGGAGCACAGACGAGAACCTGGACTTGAGACTCCGGCATATGAAGTTGGGGAGGCGGGTCTCGTGGGGCCTGACATCTCCAGGCCGACTGTGTCAGAACTGAGTTGATCCACAGGACACCCAGCCGGCGCCACAGGGAATTTCTTGGCGGGGAACTGACCCTCCCAAAAAACACCTGGTGACCAGAAGTGCCAGGTGTGAAGGGTTCTGTGCAAGTAAAGGAGACTCACGGGAGAGAAACACTCATCACGGAAGAGCTGGGTTGTTCCTACACAGGAAGGAGAGCCTGGAGTTCTCCCTTTACGGCTACAAAGGCACCGCACAGGAAGGAGAGCACACTCCTGAACTAAGGTGCTTCAGCGGTAGATTACTGTATTTTTCATCTGGAAAGTTTAATTCTGTGTTGACACAGATTTAGCATAACCTAACCAGTTAAGAGGTTTTTTTTTTTTTTTCCAGTTAAGAGTTTTAAAAGAGATTCAACAGTAATTTAATGAGAAAGTAGTCTACCCTCCTGGAAGGAATCAGCATACACATCCTGCAGTTACTGAGGAGATGCTTTCTGGGCAGCTACCAGGGACGTGGGAGCACAAAACCCCTCGTCCACCAGACGGGCCAGGGCCCTGCGGACACTGTGTCTGGTTCAGCCCCGTGTCTGTAAAAACGCCCGTCGACTGGACAGCGTAGGCTGGGGGTGTCTCTCTCAAGCCCGGCTGAGCCCTCACAGCAGCCGCAGGCCTGCAGGCACCCGGGCAGGAGGACGGATCCAGGAAGCTGTGGGCACCGCACCTGCCTCCCCTGGCCCCCCGTGAGCCTGCAGGAGGGAGCAGGCAAGTGTAGGGGCTCCTCTCCCTCAACAGAACCCCCCACGCCCTGACAGACAAAGGGGCAGGGAACGCAGGGCTAAGACACAAGCAGGCATGCAGATCTCAGGAAAACCAAACCTTGCATTTTCCAAGCTTTCCGCTGTTCCTCTTTGGCAATGATTTCTATGTCTTTGTCATAAATGTAGTCCTGACACAAAAAGCAGTAGATACCTCCATACATAAGCTCTATGGCTGAAAAGAGAAAAGAGGGAAGAGACAAAATTTAATTAAAAATCGAAAGGTAATGCTTCAGGACACAAATTAAACAAGCAAGTTTCTTAGGCATTTCACTGCACCATTTCTCAAAGCAGAGAATCCCATGATTACAAAAGGTGGTCCCCCCACTTCAGACGGTGTATCCTAAGCAGATGAGGCATGTGAATTTTTTTGGGAAGCTCCGGCCAAGGGTTGAGGAACCTGAGGGAGAAAGAGGTGCCACGACCATACTTTACGAAGGACCCGACCCCCAGGTACCAGGACCCTCCGCCTATCCTCTGAAACAAGGGAAACTCGCATTCATATAAGCCCACGAGGACTCGTGGTGCCCGGATGGGCAGCACAGCCCCAAGCAGACAGCCTGGAGGGCGTGCCCAGAGCTCCCGGTGAGCGGATCCTGCACTTTCTAAACTGCATCTTCCACGGAAACAGGCATGAAACCCAGCCCTTAGTTACTTCCTCACGAAGATAAACAAGAGAAAAGTCCTCGAAGCACCTGGAAGGAACTCGCTCAATTCAACAATTAATAAGAATTCCCCTTACCCTCAGAACGGGAGAAAATATTTGCAAACGCATCAACGGACAAAGGATTCACCTCCAAAATACACAAGCAGCTCATGCAGCTCAATATTAAAGAAACAAACAACCCAATCCAAAAATGGGCAGAAGACCTAAATGGACATTTCTCCAAAGAAGACATACAGATGCCCAAGAGGCACGTGAAAAGCTGCTCAACATCACTAATTATTAGAGAAATGCAAATCAAAACTACAATGAGGTACCACCTCACACCAGTTAGAATGGGCATCATCAGAAAATCTACAAACAACAAATGCTGGAGAGGGTGTGGAGAAAAGGGAACCCTCCTGCACTGTTGGTGGGAATGTAAATTGATACAGCCACTATGGCGAACAATATGGAGGTTCTTTAAAAAACTAAAAATAGAATTACCACATAACCCAGCAATCCCACTACTGTGCATATACCCAGAAAAAAACATAGTTCAAAATGGTTGAACTAGGGGACTTCCCTGGTGGCACACTGGTGAAGAATCCTCCTGCCAATGCAGGGGACACGGGTTTGAGCCCTGGTCCGGGAAGATCCCACATGCCACGGAGCAGCTAAGCCCATGCGCCACAACTACTGAGCCTGCGCTCTAGAGCCCACGAGCTACAACTCCTGAAGTCCGCGAGCCACAACTACTGAGCCCACGTGCCACAACTACTGAAGCCCTCACGCCTGGAGCCCGTGCTCCACAACAAGAAAAGCCACCGCAATGGGAAATGAGAAGCCTGCATACCACAACGAAGAGTAGCCCCCACTTGCCACAACTAGAGAAAACTGGCATGCAGCAACGAAGACCCAACGCAGCCAAAAATAAAAAATTTATTTAAAAAAAAAAAAAAAAAGGTTGAACTATGGACACATGCACCCCAATGTTCACTGCAGCACTATTTACAACAGCCAGGACATGGAAGCAACCTAAGTACCCATCAACAGACAAACGGATAAAGAAGATGTGGTAAACATATACAATGGAATATTACTCAGCCATAAAAAGGAACAAGATTGGGTCATTTGTAGAGACATGGGTGGACCCAGAGACTGTCATACAGAGTGAAGTCTGAATGAGAAAAATAGGTACTGTATATTAACACGTATATGTGTGGACTCTAGAAAAATGGTTCAGATGAACCAGTCTGCAAGGCAGAAATAGAAACACAGATGTAGAAACAAACGTATGGACACCAAGGGGGGAAAGTGGCGGGGGGGGGGGGATGAACTGGGAGATTGGGATTGACATATATACACCAGTAATGTACAAAATAGATAACTAGTAAGAACCTGCTATATAAAAAAAATAAATAAATAAAATAAAATTCCAAAAAAAAAGAGAGAATCCCCTTGACTCAGGCTCACCAAGTGACAGCAGACGTCTGCCAGGCGACGGGACGCAGCTCGGAGCACAAACCCGGCCCCGCCACCTGCCGGCTGCGCACCTCTGAGCTCACCCACGTCCCCTGTGGTGTGACGGGGACAGCAACAGCACTGACACAGGTCTGCACGGTCACTAAGTTCATACAAACAACTAAGCGGCACACACCTCCTGGTAAACGGTAATGTCTTAACAAGTCACGGCTTTTATCATATTTCATGTCTTTTTTTTTTTTTTTTCGGCTGTGTTGGGTCTTTGTTGCTGCGTGCGGGCTTTCTCTAGCTGCGGTGAGTGGGGGCTACTCTTCGTTGCGGTGCACAGGCTTCTCATTGCGGTGGCTTCTCTTGTTGCGGAGCACGGGCTCTACACGCGTGGGCTTCATTAGTTGCAGCACGCGGGCTCAGTAGTTGTGGCTCACGGGCTCTAGAGCACAGCCTCAGTAGGTGTGGTGCACGGGCTTAGTTGCTCCGCGGCATGTGGGATCTTCCCGGACCAGGGCTCAAACACGTGTCCCCTGCATTGGCAGGCGGATTCTTAACCACTGTGCCACCAGGGAAGCCCCCATATTCCATGTCTTAAGGTACAAAGACACAGGTCAATGATACTGTGGTGGAAAGCAGATCTATCAAAACTCAAAGTAGCAATTTCAGAGAATCCCAGGCCTACCCCTGCCCCTCCCTAAAAACCTACAAAATTCCGACAAAGTCTTTGCAAGTCCACGTCGAGGCTGTTTTGGAGACCGGTGCCAGCTGCCCTTGGTTCTGCCTGCTCCTGAGCAGTGTCACTCCTGCGCCGGGGACCAGAGCGAGCTGGCAGAGGCAGGCTTATGGTGGGGACAAGCGACACTTTCAGGGAAGCAGCGGGGTTCAGTGAGAAACAGGCCAGGCTCACGGTGAGGGCAGAGGGAGGCCCCACGTCCCCAGACGAGCCTGCTTCCCACTCGCTGCTTGGGGCTGGGACCACCAGGAGGGGTGGGGGCCGACAGCGGGCGCTGGGGCCCCGGGATGAAAAGAGGAGGAGGCTTGCCTCACCCCAGCCCCACACAAAACTTAACTCCGCAAGGCCAGCGACCTAAATCACAGCTGAAAGTATAAAAACTCAGACACAGACGGGTAAGCGTCACGACCTCAGGTTTGGCAATGGATTCTTAGTCTGACACCAAAAAAGCATGACCAACCAAAGAGAAAGGCTGTTATTGCACACTTAAACTACGGTGCAGTGTAAACATTACTTTTATATTCAGTGGGAAACCAAAAAATTTGTGTGCCTCGCTTTATTGAGATATCTGCGTTATTGAGGTGGTCTGGAACTGAACCCACAGTATCTCCAAGGTCTGCTGGTATCCAAAAGAAATGAAAACATATGTCCACAAAGAAACTCACACATGCAGGTTTATAGCAGCATTTTTCATAAAAGCCAAAGGTGGGAACCCAAATGTCTATCAGTGGATGACTGGATAAACAAACTCTGGAATATCAACACAAAGGAATGCTATGCAACCACAAAGAAATGAACTGACACTTCATGAACCTTGAAAACCTGCGAAGAGATAGAAACAGACACAAAAGGCCATGTGTTGTACGATTCCTTTTATATGAAATATTCAGGACAGGCAAATCCACAAATGAAGGCAGATCAGCGGATGCCAGGGCCCGGGGAGGATTAAATAACAGAGACACGTATTCTTCGAGGAGACGAAAAAGTTTTGAAAATAAAGAGAGATGGTGTTTCCACACACCACAGGGCAAGTGACTAAATGCACTGAACTGTACTGGTTGAAATAGTTAATTGTGTGTTCTCTGAATTTCATCTCAATATGGAATTCAAAAACCCAATGCAACACCTACAGTCAAGGCAGTTCCTCCAGAAAATTATTTCACAGTCAAGATAACCAAGGACAAAACCTTGACTGCATCAGGACAAAAGGCTGAGGAGACAGTCAGTGGTCCCGCGGTACCCAAGGGGGGGTTGGTTCCAGGACCCCCGCGGACACCAGGATCCAAGGATACTCAAGCCCCTTGTAGAAAATGGTGCGGTATCTGCATATAACCTACATCCTCCTACACACTTTAAATCACCTCCAGGTTGCTTCTAATACCTAATACAACGTGAATGCCATGTAACTAGCTGCCTGGACCAGACAAATTCAAGTTTTGCTTTTTGGAACTTTCTGGAATTTGCTTTTCGATCCGAGGTCGGCTGGATCTGCAGGTGCAGAACCCCCGGAAACAGAGGGCCAGCTGCCTGGATGAGGGCGAGACGCTCCCAGTAAGAGAGGAGGCCGTCAGCTCACTCACCCGGGAACCCCCAGCCGACAGGCACCAGGCAGGCGCGTGTCCCCTTCCCTCCAGACACAGGAGGATCTTGAGACGGAGGGAAGCGTCACCCAGTCAGAGGGGAGCCGATACCCCCTCTCATGCCCACATACATACTCACACCCTCTGGGAAAACTAAAATAGCTCTTCCTAGAGGCAGACACAAAGCTAAAAGCACTCCTTTCACAGCCTCTGTGGCTCACTCAGGCAACATCCACGGGCCCCTGTGACTCGACATCAAACAAAAACCTGTATGAAACTAAGAAGCACGAAACCAAATCTTACTCAGTGACCTGGATCCCAACACCGTCCTGCACAGCAAACCTGCCAGCAGCGGGTCAGGACGGGTCCTTCCTCCTGGGGGCCTCTTCTGCCACGTTACACCAGGCAGGGTCACAGGGCAGGTCGGACCGAGGAGCAGAAGCTTTGTCCTCCCACAGGCCGCCAGCAAAGACCCCATAGCTACCGACGTCCTGGTTTTAATTGAACACTCGCAAAAAAGCAGATACTCAGACAAGACTCCCCGTGGGCCTCTCGTGCGCCTCCGCTTCGAAGCCGCAAGCCCTGGGAGAAATCCTTCTAAGAGTCCACGTCAGGCCCCAGTGTTACTCTGTGGGGCTCCCAGAGGCAGGACTCAGCCCAGGAGTCACGGCTCCTCGGCCCTCAAACATCAAGCCGCTGCTCTGAAGGGGCTCTAGGGGTAACGGGGAGCCGCTCGAGATGCAGGGCCGGGGGCGGGCGAGCAGCTTCCCTGCTGGGGCTCCTCCCCCGCCATCTGGACACAGAAAGCTAAGCTTTAGCTCTGTTAACACACACCCACATGCACACATGCACACACGCACACACACAACCTGCAATCAACTCCTGGGCTCTAACACAGCAAAGAGCTCTATCTTGCTCCCATTTTGTGGTTTTGTCTCTTGAAGAAAACCTTCTAAAACTTATTCATTCTGGCCAAAGTAGAGGCAGAGTTTATCAACCAGGCTGATAAAATTAATAAACACATTTCTCGAGTGACTTTTGTAGATGATGCTAGGTAACAATAAGATTCTCAGCCCTTTCCAGTGCAAAGGTGTTTCCAATTTTCCATAACCCTTTTAACCACACAGAATCACAGCCCAGGTGTGAGAGGAGCCTAAGCGGGTCTGGTCCGAGCATCAGGTGGTATTAAGCACAAAGATCTACATTAACTCAACACCACAGAATCCCACCACACCCGTCCTGCCCCATCAGACCTTCCCTCTGGTCCCTCGGGGAGAGACGGGATCGCTGACCCCCGCCCTCCCGGGCGGCCGCCCACCCACAGCCTGTGAAGCACCACCAGGGCCGCCAGCTCTCCTTCCAAAAAGGCCACTTAGCTCCTGGTGACAGGCTGACCCCCAGCACTGGCTGCAAGTTCTCAGCTGCAAATGAAACGAGGCACAACCTCCGGAGATGACCGAGTTTGGACGAGCCCATTCCTACTACTTAAAAGGCCTGAGAATATCTTTCACTGGAAGGCTAGGTCACACCAAGTTATGTTCTAGAAAAGGGTCTGTGGTCTGGACCTTCTGAAAGTGATTTTCTTACAGATATCCTAACAACTTCAGCATCGTTTGACAGAAAACACAATTCAAAACGAGGGAAACATGTAGTGACAACCGTCAGAAAATCAAGCCAAGAGCAAAACTTAGCTTCACGTCACCTCTGGAAGGCACTAGTGTCTGAACATGAAACATGAGCTCACCTCAACGCCAGCCTCTCTGCAGACCCTGACACAACCCTGCAAACCCGTGACAGAAATCGCTAACTTCACCCAGTACCCCCAACCCCACGCTGACACCAATAACCTAAAGCTGCATTTAAGACCTGTGCACATCTTTGCCCGATCTAGTACCTAACCGTGCTTTTCGGAGAGAAAGATGAGTCTCTGACGCTCCGTTGAAGAAAGTCATCGCTCAGGGTTACACGGCTTTATGGGACCTCAGGCGCGCTGGGCACGTGCCCCTCGTGGGTTCAGTTTCTCTCCTTCCTCTCCCCCTGGAGGTCCACAAGGAGTGCAAGCTATTGCAGACAAAGGTGGACTCCCGAGAGAGTGGACGGTCAAGTCCACAGAGCGGGAGTCGGGGAGGTGACCCCAAGGCCCAGGCGGCGGCGTGGGGTCTTACCCAGGTTGTGCCTTTTCGACCTGGCGTGCTCGTGAATGTGCTTCCTCGTGAAACAGCCGAAGAAGACGCAGTGGAGGCACGAGTGCAGCCGGTTCAGGTGGACGCCGCACACGTGACACACGCACGACTTCGCCTGAAATTCAGAAGAGACAGTTAGAAACCAGGGGTTCTCGGAAACGCCAGGGCAAGGTGATCCCAACGGGCACAGCTCGGGAGGAAGGGAAAGCCCGGATTTCCTCTGAAGGTCTCACTGCCTAAAAGGTCGTTTCGTTAATCCTGTCAGTTGCCCCCCAAAAGGCATGTAGGCCATTTAGCTCAGAAGTGGCTCCGTGTAGGAGACCTCGGCCCCTTCTCCAACTCAAAGCCGCTCAGACATAAGCGCCTGGAGCTCCGGGAGCAGTCAAGGTCCTTCCGCATCCGACGGGGGCCCCCAGCCCCAGGTCACCTTTAACCTGCACTTCACTTCCAGTTTGATATTCCAGGTTCCAAGACCACAACAAACCTATCATCAGTCAATCCAGGTGAATATGAATCAAAGCAATACACAGAAACAAGAAAAAGAACGGTTTGTGTCCGAGAACCAGACGACAGAAACCTAAAGTTTTAACCTCAGTGATGATGAGCACCACGGTAAACAATTCTCATCCCCCCAAACCGCCCAGGAACGCCGGCATGACAATTACACCAGTGCCAACTGTGAACCCCTGCAGGTCACCAACGTGAACTCCCAGCCTCTGCGATGACGCCACACGACATAACCCTCTTGCTCTGATGGGGGTGCAGGGAGCTGGGGGTGAAGGGAGGTGGAAGATGAACAGGGCCTGGGAGGTAAGGTCAAAACAGAAAAGGCCCAGAAAACAAAGGACAGCAGCACAGACGTGACACGGACATCGGCGCCGGGTACCGGAGCGATTATGCCGTTTGATCCTCAGCGCCAGCCACGAGGAAGGCCGCGAGCCCTTCTGACATGCGCCTGCTGGTGGCCACACAGCCGGCCCGTGGACTGGGACCTCCTGACCCCACAGGCCACGCTCCCCCACTGAGCCCAGAAGCGGCCCCTCCAAGCCTCACTCCGCACACACGAGACCAAGGCAGGAGCTGCCCAGGGTCAGGCTGACCGTCCACCCTCGACGGAAGCGTGGAGGGCACGGCCTGAGGCCTAGTCACAGACCTCTCTTCACATAGAACTCGAGTCACAGCGTTTCCACCAGAGAAAGCTGCACAGAGACTTGGTAACCCCTCCAGTCTCCAGAAGAGCAGGAAGTGGTGCAGGGGAGTTGGGGGAGGGTGTGCGGATGCTCCCCCAGGACGAGAGCCCCGAGGCTGGAGCGCGGCTCTGAGGACAGAGCAGAGCAGCTGGCAGCCGGCACACAGGGCGGCCAGACCACAGAGCTCCTCGACGCCAGGTGCTCAGCTTGAGAAACGCAAATCCTCACCGGCAGCCACAGGCCAACAGGCCCTGTCCTGAAGCACAGCCTCACGAAAACCTCACGCCCAGGCTGATCTCTCACCTCCACGTACAATTTATCTCTGGACCCAGATGCAACTCTGATCATTACCACCGTATTTCTTCTTGACTAAAAGTCGCTCTCGGGACTCCCCGGGTGGCGCAGTGGTTAAGAATCTGCCTGCCAATGCAGGGTACACGGGTTCGAGCCCTGGTCTGGGAAGATCCCACATGCTGCGGAGCACCTAAGCCCGTGCGCCACAACTACTGAGCCTGCACTCTACAGCCCGCAAGCCACAACTACTGAGCCCACGTGCCACAACTACTGAAGCCCGTGCGCCTAGAGCCCGTGCTCCGCAACAAGAGAAGCCACCGCAATGAGAAGCCCGCGCACCAAAACGAAGAGAAGTCCCCGCTTGCCGCAACCAGAGAAAGCCCACGCGCAGCAACAAAGACCCAACGCAGCCAAAAATAATTAATTAAATAAATAATTAAAAAAAAAAAGAGTCGCTCTTAATGGATAGCCTTTTTTTGACACCAGGAAGACGTTAGCTCTGCAAACCCTGTATGGTCAAGCCCCAACGCAGGCCTCAGCACAGTGGACCCGTGTGTGTGCCCGGGTGGCGCAGGGTGTTCCTGTGGATGGCAGGATGTCCAGCGACATCCTTGGTCTCCACCCTGGGTCGCAGGGGGCGCCTGCCCCCTCCCAGCAGGAACCCCAGCTCTGGGACAATTCCACAGGAGTGCGAGGTTCACTGGAAAGACTTGTCTAAAACACTGCAATACTAGAAATAGTAGTTGTACCATCTATTTATTCTTCCAATGATCAATCTAAGGAATTAACTAACTCTAATTGTTCTCAGTAACACAAGAAAATTTTTATTTTTTATTTATTTATTTTTTAACACAGGGAAATTTTTAAATTACATAATAGTTACTTGATGGGTAACAAATGATGCTTCCCAGTACCCTTGAAATTTTTCTTTTATATAAATATTGTTAGGAACAGATTCCCGGAATCTGTTTACTGCTCACTACAGCTACAGATATAAAGAAAAGATGAAGAGGTATTCCTTATTTTTATCACTCATGATATATTAAATGTGTGATGATTTTATTAAAATTCCTCTATGAACTTAACAAGAAATCCAATTCTGTTTATATAATTCGAGAAAGAACTCAAGACTAGCATTACCCTGAAAATATAGACATATCAAGATAAGTATATAATTTTAACACATCATTTTTTCCCCTTAAAACACACAAAAGCTTTAAAAACAGATCCAAATTAAGCCCTGAATTTTAAATGCATATCTGTATCACCTGTTCCCTTGCAGAACTTCACAAAAGAAAAATCTGCCTAAAGAAAAAAGGCTTCAAGAATTTTAGCTGCACAAAAAGAGAACTACAGAAATTAAACAGAGGCAGATGGGCTACAACCAGAAACAAAGAAATTGGTCACATCCTGAAACAGATCAGGGAAAAGAAAGCCCCAGATATAAACACACACACACAATTTGACTAAACCTTTTTCACATAAATAAAGTCCATGCTCAGGACTCATTTTAAGGCCGTGAATCGAGGCGCCACATGCCCCAGGCGGAAGCGCTCGGCTTAGCTGGTGCTTCCATGAGCGGCAGCTCCCACAAGCCAGTGACTCCAGCATGACGGGCATGAGGAGGAAGGGGAGACAGCTTGGGAATTCCCGCTCAGCAATTCTGGCCCTATCTGAGCACAAAAATGAGTAACGGAAAGAATGGGTTATACACTGTACAAAAAAAGAATCCCCCAAGTCCACTCTGAAACTGACACTGTACACACAAGCTGCGCAGTCTTCTTCATGGGAGGATTCCACCTACCGTAGTAGAAAACACAAGACTACAACGCCTTCATTTTATAATCATCACAGTAGTAACTGATTCAGGCAAAAAAAAAATGGGGGTGAAAAAATATTGGGTCATTCACAATAGTTAAAAGGTGGAAACAGCCTAAATCTCCATTAATGGATCAATGGATACACAAAATATGGTGTATCCACACAACGGAGTACTACCCAGCCATAAAAAACAAAGTACTAATTCACGCTACAACGTGGATGAACCTTCAAAACACGCTAAGTGAGAAAAGTCAGACACCAAAAGTCACATACTGTGTGATTCCGTTTATATGAAATGTCCAGGAGAGGCAACTCCAGAGAAGGAACAGAGATGAGAGGTTGCCAGGGGCTAGAGGAAGAGTGGGGAGCCGATGAAACGGTCTGAAGCTTCACAGAGGCAGCTGGTAATCGTACAACACTGGGAACTCACTGGGTAGTTTAAAGTGGTTAATTTCTGTGTGAATTTCACGTCAATAAAGAAAAAAAATACATCAAAGTATTCACCTGTGTGTATACATATGCATATATGTATGTATACTGGGGTGTTGGATATTTTCAAAGTATCACCCCAGATATTACTTTTGTTAATTAAACGGGAAAAGGTTGTTTTGCAACAGAGAACTCTGGCCAACACCGCCTTAACCAAACTTAACATCCCCAAAAGGAAAAACTGATGAATCCAGATAAATGTACAGCTGACCCTTGAACAACACAAGCTTGAACTGCACGGGTCCACTTATATGTGGATTTTCAATATATATACAAAAAATGTGTAGAACATTATATGCAAGACTTGTAGTGAAGTGGATAGCCTATCCTCACATAGGCAAAAGGTAAGGGATGTTTAATATAAAATAAAGTATTCATTTCTTACTGTTTTATAACTTTGCTTTCAAAGAATTACCATACAGCATGCACCCCTTGCTCCCCCTCTCCTCGTAATCGGAGATACTGCGTATCAGTCTATGATCATGGGTAACTTTTTAACAATGTTTCCAATACTGTATTATGAACATGACTGCAATGCTGTGTACCATAAACATTTTACAATGATTCAATCATTAGTGTACCGGCTAGGCTACTGTATTAATTTGATTACACTCAACTACCATAAAACAATCACACTGCTACTTCTTTGTTACCAATACAGAATTGCTATACCTATAAACTAATATGAATTTCTTTTTCACATTATCTTTTCATTTCTGACGTTAGCTCCATCCCCCAACCTCCATCAACAACCTATGATTTAATCAATCACACCTGTGTAACGATTAATCACTGCCTATTCTTTAAATTAATTAATTAATTTATTTATTTATTTTGGCTGCATTGGGTCTTCGCTGCTGCGCGCGGGCTTTCTCTAGTTGCGGCGAGCAGGGGCTACTCTTCATTGCGGTGCGCGGGCTTCTCATTGCGGTGGCTTCTCTTGTTGTGGAGCACGGGCTCTAGGCACGCGGGCTTCAGTAGTTGCGGCACACGGGCTCAGTACTCGTAGCTTGTGGGCTCCAGAGCGCAGGCTCAGTAGTTGTGGCACACGGGCTTAGTTGCTCTGCGGCACATGGGATCTTCCCGGACCACGGCTTGAACCCGTGTCTCCTGCATTGGCAGGCGAATTCTTAACCACTGCACCACCATTAATCGTGACTATATAATGAAGCCTCCATTAAAACCCTAAATGATGGTTCAGAGAGCTTCTGGGCAGGTGAATGCATCACTGTGCTGGGGGGTGATGCACCCCAACTTCACTGGGACAGAAGCTCCTTTGCTCAGCACCCCCCAGACCTCAGCCTACGAACTCTTCATCTAGCTGCTCACCTGTATTCTTCATAATAACCTTTTTAATAAATGGGTAAACGTACGTAAATGTTTCCCTGAGCCTTGTGAGCCCGAGGAGGGGAGCACAGCCTTGTGACCGGTGTCTGAAGTGGGCGCATCCTGTGGGACTGAGCCCTCAACCTACAGGATTGGCCGCCAACTCCAGGTCGACGAGTCAGACAGTCAGATTTGCGTGACGCCCAGCTGGTGTCGGCTGAGTCTGGAGAATTACTCGGTCGCGCTGGAAAACATGCCCAAATAATTTAGCTGGAGCACGAACTTCAGAGTCAGACTGACCTAATTTCAAGGCCCAGACCTGGCATTTAATCAGTGACCTTGTGCAGGTCAGGAGACTTAACTGCCAAGTCCACCTGAAGTGCACCGTGAGTTCCAAAATGAAACTACGTGAGAGCTGCTTTATAAAACGCAAAATGCTATGTAAATACAAAATAGGATTATCATAAATGAAAAACAAGTGAGCCCAAGAGACGTGGCGCCGCCCAAGGTCGAAGGGCGCACACCTGGCAGAAGCAACCCCGCCCCGCCCGGGACCGACCACCTTAGCCGCTGTTCTTAATTTAAATTTCCGATCACCTCCCAACTGTCCATTACAAGTGCCTACAAGAAGCCGTCGGATTCTCCTAGAACCTCATTTAACCTGTTGCTCCCGCTTTCCTCCCCAGAACTGCTGACAGGTGATGAAAGCGACGGACACACCCTCTGCTACAGGTGCTGCCGGGTTAAGATGAGGCAAGAACAGGCGTCTGTGAGGGCGGTCACCTCCGTCTCTGGAAACCTCAGCTTCCCAACATCTGCTTGACGCCTGCCTCCTCAGGTCTGGGCACTCAAGGCAGCAGGGCCTTCAGCAAAGACACAGCACTGCTTCAGATCTCGCCCGAGGGCTCAACTCAGGTCTGATGCAGCCTCTGAATCGGCTGCCAGTTTGCAGGAAATAGAGCGAAAGATGAATTCGTGCCCCAAGCCTGCAACCAGCAAATCCAGACCCGGGAAATGATCCCGGCAAAGCCCCAAGCTCTTCAGCAGATGCCGTGTGCAGACCAGGGGTGAGGTGACCGAGACACATCGGTACAGCCACGAGGGGACCCCACCCAGGGACGAAAGGCTGGGAGAGCGCTGAGCGGGTGAAGCGCGGGGTCGAGGGCGTGAGGTGTTCTGTGAAGCTCGCGGTGGTAGACGCTTCTCACCTGCACCTGCCACACCAAGTGCAGACCTTAATAAATAAAGGCTTGGGCTTCCTCTTCAAACCTGGAACCACAGCCGTGAACCACGAGTGACACATCAGACAAACCCAAATCGAGGGACATCCTACAAAATACCTGAGCAGTACTCCTCAAACACTCCTCAAAACCGCTAAGGGCATCAAAAACAAGGCAAGTCTGAGAAACTGTCACAACGCACAGGAGCCTGAGACTCAGACTAAATCTCAGGTGGGATCCCAGAGAGGGTTCTGGGACAGATCAGGGAAAAACTAATCAAATCTGAATAAAGTATGACCTTTAGTTAATAATAATGTATCAAACTTGGCCATTAGTTGTAACAAAACATACCAGAGAAATGTAAAAAGTTAACAATCGAGGAGATGGGGGGTTGATACAGGACCTCTGTATTTTTTTTTTTAAATATTTATTTGGCGCGGGGTTTTAGTTGCGGCAGCAGGCTGCTTAGTTGTGGCATGCGAAATCTCAGTTGCGGCATGCATGTGGGATCTAGTTCCCTGACCAGGGATTGAACCCAGGCCCCCTGCACTGGGAGCGCAGTCTTATCCACTGCACCACCAGGGAAGTCCCTCTGTATTATTCTTGATAACTTTTCTGTAACTCTAAAATGACCGTTATTAATTTGCATAGAACTAATAAATACACACACAGATGAGCACAAGTAAAAACTGGGGAAATAGGAATAAATGGGCTGACTGTATCGATACTGACTCGTGGCTGTAACAGTGTATTAGTTTTGCTAGATGTTACCATCAGCGGAAACCAGTTAAAGGTTCTCTGCTATTTTTCACAACAGCTGGTCAATCTACAAATACCTCAAAAGAAAAACTGTTTTCATTTTAGATCTTTTACTTGGAATGGCCTGTCCCCTGCTTAGTATGAATGCTGCAATGCTTTGTTGTGATGATTGGAAAGATCCAATTCATCAATAGAGAAAGCAAAAGTCAATTCTGCAAAGCAAGAAGTTTCGAAAAGGAAAAAAGTTTACTTTAAAAAATGGACATAAAAAAACCAAAAAAAACCCAAAAAAAAAACAAAAACAAAAAAAATGGACATATCTAAAAAATGAACTAAAAAAAAAAAATGACGGACAGGAGACAGCTCTCTGCAGTATTCTCATCACCATCAAGTAAGTGCCTGGCAGAGTCAAAAAATACTAATTTAGTCACTGGTGGAGCCAGTAACGCTGGACATTTCACAGCTCTCGGTCTACCACCTACCAGACGCTGTGTCCTGTCACTTCAGATATTTTGTCTAAGCCAGTGACAGCTGAACTGTTACTCTCCAAAGATCATTTCTACTAAAAAGTTCAAACATAAGAGATTCATTCAGATCTCAGGAGACAGATCTCAGACTCTAGAACTGAAGCAACATTGATAAAGAGAGACGACCAGTAAGAACCCTAGAATAAATCTTCTAAAACACATAGTAAAGTAACACTGACTCAAGATAAATAAGACCATTTTCCACCTGAAATGACCTCCCTTTCCACACCACAACCAAAGGCTTGAACCATACTTCTAAAATACTGACTACCCAGAAACAGAAAGACAAATACATGATATCACTTATATATGGAATCTAAAATACCACACAATGAACTTATCTACAATACGGACTCACAGACATAGGGAACAGACTTGTGGTTGGGGGGGGGAGGGATGCAGTGGGAGGTTGGGATTAGCAGATGCAAGCTAGCATATATAGAATGGATAAACAACAAGGTCCTACTGTAGAGCACAGGGAACTGTATTCAATATCCTGTGATAAACCATCATGGAAAAGAATATGAAAAAGAATGTATACATGTGTGAATGTAACTTTGTTGTACAGCAGAAATTAACACATTGTAAATCAACTAGACTTCAATAAAATAAATTGAAAATAAAATAAAATGAAATACTGACTACAAAAGCTTCCCTCCTCTTAGGCAAATGTTCATAGGCTGACAAGCTATACTGTCCCTTTGTAAAGATACAAAATGGAAGTTAGGGCATTCCACTTGTACTCTATGAAAGTATGCTATCTTAGACTTTTACATTTTACACTTTAAAAAAAAAAACTCTCTACTCTGTTTCCCTTACATAAAACTGCACGTTTTGGGCTTCCCTGGTGGTGCAGTGGTTGAGAATCTGCCTGCCAATGCAGGGGACACGGGTTCGAGCCCTGGTCTGGGAAGATCCCACATGCCGCGGAGCAACTAGGTCCGTGAGCCACAACTACTGAGCCTGCACGTCTGGAGCCTGTGCTCCGCAACGAGAGGCCGCGATAGTGAGAGGCCCGCGCACCGCGATGAAGAGTGGCCCCCGCTCGCCGCAACTAGAGAAAGCCCTCGCACAGAAACGAAGACCCAACACAGCTAAAAAAAAATAATTAATTAATTTAAAAAAAAACAAAAAAATTTGCACTTTTTAAATGCATCTCAGGTTTGTATCAAGTAGACAAATCAAATTTCAATCCCTCAACAAACCAAAACTCAAGCAGTTAAAAGGGTTTTGCCCAAGATTATTCCTTCTTAAAACTGATTACCAGGCTTAAGTTTTATAAATTCTTCGTAAATCCTCCAAACTGAAAGCCTGGGGCGGGGGGGGGGGGGAGAGCAAAATACACAATGCCATTTCCATCCAATGGAATATTAATTGCACAGTTGAAAAGAGTGAGATCTGTATGCATAGGGAACAAATGAAAAAAGGAAACAGTATACACAGCATGTATATTTACAAAAAAAATGTGTAACTTTGCTGTATACGCCTTTGAAGTGTTCTTTTTTTTTTTTTTTGGCCGTACCACACGGCATGCAGGATCTTCCCCGACCAGGAATGGAACACATGCCCCCTGCACTGGCAGTGCGGAGTCTTAACCACTGGACCGCCAGGAAGTCCTGAACTGTTCTCTTTTTAAACACTGAGAACATATTCATGTCATCACTTCTGTAATTACTTTTTAAAACTATGTGGATTCATGAATTTTAATCTTTCTCAGTAAAACTAACATCTCAGCATCTAGAATTATTTACACATTCCTTCACATATGTTTAGGCTACAATTATCTTATGTGTAGGAACTGTCATTGGACATCTACAAATACTGTAAATTTTAAGGCAGGTATTTAGTATCTTGCTATTTGATACCTACTATTTAAATGGCCTTTAAAAATTATGATTTCAATTCCTCAAGACAGAAACCTGGCGTTAAGAGTTAGTTGGCTCTGACTCCACAACAAAAAAACAACCAACACAATCAAAAACTGGGCAGAAGACCTTAATAGACGTCTCTCCAAAGAAGACATACAGATGGCCAGGAGGCATGTGAAAAGATGCTCAACATCACTGTCAGAGAAACACAAATCAAAACTACAGTGAGGTACCACCTCAAACCAGTCGGGACAGCCATCATTAAAAACTCTACAAGGGGACTCCCTGGTGGTCCACTGGTAAAGAATCCATGCGGGTTCGATCCCTGGTCAGGGAACTAAGATCCCACGTGCCATGGGACAACTAAGCCCGCACCACAACTACTGAGCTCGCGCTCCTCAGTGAGAGCCCGTGGGCTGCAAACTAAAGAGCCTACGCACCCTGGAGCCCCCGCCACTAGAGAGAGAAGCCCGCGTGCCGCAACGAAGACCCGACACAGCCAAAAAACTAAAGTAAATATTTTTTAAGAAACCTCTACAAATAATAAATGCTGGGGACTTCCCTGGTGGTCCGGTGGCTAAGACTCCACGCTCCCAGTGCAGGGGGCCCGGGTTCGATCCCTGGTCAGGGAACTAGATCCCACATGCCGCAACTAAGAGTTCTCGTGCCACAACTAAGATCCAGTGCAGCCAAATGAACAAAAAACAAACAAATAACAAATGCTGGAAAGGATGTGGAGCGGAGGGAACCCTCTTACACTGCCGGCGGGAATGTAAGTTGGTGCAGCCACTGTGGAAAACAGTATGACGGTTCCTTGGAAAATTAAAGATAGAATTACCATACCATCTAGCAATCCCACTCCTGGGCTATACCCGGACAAAACTATAATTTTAAAAGATACATGCACCCGTATGTTCACAGCAGCAGCACTATTCACAATAGCCAAGGCATGGAAACAACCTAAATGTCCATCAACAGATGAAGCGATAAAGAAAATGTGGTACGTATATACAATGGAATACTACTCAGCCACAAAAAAGAACGAAATAATGTCATTTGCATCAACACAGATGACCTAGAAATTATCATATTAAGTGAAGTCAGAAAAAGAAAAATACCATATAATATCACTTCTATGTGGAATCTAAAACATGGCACAAATGAACCTATATACAAAACAGAAATAGACTCACAGACACAGAGAACAGACTTGTGGTTGCCGAGGGGTGGAGGGAGAGGGATGGACCGGGAGTTTGGGGTTGGTAGATGCAAACTATTACACATAGAATGGATAAACAACAAGGCCCTACTGTAGAGCACAGGGAACTATATCCAATCTCCTGGGATAAACCGTAATGGAAAAAAAAATATTAAAAAAAAGAACGTCTATATGTGTAAAACTGAGTCACTCTGCTGTACAGCAGAGATTGGCACAGCGTTGTAAATCAACTATACTTCAATAAAGAAAAAAGAGCTAGTCGACTCTGGACTGAAGAGAAAATGGGAGATCTAAAAAAATATGGAATCAGCCCACTTTCTTCCAAAGGGTGCCCGGTCCATAGTTCTTTAAATAGTAGCATTAAGCCCACAAATGTAGAAACAAAAAAAATGCTGGAGCAGGCAAGGTCTGACTTCTGTGCCTCAGAGCATCTAGAAACAGTCCCTTCCCTCCAGCCCCTTTTCTCGAACAAAAAACCTCTCGTAGATTTTCTACCCAAAGGGTTGCCTTAGTCCCCAAATTTTGTGCCAAGAAACCTTCAAGATGGTTTCCTGTCCTCCAGATTACTGTCCAAATTAAACCAAAATCAGTAATGGTCCAGAAGTGCCAATGCTTCTCCACTTTGTGGTGACGTACTTTGGTAAAAATATTTACCACGGCTACAAGAAGTGCTCTGTATTTTTGAGGACAAGTTGCTGGAAAATTTTAGAGTCACAGAAACCGTTCAAGAAGACAGAAGGGATTATTTAAAACAACGTTACCTGTCCCTCAAAGTGTCTTTATATTCAAAATAGAACACAGACTGGGTTAAGTTATAAAAACCAGAAGAACAGAAAATTCCTGATGTCTTCATTTCCCGTTTCCATTTTCACACACAAACCCTCAAGTGGTAAGACACATGCCAGAGACATCCAGTAGCTCTGAGTCCTCAATCAGGAAACATTTTTCCATTCAGAAAATTATCAAATCTGATCATGCTCTTCTCACTCTGTCCATCAAAAGAAAAATCAAAGTTTGGATATAAAAATCATAACCCACCTCTACTTAAGAGGAGACAGACTTTTAACCCCTGTAATTTCACTGTAGCTGAGACCTCACTGAAGCTTCTTTGAGCAACCTCAAAGAAGTTTAACTTAGGTTGAAGTATTTCATAGACAACTTCCTGGTGTTAAAACCAAACTACTGGGCTTCCCTGGTGGCGCAGTGGTTAAGAATCTGCCTGCCAATGCAGGGGACATGGGTTTGAGCCCTGCTCCAGGAAGCTCCCACATGCCACGGAGCAGCTAAGCCCGTGTGCCACAACTATTGAAGCCTGCGCGCCTAGAGCCTGTGCTCCGCAACGAGAACCCACCGCAGTGAGAAGCCCGTGCACCGCAACGAAGAGTAGCCCCCGCTCGCCACAACTAGAGAAAGCCCGTGTGCAGCAGCGAAGACCCAACGCAGCCAAAAATAAAATAAATAAAATAAACTTATTAAAAAAAAAAGCAAACCAAACTACTAAGCCTGCCCATCTGCTGAGAAACCTCTGCAAACTGCCAAACGTGCATTACTCACTGTTCACCATTCCTCAAACCAAATCCTCTTTGCCTGGATCACTAGGGTTGTAGAAATGCACAGGACCCCCCAACATTCAGGGAATGACAGATGGAGGACATAAGGATTCACTGCTGGGATACGACCATAAAGCACTGCAGCATGACAGAGCCGAGTTCTAAAACAGGTTCTCACACCACTTCTTGTCTGTCTATAGCTCAAGTTCTTACTAGTGAGTAATACAGACGTGGTTCAACAGCTTTCAAACTAAGCAACTGACATTTGAAGATTAATCCAAGCCACATATAAGCAAAAAAGAAAAAGAAAAAGTGATCCTTTCCTCAGGAAATTCAGCAAAGTTAACGATGGGTTAAACTTGACTCAAGTTAAAAATTACAGGGGTGGGGGGCGACAAGGAGGGAAAAAGCAAAAGGGCAGGGGCTCCGTCCTCAACCCAACGTGGAGATGGGTCACATGCATACTGACCAACAAATAACGTGGAGCAGTAACGCGATTATCACCTGAAAAACAGTATCAACCAGGCGATTTCATTTTAAGGACACACAATTCCACCAGCAAGAATCTCACTCCCATCCTCGTAGAAATCTGTTTCATCTCCGACTTTAGCTCATCCTAACAGGCAGTGCTTCCCAACATCAATATTGATAAAAATAAAGAAAACTGGTGCTTAACATTCTCTACATGCTCAGCAGATATTAGTTTTCCCATAAAAAAATGCTACTCAAGGTGGACACTGCCTAACACAGCGCCTGCTCTCAGGCTGCGAACTGCAAAATCGCGTTGCACGGTAAAAACAGCTTCTTCAGGTAAGATAAATAAATAATGTCATTTTCTGATTTCCAAATCACTAATAAGCCTAACCGCTTAGATGGTACCTACGCCCGAAAAACAGGACACTGTGTACCGTTTCCTCAGTACCTCAGGGAGGCGCCCCAGTCCCACCTGCCTTTAGACAGTCTTTCCTTTAAACCCGCTCCTGCGCAGCCACAGGGGACCCCGCCAATCCCCGTCGTGCCGGGAAACACGCGACTCTAAGCGGCAGAGCCGGCTGGTTTCTAGGACTCGCGGCGCTCTGCACCTGCGCCCGTGCACACCTGGGGGGAGCTGGCGCGTCCCGGAACGTCCCTGCGGACCCTGGGCCCGGGGGTGCCACGCGCCGAAATGGGGGGCGCGCGTCCCTGCGGACCCTGGGCCCGGGGGTGCTCCGCGCTCAAATGGGGGGCGCGCGTCCCTGCGGAACCTGGGCCCGGGGGCGCCCCGCACTCAGAGGGCGGGGCGGGGGTCCCTGCGAACTCTGGGCGCTCGGCGGCTGTACCGCATCCCGGTGACCCCGCGCCTCCGATCCAGCAACCCCAGGCACCAGCCAAGGCAGCGGAGGCTTTGCACAGCGTGGGCGGCATAGGCCGCGTCCTCTGCAGCTGCGTCCTCTCCCTCTCAGCGCCTCCATACCCGGCCCCACCCCGCCCGGAGGGTCCCTAAGACACGCCCCGCGCTGCAGCGTCGGGGACCCTCCCCCTCCTGCACGGCAGCCCCGGCAGAGACCGCCCTCCGCACGCACGCCCGCGCCCACTCCGCCCCCGCCCGGCGTGCAGGAGGTGGGGGAGGGGACGGCGGAGTGCGAACCCCCCCCCACAGCCCCCCCCCCCACCGCCACCACCACGCAGGGCCGCGCTGCACGGGGCGCACCTTGCGCTTGCGGGCCTCTGCCGAACCGCTCCACACGAAGCACTGGTAAATGGCGCGCAGGTTCTGCTTCCAGTTGTCCACCTTGAAGCTGCCCAGGTGCGCACAGCCCGGAGGCGTCACCACCAGCTCCGCGTCCATGGCCTCGCCGTCCGGCTCGCGCCGGGGCGCCGGCGGAGACGAGGACGACGCCAGCGCGACGCGGGGCTGCGGGCGGCACGGCCAAGGGACAGGCCCGGGACAAAGCGGAGCCGCGCGACCGGGGTGGCGGGCGCCGCCCGCGCTGCGCTCGCGGGTAGCCGAGGCCGCAATGGGGCTACGTCATCGCCGCCGGCGCGCACCGCGCATGCGCCAGCCGCCGTTGGCTCGCCCGCCGCCCCCTCCCCCATGGGCTTGGGCTGGCGATGGGTGGAGCTGGAGAGGCCCCGCCCCTTCGCCCCCACCATTGGTCAGCGGCGGCCGCGTGACGTCCCGCCCCCCGAGGAGGCGAGGCGGGACGGGACCTGTTTGCGCCGGCGGGCGCTGCCGCAGGGGCGGAACTGGCGGGGCGGGGGGGGCGGTCGCTGGGCCGCACCGGGTCGCAGTCCGGTGAATCCGGTCAGGCCGCCCGCACGTAGAATCTGGACTTCCCGATGGGAAGCAGGGAACCACGGACTCGCGCGCTCGATCAGGTTTCGCCGACGCGTCGCTGTCCAGCTCGCGAGCCGCCCATTCACGGCTCCGGGAGCTCGAGTCCCGCGTCCTCCGGGCGGGCTGTGCACCTGCCGGCGGACCCCACAGGTGGGGGAGGTCCGTGAGGACAGGTGCCGGCTTCTCGGGGGCTGCTCACTGCGCCCCGCGCCGGCCCACCTCCGCAGCGAAAAGACGGAGAAATAAAGATGCTGTCGCGGCAGTTAGAGCTCAGGGCCCGGCGGGAGGGATGTGGGGTGAAGCTTCTGTGGTCGGGACGCTGGCCTAGGGCCTCGGTGCCTGCAGCCCCTTCGCCTGGAGCCGGCCCGCCCCCAGCTCGTGGCTTTATCAGACGCCGCCTGCCCAGCGAGGCCTTCTCCACCCTACTGGACCTCACGAGCCCCCGAAATCCTTCATCTCCTTATCCAAAGAATTTATTTACTTGTTCTTTTAATATTTGTTTATTTATTTGGCTACACCGGGTCTTAGTTGCGGCACGTGGGATCTTCGTAGCCCTGTGCGTGATCTTTAGTTGGCATGCGGACTCAGTTGGGGCATCCATGTGGGCTCCAGTCCCCTGACGAGGGATGGAACCCGGGCCCCCTGCATAGGGAGGGAGGAGTCTTAACCACTGGACCACCAGGGACTTCCCTGTTTCCAACGTAGCATGAAAACTCCATGGCGGTAAAGATTTTTGTGCTTTATTAACGTCAGTATCGCCCAGTGCCCAGAGTAGTACTAGTTATATGCAGGTTCTCAAATGTTAATTAGCTAATTAATTAACCCCAAGAAACTTTTATAGGAGAATCTAATAAGATCATTCTCAGAATAAAACACAGGTGAAGTAAGGCACGTTATGGATATGTTAAAGAAAGGTGTATCCGTTTAATAAAAAGTAAACTCGGAAATAGTTAGGAATTACAAATTATATGTGATTCACCTCTATTAATATTAAATGTCATGAGTATTTTAGTTTTACTGTTCTTGCAAATATGATTCGGTTTCAAGAATGTGCCCTTAGGGACTTCCCTGGTGGCGCCGTGGATAGGACTCTGCACTCCCAGTGCAGGGGGCCCAGGTTCCATCCTTGGTCAGGGAACTAGATCCCACCTGTATTTCGCAACCAAGAGTTCACATGCGCAGCTAGGGAGCTCGCCTGCTGCAACTAAGACCCGGCGCAACCAAATAAATAAATAAATATTAAAAAAAATAAAGAATGTGCCCTTAGAATTCAGGCCACTGATATCTATTGATCACATTTTTTTTCAGTATGGTCATCCAACCTTGGGAGAATTTCTATGCTCTCTACTTGGATTATAAATAATGATTTGAAATGCCCTGTAATCAGCCTTATACATAAATAACATTAAAACACGATATATCCTTGAGAAGCAGTTCCGAGAAGAGTCATGGATGAAACTGTTTACCACGGCATTTTGTTTCTAATGGGAAAAAAGCTGAAAACACCCTAAATGACCATTAATAGGCAAATGATTGAGTAAACTATTAACTAGGCATTCTAGGGAATGCTATGCTGCTGTAAAAAGAATGACCTAGGTTTCTAAGTACTAATATGGAAAGTCTATAAGACATACATGAATAAAACAAGTTGCGGAAAAATACAGATAGTATGGTGACATTTACCGAAAAATATTACTGTATGTGAGTATCTATTAAAGGGCTGGGAGAAACAAACAAACCCATCAAACATAGTTAATGTCTGGTGAGGGAGAACTTCATCTATGGCATTTGAATTATTTTATAATAAGAATTAATCATAGTATTTCATACTTAAAAAATCACTAAAACTTGAAATGACAAAATGTTCTAAGGCGGAGAATGGGGACTTGCTCAAGTTCCACAGCATCTAGAGAACAGTCAGGTCCAGAAGTTCCATTCATCCATCCACCCAGAAAACAAGTCAGATCTTAACCTTGAGTTCTGGCTCCACCACTTTCTGCCTGTGTAACAGGAGGCAGATTGCTTATCTGTTAAAATTGGGGTGACACCAACTCAGTGCTTACATTAAAGGGTTACAGCACAGAATAAATGGTAGGTAATCCATGCCAAGCTCTTAGTACGTGCCTGTTGTTTATAAAGGGCTCGAGAAACAGGGACTTCCCTGACAGTACAGTGGTTAAGACTCCGCACTTCCACTGCAGGGGACTTGGGTTCAATCCCTGGTTGGGGAACTAAGATCCCACATGCCGCAGAGCAGCGCAGCAAAAGAAAAAAAAAGAAACATCAGTAATTGATCTGGAAGTTGCTGGGCACTGAATGATTGACAATATCCTACTTTAAGAATGCCACAGTGTAGTGGGATAAATAGGAACACTAGCAGGCAATTGCAGTACAGCCATTGCTCTGTATCCATAGGTACCACATCCAAGGATTCAAGCAACCTCGGATGGAAAATATTTGAAAAAAATGCCAGAAATTTCCAAAAAGCAAACCGTGTGCTGGCCACAACTTACATAGCTTTTACATTGTACTTACAACTATTTACACAGCATTTACATTGTATCAGGTATTATAAGTAATCTAGAGATGATTTAAGGTATACAGGAGGATGTGGGTAGGTTATATATACCACTTTATATAAGGGACTTGAGTATCTGCAGGTTTGTATATCTACAGAGCGTCCTGGAACCAGTCCCTTGAGGATAGTGAGGGATGACTGAAGTATGAAATTGCAGAGATAGAGGAAAGTCCAGGTAACATGAAAACACTCCATGACACCTCTCACCCTAACCCTGCCCAGGCAGTTGCAGTGGAGGGGATCCGGAAATGTTTCCTATGCCTGACCTAAGAGTAGAAGGATGGGCAGGAGCTGGCCAGTTTAAAAATAAGTGATATGGTCAGGTATTTGCCTCAAAAGGCATTTCCCACTATGCATGGGACTAACATGGCCTAAAATGTTATTCTCTATATCTGTTTTTTGTTTGTTTGTTCTGTTTAGTTTTCAATTTTTTTTAAATGTAAACATCCATGGAATTATGCTTTCAACATGGTCAAGTATATCCTATAATCCTCTCTCAGATAACAACTATGAACTCTTTTTTTTTTAATTTTTTATTATTTATTTATTTATTTATGGCTGTCTTGGGTCTTCGTTTCTGTGCAAGGGCTTTCTCTAGTTGTGGCAAGCAGGGGCCACTCTTCATCGCGGTGCGCGGGCCTCTCACCATCGCGGCCTCTCTTGTTGCGGAGCACAGGCTCCAGATGCGCAGGCTCAGTAGTTGTGGCTCACGGGCCTAGTTGCTCCGCGGCATGTGGGATCTTCCCAGACCAGGGCTTGAACCCTTGTCCCCTGCATTGGCAGGCAGATTCTCAACCACTGTGCCACCAGGGAAGCCCACTATGAACTCTTGACAGAATGCAAACACAAATACCTGAAGGCATTGGAGAATGAGCCAAATTGTGAGGAAGTAGACGCTTGGAAGAAAGGACCTGCCCAGAGGAAGAGACCTGTTTTTTATAGCTTATAGACTGTGGACAGGCCACGCTAGCAGGAGCCCAGACAGGGAGGCTGAAGCTCTGATAGAAAACGCACAGTCTTTCTGGACTGAAGAATTAGAGAACAGAGCACAGAACAACTAAAGCCACTGAAAAGCGAGGACAGAGTCAGGGAAGGGGAGCCCCAGAGTCTGTGGATAAGCCACGTCCAAGTTGACCACCGAATCACTTATGTGGGGGGCAAATTCCAGCAGCCCAACTGGAACGAAAAGAAATGAGTGGAGATTTAAGCTGCTGCCCAAGAAATGGTTAAATTGAAAAAAAGAAAGTTTCTGTTTTTTTAAATATAAGATTCAATAGTTTACCCACATTGCTTGATATGGAAATGGTGAGGTTTAGCTGAAACGTGATTTCAGCTCTTAAGTTCAAGTCTTTTTGTGTGTGACGTAAGAAAGTAGTCCAGTTTCATTCTTTTGCATGTAGCTGTCCAGTTTTCCCCACCCTGTTTTGTTTTTTTTTTTGGCCACGCTATGTGGTATATGGGATCTTAGTTCCCCGACCAGGGATTGAACCCACACCCCTTGCAGTGGAAACTCAGAGCCCTAACCACTGGACCGTCAGGGATTACCCCCAACACCATTTTTGGAAGAGACCGTCGTTTCCCCATCGTATATTCTTGGCTCCTCTGTCGTAGGTTAATTGACCATGTCTGAGAGGGTTTACTTCTGGGCTCTTAATTCTGTCCCACTGATCTAGGTGTCTGTTTATATACCAATACCACACTGTTAATCACCCTAGCTCTGGGATACAGTTTGGAGTCAGGGTGTGCTGCCTCCAGTTTCCAGCTTTGCTCTTCTTTCTCAAGGTTTTGTTTTGTTTTGTTTTGTTTTTGGCTATTCAGGATCTTCTGTAGTTCCATACAAATTTTAGAATTATTTGTTCTAGCCTATAAATTTTTGTGAGGCTGTTTTCAGTTCTCTTGGGAATATACCTAGGGATGGAATTGTTGGGTCCATGGTAACTTTATGTTTAACCTTTTGAGGAACCTCCAGACTGTTTTCCACAGCAGCTGTACCATCTTACTTTCCCACCAGCAGTGTATGAGTGTTCCAATTTCTCCACATCCTCACCAGCATGTTATTTTCCTTATTATATTTTTTTAATATTTATTTATTTATTTGGCCGTGCTGGGTCTTAGTTGTGGCACACGGGATCTTTGTTGCAGCACGCGGGCTCTTAGCTGCGGCATGTGGGATCTAGTTCCCTGACCAGATATCGAACCCAGGCCCCCTGCACTGAGAGCACGGAGTCTTAACCGCTGGACCACCAGGGAAGTCCCTCCTTATTATTTTATTTTATTTATTTGTTTGTTTCTTTATTTGTTTATTTATTTTTGGCTGCGTTGGGTCTTTGTTGCTGCTTGCGGGCTTTCTCTAGTTGCGGCTAGCGGGGGTTGCTCTGCGTTGCGGTGCGCGGGCTTCTCACTGCGGTGGCTTCTCTTGTTGCGGAGCATGGGCTCTAGGCGCACGGGCTCAGTAATTGTGGCGCACTGGCTTAGTTGCTCCGTGGCATGTGGGATATTCCCGGACCAGGGATCAAACCCGTGTCCCCTGTAAGGGCAGGCGGCTTCATAACTGCTGTGCCACCAGGGAAGCCCCTCCTTGACTATTTTAGATAAGAAAAGTGTGGTGATTAATATCCGGAAATGTTAAAATTTCACCAAATCATGTTACAACTTTCCAACCAGAATTGTGTTAATAAAGTAATTCCAAGAGTATTATTTGGTTTCAGTTTGAAATTAGTAATGCCCACTACATAAAACACTATAACTGTTATGTCTTAGGGGAAAAGTTTTTCTAGACGCAACAAGTGTCAACTTCTGTCCTGAGGAGGTTGAATGATCACAATTTCTTAATCAGCAGAGTTCACACTCTTCATTTCAACAATCAAACTCATTGTTAAATAATAAACCCAGGAGAGTTGGACATTTTCCATCATGCCTTTGGAAAAAGAGAAAGAGGCCAGTGATCCTTGTGGCCAGATGTAACAGATAAATCTTGGAAGTATCTATTAAGAATACAGAGACTCAGTTACAAGACTCCCTCCAGAGCAACAGACTATCAACTAAGATAACACTGTAGAAATAATGTCCTTCCTGTAGGTTGTTTTGTTTTGTTTTTGCAGACTGTGGAAACAATTTCTAAAGCTTCTGTGTTTGAATAACACTTGCAAGAAAAAATTTATTTTAATCACAGACAGAAGTTGGAAACTGTTATATTCACACCAGTCCCAATTTTGCATCAGAAGATAGGATCTTGTGACCACTCTCAACTTACCATCCTATCAAATTGGATTATTTTAAATTGTTTGTGATTATAACAGATTGTTTAAATAGTTTAGATTATTTAAGATAGGTTATTTTAAATATTTTATGATGCAGAACATTCTCTCTAACCCTTACGTCTTCAATTCTTTCTGAAACTCCCTTTGGTAATTCTTTTTTTTTTAAATTTATTTATTTTTGTCTGCGTCGGGTCTTAGTTGGCGGTATGTGGGATCTTCGTTGAGGCATGCTGGGTCTTTCATTGCCGCGTGGGCTCTTCATTGCGGCACTTGGGCTTCTCTCTAGTTGTGGCGTGCAGGTTTTCTCTCTCTAGTTGTGGCACGCAGTCTCCAGGGCGCCCGAGCTCAGTAGTTGCGGCGTGTGGGCTTAGTTGCCCCCGAGGCATGTGGGATCTTAGTTCCCTGACCAGGAATCGAACCAGCGTCCCCTGCATTGTAAGGCGGATTCTTTACCACTGGACCACCACGGAAGTCCCTGTTAGTTCTTAAGACTTGTAGTTTTTAAGGCCTGGCTCTGAAATGGCCTCCTATTCAGCATCTCGCACAAAGAACATACCTGCAAAGTGCCTTTTTGCTGGCAGAAATGGAGCAAAGACTGAATATGGATCTCACTTAATAGTGAAAAGAACCTGCTATATAAAAAAATAAATAAAATTAAATTTTAAAAAAGGTATTACAGACGTGTGTCAGGCAGTTACAGATTTTGTGATGTTGGTCAGCTTTTAAAATTCGTAACTTGTGATTTCTTTCCTTGGTTGAAATAAATATAATTTTTATACCTAAAAAAAAAATAGTGAAATGAAAGCGAAGAGTGTATAGAATTTTTCTTCTTTGAAACTAATTGGGCTTTCCTGTATTTAACTTTCTTTTGGAAAACACTCAAGATAGTAATAACCTCTCATGCTTCTTGACAACCACTTTCCCATCCACACCTTTGTGTAATTGTCACAGCAGCCCTGGGAAGCAGGCACTAACTTACACGTTGCCCGTGAGGGACCTCAGTGACGCTCAGGGCTTTCATGGCAGAACGAAGACTGGAAGCCTGGTTTTGTCAGGCTTTGAGGAGGGCAGTGATATGAATAGTAATGGCAACAACTAATATTTATTTAATACTTACTAAGTACCAAGCACTGTTCCGTGATATAAATGCCCTCCTAACAGCCCAATGAAGCGGTTACCAAGACTAACTCTATCTCACACTGATGCACCAGCCTCTTTTTTTTTTTTTAAGTTTTTCCTCCCTAACACCTCCTTAGTCTTGCTATTCTTTTTTTTAAACTTTATTTTTTTAATTTAATTTAATTTATTTTTATTTTTGGCTGCATTGGGTCTTCATTGCTGCATGTGGGCTTTCTCTAGTTGCGGCGAGCAGGGGCTACTATTCCTTGCGGTGCTCAGGCTTCTCATTGCGGTGGCTTCTCATTGCGGAGCACGGGTTTCAGTAGTTGTGGCATGCAGGCTCAGTAGTTGTGGCTCACGGGCTCTAGAGTGCAGGCTCAATAGTTGTGGCGCATGGGCTTAGTTGCTCTGCAGCATGTGGGATGTTCCCGGACCAGGGCTCAAACCCGTGTCCCCTGCATTGGCAAGTGGATTCTTAACCACTGTGCCATCAGGGAAGTCCCTCACTCTGCTTTGTTAACTTTATATGTAAGTCAGTAAGATATACTGTGACTTGCCATTTTGTCCCTCTAAAGGACAGTGTTGGGGTGAGGGTTGTAGGGTATGTGATCAGCTCGTGGACATTTTTCTGATTGGTTGGTGGTGAGGTGACAGGGTGATGTTTTGGAAATTAACATTATCAACCTTCTGGTTCCAACTATGCTGGGGTCTACATGCTGGTGGTCAGTATGCAATTAACTTCTTCCACCTGGTGGCGGTTTTAGTGCCTGCAAAACAGTTCAAGGATATGGCTCAGGATCTTGTCTACAGCCCTTGAGGAGGAAATAAATGTCCTTGACTTTGGTTTATGGCTAAACTATTATTATTTTGTCTTGCTTGATTGTTTTGTTTCTGTGTGTGTATATATATATATGTATATGTGTGTGTATATATATATATATATATATATTTTTTTTTTTTTTTCCCCTTTGGCCACACTGCACAGCATGCAGGTTCTTAATTCCCCAACCAGGGATCGAACCCATGCCCCGTGCAGTGAAAGCACGGAGTCTTAACCGCTGGACCTCCAGGGAAGTCCCTTTTTTTTTTTTTTTAACTTCTCTGATTAAAATTTTCTTTTTGGGACTTGGGGAAGGCCTAGGAGGCTAAAGCTTTTCTACAAACAAGAAGCAGGAGACATGGGGGACATGCCGCCAGGAAGTCCCCACAGGGTCCTGCTCAGTTTCAGTGCTATAAACCCACTTGTGGCTTCCACTGCCAACTGAAAAGAGTCCAGTCCGACCCGATCTACTTCCCCACATCTCATGTCTCATCCTCACAGTAGCCCAATTAAAGAACTGACCATTCTGTCTGTTCCTCTGTGCCCTTGCTAATGTCCCAAGGGTGAAATGGACGTGTCCGAATTCTCCTATCCTTCCAAGTCCCACACGGATGTCTCCTCTTCCATGCAGCCTTCTTGGATGCACTTCCTAGCGCCATCTCCTGGATTCCCACAGCAGTGTGACTGAAACTCCCCTACACTGCATACCATTTCCTCCTGCCCCAGCTACATGTGGACTGTATATTCTTCTCTCTCCCCAGGTCATGCGTGTCTTGTGGGCCAGAGCTGTGCCCGTATTTTCCTTGTGCTCCCACAGTACCCTGCACACAGTAAGTGCTGCATAAGCATTGGTTGAATGAATACAAAGGAAATGGGAAGTGAGGAAATGCGGTGCGTTTCTCCACAGACGACGCCATGATCCAGGAGAGCGCCTGTCAGTACTCCTCTGAGCGCTCACGATGTCCTAAGGCCAGGCCTGGACTTCTGGGCTCCACGGAGCTGAGCCCCAGGCTCCTGGGCTCACACTGTGTGCTTTTCCACCCCGCCCTCACCTCCCATTTTATCTCATAGATCAGATGGTTTAACTGACACAGAAATGTCATGGACCCTGCTGTGCCATGGCTGATGGGGCATCTGTGGGCAGCAAGCGTACAAAATAGGTTTTTATAGATACTTAAACAGAATGTGTGAGAGTCATAAGTGTTTTCAAAAACCCAAAATACCTTCTCAGTGGCTGAAAGTCTAAGTTGCTAAATGGCAGAGGCTGCAGCTTTTTGAGCCCTGACAACTTACTGCCTTCCTGGGAGAAACCTTGAGATCAAAGCTTTTTTATCTCAGAGACAGAATTTCCCTGCCTCACAGAGGGATGTGACCATCTCAGGAATACAGACATGCTTAGAAATATACAGTCTCTTTTTTGGATAAGTCTGTGCTAAAACAATAGAGAAATATTGAAGTGAGCAGCTCTCTTTTTCTTTAGCCTACTTAAATGTCCTCTATAAACAGCGAAGGGGAAATGGAGTTGCTTTAGGAAGGGGTTTCTTTAGAAGAATATAAAGAATGGAAAGAGTCTACTCTGCGTAGCCAGAATTACTTATGCACAATTCTAGTGAGAGGCACTTGGCAAGGGTAGCTGGTAAGACTGGAAGAAAGGGACAGACTAGCAACGTCCCCCGGGAGTCCCAGTACAGACGCCCCCTAGTGCCCGGTGGAAGAAGAATGGGCCCGCTCTGAGTGGCACTGTCTGCAGGCACCGTGCCCCACTTGACGCTGGAGCCCCAGGCAACTGGGCCAGGCCTTTGTCCTGGCTTCATAGTCAAAAGGTCCTCACATTTTTTTGTTTGTTTTTTTCAAACTATTTTTTTTTTTTAAACTTTGGGTTTTTTAATTAATTAATTTATTTATTTTTGGCTGCGTTGGGTCTTAGTTCCTGTGTGAGGGCTTTCCCTAGTTGTGGCAAGCGGGGGCCACTCTTCATCGCGGTGCGCGGGCCTCTCACTATCGCGGCCTCTCTTGTTGCGGAGCACAGGCTCCAGACGCGCAGGCTCAGCAGTTGTGGCTCACGGGCCTAGTTGCTCCGCAGCATGTGGGATCCTCCCGGACCAGGGCGCGAACCCGTGTCCCCTGCTTTGGCAGGCAGATTCTCAACCACTGCGCCACCAGGGAAGCCCTGGTCCTCACGTTCTGACTGCAGAGTCACAGAGACACTGACGGGAGAGAGACAGGTGTGGCTCCGCATGGCACCTACACTCCTGTCCCAGCACAGCCTCTGGGGCAGCTGTCTGTGAGTAGATTTCCCGTGAATTCTGTAATTCTCCTGTAAACAACACAAATACATCACACTGTATTTGTGTGTTAAATTGCGTGATTTCTTAAATGGAAAACTTACAAATGTTCCATAAGTACTGTAATCCCATTTGGGGATTTTTTTCCATGTATTAAATACACCCAGAGGCTCAGAAAGTGGAAGTCCTGGGACTGAATATAGGAGAGAGGAGCAAGTCGGACCATGTCTCATGAAGGCAAGATTCAGATGCAGCAACCGTCAAATGGATTTATTCTGATTCAAACGAAACCCAAATTGTTCCTGGTGAACGTAAAATTGGATTGGCTTCTTAGGAGGCCTCCCACACTTTTTGCACACACCTGAGGCGTGTGTGTGTGCGTGTCTGTGCGTGCACGCGTGTGTTGGGGGGATACTTCTGCGTCCACAGGACCGAGTCAGAGGGCTGACTCCCTGGGCTCGACGTAGGGACAGCCCCGTCCTGGCGCCGCGCTCTCTTTCCGGAAGGGCCGGGTGGCATGGCTGTCTCCAGGGATGTGGTCTCGGCCAGACTCCCGGGTTCAATTCCCAGTGACCAATGTTTCGTTTTTTCCATTTGACAACAGCTCACTGTCTGATACGCAGATGTCTTCCACAGGACTAGAGATACTTGGTGGAAATACCAGAGGGCAGAAGGGCTGTTTGTCAAGGGTAACGTGCCCTCGCTGTGACTCATCTAGCACATTCTTCCAGAACCTTCTGGGGTGGTAGAAATGTTCTGCATCTGGTGGGACTGAGGAACTGAATTTTTAAATTTTTTTGAATTAATTTACATTTAAAGAGCCATGGGTAGCTAGTGGCTACTGTCTTGGACAGCACCGTTCTAGCCCTAGATGCCACGAGCTTCCTGTGGAAAAGTTAGTCTTATTAAAATGTTCATCACATCTGACACAGCCTTTATGGATATTCCTCTTGAATCTTACATCTGATTGAGGATTTGAAGAAATACAGTGTAGATATTATTTTTTAGAATAGGCAACAGGACACTACAGGACACTTTAAAAAGTCTTAAACCCTTCCTTCCAGGGAAGGAATATCACCTTTCTTATTTCTGGGAGTCACAGCACTTGCTTTTCTCTTAAGTTTCAGTGAGGAGCAGTAAAACTCCCCTTCCTGCCAAGAGGCTGAACATGTCCTAGGAACCACAAGTAACAGAACGTGTGTCTATGTCTCTGGCTGACGCAGCAACAGCTTTCTTCTGTTATCAGATCCCTGTTCTTCTGGCCATTTAGTAACCTCGGCAAAACATGGAGCTGGGCAGGAGGTTTCCGGGAGGAAGGGGTGGTCTGACATGTGCACACCACTGGGGAGGGGCCTCGAGTCATCATCCCCCAGTTCCAAGCAGCATCATACAAAGCACATCACTAAAGAGAAGTTCTTGTAACTACAGGAAACCTCTGTAGTTACCGGGAAAACATGTTTTCTTTTCTGCCCTCATCAGAGGAAAGCCCGCTTATGCAACTTCGTATTCTTGCAACAATCACCCCACCAACAGCAATCAAAGCAACAGCTACAGTTTACTGATCACAGCTTACGTGGTTCTTCACAACTGCCTTTGAGGCAGGCAGGGACCTGGGACCCTTTGCTGCAGTGCTTGCACCTGGACATACCTGTCCTCCGGCAGCAAAATACAAGGAAACTATATGGGACTAAACGTAACTGAGTGCATGCACAGTTGGGGTAAATTCTGGACAAAAGATACGAAGAGACCAAAAAACCCAACCGCCACTTTTGAAGAGCCGGGAGCAAAAACAGGGTACTGCGCATGCCCCCTGCACTCAACACCACCTAAGGGGTGGGCAAAACACCTAAGCCACCCCTCTGACCCAACCCCTGGACACATCCCTACCTTCACCCCATGTAAGGAACAAGCCCGCCCCCTCTCAGGGAGCTGGCAAACAAGGGAACCTGTTGTTTGTTCTCCCTCCCCCTTGCTGCATCAGCGGCCCCAATAAAGCCTTGCCTGAATTTCTTGTCTGCCCTCTCATCAATTTCTACTGGTTAAGGAGGCCAAGAACTCTGGTGGGTAACACCTTTGGTCTCACACTTTATTATCTTCATTTTAGGTTGAGAAGCCTGAGGTTGGAGGTGGTAAGAAACTCAACATCTGTCATGTGGGGTTTTTTATTTTTAAATTTTAAACCTTATTTGGAATGAATAATTTTAATTTTAATTTTAAACCTTATTTGGACCACCAGGGAAGTCCCTCTTTGTCCGTGTTTAAATTGAATTGTCCATTTGTTTACTGTTGAGTTTTGAGAGTTCTTTATGTAATCTAGATATGAATCCTTTTTCAGATATATGATTTTCAAATATTTTCTCCTAGTCCGTAATTAGTTTTTGCAGCCCATTAACAGGGTTTTTTGCAAAGCAAAAGATTTTAACATTAAGTCCACATTATCAATTTTTTCTTTTATGGAACATACTTTTAGTGTCATGTGTAAGAACTCGTCAACTCCTAGTTCCGCCAAATTTTCTCCTATCTTCTAAAAGTCTTATAAATTTATATTTTAGGGACTTCCTGGCGGTCCAGTTGTTAAGACTCCGTGCTTCCACAGCAGGGGGCACAGGTTCCATCCCTGGTTGGGGAACTAATATCCCACATGCTGCGCACCGTGGCCAAAAAAAACCCCAAACCCTATAATTTTATGTTTTACATTTAAATTTGGTTCATTTTGAATTAATTTTTACAAAAGATATGAGGTTTAGATTGATGTTCTTTATTTTTTATTTATTATATGTTTTGCCTATAGATATCCAATTGCTCCAGCACCATTTGTTGAAAATGACTCTCCTTTCTGCACTGAATTGCTTTTTCAACTTTTTCAAAAATCAGGTGGACATAATTGTGTGGAGCTACTTCCGGGTCCTCAATTCTGTCCCATTGATCCATGTGTCCATCCCTCGACATCACAAAGTTTGAGCGATATAATAAGGTTTGTAATCAGGTAGAGTGATTCCTCCCACTTCATTATTCTTTTTCAAAATTGTTTTAGCTATTGTAGTTCCTTTGCCTTTCCACATACATTTTATTTATTATTATTTTTTAATTAATTTATTTAGTTTTGGCTGCATTGGGTCTTCATTGCTGTGTGTGGGCTTCTCGTTGCGGTGGCTTGTCTTGTTGCAGAGTGCGGGCTCTAGGCGCGCGGGCTTCAGTAGTTGTGGCTCATGGGCTCAGTAGTTGTGGCTCGCGGGCTCTGAGCACAGGCTCAGTAGTTGTGGTGCACGGGCTTAGTTGCTCCGCGGCATGTGGGATCTTCCCGGACCAGGAATCGAACCCATGTCCCCTGCGTTGGCAGGCGGATTCTTAACCACTGCGCCACCAGGGAAGCCCCTATACATCTTTTATTTATACCTAAGTATTTCCATTTTTAAAAAATTATAGTTGATTTACAATATTGTGTTAGTTTCAGGTGTATGGCAGAGTGATTCAGTTATATATTTTTTCAGATTATATTGCATTATAGGTTATTACAAGATATTGAATATAATTCCATTATACAGTATATCCTTGTTGCTTTTCTATTTTATGTGTAGTAGTTTGTATTCTATTTTCATTTTCATTCAGTTCAATGTATATTTATTTTATTAATTTATTTTTTAAAGTTTTTTTTGATGTGGACAATTTTTTTTAAAGTCTTTATTGAATTTGTTACAATACTGCTTCTGTTTTATGTCTTGGCCCTTTGGCTGCAAGGCATGTGGGACCCTAGTTCCCCAACCAGGGGTCGAACCCTCACCCCCTGCATTGGAAGGTGAAGTCTCAACCACTGGACCACCAGGGAAGTCCCTCATTCAGTTCAATGTATTTTTAACTTGAGACTACCTTTTTGATCCATAGATTATTTAAAAGTGTGTTGTTCAGCTTCCAAGTTTTTGGATTTTCTTGTTATCATTCTCTTATTGATACCCAATTTTTTTTAAAGTTTTTTTTTTTTGATGTGGACCATTTTTAAAGTCCTTATTGAGTTTGTTACAATATTGCTTCTGCTTTATGTTTTGGTTTTTTGGCCACAGGGCATGTGGGATCTTAGCTTCCTGACCAGGGATTGAACCAGCACTCCCTGCAATGGAAGGTGAAGTCTTAACCACTGGACCACCAGGGAAGTCCTGATACCCAGTTTGATCCCATTGTAGTTGGTACACACTCTATAAAATTTCAATTATTTTAAATATGTTGAGGTTAGTTTTTATGGCCAGGATATGGTCTATCTTGATTTATGTTCTGTGAGTGCTTAAAAAGAATGTGTTGTCTCTGGTGTTAGCGGGTGTTCTACAAATCTTGATTAGATCCTGTTGGTTAATGTTATCATTAAGCCTTTCCAAATCTTTGCTGACTTTTTATTTGTTGTATCAAGTACTGAGAGAGGTGTGTTGAAGTCTTCAACTGTAATTGTGGATTTGTCTGTTTCTCCTTTTAGTTCTATCAGATTTTTCTTTGCATATTTTGCACCTCTGTTGTTTGGTGCATAAAGATTTAGGGTTGCTGTATCTTCTTAGGGATTGACTCTTCTATATGTAAGGTACCTTTACGTCCCGGGTAATTTTCTCTGCTTTTTTTTTATTTTTAATATCTTTATTGGAGTATAATTGCTTTACAATGGTGTGTTAGTTTCTGCTTTATAACAAAGTGAATCAGCTATACATACACATATTTCTCTGCTCTTAAGTCAATTTTATCTGGTATTAATATAGCCACTCCTGCTTTCTTTTAATTAACTTTTGCACAGTTTATCTTTTTTCATCCTTGTACTTTCAACCTACCTATACGATTGAGTTTCTTGAAGCTAGCATAGAGTTTGGTTATATTATTTTTATCCACTCTGCCAATCTCTTTTTTTGTATTTAGACCTTTCTTTTAATGTTGTAATTATTAATATGTTAAGGTTTAAGTGTATCATTTTATTCTTTGCTTTCCATTTTTGTTTGTTTGTTTTGTTTTGTTGGCTTTTTTTCTTCCTGTGGGTTAGTTGAACATTTTTGGATTCCCTTTTGATTCATCTATAGTATTTTTTAGTATATCTCTTTGTATAACTTTTTAAGTGGTTGCCCTAGGGATTTCATTATATATACATAACTTATCACAGTCTACTGTTGTCTACATTTTATCAGTTCAAGTGAAATGTAGAAAGCTCACCTCCTTTTGTCTGTTTATCCCTTCGCATTTCTAATTGTTTTAAATATTTCCTTTGCATACATTGAGAACCATATTGGAAAGTGTTATAATTTTTCCTTAACAATTCAACATAATTTAGAAAATTTAAGAGAAGTCTATTTTGTTTACCCATATTTTTACTCTTACAGTGTTCTTTCTTTCTATATCTTAGAACCTAACGTTCTAAGATTCCTTCGTTATCATTGCCTTTCTGTTTATAGCACTTCCTTTAGTCATTTTTGTAGGGTAGGCCTGTTGGCGACAGATTCTCTTAGTTTTCCTTCATGTGATAATGTCTGTTTCCCTTTCATTTCTGAAGGATATTTTTGCTGGATGTAGAATTTTGAGTTGCACTTGAAAAATGTTGCGTCACTTTCTTCTGGCTTCTGGGTTTCTAATGCAAAATCTGCTGTCATTAAAATTTCGCTCTTGTTTTCAGATTTTGTGGATACTTGTGAGGACTTCCATGGTATGTTAATTGACTAAAGTGAATAAAAGCAGTGTGTAGAGTATTATGTTGTTTGTATAACAAGGGACGGTGGGGAGAATGCTGAATATATACATAATTGCTTGACCACACATAAGATGCCTCTGGAAAGACAAGCACAGCTGGCACTGTTACCAAGGTGAAGGAGAAAAATATATTCCCCAAGAGTGCACAGAACGCAAACCGTGACCTTCCGAATTTCCCTCTGGAAGATGGAGGGACCGCACTTAGGCTGGAGGACGCAATTCAGACCTCCGCATCCGGCCCCTCCTACCTGCGCCTTGAGGCGCGCCCGCCCAGCGCGCATGCGCAGCCTCACGGCTGGGCGAGGGAAAAATACGTCACCGGAGAGGCGGGAGGATGGGGTTGATTCGCCATGGCCTCCGCAGCGAGCAGGTAGGGCTGCGGGCGGGGGAGCCTCGGTGGCGAGGGGCGCGAGGTCCCGCCCCGAGCTGAGGCGCGCGGCAGGTCCCGGCTCGAGCTCGTCTCGCCCGTTGAGGGGCGAGAAGTGATGTGGAGGCCGAGCGGAGGCCGCGGACCCGGAGGGGCGCCCGCGCCGGAGTCCGGGCTCAGCGTTTTCTGGATGGGGAGCCGCGCCTTCGCTGAGCTTTGAGCCTCGGTTTGCGCGGCTGCAAGTGGGTGTAGGCAGGCGGCGGACCCGATTTCCCCGATTCCGCGCCGTGCGCGGGTGAGACTGGCGGCACCTAGCCGGTGCAGAGTTAGCGCAGCAGGTACCTTTGTTCGGAGGCAGGGCGGGGTGCTGCCTGCTGCGTACCCGCGGGGTGGCCACGGCATCTCTTGCTCCTCCTGCCCTTGCTCTGCCGTTCCCAAGCTGTGCGGCTTGGACCAGTGTCCTCAGCTGTAACTTTGGGAATAAAACGCCCCCCCCCCCCAATGAGGTTGTCGAGAAGCGTGGTGAGATTGCGCATGGGTGGTACTCAGCTAGCGTTTGGCACAGAATAGGTGCTCAACAAATGGTACCCGTACAACCCTCTTTTTAGTTTCCATTGCTATGGTGATTTGAGAATTGACGAGTTACTTTTGTTACGAAATAGTTAACGAAATAATTTTCGAGCTTCATATACACGTGTTTAGTGAACATAATACTTGCTTCTCTTAATGGAATTACCAGGAAGTGCTTTTCACGTCTTCCAACCTGTGTGTGGGGAAAACAGAGGAAGTCAGTTTCTAGAAAAGTGGCAGATAGAAAAAGGGATCCTCAACTTGGTGATACAGGGATAGAATTAGCAAAAGTGATCTAATTCTTAAGGATAGGCAGGGAACTAACTTTTTTGAGCACCCACCAAAATGACTGTTGTAGATATCTCTTATTCCTCAGCACGAGAGAGTATAGTGAGTGGTATCTCCATATTCTCCAGCCCAGTTTCGGGTGCTGAGAGCACCCACAGCAAATAAGTGAGGGAAGCAGGCTTTTAAAACTAGGCTTCTGTATAAAACAAACTCATTCTAGTACAGGGGTTGCTTCTGAAGAGGTCCTTGCTCAAGAATTTATTTTTTTAAAATATTTTTAAAAAGTTTATTTATTTATTTTTGGCTGCGTTGGGTCTTCGTTGCTGTGCGTGGGCTTTCTCTAGTTGTGTCCAGAGGGGACTACTCTTCATTGTGCGCGGGCTTCTCATGGCGGTGGCTTCTCTTGTTGCGGAGCACGGACTGTAGGTGCGCGGGCTTCAGTAGTTGCAGTACGCAGGCTCAGTAGTTGTGGCTCACGGGCTCTAGAGCGCAGGCTCAGTAGTTGTGGCGCACGGGCTTAGTTGCTCCGCGGCATGTGGGATCTTCCCGGACCAGGGCTCGAACCCGTGTCCCCTGCGTTGGCAGGTGGATTCTCAACCACTGCGCCACCAGGGAAGTCCTGTCTTCATTTATAGTGGAAGAAATGGACTCAGAGATGGGAAGAAATTTAGCACTGAACTAGTAAGGGCAGAGCCAATTCCATGTCACTCCAAAAGCTAGTGCTTGTCTATGTATTTCATTCATTCCTTCACTTCACAGATATTTATTGAACAGCTGGTCTGTACCAGCAGGTGCTAGGTGTTGGGGATACACTGATGGCCAAAGCAGACACAGCCCCTGTCTTCAGGTAGCAACTTGAGTTGAAGTAGCAACTCATAAGCAATGAGTCTAGCAAGGGAGACACACAGAAAATAGAAAATGACCAACTAAATATTGGCTGTGGTCGTGGTACCCGCCATAGGAGACAGTAGAGGGCGCTGTAAGAATATATAATGGGGTCAGTGGCAGCAGGCGGGGTGAGGAGGGACAGGGTCGCCTTTCCTGAGGCGATAGTATTCAGCTGAGACCTTAAGGACTGAGTTGGAGTTAAATTGGGCAAAGAGAAGAGTGAAGAGAAGGAGGGACGCACGTGAGGCCTCGAGGGTCGGAGGGGCTGTGTCTGGTAGTTTCGGAGCGACCCATGTGGCCGGCAGTGGAGAGTGCTTCCAAGGCAGAAGCGGACACAGGTTGGATCCCATCTGAGCAGTGCTGCGCCCCAGGGTTTATTTGCTTCCCAGGACATATAATCAACTCCACAAACCGTGTCTGTGTTCCAACTCCTGGTCTCCTTCTTCAGACATGGTTAGGCCTCTGGTTGCCCTGGGTGGGGACGGATGTGCGAAGGGGCAGAGACCTCAGTGTGACACTTGCTCAGTGTTGGTTACTTGTGTGGCAAAGCTGAATAGACAGGAGTGCCAGTATTGTATTTCACCCTATTTGTCTCTGCTTTGCAAAATTATTTAACAATTTTTAGTCTCCCGATGGTCCAAGTCCTGTGTTAGCTACCTAGGATACAAACGTGTAAGGATAGTTATTAATTTAATTCATGTTTTATTTGCTTTCCATTTAAGATGCTACAGTTGTTTTACCAATATTATTCTTTAGATGTGTTTGTTTACCATCTACTATGTGCTAGGCACTGTGCTAGGGACATAGTGTGAGCAAATAGACATGGTCTGTGTCCTCCTGGAGCTTAAGCTCCCAGTTGGGGCTGGAGGATGGAGAGGGAGGGGGAGCGAGTCAGGGAGATGGGGTTGGAGAGGTAGGCAGGGGTCAGACCATGCAGGCCTCACAGGTCATGCCAAGTATCTGGCGCTTCTCCTAAGGATGGTGGGAGGCCACTGAAGAGTCTCAGTCAGGGAGTAGAACCAGCAGGTGTGTGTTTATGAAAGATCACTCTGGCTTCTCCCTCGGCGGAGGCGGAAGTCGATGGGTGTGAGGGCTGTTTAAAAGGTAGGGTCAGTGGGACTTGGTAATAGGTTCACTCTGGGGTAAGATGGAAGAGGGAGGTTCAGGGCTGATTCTTTTTCTGGCCTGTGTATCTGAGATCGGAACTCAGAGGAAGGACATGAGTTCAGTTTTGAGTAAGACGTCTTTGAAATGATCCAGGTGGGGTGTCACAAAGGTAGGGATGTAGGAGGGTCTGGCACTCACATGACCAGAATGGCTGAGTCTCTAAAGCTCTTGTCAGAGAAGAACACCTTTCCCATTTTTTTGGGGGGGGGGCTGTGCTGTGGGGCCTGTAGGATTTTAGTTCCCTGACCAGGGATCGAACCCGTGAAGCGTGGAGTCTTAACCACTGGACCGCCAGGCAAGTCCCCACCTTTCCTTACTGAGGGAGCTGTCAGGGTGGGACCTGTGAGGTGGTCCAGTGAGAGTAGAATTTCTCGACATTTATGTTGGGGAAAGGTAAAAATAAAATCTTCTGCCAACCTAGGAAATGCTCTCCACAAATGCAAAAAGAAAAGAATTCTGTTATTCAAGCATTAACCGAAACTGGGATACAACACAGGTAATCTGCAAATGAGACTACAAAAACAGAAAAAAAAAAACCCCACCACTTACAGCCCATTACATACGTAATCTCAAGATTAATGGTAATTTGTCCTCTTGTAAAAAGACTAGACAACACCATTTGCTGTATGTGTTTTCATCCTAAATTTACCTGGTGATTGGGGTGGCCGTCTGTGCTAGTCAGTAGCCTTTCTCTGAAAGAAAAATAAAACATCCTTAATTTCTATGAGCAGGTAGTCGAGGTGCCTAGGCTAAACTCCCACGATGTTACCTTAAGAGAGATGGCTCCCAGGCCCTTCAGAAAAAAATTCTTGGGTTTTACTTGTGGCTGGAGCTAGCTTATTTAGCCTTTAAAAAGGTTTGCTTACATACCAAAGGGACAGAGGAAGGATTTACAAACTCTGGGTTTTTCAAAGAAATGCTCTAAGAAGAAGGAGAGAGAAAAATCTCTTTCCCTTTTTGCAACAGGGAAAAGTCAGTTTAAAAAATTTACTTAAACAGTGCAGTAAAATGTTGGACTGGAGCTCTCTCAGTGTGGGAATTGTTCTGGAGATGATCTTTAGGTGAGTTCCATGTAGTTGTGCATCGTTAGGATGCCTGCAGGTGGTCAAATCTAGCCCATAATTCCTTGTACATTGATTTAAAGAAAAATATAGATCCGGATCCTGCTGGTTTCCAGCCAGAACTCTTGTCTCTGGTAGTTAACCCTTCCAGGACTTGTCCTCTTTAATGTCAATAATGTCATTTCTCACTCCTACCCATTGTTAAAAACATAAAATTCAACTGAGTAAATTTTTTTAAAATTAATTAATATATATATTTTTGGCTGTGTTGGGTCTTCGTTGCTGCGCGTGGGCTTTCTCTGGTTGCGGCGAGCGGGGGCTACTCTTCGTTGTGGTGCACGGGCTTCTCATTGCGGTGGCTTCTCTTGTTGCAGAGCATGGGCTCTAGGGCGTGCGGGATTTAGTAGTTGTGGGACACAGGCTCAGTAGTTGTGGCTCACGGGCTTAGTTGCTCCGCGGCATGTGGGATCTTCCCGGACCAGGGCTTGAACCCGTGTCCCCTGCACTGGCAGGCGGAGTCTTAACCACTGCGCCACCAGGGAAGTCCCTAACTGAGTACGTTTTAAAGATCTTACTGGCTTTCTTTGAGTCATGAATCGGGCAGCCTCCCATCTAGCAGATAGAGAGGAGCTCCGAGGAGCTGTACAAAGTGAAAGACTTTTACAGGCAGAAGGAGCGGGAACAGGAAGCTCTACCTGGGAAAAAGCAGGTTGGTTGTGGCGAGGTCACCCCCCTTTAAGGGATGCAGGGGTCCGCCAGGCATATGACCTCACTGTGCTGACCAGGCGATTCCTGATTCCCTGGTTTAAGATTCCATTTCTGGGAGAGGCTGAAACTAAATAAGTGAAGTTTGGTGATGTGGGGCTCAGCATCGGTGACTCCACTTTGAGCATATTTTCTTGTTTTTAACACCGGTTCTTCATATATGAGATATTTGGTAGATAAAGTTAGGATTTTAATGCAGAAATGAACTCTCCACTAATCTATTCTGGAAGGTCATAAATGTGGGGATGGAAATTGAGATTGAATGGCATGTAAATTTAGCTTGGAAGCTGCTTTCCACTCACCGAGGTAGGAAGTTCAACAAACTCTCTTTTAGATTCTACCTGAGCTATCCCTTCCATCTTCTTAAGTTCACAGTAACCTGAGACTTGGCCACTAAACTGCTTGCTGGAGGGAGAGACCGCTGATGGCAGCTGAAGTGATTGAACATTGCTTACCAGTAGTTTGAACTTGTTTGCTGTAATCAGCCTTTTTTCATCATTAGTGTATAGGAATGCAAGAGATTTCTGTGCATTAATTTTGTATCCTGCAACTTTACCAAATTCATTGATTAGCTCTAGTAGTTTTCTGGTGGCATCTTTAGGATTCTCTATGTATAGTATCATGTCATCTGCAAACAGTGACAGTTTTACTTCTTCTTTTCCAATTTGTAGTCCTTTTATTTCTTTTTCTTCTCTGATTGCCGTAGCTAGGACTTCCAAAACTATGTTGAATAGTAGTGGTGAGAGTGGACATCCTTGTCTTGTTCCTGATCTTAGAGGAAATGCTTTCAGTTTTTCACCTAGTATATCTTCTTTGGAAAAGAAAGTTTAGAGAAGAAACAGCTCATTTTTTATCTGGGTTATCTTTTATTCTTGTGTTGCAAGAGTTCTTTTTATATTCTGGACACTTGACCCTTATGAGATACATGATGTGCAAATATTTTCTCCCATTCTGTTGGTTGTCTTCACTTTTTGATAGTTTTCTTTGAAGCACAGAAGTTTTAAATTTTGATGTTCAATTTATTTTTTTCTTTTGTTGCTTTTGCTGTAGTGTCATAGCTAAGAAATCATTGCTTAATCCAAGATCGTGAAGATTTACACTTAAATATTCTTTAAAGTATTTTATAATTTTAGCTCTTACATTTAGGTCTTTGATCATTTTGAGTTAATTTTTATATATTGTGTTCTGTAAGGTTCCAACTTTATTCTTTAGTTTGTGGATATCCAGTTGTTCCAGCATCATTTATTGAAAAGACTGTTCTTTGCCCATTAATTTACCATAATGTAAAAGTCAAAGCCATTCTTTAAAAACTCACTTGTTTGCTAAAAGATTTCTATTTCATTTATGGGAAATGGCTTATGAGCAGTCTTTTTTTAGGTAACTGCCTAATTCTCCTTGAGTGGTTTTTTTCCTTTTGTTTCAAAGAAAATAAAATGAGCAAGTGGGATGTATTCCATGAATGCAAGGTTGGTTCAATATTGGGAAATTGATTAGTATCTTATACAGCATTATTAAGTGTTAGGAACAATGATATGATTATTTCTCTAGATGCTGAAAAGCCTGTCAAAAAATTCAATACCCATTATAATAAAAGCACTTAGAAAATAGAAAAAAAAAAAAAGCCTTTATGCTGTTACATACCCTAGCAATAAACATGGTGAATGTACAAAATATGTTTTCGATTTAAGGTATTTTTCTTCTTTTAATATGGGCTCTGGAATTTGCCAAGTAATTTTTTTCAATTCTGAAAAGGCTCTGAGAGAGAAGTAAGGAGGGGAATATGTATGGGGAAAAGTAAATCTGCCAACAGTGTTTGGTGAAATAAACAAATTGTTTGATGGCTTACTGTGGACATGTCCTGAGGCGACGTGGCCGTGTCCTTAGGGAGCTATTTCGTGGGATGCTGGGAAATAAAGTGATAGGTCACCGGCTAGGCTATTTTAAATGAAAGCTTAGAAGTTGGCTCTGGAAAACCCTCTCAGGTTATTATGCTTCCCTCCTCCTTTATTCCTCCAGAACGTGAGATTCCTTTCCATGTGTTTTCTGGCATTAAAGTCAGGACACTCTAAGTTTTAAGTGGAAGCATTATTAAAAACTGCTTCAGAGTAAAGGGCATTTCCTAGTTAAATTTCACAATTATGTTTTCCAGTTCCAAAAATAACTTGGGGGACTTCCCTGGTGGTCCAGTGGCTAGGACTCCGCACTCTCAATGCAGGGGGCCTGGGTTCGATCCCTGGTCAGGAACTAGATCCCACATGCCACAACTAAGAGTTTGCATGCCGCCATTAAAGATCCCGAATGCCATAACGAAGATCCCGAATGCTGAAACTAAGACCCGGCACAGACAAATAAGTAAATAAATAAATTAATAATAAAAAAAAACCCTTGGAACTCAGAGTGAACCATCACCCTAAATAAACTGTCTAAGAGAGAGAACAGTGGGCAGAGGCAAATAATTTATCTAAATTCATGAGGAAACTAATTTGTTAGAATTTTAAAATAATTAGATTTCAACCATGAGCCTACTTGAAATTAGACAGCATTTAATGTTTAATCCTTTATGAATGACACACTTAAAAATTTTTTATGGTAATAAAATATACATAATTTGAATTTACCATCTTAACCATTTTTAAGTGTATAGTTCAGAAGTGTTAAATACATTTATAATGTTGTGCCACCATCACCACCATCTGTCTCCAGAATTCTTTTCATCTTGCAAAACTGAAATTCTGTACCCATTAAAAAATCACTCCCCATTTCCCTCCCTGCTCCCAGCCCCTGGCAACTCCCATTCTACTTTCTGTCTCTAAGAATTTGACTACTCTAAGTATCTCATGTAAGTGGACTCACACAGTATTTGCTTTTGTGTCTGGCTTATTTCACTTAGCATAATGTCCTCAAGGTTCATCCATATTGTAGCATGTGTCAGAGTTTCCTTCCTTTTTAAAGCTGAGTGATATCCCATTGTATGTACATACCACATTTTGCTTATCCATTCATTGGTTGGTGGACGCTTGGGTTGTTTCTGTGTTTTATCTATTGTGAATAGTGCTGCTGTGAACATGGGTGTACAGATATCTCTTCGAGAACCTGCATTCAATTCTTTTGAGTATATACCCAGCAGCGGAATTGCTGGATCATATGATAATTCTATTTTTAATTTTATTGAGGAACCTCCATACTTTTTTTTCAGTGGCCATACTGTTTTACATTCTCACCCACAGTGCATAGGGTTCTAATTTCTCCATATCCTCCCACTTACCATTTTCTGGTTTTTTGATAGTAGTCATTCTAATGGGTGTGAGGTGGTATCTCATTATAGTTTTTATTTGCATTTCACTAATGACTAGTGATATTGAGCATCTTTTCATATACTTATTGGCTGTTTTTATGTCTTCTTTTGAGAAATGTCTGTTCAAGTCCGTTGCCTATTTTTTTTTTTTTTTTAATTTATTGGGTCTTCATTGCTGCATGCGGGCTTTCTCTAGTTGCGGCGAGCGGGAGCTACTCTTCGTTGTGGTGCGTGGACTTCTCATTGTGGTGGCTTCTCTTGTTGTGGAGCTCGGGCTCTAGGCGCGCGGGCTTCAGTAGTTGTAGCACATGGACTCAGTAGTTGTGGCTCGCAGGCTCTAGAGTGCAGGCTCAGTAGTTGTGGCGCACGGGCTTAGCTGCTCCGTGGCATGTGGGATCTTCCCGGACCAGGGTTCGAACCCGTGTCCCCTGCATTGGCAGGCAGATTCTTAACCAATGTGCCAGCAGGGAAGCCCCCTTTGCCCATTTTTGAATCAGGTTGTTTTTGTGTTTGAGTTTTTGTTTTGTTTTAAATTTTAGCAGTTCTCTATTTTAGATATTGCTCCCTTATTAGGTATATGATTTGAAAACGTTTTCTGCTACCCTGTGGGTTATCTTTTTACTCTGTGAATAGTGTCTTTTACTGCACAACATTTAAAAATATTCATGAACCAATTTATCTAGTTTTTCTTTTGCTACCTGTGTGTTTATAGAGTCTTATCCAAGAAATCATTACCAAATCCAATGTCATGAAGCTTTTGCCTATGTTTTCTTGTAAGAAACATGTTTTAGGTCTTACATTTACATCCTTGATCCATTTTGAGTTAATTTTTGTATAAGGGTCCAATTTTGTTCTTTTGCAAGTGGATATCCAGGTTTTTTTTTTTTAATTAATTAATTTATTTTTGGCTGTGTTGGGTCTTCGTTTCTGTGCGATGGCTTTCTCTAGTTGCGGCGAGCGGGGGCCATTCTTCATCGCGGTGCGCGGGCCTCTCACTATCGCTGCCTCTCTTGTTGCGGAGCACAGGCTCCAGACGCGCAGGCTCAGTAGTTGTGGCTCACGGGCCCAGTTGCTCCGCGGCATGTGGGATCTTCCCAGACCAGGGCTCGAACCCGTGTCCCCTGCGTTGGCAGGCAGATTCTCAACCACTGCGCCACCAGGGAAGCCCCTCCAGTTTTTTTTAAAATTAAATTAAATTAAATTATTTATTTTTTGGCTGTGCCATGTGGAATGTGGGATATTATTTCCCCAACCAGTGATCAAACTCATGCCCCATGCAGTGAAAGCACAGTCTTAACCACTGGACTGCCAGGTAAGTCACTGGATATCCAGTTTTCTTAGCATCATTTGTTTGAAAGACTATCTTTTCCCCATTGAATGGTTTTGACATTCCTGTCAAAAATTATTTGACCATATATGCAAAGATTTATTTCTGGGCTCTCTATTCCATTGGTCTATGTCTGTCTTTGTGCCAACACCACACTGTTTTGATTACTCTAGCTTTATAGTAAGTTTTGGTATCAGGAAGTGGTTCTTCTAGCTTCTTTGTTCTTTTCCAAGATTCTTTTGACTATTCAGGGACCTTTGAGATTCCATGTGAATTTTAGGATGAGTTTTTCTCTTTCTGCAAAAGGCATTGTTGGGATTTTGATAGGGATTGAATTGAATCTGCAGGTTGCTTTGATTGGTATTGACATTTTAATAGTAATAAGTGTTCCACTCCATGAACATGGGATGTATTTCCATTCATTTATGTCTTGTTTAATTTCTTTCAGCAATATTTTGCAGTTTTCATTGTACAAGTCTTCACCTCCTTGGTTAAGTTAGTTCTTAAGTATTTAATTCTTTTAGTTGTTATTGTAAATGGAATTGCTTTTGCATGTATAGAGATACAACTGATTTTTTTGTGTTGACTTTGTGTCCTGCTACTTTGCTGAATAAATTTATTCTAACACATTTTAAACACATTTTTGTGGAGTCCTTAGGGTTTCCTACATACAAGATCATATCACCTGCAAACAGATAATTTTACTTCTTCCTTTCCAATTTAGATGCCTATTATTTCTTTTTCTTTCCTGATTGCTCTGGCTAGAATTTTCAGTACTATGTTGAATAGAGGTGGTGAAAGTTGGCATCCTTGCTTTGTTCCTGATCTTGGAGGAAAAGCTTTCAGTCTTTTACCATTGAGTCTGATGTTTGATGTAGGTTTTTAATGTATGGTTCTTACTGTGTTGAGTAGTTTCCTTGTATTCCTACTTGTTGAGTGCTTTTATCATGAAAGGGTGTTAAATTTTATCAAATGCTTTTTCTGCATCAATTGAGTTGATCGTGTGGTTTTTTCCTTCAGTTGATGTGGCATATTGTTGATCATCTTCATATGTTGTAGGATCCTTGCATTCCAGGAACAAATCCCACGTGGTCAGGATGTGTAATCCTTTTACTATGCTGCTAAATTCAGTTTGTTAGTTTTTTTTGTTGAGGAGTTTGGTGTCACTCTTCAAAAGGGATATTGTTCTGTAGTTTTCTTACAGTGTTTTTTCTTGGTATCAGGGTAATGCTTGTCTCATGGAATGGGTTAGAAAGTGTTCTCTCCTAAAACGGAGGAGTCACTAGCTAGGGCTGCCCTGGGCTGGTTGTGTGCCATGTGGCCAGCACACCAGCTTGGGTGGTTTTGACTTTGAATCAAAGTTTCAGGTGAGGCTCGTCCTCTAGACAGGCCATCTTATCACAATTCCAGTCGTTTAATTTTTGTGTTTCTTTGTTTATCGCCACTCTGTCTGTCTAGGCGGTGAGCTTCATGAGGTCAGGACCCACGTCTCCTTGGTCCATCGCCATGCAACCCCGGCCCCGCCAGCACCCAGTGTGAATGGCATCTCATGTGCCTTAGGTGAACAGGTGAGCCAGAGCCATCCTGGAGCTGAGAGGATGCTCAGCACGTGAGGTGTGGATGTAAAGTAGGGAGCTTGGTCTTTTTACGAAACGCCATTAAAGCTGCCTGTCTGGGGACTTACCTGGTGGTCCAGTGGTTAAGACTCCATGCTTCCAATGAAGGGGACGCAGGTTTGATCCCTGGTCAGGAAACTAAGATCCCACATGCCGCATGGTGCAGCTAAAAAAACCCAGCTGCCTGCCTGGCTGCCTTTGCTCAGTTCCTGTCTGAAATCCTCTCTGGAAATGCTTTATTGCTTTTTTTCAGTTAGCTTATGAGTCGGCAGGACCTTAGCATTTACAAAGTGCTTCCCATGTGGTTTCTCATTGGAATAATCACCCCCATTTTGAAGTTAGGACACTTAGTTGCAGAGAATAAATCTGCTTGCGTCACACAGCAGGGACATGACAGGGTGAACTTGAACCCTGCTCCGCAGTGCCAACTTGGTGCTTTTTCTGCTTTACACCCACAGTGAGCGCCTTGTGTGGTTTCTGTCGAGGGGTCTGGGCCTCTTGTGTGCTCTGGGAAAGAGGGCAAGATCACTCAGGCATCTTCCAGTAACACTAAATTCATTTTATAAAGCACATTAGAAACCAAAATTGTGGGACTTGCCTGGTGGCGCAGTGGTTGAGAGTCCACCTGGCAATGCAGGGGACACGGGTTCGAGCCCTGGTCCGGGAAGATCCCACATGCCGCGGAGCAGCTAAGCCCTTGCACCACAACTACTGAGCCTGAGCTCTAGAGCCTGCGAGCCACAACTACTGAGCCCGCGAGCCACAACTACTGAAGCCCGCGTGCCTAGAGCCCGTGTTCCGCAACAAGAGAAGCCACTGCAACGAGAAGCCCGTGCACCACAATGAAGAGTAGCCCCCGCTCGCCACAACTAGAGAAAGCCTGTGTGCAGCAACAAAGACCCAACACAGCCAATAATAAATAATAAACTAAAAAAAAAAACAAAAAAAAAAACAAAAATTGTTTTTTGTGACAAGGTGTCTAGGTAGCTATCATAAGTGATGTTTTTAAAAACTGAACAAAGACTTTGGCCCATAATAAACGGTTAGCCTCCAGCACCCTGTCCTCGTGTCAGGAGCCCACGCTGCAGGGTCTGGAGCTGTGCTCAGCACCTCTCATCCCACCCTCCCAGGCTGCGCATGCTGTGCAGCGGGGGCCCAGCATCTTACTGGAGAGCAGTGCTCGTTTTCCAGGACTGGATGCTCAGGACCTGGTCTGAAATACTCGCAGGCCTTCCTTTTGGTTCTGTCTTCACTAATGCCAGCCTGCACTCCTTTAAACTGGGGGCCCTAAGGCTGCATCCCAAAGTACACCCCATAGCCCACTCGTTCATGGCTCGTTCCAGCATTCCAGGGAGGGCCTGCTGACCTGAAGGTATCCTCTGGCCTCTGGTCCAAGTTACTCTTCCCTGGGTCAAAAGACTAGAGTAGACATGGGTGCCGGGAACTGCCACTAGCGAAGTATCTGCTGTCTGAGGTAGGATGCTATCTTTTCTTTTCAGTCAGAGACGGCCTTAGCTGCTGCTTCTCATATACTTGAGACCAAGAAAGAGTGGCTTTACTCTGCTTTTACTTTCTGAAATTAGATACGTATTTTCAGATATGGGTCATAAGCATGACCTGTAGCTTACGTCACCTTTAATAGAACAGCTGGCTGTCAGCGCTAACACACAAGAGTGGATGTGGGCTGTGGGAACTGAGCCTGACTGCTTTTGCTGCCAAGCCCTTCCTTGCCCTGTGGCCTCGGTGTTCTGCCGTCCAGTTGGAACCCCTCTCTGCCCTTTAGCCTGATTTTCTTGTGCATAACATGGCAACTTATTTCATGACTAATCCTTCCAGACCTGAGCTCATTATCATTTTTAAAAATTAATTAATTAATTAATTAATTAATTTTATCTTTGGCTGCACTGGGTCTTTGTTGCTGTGCGCGGGCTTTCTCTAGTTGCGGCGAGCGGGGGCTACTCTTGGTTGCGGTGCGTGGGCTTCTCATTGCGGTGGCTTCTCTTGTTGCGGAGCATGGGCTCTAGGGGCGTGGGCTTCAGTAGTTGTGGCACACAGGCTCAGTAGTTGTGGCTCGTGGGCTCTAGAGCGCAGGCTCAGTAGTTGGGGCACACGGGCTTAGTTGCTCCGCGGCATGTGGGATCTTCCCGGACCAGGGCTCGAATCTGTGTCCCCTGCATTGGCAAGCAGATTCTTAACCACTGCGCCACCAGGGAAGTCCCTCATTATCATTTTTCATTTTGGAGGGTTTTCAGATCCCCTCCTTTGGTTTTCACATGTAGCTCTTAATGGTTTAATTTCTATGTGTGGTTTCTGAGTAGATTCTAACAACTTGTTTTTATTGACGGTTCAATTTATTTTATTTTTGTAACTGAGAGAAGAAAGGACTCTTAGGAACAGATTCCATCTGTGAAATGCAATGTAGAATTTTGGCTAAAGGGTGGAGAATGGAACAGATGGCATAAGAGGTGACGTGCCTGCTCCGAGTTGGTTTCTCGGTGACGGTCTTGTTTCTAGTTTGAGGTTCCGAAAGCCTCAGTAGAAAGTAGGAGAGCAGTGCAGACCCACAAACTTTCCGGCCGCCTGGCCCAAGTAACAGGCACCTGTGAAGGGGCTTTTCACCTTCACACTCTTTTGACTTAGGTCTGGAGCTCCGTTGTGTGTACTGCGAGAAAACACAAGCGGACACCTGGGCTCCTGACTTCCTCTCTCTGGTCACTTCCTGTGTGGGGGTGAGTGGGCGTGGCTGGTGCAGGTGGGTGGAGCCTGCCTCCCCTCTCTCCACGTGCCTGTCCTGCTTTTGGCTCTGGCTCACAGCACTGCTGGGCTGACTGTCCCTCTCTGCTATAAGCTCATCTCCAAATGCTGGGACTCGTGAGCAAGATTTTTTTCCCACTCCCTTTTTTTTACCACCAGTCTTGTCTTCCAGTTATATCTGAAACTAGCAGTTTTAAGAAGCATTTTGGTATAAAATGCCAAATATATAAGCATGTTATATGCCATTTTCAAAAAAAACCAGGCCCCTTTTGACCTTGCTTTACATAGGAGATTTATTTCCTGATCTGGAAATGTGGCCAGCCAAGACTTAGTTCCTTTCTTCCACTTGGGAGCTGTCCCTTGTGCTCAGAGAAGGCCCCCAGACACCACAGCAAGTCAGTGGGTCTGAGTTACTTCTTTGTCTAGCTCTCTTGGCCATCATAAGTGCGGAGGGTGAGACAGGAAGGCGTTGGCACAGCTACCTCTGAGAGTCTGGGAGACGCAGGGCCCATCGGTGTGGCCGTGTGTACTGCAGAACAGAATGACATGTGGGAGATCTTTAAGAATTTGAAAAACTCCCAGAAAGAGTTGAGATTGTCTATATTAGCAGCTTCACCTGGTCAGGGGAGTTATGCTGAAGTTGAACCTGACTCTAAAATTAGTGGCTTGCTCTGGGGTGTCTTTTCCCACCATCATCCTGAGTTACTGGGCAAAGCTGCACTGGTTTCTAGTTTACGTTCTGATTCTGTGAGAATTTGCCAGACTGAATGCAGATGCACTCTCCTTACAGAAAGTGGGCTGAGGATGGACCCCCTTAACCTGGTGCCGTATTTGCCTCGGGCAGAGTGGTCCCTGGGGCCAGGAGACCAAGGCTGGCTTGCGATGTTGGGTCAGGTGCTCAAGGAATACCAGACATGTACAAGACGGTGTGTGGTTTCTCTCTTTTCTTCATGTCAAGGGTTGCTGGCTTGGGCTTTGAACAGGTGCATGGAGCTGTGGTTGTCTCAGTGGGGTGCCTTGCTGGGTGGGTTTATCTTCATCCTCTTCCTCCCCTGGGTATGAGAAAGGGGTGGACAGGACATTGTGGCCCTTGTCTGCTCTCTCTTTGCTGTGTTGGCCTCCATGACTGTTGCGTTGGCCGCATTTTGTTTGTTTGTTTCTTTTTTATTTTTTTTAAGTTTATTGAATTGTAGTTGGTTTACAATGTTGTGTTAACTTGTGCTGTACAGCAAAGTGACTCAGTTATAGATACACGTATTGTTTTTCATATTCTTTTCCATTATGGTTTATCAAAGGATATTGAATGTAGTTCCCTGTGCCATACAGTAGGACCTTGTTATTTATCCATCCTATATATACTAGCTTGCATCTGCTAATCACAAACTCCCACTCCTTCCCTCCCCTACCCTTCCTCCCTCTTGGCAACCACAAGTCTGTTCTCTATATCTGTGAGTCTGTTTCGTAGATATGTTCATTCGTGTCGTATTTTAGGTTCTACATATAAGTGATATCATAAGGGTATTTGTTTTTCTCTTTCTGACTTACTTCACTTAGTATGATAATCTCTAGGTCCGTCCATGTTGCTGCAAGTGACATTATTTCATTCTTTTTTATGGCTGAGTAACATTCCACTGTTTGTGTGTGTATGTGTGTGTGTGTGTATACCACATCTTCTTCATCCATTCATCCGTCGATGGACATTTAGGTTGTTTCCATGTCCTGGCTATTGTAAATAGTGCTGCCATGAACATAGGAGTGCACATATCTTTTCAAATTATAGTTTTGTCTGGGTATATGCCTAGGAGTGAGATTGCTGGATCATATGGTAGCTCTATTTTTAGTTTTTTGAGAAACCCCCATACTGTTTTTCGTAGTGGCTGCCAATTTACATTCCCACCAACAGTGTAAGAGGGTTCCCTTTTCTCCACACCCTCTCCAATATTTATTATTTGTATACATTTTAATGATGGCCATTCTGACCAGAGTGAGCTGGTACCTCATTGTAGTTTTCATTTGCATTTCTCTAATAATTAGCAATGATGAGCATCTTTCCATGTGCCTGTTGGCCATCTATATGTCTTTGGAGAAATGTCTATTTAGGTCTTCTGCCCATTTTTTGATTGGGTTGTTTGTTTTTTTGTTATTGAGTTGTATGAGCTGTTTGTATATTTTGGAAATTAAGCCCTTGTTGGTCACATCATTTGCAGATATTTTCTCCCAGTCTTTTCATTTTGTTTATGGTTTCCTTTGCTGTGCAAAAGCTTATAAGCTTGATTAGATCCCATTTGTTTATTTTTGCGTTTATTTCTATTGCTTTGGGATACTGACCTAAGAAAATGGTACAATTTATGTCAGAGAATGTTTTGCTTATGTTCCCTTCTAGGAGTTGTATGGTGTTATGTCTTATATTTAAGTCTTTATAGCCATTTCGAGTTTATTTTTGTGTATGGTGTGAGGGTGTGTTCTAACTTCATTGATTTACATGAGGCTGTCCAATTTTTCCAACACCACTTGCTGAAGAGACTGTTTTTTTCCCTATTGTATGTTGTTGCCTCCTTTGTCGAAGATTAATTGTCCATAGGTCTGTGGGTTTATTTCTGGGCTCTCTATTATGTTCCACTGATCCATATGTCTGTTTTTATGCCAATACCACACTGTTCTGGTTACTGTAGCTTTGTAGCATTGTCTGAAGTCTGGGAGGGTTATGCCTACTGCTTGGTTCTTTTTCTTCAGGGTTGCTTTGGCAATTCTGTGTCTTTTATGGGTCCATATAAGTTTTAGGATTATTTGTTTTAGTTCTGTGAAAAATGTCATGGGTAATTTGATAAGAAAAGCATTAAGTATGTATATTGCTTTGGGTAGTATGGCCATTTTAACAGTATTCATTCTTCCAGTCGAAGAGCATAGGATGTCTTTCCATTTCTTTGAATCATCTTCAGTTTCCTTTACTAATGTTTTGTAGTTCTCAGCATATAAGTCTTTCACCTCCTTGGTGAGGTTTATTCCTAAGTATTTTATTATTATTTTTGTTTTGATGGGATTTTAAAAGGGATTGTTTGTTTACATTCCCTTTCTGTTATCTCATTGATGGTGTAAAGCAATGCAACCAATTTCTGTATATTAATCTTGTATCCTGCTACCTTGCTGAATTTGTTTATCAGTTCTAGTATTTTTTGTGTGGAGTCTTTAGGGATTTCTATTGGGTTGGCCAAAAAGTTCGTTCGGGTTTTCCCATAACATGAAAACCCGAATGAACTTTTTGGCCAGCCCAATGTATATAGTATGTCATTTGCATATAATGACAATTTTACCTCTTCCCTACCAGTTTTTAAAAAAATATTTATTTATTTATTTGGTTGCACCTGGTCTTAGTTGCAGCAGGCAGGCTTCTTAGTTGTGGCTTGCAGGCTCCTTAGTTGTGACATGCGAACTCATGTGGGATCTAGTTCCCTGGCCAGGGATCGAACCCAGACCCCCTGTGTTGGGAGCACAGAGTCTTATCCACTGTGCCACCAGGGAAGACCCTCTTCCCTACCAATTTGAATACCTTTTATTTCTTTTTTTTTTTAAAAAAATGTATTTATTTATTTTGACTGCACTGGGTCTTAGTTGTGGCATGCAGGATCTTCGTTGCGGCATGTGGGATCTTTAGTTACGGCATGCGAACTCTTAGTTGCGGCGTGCGGGATCTAGTTCCCTGACCAGGGATCGAACCCAGGTCCCCTGCATTGGGAGCATGGAGTCGTAGCCACTGGACCACCAGGGAAGTCCCCTTTATTTCTTTTTCTTGTCTGATTGCTGTGGCTAGGACTTCCAATACTATGTTGAAGAGAAGTGGTGAGAGTGGGCATCCTTGTCTTATTTCAGATTGAGATGATCGTGTGGTTTTTGTCTTCTTTTGTTGTTGATGTGGTGTATCACATTGATTGATTTGCATATGTTGAACCATCCTTGTGACCCTGGAATGAATCCACCTTGGTCCTGGTGTATGATCTTTTTTATGTGCTGTTGGATTCGGTTTGCTAATATCTTGTTGAGGATTTTTGCATCTATATTCATCAAAGATATTGGCCGATAATTTTCTTTTTTGATAGTATCTTTGTCTGGTTTTGGTATCAGGGTGCTTGTGGCTTTACAGAATGTCTTTGGGAGTGTTTCTTCCTCTTCAATCTTTTGGAAGAGTTTGAGCAGGATCAGTATAAGTTCTTCCTTGTATGTTTGGTAGAATTTGCCTGTGAAGCCATCTGGCCCTGGACTTTGTTTGTAGGGAGTTTTGTTTGTTTGTTTGTTTTAACAGATTTTATTTCACTTCTAGTGATCGGTCTGTTCAAGTTATCTATTTCTTCTTGATTCAGTTTTGGTGGGCTGTATGTTTCTGCAAAGTTGTCCATTTCTTCTAGGTTGTCAAATTTATTGGCATATAATTGTTCATAGTATTCTCTCATGGTTTTTTTGTATTTCTGTGGTATCAGTTGTGATTTCTCCTCTTTCATTTCGTATTTTGTTTATTTGGGTCTTCTCTCTTTCCCTCTTAGGGAGCCCGGCCATTGGTGTGTTTTTGTTTACCCTTTCAAAGAACCAGCTCTGGTTTTTATTGATTTTTTTTCTATTTTTTTTTAAACTCTATTTATATTTTCTCTGGTCTTTATTATCTCCTTCTTTCTGCTGACTTTAGGTTTTCTTTGGCCACACTTCCTTTTCTTTCTTTCTTTTTCTTGGCCATGCCGTGTGGCTTGTGGGATTTTAGTTTCCCAACTAGGGATCAAACCTGGGCCCTTGGCACTGAGAGCACGGAGTCCTAACCACTGGACCATCAGGGAATTCCCATGTTTGGCCACATCTTCTGTTACAAAACTTGGGATATGGGATTCTGATTCCTGACAAAGTTGGGGTCTCTTTCTTCCTAGTTGTTCATTTAATTAAACCAGAGGGCTTATGAAGCCATAAAAATTAAATTATAGTGAACTGTATGTTTAATGAGTTTGCTTTATGTCATAAACCAGGGCCCCTTTCAGACAACCTTGGAAATCCGATTGCTGGCTTTCAGTTAGTGATGGGTCGTGATGATGCTGGTGCCAGCCGTGTTTACTGATCTCTTACCCTGAGCCAGGGACTGCACACACACTTGTATGTGTTAATTCATCAGACCACAACAAACCTGTTTTTTTTTTTTTTAATTTATTTTTGATTGTGTTGGGTCTTCGTTGCTGTGAGCAGGCATTCTCTAGTTGCAGTGAGTGGGGGCTACTCTTCATTGCAGTGCGCAGGCTTCTCATTGCAGTGGCTTCTCTTGTTGTGGAACACAGGCTCTAGGCACGCAGGCTTCAGTAGTTGTGGCTCGCGGGCTCAGTAGTTGTGGCTCGCGGGCTCTAGAGCTCAGGCTCAGTAGTTGTGGCGCACGGGCTTAGTTGCTCCGCGGCATGTGGGATCTTCCCGGACCAGGGCTCAAACCCGTGTCCCCTGCACTGGCAGGCGGATTCTTAACCACTGCGCCACCAGGGAAGTCCAGCGAACCTGTTTTACAGACAGAGGTGCCAAGGCCTCAGTGTTGCGGCCCTGACCCGGGCTGGTGAGTAGCTGAGCCAGGATGTGAACCCGGCCAGGAGGCGAGGGCTCATCTTTGCAACCCCTGTGCTGCCACTGCCATTAGTTGGTGTTTTCCAGGTGGTCTCTGAAACCTCTGAATTTTTAGAGGCAACAGGGCTGCGTATTGGGGCTTGACCCCTTGTAGCCTTCAGTGAAGTTCTGGCTCAGCCCCAGGTTATGGGTCTGAGACAGGCAGGCTCCACAGGGCTGTGGTCTCCATGGGCCTGTGTCCACCCACAGACCCAGAGGCTGAGCCGGTTGTCCTTTCCTGAGCAGTGTCCCCACCTCCCTGGGCTTCCTGGGCATTGTCTGGGCCCCGGGTGATTTGAGCCAAGCAGGGTGGTCCACCTTGGGACCTACGTGGTATAAGGATCTGGGATTGCCCTGGGGATAAAGCTCTTCCCGCACAGCTGTCCCGCTGGGCTGAAATGTATCCCACAGCCTGCCGTCTTCAGGGGCTGTGCCCTGTGAAGACCCCTAGGCAGCACCCACAGACCCACGGAATGGTGGAGGTGCTCCTGCCTGCTCTAAACCTCTCTGAGTACTACCAGGTGCCAAACAAAGGATCTTTGTTTTTGTTTTTGTTTTTTAAATTAATTAATTAATTTGTCTGCGTTAGGTCTTCGATGTGGCATGCGGGATCTTCCTTGCAGCACGTGGGCTTCTCTCTAGTTGTAGTACACAGGCTTCAGGGTGCGTGGGCTCAGTAGTTGTGGCACACGGGCTCTCTAGTTGTGGTGCACGGGCTCTAGAGCGCAGGCTTAGTTGCCCCACGGCATGTGGGATCTTAGTTCCCTGACCAGGGATCGAACTCGCGTCCCCTGCTTTGGAAGGCAGACTCTTAACCACTGGACCACCAGGGAAGTCCCCAAACAAAGGGTCTTTGGGTCCTCACCTCTCCCCTGGGACTCGGCCCTGCCTGAACGTCCTGTTGAGGGCAGGGGTTGGTGCCAGTAGTACCCGGGTAAAGAGCTTGGCACTTCAGAATCCACTTGGATTGCCAGGGCATCCACGTGTGGGTTTGGCACAGTGTAGGGTAAGAGGGAAATGTGTCCACTTAGCAGACAGTAGCCGGCGTCTTTCAGAAGTAGATTAAGTGGAGGTTGATAGGAAAGCGTCATTTTTGCAGATGTTCGTCCAAGGATGTTAATTTTTTATAGTGATCAAGAATTTGGGTGTATTTGGAAAGGGAGGTGAAAAATTAAGCTAAATACTGAACTAGCTTAGTTGACAGTTCAAACTGGAGCAGAACGTTTTAGCTTAGATCGGGACGGCCCCTCCCAAACCTGGACTTCAGAGTCAAAGCAGCTCAGGGCACAGGCGGATCCGTGCTGGGATCTGTGTGTTCTTGGCTTCATGGTATCCACAGAGTGGGTGCTGTCTTGGGAAGGGAGCAGAGATATGTTTTTAAATATGCGGAGTTGAGGGCTTGGGAGGTGGGCGAGGGCTTTACGCAGTCACCGCAGTGTGATGAATGATTGAAGGCTGCAGGCTTGTTCGCGGGAGCTGTGCGCTTACTCCCAGCCCCTTCCTCCCCTGGAAGCTGACGTGCTGCTACCGTCATAGTCCTGGAGGGCCCGGGGGGGCATCTCAAGGCGGCACGCGTGGTGCTGCTCCCCCGTAGCTCCTCCTCAGCGTTCCTTTAACCCCGTGTCTCCCCTCTTGACTGCTGCTCTGGGCCCAGGGGCGTGGGGGGTGGGAATGAGGAAGGGAGGGGCAGCTGTAGAAGGAACGGGTGTTTCCTAAGCATGGACCCCGCGTGGGAGTGCTCACCACGCTCCCGTGGGCTCCTGATTGGTCAGGCTGACGCAGCTCGCCAGTGGCACTTGGTGGGCACAGGCCACAGTGCAGCAGGGCCTCCACTCCACGGCCTGAGCCTGCGCCCACTGGGCAGAGGGCTGCTTGCCCTGCCATGAGTCCCCCAGGCATCCGGAGGCCTGTGGCCGTGGAGGAGACTGTCCAGGGAGGAGTGTAAGGATCGATGGGTATGGCTCCTTTTTCCTTTTAAAAAAAGTTTTTAGAAAAACTTTTCCAGTTTCATAAATATTGGGAATTGAAAATGATACTGGGTGATATTAAGTTCCTCAAAACAGATTGCTGCAGGAGACTTGGGGCCTCCTTGACGCACTTCAGGAGCTGGTCCTCAGCTGCCTGGGCGACGTGCGTCTGCACCCTGCCACCCGCTCGTGTCCGTGCAGAGAGGAAACTGGTTCCACCACGCTGAACGGTCCACACGGGGCGCAGGGCCTGGGGAGACACTGACGGGCTCAGAGCTGAGGTCCGCACCAGAGATCTGGGGTCTGTGTCAGACTTGGGGGAGGAGGGTTGGTGAGTCCCTGGCATCCTCCCACCTTGTCACTAATTTATCTGGTTTGTCTTCCAGAAAGAGTCTGCTGAGGGCGAGGGTCATGGACTTCATCACCTCCACGGCCATCCTGCCCCTGCTGTTGGGCTGCGTGGGCGTCTTCAGCCTCTTCAAGCTGCTGCAGTGGCTGCGCACGAGAGCCTACGTCCGGAACGCCGTGGTGGTCGTTACCGGCGCCACGTCGGGCCTGGGCCGAGGTGGGTGGTGGGGCAGTGCTGGGGGGCGGGCAGCGGCGTGGGTGCAGACACGCGAGGTGGGCCGGCAGCTGGGCAGCACGGGCGGCACTGCCCTTGGTCCAGATGGAGACGGAGAGCTTAAGTGCAGTGAGAGACGGACCTGACCTTCGGCACCAGGGCCGGAGGCGGAAGCCAGGGAGGAGGCCGCGTGTGCACGTGGGGCAGCCTCAGCGCCGGTCGGTGTGGAAACAGGCATTTGTATGTGGAGGCTTTCAAAAATGGACACTAACTTAGGGCCAAACAAAACGTTCCTTTTCCTGGGTTCAGCGAGCATCCCAGGTTTACGGCTTTGGTGTCACCTCCAACTTGCCGTCCCCTCACGGGGCAGTGCCTCCAGCCGTGCCCTGGCACCTTGGCAGGTGGGGACAGGATCAGTGAGGCCTCAGCTGTTCCTCAGCTGGGTTCTCCAGTTGAGCTCAGATCTAACCTAGTGACCATGTGGAGCTTCTGGGTCCCAGGCCCACCCCACGCGCCTGTGCTAACCGTGGCCGTGTACCAGGGCAGGTGCAGGTGTGTCGGCATCCGTACATGCGCCACGCCACCCCTGCACGCCCCCCATGCTCGCGCTCAGTTCCATGGAACGAGGCCGAGAGGCGCCCTGAGTTGGGGTACACCCAGCGCCCCTGCGTCTCCTGGCCGGTGAGAGTACAGCCAGTGTGGCCCTGGGCCATGTGCTGGCCCCTAGGCCAGGTGCTGCAACAGACGGATGTGAGGCAGGGTCCCTCCCTCCGGGAGCCCGTGGTCTGTGCAGAGAGGAAGGACTTCTCTCCGTGTGTTGCCCTTTCAGGACGGGTGTTGCCCTTTCAGGACGGGTGTTCCCAGCGGGCTGGCAGGGGAGGCACCTAGGTGCGTGCTGGCTTGGGCTCATCTCCCTGAGTCCTCACAGCTGACGCTCAGAAAAGGTGTGGCTTGCCCTGGGACTTGTAGGCAGGAGCGCGAAGCCAGGACTCAAGCCCTCGTCTTGTCTCCCTGGGGGAGGGGGCAGGGTGGGCCGCGAGCGGTAGGGTCACGCAGGGGCTGCTGGTACTTGAGAGCTGCGGGAACACGGAGGAGCAGATGGGGAGTGGCATGCAGGCGGCCAGGGGACCTGGGCAGACGGCAGGGAGCAGGGGTCCGTGCGTGCACCAGCATGGTGTTCAGGTGAGCTCTCGGGGGTGACCCCGGGTCTGTCATCAGATCTCCAGGCCCCGAGCCATAGCCGGGCCTCTGACCTTACTCAGCAGCTAAATATAGGGTGTCAGCAGCCGCCGCTCTACCACAGAGAGAAGCCTTTTTTTTAACGTCCTTGAAGTGTGCCTGGGGGTTGGCTGTGAGGGACAGGCACACTGTGGCGCCGATGCGCACACACGTGACGGAGATGCTGTTCTCTCTTCGTCCGCGCTTCCTCCTGTGCCACCAGGGCCGGGGAGGGGACGGAGGACAGAGCCGCCTGTCTGTGTGCCTCTGTGCTCTTCCCACCGTCCCCTGGATTCCATCGGAGGGCCAGGAGGGCGTGTGTCCCTCCCCCTCTGGCTGTCTCGGTACAAACACCCCTCAGCGACTGCCCAGGAGGCGTGGGGAGGAGACCCCGGCCACCCTCATGGCTCTGCCCGCCCTGGAGGCCTGGCTGACGTGCTGAGTGTTCGGACAGCTCTCGTGTTTCTCCTGCCTTGTCTCCTGGCTTGTCCTTGTGGCCTGGCAGGACACTGGGTGAAGGGACACATCTCGGCCCCGAGGCCACGAGCAGCTAGTGGACTTACAAGCCGGTAGTGCTGGTGGCCTGGGGACCGGCTGGCAGCCCAAGATAAATGTATTCCTTTTTCTCTCCACCCTCCCACCTCTTTGTATCAGCTTTTTCAAGAAATGAAAATGGAATTTTCTCAGCCTGTTGGCATTTCTGTCATTCTCTACACGAACTTTAATTTCCTCCCTTGGCTTTCCTTGGGAAGCAAAGCTTAAGCAGAACGCGGGTGACCAGTTTCCAGAGCTGTTCAGACACTTGCGTGTCCCCCACCTTGGATCTTGGTGGCACCTCACAGAATGTCCATCATGGTGGCCAGGTCGGGACAAAATGGGGTGAGGAAGCCAGCAGGGCTTCGGGAGTGATAGGAAACGGACCTCAGGCGCTCCTGCCCCCAGCCCCACCCCCGAGGAGGCTCCGCAGGGCAGGTGGGATGGGGGCCGTGACCCAAGCAGACCCCGGGGCCAGAGCGGGGGCTGTGGCTCTGTCTGGGTTTGTGCCCTCGGTCAGGGTGAGCTTCAAAGAAGACAACACCGCACGCCTGGAAGTGCACCGGTTTAGTTGACTTGAACCTCCTTCCAGAAAGCTCCATCTGGGTCAGGCTGGGAGGCGCCGGCCCTGGGATAGCAAGTGAAGCTGCAGGAGGCTCCGTGTCTGGAAAGAAGGCTTTGCCGCCAGGGAGCCTCCTGCCTCCTTCCCTGAGGGACGCTGGCATTCTCCCTGCTTCGCTTTCAATGCGTTGGTGGGGGAAGGACCCTGCCTGGACCCCGGAGCCTCCTCCCTTCCTGGATCCCTGACCCTCCGGTGGGCTCCTGGGGCCGGCCTTGCCCTCCTAGCAGCCCGCGGCACCAAGACTCCGCTTGACCACCTGGCCCCTGAGACTCAGTCTGGGACCTGGGGGTGGCCGCATGGTCAGCTGGGGCCACGGGGGCTGCACACACCTGCTCTTGGGCACCTGAGGGAGACTAGGCCTCTAGTGAGGACAGACTGTGCCCCTTTAAGCCGCACGTTTCCATCTTCACTAACAGCCAGTCTTTAGAACATTTTAAAAAGGCAGCTTAGAAACACAAACGCAGCACTTGTGTAGCACCTTCTCTCTGTGCGGTGCTGACCGTGGCCGCTGTAACTCGCTCAGTCCTGGTGCTGCTGACCTGCATCTACAGAAGAGGAAAGTGGGGACAAAGAGGTCGAAACTGCCCGCATCACAGGGCCAGTCAGGGTTGGGAGTCTGAGTCGGACACAGGAAGTCTCGCTCATGTCCGTCCTCTTGACCGCGGGGCTGTGCTGCTCTCCGTGGGCTGTGAGCTTCGGGGCACTGAATGCTCGGCTGTGTTTGGGGGCAGGGCGAGAGGACCTCACCCCCTGCTTCCTCCCTCTCCCTGCCCCTCCCGTTGTGGCCTTGGGATTCACACATGACCCTGGCTGGCCCAGTCCTAGAGATGCTGCCCCCACCAGGGCTGATCTGGTCCCTCCCAAGGATTCTGACACCAGAGCTTGGAGGGAACAGGCCAAGGGCACCCTTGTCTGGCCAGGGAGTGGTGTCCACGGGAACGCAGAGCTGTCTGCAGCCCCGCCCCCATCTGGTGGAGAGGCCAGGCTGGGAATGAAGTGGGGAAGGGACCTGCTAGCATTCAGAGAGCCTGGTTCCTGCTACCCAGGACCCTGGGCCACCACCACTCCTGTTCTTCCCATCTGAACCATTCAGCTCCTTCCCTTAATGCTTGAGCTACCCTGGAATCCTCCTGATAAATCCTCTTTTTGCTTTGCCCCGGGTGACTTGAGTCTCTTTTCTTGCCACCAAAGAATACTAAGAGGTGCCCAGATAGTTCTGGACTCCCCCGCCATGGTCTTCGTCAGTTGTCACCTGGATGCTGTAGTGACTCAGAGGAACCCCCAGCAGGAGGGAACCTTTTAAAATGATGCCACCCTTGGACTTCTCTGGCGGCACAGTGGTTAAGAATCTTCCTGCTGATGCAGGGGACATGGGTTCAGGCCCTGGTCCGGGAAGATCCCACATGCCGCGGAGCAACTAAGCCCGTGAGCCACAACTACTGAGTCCACGTGCCACAACTACTGGAGCCCGTGCTCCGCACCAAGAGAAGCCACCGCCATGAGAAGCCCATGCACCGCAATGAAGAGTAGGCCCCGCTCGCCGCAACTAGAGGAAGCCTGCGTGCAGCAACAAAGACCCAGCACAGCCAAAAAAAAAAAAAAAATGATGCCACCCTTAATGCCGCCCTGCTGCGTGGGCGCTCGGCATACTTTAGCTCTTTAACCTCCTCGCAAGGCTGTCAGCCTCCCCACTTTCTGTCCCCGCTGCGTGTGTCCACGAGCCCTCGGGCCTGTGTACTCTCGGGAGGAACAGCCTGCAGGCTTCAGGCCTGGGGGGAGCCTCTCCACCCCTTCTCACCAGAGTCCCATGTCCCCCGTGCGTCCACAGAACCACAGAAGCAGCCCCGGCCGGTGTGTGCCTGCTGCGTTGAGGTGATGGCATCCCCGAGCTGGCGCTGCCTGACCGTCGGGCACATCCCTGGCCTCACTGAGCTCCTCGCCATGAAAGTGGGGATACTGCTGTCAGGGTGGATCAGAACTAAAGGTTATGCTGGAAAGTTCTGAGCCTGGTATCTAACAGTCTGTCCCCCAGCTGCTGCCTTCCTCCTGCCCGTGGACGTCTGTCACAGCCCCGAACGTGGGCTCTGCAGTGGTGACAGCAGAGCTCCCTGTGCCGGGGCCCTAACCCTGCCCCACGGCGGGCCGGTGCCGATGGCTGGGGAAGAAGTAGCCCTATGGTCTGGGGCTGGGGAGCTGGGAGCTGAGCTGACGGTGAAGGCCTGGGCCTCCCCAGCTGCCACGCTGCTTTCTTCTTCCTCTAGAATGTGCCAGAGTTTTCCATGCTGCGGGTGCTAAGCTGGTGCTCTGTGGCCGGAATGCCGAGGCCCTGGAGGAGCTCACCCGAGAACTTGCTGCTTCCCGGGCTACCAAGGTGAGCCCAGGCAGGGGTGTTTTTCGTGGGGAAGAGGTGCAGCCCCGATCGGCCAGTGGGGCTCAAATCCACCACTTTCGCAGCGCCGCGAGTTTAGGGAGGCCCCTCTGTGAGTGCTTTCTTCCTCCCCCATGTCTCCGCTAATACCTGTGCACCTCTTGGCGGTGGGAGCCGGGAGGTTGGCGATGACTTTTAACATTTTAAGTTAAGATGACATTTAACATTTCCTTTCCAACTGAGGTGCCTTTTATCCTTTTTCTTGTCTAACTGCTCCGATTAGAACAAGCTATGCTGAATAGCTGCAGTGAAAGTAGACATCCTTGTCTTGTTCTGGAGCAGAGAGGAACACTTTCAGTCTTACACCAGTGGACATGATGTTAGTTGTAAGTTTTTCATAAATACCTTGGGGAATTTCCCCTCTATTCCTAGTTTTCTGAGAGTTTTTATCATGAAAGGGTGTTGGATTATGTCAGATCTCTTTTCTGCGTCACTTGCGATGGTTACGTGGTCCTTCCCCCTTCATTCTATTAATGTGGTGGGTCATACTGATTGATTTCCTTATGGTATACTACCCTTGCATTGCTAGGATAAATTCAGCGTGTTCATGATGAATAATCCTTTTAATATGCTGTTGAATTTGATTTGTTAGTGTTCTGTTGAGGATTTTAGCATCTATATTCATAAAGGATTTTGGTCTGTAATTTTCTTGTGGTGTCTTTATCTGGCCTTGGTATCAGAGTAATGCTGGCCTCACAGAATGAATCAGTAAGTGTTTTCTCCTCTTCGGGTTTTTTTTTAATATTTATTTATTTATTTGGCTGCGCCAGGTCTTAGTTGTGTAATGCGGGATCTTTTGTTGCATTGCGTGGGCTCCAGAGCGTGCAGGCTTAGTTGCTCCGCGGCATGTGGGAACTTAGTTCCCTGACTAGGGATCAAACCCGCGTCCCCTGCATTGGAAGGCAGATTCTTAACCACTTCACCACCAGGGAAGTCCCTCCTCTTCAGTTTTTTGGAAGAGTATAAGTATTGGTGTTAATTCTTCTTTAAAATTTGATAAAATTCACCAGTGAATTTGGTTCAGGATATTTTTTGTTGGGAGGTTTTAGGTTACTGATTCAGTTTCTACCTGTCACATGTCTGCTGAGATTTTCTGTTTCTTCTTGAGTCAGTTTAGGTAATTTGTGTGTTTCCAGGAATTTGTCCATTTCTTCTAGGTTATCTAATTTGTTGGCATACAGTTGTTCATAGTATTCTTTTATAATCTTTTTTATCTATGTCAGGTCCCACTTTCAGTTCCAATTTTAGTTATTTGCATCTTTTCTTTTTTCTTTGGTCTAGCTAATGGTTTCTCAATTTTGTTGATCTTTTCAGAACACCAACTTGTCATTTCATTCATTTTCTTTGTTTTCTATTCTCTCTCTATATATTTTTGTTTTAAAATATTTTATTTACTTACTTATTTGGCTGCGCCGAGTCTTTAGTTGAGGCACTCGGGATCTTTATTGCCGTGTGTGGAATCTTTAGTTGCAGCATGTGGGATCTAGTTCCCTGACCAGGGATCGAACCTGGGCCCCCTGCATTGGGAGCGTAGAGTCTTAACCACTGGACCACCAGGGAAGTCCCCTATATTTTGTTTATCTTCTTTCTAATCTGCTTTCCTTCCTCTGCTAGCTTTGAGTTTAGTTTGCTCTGTTTCCCTAAGATGCAAAGATATGTTAAAGATATGTTATTGATTTGAGATCTTTTTTTTTTTTTTTTTCCCCAGCCATGCTGCACGGCATGTGGGATCGTAGCTCCCCAACTAGGGATCGAACCTGCACCCCCTGCACTGGAGGCGCAGTCTTAACCACTGGACTGCCAGGGAAATCCCCTTCTTTTTTAATATAGTCATTTATAGTTATGTTTCCCTCTTAGCACAGCCTTCACTGCATCCTGTAAGTTTTGGTATGTTACGTTTCCATTTTCATTTTCTTCTAAATATTCTCTAATGTCCCTTGTGATTTCTTTTTTGAGTCAGTGGTTGTTTAATGTCCCCTTGTTTCCAGTTTGCGTGGTGTTATTGGTTTCTAGTTTCATCACTCTGTGGTTGCAGAAGATAATTTTTATGATATTTACCTTTTAAAATCTGTTGAGACTTGTTTGCGACCTAACATATGGTCTGTCCTGGAGAATGTTCCATGTGTGCCTGTGAAGAGTTATGTATTACACTGTTGCTCGGTGGAGTGTTCTAAATATGTCTGTTAGGTCCAATTTGTTTACAGTGTTGTTCAGGTCATCTATTTCCTAATTGATTTGTCTGGTTGTTCTATCCATTATTGAAAGTGGGGTATTGAAATATCAAAATATTATTGTAGAACTGTCTATTTCTCCCTTCAATTCTGTTGATTTTTGCTTCCTATATTTTGAGGGTCTGTTATTAGGTACATAAGTGTTTATAACTGTTATACCTTCTTGTTGTAATGTACCTTTTAACATTATTATATAATGTCCTTCTTTGTCTCTTGTAACCTTTTTTGATTTAAAGTATTTTTTTGTCTGATATTAGTTTAGGCACCCTAGCTCTCTATTTGGTTACTATTTAAATAGAATATCTCTTTTCATCCTTTTCCTGTCAATGTGTCTTTGGATCTAAAGTTAGTCTCCTAAAGACAGCATATAGTTAGGTGTTTTTTTTTTTTTTTAATCCATTCTGCCAATCAGTCTTTTGATTAGAGGGTTTAAACTATTTACATTTAAAGTAATTACTATTTAGGAGGGACTTCTGCCGTTTCGCTATTTGTTTTCTATATGTCTTGTAGCTTTTTTGTCCCTCATTTCCTGCATTACTCTCTTGTGTTTAGTTGATTTTTTTGGAGTGAAATGCTGTGATTCCCTTCTCATTTCCTTACACGTATATTCTATAGCTATTTTCTGTGTGATTATCATGGAGATTACATTGAATATCCTGAAGTTGTAACAATCTAATTGGAATTTATACCAACTTAATGTCAATAGCACACAAAAACTCCACTCTGTCCTCCCCCATTTCTGCTATTCATGTCATAGATTACATCTTTATACATTGTTTGCCCAGTAACATAGATTAACAATAGTTTTTAAATGCATTTGTCAAATTATGTAGAAAATAAAGAGTAGAGTTACAATCCAAAGTTACAGTACTACTAGGTTTTATAATTCCCCATGTATTTATATTCCTGGAGATCTTTATTTCTTCAAATGGCTTTGAGTTACACTGTATAGCTTCCTTTCATTTCAAACCTGAAGGACTTCATTTAGCACTTCTTGCAGGGCATGTCTAGTGGTAACAAACTCCCTCAGCTTTTATTTATTATGGGAACTTTAGTTTCTCCCTCATTTTTGACGTTATAGAACACAGATATAGAATTCTTGGTTGACATTTTTCTTCTTTCAGCACTTTGAATATATCAACCCACTGTCTTCAGGCCTCCAAGGTTTCTAATGAGAAATCAGCTGATAGTCTTAGTAAGGATTTCTTTTATGTGAGGAGTAGTTTCTGTCTTGCAGTTTTCAGATTCTCTGTCACTTGGCTGTGATTGTGATGTGTCATAGTGCAGGTCTCTGAGTTTATCCTACTTGCTGTTGAATTTCTTGGATGTGTAGATTCATGTCCTTCATTAAATTTGGGACTTTTTCAGCAGTTATTTCTTCCAGTGTTTTCTCTGCCCCTTTCTCTCTCCTCCTTCTCAGATTCCCACTAGGAGTGTGTTGGTCCACTTGGTGGTGTCCCACAGATCCCTTAGGCTCTGCTCACTTTTCTTCATTTTTCTTGTTCTCAGATTTGAGAATTTTAGTTGTCCCCTCTTCAGGTTCATGGATTCTCTCTTCTACTTGCTCAGATCTGCCTTTGGACCCCTGTAGTGTATTTTTCATTTCAGTTATTGTACTTTTGAGCTCCAGAATTTTTTAATAATTTGTTTCTAGTGATATTCTCATTTTGTTATACATCAGTTTCCTGCCTTTGTCCACATCTTCCTTTAGCACTTTGAGCATCTTTAAGACAGTTGTTTTAGTCAGTTCATTGTCTGGGCTTCCTGAGGAATGTTTTTCTGGGGATTTATCTACATTTTTGAATACCAGAAGGCAAGTGCAACTCCATTAAACCTACTGGAAGCCACTTCAGCAGGTGGTGGTTAAAAGAGTGCAGCCTGCTTCCATGCTGCAGCTCGGTGATCAGAACAGCATCCACCATCAGAATGCAGTCCTGGTATGTGGAAGACAAGGTCCTTATTGTCTACCTTGGCTCCTTCAAGCCGCAAGAGAAATGCGGGTTGCCTTTCCCACAGCTGCCCACCACAGGGGTGGGCCCACCATGGAGCTAATGGTTGAAATTGGCCAAAATTGTCTATACTTTGTCAGCCGAGCACTCCCCTGGAAGCTGCAGGCGTTCAGACAGACTCCAGAGTCATGACGTCATTTCACTCCAGAGAGTTGCTGCCAGTGCAGCTGTCTAGGCAGAGGCAGGGCTCCAGGCACTTCCTTCTCCGTGCTCCCTCTGAATCCACGTCCCCTCCCTCTGACTCCACGTCCCCTCCCTCATCTTCTTAGATTCTGCGACGGCCCCTGAGTTAGACTGCTTGGCTCGTCATTCTCTTCAATTACAGAATTTGTCTGTCTCCCCCACAAGACTGCATGCTTTAGGAGGACAGAAGCACGTCTGTCTTGCTTTCTGCCATGTCCCCAGTGTTGAGCATATAGGGGCATATAAAAATGTTTTGTGAATGAAGAATGAAACTGATCTGGCCTGAGAAGGATAGCAGCTCTGTGACGTAGGACAGTGCAGCGCCAGGCTGGCACAGGGCGGCCAGGGGAGCCATGCTTCTGTCATACGTGACCCCTGCCCCGTGGCAGTTACAGTCAGTTAAGGAGAAAGGCTGCCCAGGTCAGGTGTGACAGGGTTGGCAGGCTCCTCCAGGTCACATCCTTCAGAGGAGAAGTGTTGTGACCTGTCCCTTCACGGCCAGGCCCTCCCAGCACTGAGAAGCAGGGCCTGTGGCTCCCACGCCCGTCGCTCTGAAGCTGCGTTTGGCTTCTGTCCTCGCCCAGGTGCAGACTCACAAGCCTTACACGGTGACCTTCGACCTCACGGACCCTGGGGCCATAGTGGGGGCTGCTGCGGAGATCCTGCAGTGCTTTGGCTATGTGGACGTGCTCATCAACAACGCTGGGATCAGCTACCGCGGCACCATTGTGGACACCAGCCTGGACGTGGACAGGAGAGTCATGGAGACAAACTACTTTGGTCCAGTTGCTCTGACGAAAGGTAACCGTCTTGGGTGGAAAGGAAGACGAGCACAGGCACGTCGGTATTCTTTGTATTTCCCTTGGTTCCTTCTTCCTAGACCTGGCCTGTCCCATCCGTTTGACCCTGGAGTCAGTGCTGTCCTTACAGCCTGGGTGTTGGCTTTTCTGGGCTTTTATTTGCATTTTCTTCAACTGCTTTACGGTCTTACGTCGAGATGTTCTCCTCAGCAACAGCCTCATCTGCACAGTGTTGGCTCCATGTCTTTCCACTGTGTCTGCACACCTACAGAGTGGGGCCTTCTGACGTCCAGCCACGGTTCTCACTCCAGGGAGAGGCCCTCCCTCCCCTCCTGGGCGCAGGGGGCTAAGAGTTCCAGCAGACAGTCCCCCCCCGAGGCTCTCAGCATGAGCTGCAGTGACCTCTGCCCTCTCCCCACAGCGCTCCTGCCCTCTATGATCAGAAGGCGCCAGGGCCACGTTGTCGCCATCAGCAGTATCCAGGGCAAAATCAGCGTTCCTTTCCGATCCGCGTGTGAGTACTTCCTTCTCCTTCCCACGTTTCCTTTATTGTTTTCTCCCTATTATAAAAACAACACGTTTACTGTCCAGAATTCAGACGTTAGAGAAACACTCAGCACAGAACGTGCAGGGACAAAATCAGCGTGTGCTCCTGAGCAGAGGCCTGGGCTCAGCCCCAGCTCTGCTCCTCGTGCCACGTGTGACCTCGTGCCGTGGCCCCCGTGCTGTGCCCCCCAAGTGTTGGCCCCTCTCGGTGCCACCACCGTCGGCCCACAGGTGCTGCCCCGCCACCACTTTACCGCATGTGCCTCCAGAATTCTTCTACATGGGATCAAATGTGCAAAACTGGGGCACGTTGTATGTAGTTTTGTGGTTCACTTATTCCATTTGACAGTGTATCTTTCTGCATCAGCACATATGGATTTACCTAGTTCCTTTAAGTGGATATACAGTCATTAATCGAATGGATGTGGCATAATTTCCTTAGTAGTTTTCGTGACACGTGAGGATTTGCGTCCCTTCAGTCGGTGACCAGTAGCAGTGATGTGCTGTGTACAGCATCCTTCAGTATTTTTATCTCTGGGCGCTCATGGGAGGGTTTCAGTAAGATTAGTTCCAAAAAGTGGACATAGGACCAAAACAGGAACGCTGCCAGCTTGACTTCAGTTCCGACTCTCACCTCCCTGCATGAATGGCTACGCCAGAATGTTGAGATTGCGCCATCACGAGCACCAGCAAGCAGATTCTACTTTTGTTAAAAGATTTGAAAGGTGATTTCACGAACTGTCCTGGGAACTGCATTCTTTGCTCCACCATCTGCAAGGAAACACTCAGCTGTAACAGTCTCCCCCTCTCCAGATGCTCAACATAGCCACGGGAAGGGAGGGGAGGGGCGAAGCCGCCTCCGCACCGTGAACGGACGGCCACGCACACCCAGCTGGACGACTGGGAACCACCCGTCAGCCCGAACGCAGCGCAGCCGTCCTCCTGGTGCCGGCTGTGTGTCTGGGTCGGCCGTGGGACTCGTCTGAGCCCGCACTGCCCCCTCATGTCATCAGACAGTCTCCACGGCCGTGCTCAAGACAACGTGAGACACCCGCCGTATCCGTGCTTGTTTCTGGGGTGGTTATTTCCCTTTGCCAGTTTTCTGTTTCACTTCGCTGGCGCAGGACAGCCGCCTGAGGAATAGATATGCAGGCATCACATGTGACAGAGCAGATGAGGCAATAACAGGGAAAAGGATTTACAGGGTCAAGGAGTTCTTTGTACTGAATTATTTCCAAACTTCACTTGGATTTAGTCCCACTGAGTTTTGTCCTCCTCTTGGCTGTGACTGCGTAGGTCACACTTGGTTGTTCTGGGTGCTTTATAACCACCAGGCCGGACAAGGCGGTGCCTCCCGGGCACGTCAGCCAACCCAACGGGCAGCAGTCTCCCCACTCGTGAAGTGGGGGTGGCTTCGTGTACCTCTCGGGGCTGTTGTGAGGCCGAGTGGGAGGATCCAGGAGGGGTGTGGGGCACGTGGAGCCCTGGGGACCACAGTCACGGCGTTGAGGTTAGCACGGCCTGGCCGCGGACCTACACACAGCCCGAGAGCTGTGGAGACCGGGGGTCAGGGAGGCCCCCAGCTGGCTCAGTCCTCTCGGGCCCCGGCCTGGGCCGTGCCTCTGGAATCACGGCTGGTAGGAGCGTGTCTCGAGCCACCCACCCGCAGAGCGTTCGTTCGGCCAGGCCGGTCCTCCAGAGGCTCTGCAGGGTCCGGACGCTCTAGGGCTGCTCACAGGGCCTACAGTTATGTGGCTGAGGGATGCCCTTTCCTCAGGCTCGAACGTGTGCACTCCAAATCTGGAAACCGTCAGTGGAGATGCTGTTTCCCAGCAGTGCCATCGTAGGGTTCCTCTGTCCCCTCAGAGCACCTGACGCCGTGCAGTGAGGCTGTTGCTGGGGAGCGGAGGGGGCCCGGACAGCTCTTCCAGGTGAAAGGCCATCCTGTAGAAGCTGTCAGACAAAAGACGTGAGGCGGCCAGAGGTGGGTTTGTACACACGCTCCTGCACGTGCAGGGAGCCTCCCTGGACGCACTGTCGCAATGTGGCCTGTGACCACAAGGAGCATGGCAGCCGCCCCGTCTGTCCCCCGCTGGAGAGAGCTACGTGCAGGAGTGGCACGGAAACAGGCACAGCGTGAGGCCACGTCCGTACACATGTGCCTTCTGTGTCGCATCCCGCGTAGGTACCTGGTTGATGTGAGAAATGAATGCTGAGAAACCGGCAGCCTGGCTCTCTCTGGGGAACCGTACTGGAGGGCACAAGGAGGACCTTCACTTGGTGACTCTATTTCCTCCTGAACTATTTGAATATTTTACCCAGTAGGCATTAAGTGTTTTTTTTTTTAACTTATAATTTAGATGAATGTCACACTTAAACCTTGCAGGAACAGTACAAAGAACGCCCACGCACCCTTCCTGCACATTGCCAGTGGTTCACGTTTGACCATGTGCGCTGTGTCATGTGTGTGAGCGTACCTGTATGTGAGTGTATCATGTACAGTGTTTTCCCTGAACCACACGAGGGCAGGAGACCTGACACCCCCGCGCCTGTCCAGGGCCCAGACCGGGCGCCTCTGACTCAGGGAACGAATGCGTCCCCGCCCCTCACTCACCTGCCTCTCTGGCCACCGACCTTTGCAGACGCGGCCTCCAAACACGCGACCCAGGCCTTCTTCGACTGCCTGCGGGCCGAGGTGGAGCGGCATGACATCGAGGTGACCGTCGTCAGCCCCGGGTACATCCAGACCAGCCTCTCCCTCAACGCCGTCACGGCCGACGGGTCCAAGTACGGAGGTTAGGCCCTGGTGTCGCTTTTCTTCTATGCAGAGCTACCTGATGATTCTGTGGTCGTTTTCATTTTCTTTCAGAAAATAAGTTTAAAACTAAACCACTTGACGTGTGGGTGTTGGTCGTACATACTGACGACTGACCTCACTCGGCATGAACCCGAGCTCAGTGAGTCTCTCGTTTCATTTCAGTGAGTCTCTCGTTTCATTTCAGTGATGGACGAGACCACGGCCCAGGGCCGAAGCCCCTCGCAGGTGGCCCGAGACGTGCTGGCTGCCGTGGGGAAGAAAAAGAAGGATGTGGTCCTGGCCGATGTGGCGCCTTCCCTGGCTGTTTACCTGCGGACTCTGGCTCCCAGGCTCTTCTTCAGCCTCATGGCCTCCCGGGCCAGGAAGGAGCGGAAGCCCAAGCGTTGCTAGTGCCTGTGCGGGCAGGCGGCGCGGCAGCACCGCTGCTGCACGGCGACAGGTGTGTCTGCGTGGACTGTACTGGATTCTTGCCTCACGGGGAGGGGAGGGAGGGAGTCACGCCTCTCCCGCAGACCCCCAGCCTGTCCTGCTGGAGGAGGACAGGCTTCCTCTGGGGGAGGGGTAAAATGCAGCTGGGTCTAAACTCTAGGACATGAAGGAAAGGGTTGTGCTGTGGAGCTGTGATCCCCGAGGGCAGGCAGAACCACGCCTCCTTTGAATTTGGGTCTTGCGATCAGAAGACATCCTGTCATCTGACCCAGTTCTCGTATTTGACTCACCTAGCGCTGGGGGCAGAGCCCATCCCTGGGGCTCGGGGAGAAGGCTGCTGCTGCCTTCACACCGTTCACAGGGTCCCCCAGCATCTTGTTCAGCGCGGCCAACAGTCAGCATGTGACTGGCTTCTCGACGTGTCCCGTCGTCCAGTGTGCTGGAGCCGCCCATCCGCACCTGGCTTGTTTCTGGTGACAGCTTCTGCTCAGCTGCCCCAAGGTGGCCACAGCTTGTCCGTCTCCAGCCGCCTCATCCATGAATCTGATCTGCAGGCAGATCACAGGCTCCCTTTCCAAATCTGGCCTGTTTATTACAGAAACACCTCCCAGTCCCACCCAGCAGGCTCAGGAGGGTGGTGGGCACTGCACGGTCAAGACAGGTCTGTTTAGGATCACTGCCAGTTTACCCTTGTTCCAGACCATTTGCCACCCAGCACCCAACTGAGGGACCAGCATTTCCAGGCCCCTTGGAATTTAGTCAAAGTTTCTCACTCTTCTAAAATTTCTGGCTCTCCCCCTATAAACAGATGGCCCCATCACCCCCATACACCCTTTTGACACCTTCCCTGCACCCCTTGTTACTCTCTGGTGTCTGATCTTCCTGAGGGATCCTTTAAAACTACGTGAACATCAGTCTGGTTGCCGCTTAGAAAGGTGCCCTTTAGGGATGACCGAGCAGAGTCTCGGGCCGGCATGGCCCCCTTTTCTGTGGAACGTGAGGGGGGCAGCAGGTTGAACTCAGGACACATCAGGACAGCTTCAGTGCTTTAAAAAAAATACAGATGTTAGTTTGTGTTCTCCTAAATCAGAATCTGGACAAGAGGTCCCAGGCCCCAGCTCTCCAGGTGAACCCAGTGGAGACCCAGTGACTGCCAGGCCTCGCCACCTACCTGTCCTGCCACACCCCTGAGCGGCACTGAGCTGCGCTGCCTTGGACCAAGGCCAAGGCGAGGCGTGAGGCTGCTCTGGGAGGGGCTGGGCCTGCCTGTCGAGAGGCCTGTTTGTGGACCGTCACGGAGAGAGCAGACACCTGGAGTTGAAATTCTCATAATTTTAATGGTCAATAGCTTCTGGTTGGCTCTGGATGGTACAGTTAAACAACATACTTAACAACCCCCCAAGCGCGTTCACATCCCCTCAGTAGCGTTGCTTCCATCACATCCAGCTGCCTGGTCGGCCTTCCACAGCCTCAGGCCCCCGTGGGTTACGGGAATCCACATCTTAGTGTGATGAGCTGAAAAAACCCCTGGTACACTTGTGATGTGTTATTTCTTTAAAATAACAAACGTGCAGCCAGATGCCTTCCCGGGCTCCGTTCTGCCACCTCGCGGGCCGGGCTGCCTGCTCCCCCTACTCTGCCCCGATCATACGGCGCAGAGCTCGTAAATCTTCTTTACACAGTACACCAGAGCCGCCAGTGCTATCGTGTTGTGCAGTCTCTTTCTGTGCAAGTCGTCCTTCCGGACCAGCACCACCGGGGTGGAGGAGGTGAGTGTGTGCAGGGGCAGTCGGGACAGTTTGTAGGCGTCGTACTCCACCTGGTACTTGCAGCAGGGGTCGAACTG